>NC_058081.1:66361319-67561319 GCF_014858855.1 Bufo gargarizans | reverse complement strand
TATTAAGTTAAGGGTACCATATTTGTCCAGACCAGTTTCATTAGTTTGTTGTATACATTATTCTGTATTATTCTTATGCTGTACATTATTTGTCAGTTTCAAGTTATTTTACTGACCACTGAGTTTTTCTTTGTTTAATGGAAGGGTACCAACTAGAGTTGATCAAGCACCATAGTGCTAGGGGGCTCGGACCGAACACCCGGGGATGCTAGGGTGCTCTACTGAGCACCCAAGCACAATGGAAGTCAATGGGAGAACCCGAGCATTAATCCAGGCACCCCCTGCTCTGAAGAGGGGAGTGTGGTTCATTTGAAACGTTCCTAAATTGATGGAAACACCACTGAAATGGTTTGGGAACAGCATGGGGTGGATGTCTAGATGCATCTTAGACTCCCAGGTCTCTGCTGGGAACGATGTTGTCCGAGTAGTACGCCACTTTTACAGACTGACAATAATACGCACTAAACCAAAGATAAAATCGATTTTAGACGGAGAAAAAATTGTTAGGAAACATTCTTTTCTGTATATTTACTCGCCAAAAATTACAAGGAAGAGGCACTCCGATACAACATGTATATCTCATAAAGGAGGGCCTCATTCACATTGTGTTACAATTGTTTAGGTAGTGGGACTCCTACAATCATAAAGCCTATGCACTAAGGGAAAGGGCTGCCAGAAATTACAAGGAACCAGTGCTCAAATACACCCTTTATTACACATAAAGGAGGGCATCATACAACCTTGAAAAATTATGATTGATGGCCTGCTGGTGAGCTGACCCTGTAAAAGATTTTAGGTGTGGGCCTGTTGGTGAGCCGAAACTTGTGAAAGATTTTAGGTGAAGCCCTGGTAGTGAGCTGACCCTCTAAAAAATTATATGCGAGGGCCTGCAGCTGAGCTGACCCTCAATAAAATTATATGCAAGGGCCTGCTGGTGAGCTGACCCTGTAAAACATTATATGCAAGGGCCTGCAGGTGAGCTGACCCTGTAAAATATTGTAGGTCGGGGCCTGCTGGTGAGCTGACCCTCTAAAAAATTATATATGTGAGGGCCTGCAGCTGAGCTGGCCCTCTAAAAAATTATATGCGATGGCCTGCGGCCGAGCTGGTCTTTTAAAAAATTATATGTGAGGGCCTGCAGGGGAGCTGACCCTATAAAACATATATGCAAAGGGCATATATGCGGGGGCATTATTTGCGACGAATAAGCATGTTGATATGATGGAAGAGGAGGAGGATGAGAAAAGGAAGATTCAACCATATACCCTTGTTTGTGGTGGAAGGGGTGCATGAGAATACAGTATATTCAGTACATTATAAACAACACATTTAAAGTGTCTTTATGTTCAGCCGCTTTCCTCTGGTGGAGTTGAGAAGTCTTGGTCAATCCAGGCCTTGTTCATTTTTATGAGAGTCAACCTGTCAGCATTTTCAGTTGACAGGCGGATACGCTTATCTGTTATAATGCCACTAGCCGCACTAAATGCCCGCTCAGACAAAACGATGGCGGCAGGGCAGGCCAGCACCTCCAAGGCGTAGAGCGCCAGTTCGTGCCATTTGTCCAGCTTGGACATCCAGAAATTGTAAGGCACTGAGGGATCATTGGGGACGCTGACACGGTCTGCTATGTACTCCTTCTTCACCATCTTCCAAAGATTTTTCCTCCTTGTGACAGTACGCCGCGCATCAGGGTGAGGGTGCTGGTGGGGTGTCATGAAACTGTCCCAGGCTTTGAAGAGTGTTGCCCTGTCTCTGTTGAAACTGCTGTTTGTTCCCTTTGTCTTCCCTCCTCGGTTGCCCAAGGAACTACGGACTCTTCCACCAGCGTTGTCAGATGGAAATTTTTCTAGCAATTTTTTAACAAGGACCTTCTGGTATTGCACCGTTTTGCTCGTCCTCTCCACAGGAGGAATGAGAGAGGAGAAGTTCTCTTTGTAGCGGCGGTCGAGAAGGGTGAACAACCAGTAATCCGTGTTGTCTAAAATGCGTATAATACGCGGGTCGCTGGAAAGGCAGCCTAACATGAAGTCTGCCATGTGTGCCAAAATACCAACAGGAAAGAATTCGCTGTCGTCATCAGGAAGACTCTCAATCTTCTCATCCTCTTCCTCCTCTTCTGCCCACCCACGCAGAACAGATGGAATTAAACTTCCATGGGTACTACCTTCTGTAGTGAAGGCAACAGTCTCCTGCTCCTCCTCCTCCTCCTCCTCATTGTCCAATTAGCGGTGAGAAGACAAACTGAGGGTGGTCTGACTATCACCCTGAGTAATGTCTTCCCCCATTTCCACCTCTTCCACATGCAAAGCGTTGTCCTTAATTGTGAGCAGTCAGCGTTTGAGTAGACACAGAAGTGGGATGGTTACGCTGATAATAGTGTTATAACTGCTCACCATCTGTGTCGATTCCTCAAAGTTTATTAAAACCTCACAGAGGTCAGACATCTATGCCCACTCCTCACTTGTGAATAGCGGAAGCTGACTGGAGAAGCAGGCAATGACCTTGTTGCAGCTGGTATTCCACTACTGCCCTCTGCTGCTCAGAAAGCCTGGCCAACATGTGGAACGTGGAGTTCCAGCGCATGCTCACGTCGCACAACTGTAGATGACTATAGATGACTTGCAGAAATGTGCACACACACGGCGCATCTTCACCAGTAGCTGAGGCAAATTGGGGTAGGTTTTCAGAAACCGCTGAACCACTAAGTTTAAGACGTGGGCTAGGCATGAGATGTATGTGAGCTTGCCAAGCTCCAAATACGCCACCAAGTTACGGCCATTATCAGACACAACCATGCCTGGTTTTAGGTTGAGTGGCGAGAGCCACAGCTCAGTCTGGTCTCTTATCCCTTGCCACAGCTCTGCGGCGGTGTGCTGTTTGTCACCTAAGCAGATCAGCTTCAGCACGGCCTGTTGATGCTTCCCTGCTACAGTGCTACTCTGCTTCCAGCTACTGGCTGACTGGTGCTGCAAGATGAGAATTCAAAGGTGGAAGTGGAGGAGGAGAATGAGGGGTTGCAACCACTAATGTAGGTGGTGATGGAAACACTGATGGAATTAGGGCCCACAATCCTTAGTGTCGGTAGCACCTGTGCCATCCCAGGGTATGACTCGCTCCCGGCATCCACAACGTTCACCCAGTGTGCGGTCAGGGAAATGTAGCGTCCCTGGCCGAATGCACTTGTACATGTGTCCGTGGTTAAGTGGACCTTCTCAGTAACTGCGTTGGTCAGGGCACGTGTGATGTTACGGGACACATGTTGGTGTAGGGCGGGCACGGCAGACCTTGAAAAATAGTGGCGGCTTAGGAGTGCGTACTGCAGGACGGCCGCCGACATCAGGCTGCGGAAGGCCTCAGTGTCCACAAGCCTAAACTGCAACATTTCCAGGGCCAGTAATTTGGAAAGTTGCTCATTTAGTGCTATGGCTTGTGGGTGGGTGGATGGGTATTTGCGTTCAAATGCCTGGGGTAAGGACATTTTGACGCTGCACTGGGTCACAGAAGTGGATGTAGTTGCTGATGGTGCTTGCGAAGGTCCAGGTGCAGGGCGGGAGGCATCTGGGCCTGCGCCTTTGACAGGGGATTGGCCAGCACGTAACACAGGGGAATAGGAGGCAGTGGTGTGACCCTCAGAAACAGACTGTGGACCCAGGCGTTCTGCCCTCTTATTACGGTGCTTGGATGCCATGTGGCGGATCATGTTGGTGGTGGTGAGGTTGATAGTGTTCACGCCCCGGCTCATTTTGGTATGGCACAGGTTGCAAGTTACTATTCTTTTGTCGTCCGCACTTTCCTAAAAAAACGCCATACTGTGAAACACCTACCCCTTGGCAAGGGAGATTTCCTTAAGGGGGTGCTCCGTGCAACAGTTGCGGGCCTCTTTGGTATGGCCCGCCTTCTCCTTTTTGACACCCACTGCCTCTTTCAGCCTGTTGTGGTGCAGCAGATCCCTCCCCCTCTGTACTGCTGTCCTTGCTCGGCTTTCCACCTTCCCAGGTTGGGTCAGTGACTTCATCATCCACCACCTCCTCTTCCACTTCCTCACTCTGCTCATCCTCCTGACTTGTTGACCTAACCACAACCTCAATGATCGACAACTGTGTCTCATCCTCTTCATCAACCTCTTGAGACAGTAATTGCCGTTGACTTATTGGCAACTGTGTCTCATCATCATACACCTCATTAAACAGTCATTGCTGTCCCCCATCTTCTTGTGACTGGGGATGCTCAAGAGTTTGGGAATCAGACACAAGATCTGTCCCTCTTCAAGTGTGCTTAGCAAAAAGGCCAATTCAAAGAAATGGCGCAGAAAATAGCTCCTCGGAATTGCCGAGTGTGGGATCACTTGTTTGCCCAGACTCTCCATGGTGGGAGGAAGGAGGATCTGGGTGAGGATTGTGTTGAGCAGACGCTTGGCTACCGAGACTGGACTTGGTGGAAGACAGGGTGGTGCTTAAGCGACTGGAAGCATTATCTGTGCAATCCAACCGACCAACTGGTCGCACTGGTCTGACTTTAAAAGTGGTGTCCTGCGCCACCCTGCAAACTGGGACATGAAGCTAGGTATCGTGGATGATTGTTTTTCTTATTTTTATATGCCTCTGCGTGCACCATCAGCATCATGGCCACTTCCCCGTCCTTTTCTGCTCGCCTTCTTTATATTAAATGTTATATATTCTTGAAAGTCTGTCACATGTACAGTAGCATAGGATTTGGAAGTGTATGCGCAAACAAATTTGAAAAGGTATTTAGGATGTGGAAACGTCACACAGGAGATATCCCGCAGATAATTTCAATGCTGTCACCAGCGGCTAATAAAAAATTACAGGGAATGTCACAGGTATTTGGAATGAGGAAACATTATACAGGAGAGGTACCACCAGTAATGTCACTGTAATGTCACTGTCCAAAGCGTCTACGTAAAAAGTACACTGTACATCTGTGTCACAGATACATTTTTTAAGCGCACACGTTACACTGGAGATGTGGCCATGGTAATGTCACTATCCGTAGCGAACACCGTCTATTGAAAAAGTACAATAGATGTCACAGGTATTTTTTGGATGTGCACACTTTACACAAGAGATGTGGTGCAGCTAATGTCGCTGTCTCCAGCGGCCTAACTATTGTACGCTATTTAGCGCAGGATGCGCTAAAAATAGATATTGCTGCCACACACAATGGTCCTTAGAAGGACTGGGGGTCTGTAAAGTTTTAGCTATTTAATGCAGTTTGTGCTAAAAAAAAGATATTGCTGCTGCCACACACAATAGTCCTTAAAAGAACTTTTGGGTCTCTGAAAAGTTTTGGTGGTAAAAATATTCTTAAATCACTCCCTACACTCTCTGTCCCTTCCTCAGAACAGCTCTCCCTGAATAAGAATCATCCGAACATGCGTCATCGGGTGCTACAGTCAGGTCCATAAATATTGGGACATCTACACAATTTTTACATTTTTGGCTCTATACACCACCACAATGGATTTGAAATGAAACAGACAAGATGTCCTTTAACTGCAGACTGTCAGCTTTAATGTGAGGGTATTTACATCCAAATCAGGTGAACGGTGTAGGAATGACAACAGTTTGCATATGTGCCTCCCACTTGTTAAGGGAATAAAAGTAATGGGACAGAATAATAATCATAAATCAAACTTTCACTTTTTAATACTTGGTTGGAAATCCTTTGCAGTCAATTACAGCCTGAAGTCTGGAACGCATAGACATCACCAGACGCTGGGTTTCATCCCTGGTGATGCTCTGCCAGGCCTCTACTGCAACAGTCTTCAGTTCCTGCTTGTTCTTGGGGCATTTTCCCTTTAGTTTTGTCTTCAGCAAGTGAAATGCATGCTCAATCGGATTAAGGTCAGGTGATTGACTTGGCCATTGTATAACATTCCACTTCTTTCCCTTTGGTTGCTTTTGCAGTATGCTTTGGGTCATTGTCCATCTGCACTGTGAAGCGCCGTCCAATGAGTTCTGAAGCATTTGGCTGAATATGAGCAGATAATATTGCCCTAAACACTTTAGAATTTATCCTGCTGCTTTTGTCAGCAGTCACATCATTAATAAATACAATAGAAACCAGTTCCATTGGCAGCCATACATGTCCACGCCATGACACTACTTCCACCATGCTTCACTGATGAGGTGGTATGCTTAGGATCATGAGCAGTTCCTTTCCTTCTCCATACTTTCCTCTTCCCATCACTCTGGTACAAGTTGATCTTGGTCTCTTCTGTCCATAGGATGTTGTTCCAGAACTGTGAAGGCTTTTTCAGATGTCGTTTGGCAAACTCTAATCTGGCCTTCCTGTTTTTGAAGCTCACGAATGGTTTACATCTTGTGGCGAACCCTCTGTATTCACTCTGGTGAAGTCTTCTCTTGATTGTTGACTTTGACACACATACACCTACCTCCTGGAGAGTGTTTTTGATCTGGCCAACTGTTGTGAAGGGTGTTTTCTTCACCAGGGAACAAATTCTTCGGTCATCCACCACAGTTGTTTCTGTGGTCTTCCGGGTCTTTTGGTGTTGCTGAGCTCACCAGTGCATTCCTTCTTTTTAGGAATGTTCTAAACAGTTATTTTGGCCATGCCTAATGTTTTTGCTATCTCTTTGATGGGTTTGTTTTGTTTTTTCAGCCTAATGATGGCTTCCTTCACTGATAGTGACAGCTCTGTGGATCTCATCTTGAGAGTTGACAGCAACAGCAAATAGCACACTTGAAATGAACTCTGGACCTTTTATCTGCTCATTGTAATTGGGATAATGAGGGAATAACATACACCTGGCCATGGAACAGCTGAGAAGCCAATTGTCCCATTACTTTTGGTTCCTTAACAAGTGGGAGGCACATATGCAAACTGTTGTAATTCCTACACCGTTCACCTGATTTGGATGTAAATACCCTCAAATTAAAGCTGACAGTCTGCAGTTAAAGCACATCTTGTTCGTTTCATTTCAAATCCATTGTGGTGGTGTATAGAGCCAAAAATGTTAGAATTGTGTCGATTTGCCCAAAATTTATGGACCTGACTGTATGTAGCACCCGATGACGCGTTCCAGCCAGCCAATCACTGTAATGCCAGCAGCCAACATGGCTACAGCATTACAGTGAGGGCAGTACTTATCTGCACATTTTTATTGGCTGCGTAGACCGAGCATGCTCGATCATCACTAGTACCAACAATGTTGTCCATTTGTGTACGAGTTAAAATTTCAGTGGTATATTTGTGTAAAGTTGACCTTACATTTTGAGAAGTCTATGGTTAGTGGCATATCTGTCTGATTTAAACAGTCAAGCTTCAATTGTTCTCTTTTCTATGAGAAAAATTTAGTATTGCTTCACAGTTTTTTTCTAACATATCAGGCTTTTTGTGTAACATCCATAATTTGTAGTTCTCTTTTTCATCATTGCAGCAAGTTCTAATTATGTAATTTATCGGTTCAGCTCGAGATACTGTAACTTCAGAAAGATTCTCTAACCTTTTAGAGGGTTATCTTCTTTCACACATTGAAGCTGATCTTGTTGAGCGATGGTGACACTTGTAAGACCTGAGAATGGAAATAAAACATTTAAAAAATTATGTAAACTTTTTTGTCCCAGGGAACCCCAAATCTGTCAGATAGGTCATCAATATTAAAACCCTAGAACTTTAGGGGAAGAGATACTTAAAGGGGTTCGGCACTTTCATTTAACTGATGATCTATCCTCTGTTCTCACTGTTTACCGCCGGCCTACTGACGTCACGACTAGTATCAACTAGCGTGGGTGGGGCTAAGCTCTGTTCACTTGACTGGAGCTTAGCCGCGCCCACGCTAGTTGATACTAGTCGTGACGTCAGTGGGCCGGCGGTAAACAGTGAGAAGGCCCCGGAGCCGCTGGAGCGCCGGTGCCTTCTCAAACAGCTGATCGGCGGGGATCCCGTGGGTTGGATACAGAGGGTAGATCATCAGTTAAATGAAAGTGCAGAACCCCTTTAAAGCACTTTTTTTTTTGCTTTAGTCTATTCTGACAGCAATAACTTGTAATATTGACTGCATTAGTATTTGAGACCTTGTGTTTTTTTGTGGTTTTTCATTCGTGTGTTAGCATTAAAGGGGTTCTGCACTTTGTTTAAACTGATGATTTTATCCTCTGGATAGATCCGGCGGGGGTCCGACACCTGGGACCCCTGCCGATCAGCTGTTTGAGAAGGCAGCGGCACTGGAAGTAGTGCCGCGGCCTTTTCGCTGTTTACTGCAGGGCCAGTGACGTCACGACTAGTATCACTGGCCTGTGCGCAGCTAAGCTACGTTCCCTTGAATGGAGCTTAGCCCCGCCCAGGCCAGTTGATACAAGTCGTGACGTCACTCGGCCAGCGGTAAACAGTGAGAAGGCCGCGGTGCTGCTGGAGCGCCGCGGCCTTCTCAAACAGCTGATCGGCGGGGGTCCCGGGTGTCGTACCCCCGCCGATCAGATGCTGATGATCTATCCAGAGGATAGATCATCAGTTTAAGCAAAGTCCAGAACCCCTTTAAATATCTATAGTTTGATAAATAGAAAAAAAAGATGAACTGTTATTGTTATTTTTTTTTTTTACTGTTTTAACCTATTTGATGCTTATGACCTTTAAGACATGAATGGAATGTTCCTTTGGTAATTTAATTTTTACACTGATAACTAATTATTCCCTGATTCATTAGAGAAAGGACCACAAGTATAGATGGCCTTGCGGTTCACCCGTTTCGCGGCGAACTTTGCTCATTCGCGATTCGCCGGACATGTGAACATATGGAGATATTCACATGCGCCATATTTTTTTGCATAGAGCTGAACTTTGACCCATGAAACATCCATCAGGTGGGACAGGACAGCCAATTGAGACGTTTTAGCACATGAACACACCCCCACCCTATAACAGAACCCGATCTGGCAGCCATTTTACATTTAGTTTTTTGCCAGTGTAGGGAGAGGTTGCTGTGTGGAGCAGGGACAGGCTGTTAGGGACACCAAATGCTAGCTAATGGGGTCAAAAAAGTCCTTCTAAGTACTGGTATAGGTGTGCTATCGATAGGTGTGACATACAGAGGGGTGTGATATAATTATAATATACTTCTAACATAGAAAGTATATTATAGTGCATTTGTATTGTGCAGCAGTTGTGTGTGGTTCTGTTGCAATACTGCAGCTATATAGAGGGACAAACGCTATTGGAATAACTAATTGCAACTGGTGTGATATACCAGTTGCCCCCCAAAAAACTGATTGAGGCAGGAGTGTGATATACTGTACTTATATTATACTTTCTATATAGTGAATTTGTATTGTGCAGCACTTGTGTGCGGTTCTGCTGAGATATCGCAGCTATACAGAGGGACAAATGCTATTGGAACAACTAATTGCAACTAGTGTGATATACCAGTTGCCCCCCAAATAAACTAATTGAGGAAGTGATGTGATATACCTATAATATAAATACTGATTGAGGGGTGCTATATACCTGTTTCCACCAAATACTGATTGGGGGTGCTATATACCTGTTTCTGTCAAATACTGATTGAGGGGTGCCATATACCTTCCTCCACAAAATACTGATTGAGGGCTGCGATACACCTGCTTCCACAAGATACTGACTGAGGGGTGCCATATACCTGTTTACGCCAAATACTGATTGAGGGGTGCTATATACCTGTTTCCGCCAAATACTGGTTGAGGTGTGCTATATACCTGTTTCTGCCAAATACTGATTGAGGGGTGCTATTGTTATATGCCTTCTTCCACCAAATACTGATTGAGGGCTGCGATACACCTGCTTCCACAAAATACTGATTGAGGGGTGCTATTGCTATATACCTTCTTCAACCAAATACTGACTGAGGGCTAAGATACACCTGCTTCCACAAAATACTGATTAAGGGGTGCGATATACCTTTTTCCACAAAAAACTGATTGAGGGGTGCTATTGCTATATACATTCTTCCACCAAATACTGATTGAGGGCTGTGATACACCTGCTTCCACCAAATACTGATTGGGGGGAGCCATATACCTGTTTCCGCCAAATACTGATTGAGGGGTGCTATATACCTTCCACAAAATCCTGATTGAGGGGTGCTATATACCTGTTTCCACCAAATACTGATTGAGGGGTGCTATATACAAGTTTCCACCAAATACTGATTTGGTTACCTTTCACACACGCTTCTGTTGCTATTGCCCTTGTTACCGGGTATCCTGCTCCATATCTAGGGTAGGCCCCAGACGCTTCTTGTGGCTGGCAGCTATGGCGTGTGTGATTGGTGATATTTGGTACATCTGTGAGATGCATGCAGCTATATGTTACTCTGGGTGAGGTTACATCTCACCTATGTTTATGTGATTCAGCACCCGGTATTCTTGGCATGTTCCCCTGTCAGTATGGTATTTGTGAGGGTGAGGGTTTGTGGCTCCATTACACAGGGCGCCCCATCCTCCCAGTACCTTGTGCCTTTTGTTATTGTATGTTTGTGGCCGGGGCTATGTGTGAAAGAACCTACCGCCCTGAAATACCCCCCAAACAGAACTGGCGGCTTGAGTTGGGGCATAACCGCTTCCGTCGAGAGTACACCTGAAAGAGGGTATACCCTATGGGAGAATGTAAAGGAATGGGGCGGGCTGGGAGGGGAACACTGCTGCCGTCCGTCGTCACATGGAGAGAGGTATGAGCCAGATATAGGCCAGTACGCCCCTCCCACAAATACAGGCCAATGAATCGGCCTTGCTACTTGTGGCCGGGGCTATGTGTGAAAGAACCTACCGCCCTGAAATACCCCCCAAACAGAACTGGCGGCTTGAGTTGTGGCATAACCGCTTCCGTCGAGAGTACACCTGAAAGAGGCCAAAAACCCAGCATGAAAATACAAACGTGTTTATTGACATATTACAACGCCAAATTCTGAAAGGCACAATGAATCTCACTGACAGGGTTCGGAACATACCGGCTGTAACAAGATGACCAACTTACGAATAATGTGAGCTGGCACCTGATTCCTGGAAGCGGCAGAGGCTGCTCCTATCCTGAACGAATGCCCTGACACCGTGAGGGGGTCTAAACCTAAATTGGCCGCCAGTATGCGTGCGTGCGCTATGAATTGGGATGTGGACAATGCTGCTGTCCCGAAGGGTAACAGTGGGGTGTCAGTGTCGCGACTGGCCAGTGCCTCTGACAATTCCTGCAGAACATGGACCGGACACCATTTGTGTGAGGTGGGGAAGAATTTGATCTGGGTAGAGGGACCCGACTGGGAGGTCTTGGTCACAGGCAAAGACAAGACAAAGCCCTCTGGGCTGGGAACCAACTGTCGGCGGGACAGGAAGGGGCCGCTAAGTGACAGTGACGTGAACTCCCCCGGCCTCATGAAGCCGTAAAAGGCCAAGTAAATGGCAGCTTTAAGTACTAAGCTTTGCAGAACCCCGAAGGGCCTAAGGTCTAACAAATCGGACATGCCGCTGAATATAGGGCCGGACACGGGCTGTCTACGGGAGGTGACACCTGGGGTACAGTTCTGTAAACCTTTCAACGTGGCCTTGACCACGTGACTGGAAAACAACGACGTTCTTTCTGGCTGAGAGCGAGACAAATGATGTTGGACCCCTGCCAGGTAAGTTTTGACGGTGCCGGGAGAAAGGTGCATGTGCTCATGGCAGTACCCGATGAACGCCAATATGAAGTCTATATGGCCCAGGCCACCTCGGGGGTGTTCCTGCTGGAATTTGCAGTACAACCGCCAGCCGGTGTTGTATGCCCTGGTGGTATTAGCCGAGAGCGACCTGGCAAACAGCCCATGGGCCGTGGTCAAGTATTGGTTTAACTGAGAAAGAGCGTGGCCGGACGAGGAGACGGGGTTCTCGATGTGTCGGCTTCGGGGCAAACCTGGGAAAATAAAGAGTAATTCAGCTTAGCTAAGGCGTCAACTGCTACTACCTGCGCATCACATATGAGGGAACCACAGAATAAGAAGTTGTGTAGGAGTGACAACTGTACCAGACGTCTCATCAAAGACATGACCAGTTGGGACCTGGATTTGCCACTGTCAAGGATAGCCAGGGAGGAGGGACTAGCAGAGGCGAAGACCACGGTACGGCCTGTCCACTGGTTACCTCAAACGCGAGCCGCCGCCACTACGGGATACAAGTCCCTAGCCTCCGTTGTCTGGGGAACTCCCGTGGTCTCGCAAATCTCCTCCGGCCATGCCCCGTTCAGCCAATGGGGGCCAAAAATAGCAGCGAAACCAGTGCTGACCCCGCTGCTGGAGAATATGACGGGGGAGCTATGCGAGACCGCCGGGACAAACATGGACACGCCATTCCAATGACTCAAGAAGTGGTCCCACATGCTCAAATCTGCTTGCGCTTGACTGTCCAGGAATACTGGACTATCCTGACAGGGAGCTGCTGAGAGAAGTGGCAACAATCTGGCTACAAAAGACATACCCTGGGGAATGACGCGCATAACAAAATTTAACATGCCTAACAACGACTGTAGTTCCACCTTGGTGGTGATCCTCCCAGTGACGAAACTGCGAATAACTGCCCGGACCCTAGCCAACTTGTCTTCTGGCAACTTTGCTGACATGGTCTCTGTGTCCAACACGATGCCCAGGAAGGTGATGGTGGTCGCAGGACCATCCACCTTCTTGGGGGAAATGGGAACCCCTAGTTGGGCGAAACAAGCTAACAAGCTCTGAAGATCGCGACGCGAGCCCTGTGGAGATTCGATCAGCAAAAAATCGTCCAAGTAATGTATCACGTGTTCGCAACAAAACCTGTTCTCGAGTATCCAGTGCAAGGCTTTCGCCAGCTGATCGAAAATCCAAGGGCTGCTACGGGACCCGAAAGTCAACTTTGTGGCGAAATAATAAAGGGAATTCCACTTGATCCCGTGCCACTGCCAAAGTTCTGGCCTGATAGGCATCAACTTGAAGGCGTCTGATATGTCCGCTTTGGACAAGATTGCCCCAGGGCCTGTGGCAAGGATGAGTGCAATAGCCTGATCGATGGAGGCGTACACCATGCTGACCTCCTCCGCTGGAATAAGTGAATTCATACTGGGAGTAGCTAACCCGTGAGGCGCTGACAGATCGAAAATCAATCTCTCTTTGCAGCTGAACTTTCCCGTGACCACCCCTATGGGGCTGACCCTCCAGCATTCGAATGGGGATGACAAGAAGGGGCCGATGATGTATCCCTTGTCTAGCTCCAACTGGAGGAGTCTATCTATGGACCCGGGGTTGAGGGATGCGGACTGCAAGTTCCTACACTCATGGGTGTGGTCCGGTAACGCCACAAGACCTGTGTGGAAACCATGGGTGAAACCTGACACAAGAAAGTCACAGAAGGAAGCATCCTCATGCCCCTGTAAGTACAATTCCAAGAGGTCTACATTTACCACGCTCATGCAATGTTTATCGGTTTTTAATGAGCAGGCAACTTTCGGGTGGGCTCGAAAACAGTTGGCGCAAATGTGCAACAGACGGCACTGACTATAATTGCAAGTGGCAAAATTGTAGTTGTTGCAGATTTGCGACCTGCCCAGATACTTGATTGGCCGGCCGAGTTTATCAACCGCCGAATTCTGCTGGATGCCAGTCGATGGACCAGGAATAGGAGGAGAAGGATTGGACCTTGGGGCGCTTGCGGCATTATGACACCATTCTCCAGTATGATAGATAGACTGGCATGAAGAGCATGCCGGTGCTTTAAGCCCAGCGAAGTGCCTACAGAATATTTCTGTGTCTATGTTGGCCCAGTTGGTAGTAAACTGGAACTGACTGAGCGCAGCTGCTGCCTTAGCAGAAAACGAGCAATGGTAATCATAAAACCCGAAGCCTCCGTACTTGTAGCCCAACTCAGTGACCCTGAAGAGATACAGGTCCAACTCTTCTCTCCTATCTGGTCGTACCAAACAGATGATATCTTGGTAGAGACTAAAGGCAAGTACAAACTCCGGAATCGTCAACTTCCTGCTAAGCCTAAGATCGCGTCCCTTCAGGACGACAGAAACATCGCCGCACGCAATGACCCTATTGTCCGATAAGTCACGAGTGGCAATTAGGAGGGAGGCTAGGTTCACGTCTCTGCCATCGAGGATGTTCTTCTTGATGTTAGCCGGAATGAAATGAGCTGGAGTGACGTTGGGCACTGTAACAAAGTTACCTGAAGTACTGGCAACGGGTGCCGCTATGACTGGCAACAGAGTGGCGGGTGAGGACAAGCCAGCGACCCTAGCCTCCACCGACTCCAATCTGGATTGCACACCGGACACGGAGGAGGTGAGGCTATTCAGCATGACGTGGAGCTGAGTTAAAGAGGTCTGAACCGTGGCCATAGAGACCTCTTGCTGGCCAGGTTCTGCAGGGGTGGACACCAGTAGCCTATATCATTTCGCCTTCCGGGCAGCGGCCGGGAAAGGAATGCCTCTTTTGGCTAATTTAGACATGAGTTTTGGCACAGTCCAATTGCGCAGAGATGGAATACTGACGGATTCCGATGCCCTAGAACCCAGGTCTTCGCCAGAAGCATCCACGATATCTGACCCGTGAGACATGACCGGACTGTTGAAACAAGCAAAATGACGAACCGTCACTACCACTGTTAAGTGCCAAGATTGACTAACACCCGTGCTTTGACACCACCACCGTCACTGCAGAAACAGTCATGCAAAGAAAAACCGACCCTGGTGACCACCTGACAGCTGAGGTATTGAGAAAGAAGAGACGTGTGACAGTGGACGAATTTGGAGCCAAAGACCTTACAGAGACAGGACAAGATGCTGGTATGAGAAGAACACAAAAGGGATCAACCGCGGAAGTAGACCTGTACGCATGAATTAAAAAAAAAGGTTTTTTTGCTAGCGCCAGCGTACAAATGACCCAGGCTGGGTGACGAGGTACGACTGTCTGATTACCGGGAGAAACCGCAGAGTTGGCTGAACGGCTGACGAGCCAGCGCCAGAAAAAACACGGCTATCTAAGTGGTAGCAAAGTGTTGAAGGTGTATGAAGACAGGCAACTGAAAAAACCTGCCCCACTACCGCAGAACAATGAATTAAATGCCATGCAATGTGAAGGGTCCGGCGTGCCCCTGCTGCCAAACATTTTAGGGGCGCTTGTTACTGGGGGCACGGCACCCAAAAAACTCATCACCACCACCACACTGCATGGCATAAACCCCCCCCCCACCTAACTAACAGCACGGCGGCCCGTGCCAGACTTTGCCCCCCACAAAATGCTGTCTGCAAGTTCCCTTTTTTTTTTTTTTTTCTTCTTCATCATGGGATAACCCCTTTTAAGGGGTTAACATTTGAGCCCCAAGGTGAACATTCTGTTGATAAAATACAATTCTTGACGTGATGTCTATGGTTGATGAGACGGGACTCAAAACTGTCACATTTCCTACATTTCTGCCAGTGTATGATGGAGTCATTTACCAGGGAAAAAACATGTGTAGAAGTAAACGTGAATATTAATACCACCAGAACCCAAATGTATTTCTGCCGTTTCTGCAGGTACATCTGCTTAGACACCTGCATAAACTACTGCAAGCTGGCAATTGTGCTCCTGAGGTTATGTGTTGGGTATGGCATCTGCCAGGATGATGGAACTACTGAGTCAGGAGGATTCCAGGCCAATCAGGAAAGAATTGGAAAGACATCTTCATACATACTTCCTTCTATGAGAGTCGAGCTATTGATGCCCCCCCTCTCTCTCACAGGCCTCTAGCAATATCACCCTGAAAAATCAAAACGAACTGGACGGAGGAACATTGAAGGAATCGGAGTCTCGCAGACTCCTGCTACCTGCGTGCGAGTCACGTGGGAGCGGGGTGTGCTGCCAGACTGCCGCTCCGGTGTGGGGATGTCCCTCTCTTACCTTAGAGGGACCGACCCCACTGACCGGACTTGACGAACCGAAGCTGCGCTGAGGCAGCAGCTACTTACCCGCCGCACGAGGAGGACCAGGACGCCAGACTGCCGGAGGAAGCGCCGACCAGAAGTGACGCTGTGTAACCTAGGAGACGCTGACGCCGTCGGCTGTAACAGGAACACTGCTGCCGTCAGTCGTCACATGGAGAGAGGTATGAGCCAGATATAGGCCAGGACGCCCCTCCCACAAATATAGGCCGTACCGCTGTACCCCCCAAGCTCCCCAGAACCTATTCAACGTGCCAGGTGAGACGTTGTCATGCTGTGCTGCGGCTGTTGTGCCCGGAAGCTGAGAGACACACCGATCCTGCACTCCTTTCAGCTCTGTGGTTACAGGCCGATCAGTGGCTAACCCCGCTCAATTTGACAGTTGGTAAAGTGGTGTGAGACAACTGTGCCAATCTGCTGAGCGTGCTGAAACAGGGCAAAATGACACATGTGCCATGCATGGCACACGTCCTGAGCTTAGTCGTGCAGCGATTCATTGCCAAATACCCCGGGGTCCAGGACGTCTTGCGCAGGCCAGGAAAATCTCTGGCCATTTTAGAAGATCTTACACGGCCATGGCTCTCCTTGCTGACATTGAGCGGCGACACCACTTGCCTGTCAGACGTCCGATTTGTGACTGCTAGAGTTGAGCGAACACCTGGATGTTCGGGTTCGAGAAGTTCGGCCGAACATCCCGGAAATGTTCGGGTTCGGGATCCGAACCCGATCCGAACTTCGTCCCGAACCCGAACCCCATTGAAGTCAATGGGGACCCGAACTTTTCGGCACTAAAAAGGCTGTAAAACAGCCCAGGAAAGAGCTAGAGGGCTGCAAAAGGCAGCAACATGTAGGTAAATCCCCTGCAAACAAATGTGGATAGGGAAATGAATTAAAATAAAAATTAAATAAATAAAAATTAACCAAAATCAATTGGAGAGAGGTTCCATAGCAGAGAATCTGGCTTCCCGTCACCCACCACTGGAACAGTCCATTCTCAGATATTTAGGCCCCGGCACCCAGGCAGAGGAGAGAGGTCCCGTAACAGAGAATCTGTCTTCATGTCAGCAGAGAATTAGTCTGCATGTCATAGCAGAGAATGAGGCTTCACGTCAGCCACCACTGCAACAGTCCATTGGCATATATTTAGGCCCAGCACCCAGGCAGAGGAGGGAGGTCCCGTAACAGAGAATCTGTCTTCATGTCAGCAGAGAATTAGTCTGCATGTCATAGCAGAGAATGAGGCTTCACGTCAGCCACCACTGCAACAGTCCATTGGCATATATTTAGGCCCAGCACACACACAGGCAGAGGAGAGAGGTCCCGTAACAGAGAATCTGGCTTCATGTCAGCAGAGAATCAGTCTGCATGTCATAGCAGAGAATGAGGCTTCACGTCAGCCACCACTGCAACAGTCCATTGGCATATATTTAGGCCCAGCACACACACAGGCAGAGGAGAGAGGTCCCGTAACAGAGAATCTGGCTTCATGTCAGCAGAGAATCAGTCTGCATGTCATAGCAGAGAATGAGGCTTCACGTCAGCCACCACTGCAACAGTCCATTGGCATATATTTAGGCCCAGCACCCAGGCAGAGGAGGGAGGTCCCGTAACAGAGAATCTGTCTTCATGTCAGCAGAGAATTAGTCTGCATGTCATAGCAGAGAATGAGGCTTCACGTCAGCCACCACTGCAACAGTCCATTGGCATATATTTAGGCCCAGCACACACACAGGCAGAGGAGAGAGGTCCCGTAACAGAGAATCTGGCTTCATGTCAGCAGAGAATCAGTCTGCATGTCATAGCAGAGAATGAGGCTTCACGTCAGCCACCACTGCAACAGTCCATTGGCATATATTTAGGCCCAGCACACACAGGCAGAGGAGAGAGGTCCCGTAACAGAGAATCTGGCTTCATGTCAGCAGAGAATCAGTCTGCATGTCATAGCAGAGAATGAGGCTTCACGTCAGCCACCACTGCAACAGTCCATTGGCATATATTTAGGCCCAGCACCCAGGCAGAGGAGGGAGGTCCCGTAACAGAGAATCTGTCTTCATGTCAGCAGAGAATTAGTCTGCATGTCATAGCAGAGAATGAGGCTTCACGTCAGCCACCACTGCAACAGTCCATTGGCATATATTTAGGCCCAGCACCCAGGCAGAGGAGGGAGGTCCCGTAACAGAGAATCTGTCTTCATGTCAGCAGAGAATTAGTCTGCATGTCATAGCAGAGAATGAGGCTTCACGTCAGCCACCACTGGAACAGTCCATTCTCAGATATTTAGGCCCCGGCACCCAGGCAGAGGAGAGAGGTCCCGTAACAGAGAATCTGTCTTCATGTCAGCAGAGAATTAGTCTGCATGTCATAGCAGAGAATGAGGCTTCACGTCAGCCACCACTGCAACAGTCCATTGGCATATATTTAGGCCCAGCACCCAGGCAGAGGAGAGAGGTCCCGTAACAGACAATCTGGCTTCATGTCAGCAGAGAATCAGTCTTCATATCATAGCAGAGAATCAGGCTTCACGTCACCCACCACTGTAAGAGTCAATTTTCATAAATTTAGGCCCAGAACCCAGGCAGAGGAGAAAGGTCCCGTAACAGACAATCTGGCTTCATGTCAGCAGAGAATCAGTCTTCATATCATAGCAGAGAATCAGGCTTCACGTCACCCACCACTGTAAGAGTCAATTTTCATAAATTTAGGCCCAGAACCCAGGCAGAGGAGAAAGGTCCCGTAACAGACAATCTGGCTTCATGTCAGCAGAGAATCAGTCTTCATATCATAGCAGAGAATCAGGCTTCACGTCACCCACCACTGTAAGAGTCAATTTTCATAAATTTAGGCCCAGAACCCAGGTAGAGGAGAAAGGTCCCGTAACAGACAATCTGGCTTCATGACAGCAGAGAATCAGTCTGCATGTCATAGCAGAGAATCAGGCTTCACGTCAGCCACCACTGCAACAGTCCATTGTCATAAATTTAGGCCCAGCACCCAGGCAGAGGAGAGAGGTCCCGTAACAGACAATCTGGCTTCATGTCAGCAGAGAATTAGTCTGCATGTCATAGCAGAGAATCAGGCTTCATGTCAGCCACCACTGCAACAGTCCATTGGCATATATTTAGGCCTAGCACACAGGCAGAGGAGAGGTTCATTCAACTTTGGGTAGCATCGCAATATAATGGTAAAATGAAAATAAAAATAGGATTGAATGAGGAAGTGCCCTGGAGTCCAATAATATATGGTTATGGGGAGGTAGTTAATGTCTAATCTGGACAAGGGACGGACAGGTCCTGTGGGATCCATGCCTGGTTCATTTTTATGAACGTCAGCTTGTCCACATTGGCTGTAGACAGGCGGCTGCGTTTGTCTGTAATGACGCCCCCTGCCGTGCTGAATACACGTTCAGACAAAACGCTGGCTGCCGGGCAGGCCAGCACCTCCAAGGCATAAAAGGCTAGCTCTGGCCACGTGGACAATTTAGAGACCCAGAAGTTGAATGGGGCCGAACCATCAGTCAGTACGTGGAGGGGTGTGCACACGTACTGTTCCACCATGTTAGTAAAATGTTGCCTCCTGCTAACACGTTGCGTATCAGGTGGTGGTGCAGTTAGCTGTGGCGTGTTGACAAAAGTTTTCCACATCTCTGCCATGCTAACCCTGCCCTCAGAGGAGCTGGCCGTGACACAGCTGCCTTGGCGACCTCTTGCTCCTCCTCTGCCTTGGCCTTGGGCTTCCACTTGTTCCCCTGTGACATTTGGGAATGCTCTCAGTAGCGCGTCTACCAACGTGCGCTTGTACTCGCGCATCTTCCTATCACGCTCCAGTGCAGGAAGTAAGGTGGGCACATTGTCTTTGTAGCGTGGATCCAGCAGGGTGGCAACCCAGTAGTCCGCACAGGTTAAAATGTGGGCAACTCTGCTGTCGTTGCGCAGGCACTGCAGCATGTAGTCGCTCATGTGTGCCAGGCTGCCCAGGGGTAAGGACAAGCTGTCCTCTGTGGGAGGCGTATCGTCATCGTCCTGCCTTTCCCCCCAGCCACGCACCAGTGATGGACCCGAGCTGCGTTGGGTGCCACCCCGCTGTGACCATGCTTCATCCTCATCCTCCTCCACCTCCTCCTCATCCTCGTCCTCCTCGTCCTCCAGTAGTGGGCCCTGGCTGGCCACATTTGTACCTGGCCTCTGCTGTTGCAAAAAACCTCCCTCTGAGTCACTTCGAAGAGACTGGCCTGAAAGTGCTAAAAATGACCCCTCTTCCTCATCCTCCTCCTCCTCCTCCTGGGCCACCTCCTGTTCCATCATCGCCCTAAGTGTTTTCTCAAGGAGACATAGAAGTGGTATTGTAACGCTGATAACGGTGTCATCGCCACTGGCCATGTTGGTGGAGTACTCGAAACAGCGCAACAGGGCACACAGGTCTCGCATGGAGGCCCAGTCATTGGTGGTGAAGTGGTGCTGTTCTGTAGTGCGACTGACCCGTGCGTGCTGCAGCTGAAACTCCACTATGGCCTGCTGCTGCTCGCACAGTCTGTCCAGCATGTGCAAGGTGGAGTTCCACCTGGTGGGCACGTCGCATATGAGGCGGTGAGCGGGAAGGCCGAAGTTACGCTGTAGCGCAGACAGGCGAGCAGCAGCAGGATGTGAACGCCGGAAGCGCGAACAGACGGCCCGCACTTTATGCAGCAGCTCTGACATGTCGGGGTAGTTGTGAATGAACTTCTGCACCACCAAATTCAGCACATGCGCCAAGCAAGGGATGTGCGTCAAATTGGCTAGTCCCAGAGCTGCAACGAGATTTCGCCCATTATCACACACCACCAGGCCGGGCTTGAGGCTCACCGGCAGCAACCACTCGTCGGTCTGTTGTTCTATACCCCGCCACAACTCCTGTGCGGTGTGGGGCCTGTCCCCCAAACATATGAGTTTCAGAATGGCCTGCTGACGTTTACCCCGGGCTGTGCTGAAGTTGGTGGTGAAGGTGTGTGGCTGACTGGATGAGCAGGTGGAAGAAGAGGAGGAGGAAGCCGAGAAGGAGGAGGTGGCAACAGGAGGCAAAGAATGTTGCCCTGCGATCCTTGGCGGCGGAAGGACGTGCGCCAAACAGCTCTCCGCCTGGGGCCCAGCTGCCACTACATTTACCCAGTGTGCAGTTAGGGAGATATAGCGTCCCTGGCCGTGCTTACTGGTCCACGTATCTGTGGTTAGGTGGACCTTGCTACAGATGGCGTTGCGCAGTGCACACTTGATTTTATCGGATACTTGGTTGTGCAGGGAAGGCACGGCTCTCTTGGAGAAGTAGTGCCGGCTGGGAACAACATACTGTGGGACAGCAAGCGACATGAGCTGTTTGAAGCTGTCTGTGTCCACCAGCCTAAATGACAGCATTTCATAGGCCAGTAGTTTAGAAATGCTGGCATTCAGGGCCAGGGATCGAGGGTGGCTAGGTGGGAATTTACGCTTTCTATCAAATGTTTGTGAGATGGAGAGCTGAACGCTGGCGTGTGACATGGTTGAGACGCTTGGTGACGGAGGTGGTGGTGGTGGTGTTGGTGGTACATCCCCTGTTTGCTGGGCGGCAGGTGCCAACGTTCCTCCAGAGGCGGAGGAAGAGGCCGAGGCGGCAGCAGCAGAATAGGCCGAGGCGGCAGCAGCAGAAGAGGTAGCAGGGGGAGCCTGAGTGACTTCCTTGGTTTTAAGGTGTTTACTCCACTGCAGTTCATGCTTTGCATGCAGGTGCCTGGTCATGCAGGTTGTGCTCAGGTTCAGAACGTTAATGCCTCGCTTCAGGCTCTGATGGCACAGCGTGCAAACCACTCGGGTCTTGTCGTCAGCACATTGTTTGAAGAAGTGCCATGCCAGGGAACTCCTTGAAGCTGCCTTTGGGGTGCTCGGTCCCAGATGGCGGCGGTCAGTAGCAGGCGGAGTCTCTTGGCGGCGGGTGTTCTGCTTTTGCCCACTGCTCCCTCTTTTGCTACGCTGTTGGCTCGGTCTCACCACTGCCTCTTCCTCCGAACTGTGAAAGTCAGTGGCACGACCTTCATTCCATGTGGGGTCTAGGACCTCATCGTCCCCTGCATCGTCTTCCACCCAGTCTTGATCCCTGACCTCCTGTTCAGTCTGCACACTGCAGAAAGACGCAGCAGTTGGCACCTGTGTTTCGTCATCATCAGAGACATGCTGAGGTGGTATTCCCATGTCCTCATCATCAGGAAACATAAGTGGTTGTGCGTCAGTGCATTCTATGTCTTTCACCGCTGGGGAAGGGCTAGGTGGATGCCCTTGGGAAACCCTGCCAGCGGAGTCTTCAAACAGCATAAGAGACTGCTGCATAACTTGAGGCTGAGACAGTTTCCCTGGTATGCATGGGGGTGATGTGACAGACTGATGGGGTTGGTTTTCAGGCGCCATCTGTGCGCTTTCTGCAGAAGACTGGGTGGGAGATAATGTGAACGTGCTGGATCCACTGTCGGCCACCCAATTGACTAATGCCTGTACCTGCTCAGGCCTTACCATCCTTAGAACGGCATTGGGCCCCACCATATATCGCTGTAAATTCTGGCGGCTACTGGGACCTGAAGTAGTTGGTACACTAGGACGTGTGGATGTGGCAGAACGGCCACGTCCTCTCCCAGCACCAGAGGGTCCACTAACACCACCACGACCATGTCCACGTCCGCGTCCCTTACTAGATGTTTTTCTCATTGTTATGGTTCACCACAACAACAAATATATTATTTGGCCCAATGTATTGTATTCAAATTCAGCGGGATATAAATTTGAGGCCTAGTATTTAGGCGCTGGGTGACCGGTATGGATTTAGTGACAGAATTAGACTTGGAAATGCACAGAAGCGTGTGTGTGTGAAGTTATTCTGAATGACCCAATGTGCACCTTGAATATTATATACCCTTTTAGGGATAGATTTCAAATAGCTCTGATATAGCAGAAACCACTAAATTATGAAATTGCTAAATTGGGAATTGTACTTCAACCCAGAACAAAAAATGTGCTTTGACGGACACTAAATATCTTGCCCAGCAACAACAGTACAACGGTGGGTAACGAGAGATTTAGAGGGAATTAAATTTGAGGCCTAGTATTTAGGCGCTGGGTCACCGGTATGGATTTAGTGACAGAATTAGACTTGGAAATACACAGTAGCGGGTGTGTGTGAAGTTATTCTGAATGACCCTATGTGCACCTTCAATATTATATACCCTTTTAGGGATAGATTTCAAATAGCTCTGATATAGCAGAAACCACTAAATTATGAAATTGCTAAATTGGGAATTGTACTTCAACCCAGAACAAAAAATGTGCTTTGACGGACACTAAATATCTTGCCCAGCAACAACAGTACAGCGGTGGGTAACGAGAGATTTAGAGGGAATTAAATTTGAGGCCTAGTATTTAGGCGCTGGGTCACCGGTATGGATTTAGTGACAGAATTAGACTTGGAAATGCACAGAAGCGTGTGTGTGAAGTTATTCTGAATGACCCAATGTGCACCTTCAATATTATATACCCTTTTTGGGATAGATTTCAAATAGCTCTGATATAGCAGGAACCACTAAATTATGAAATTGCTAAATTGGGAATTGTACTTCAACCCAGAACAAAAAATGTGCTTTGACGGGCACTAAATAACTTTCCCAGCTACAACAGGACAACGGTAACGAGAGATTTAGAGGGATTTAAATTTGAGGCCTAGTATTTAGGCGCTGGGTGACAGGTATGGGTTTAGTGACAGAATTAGACTTGGAAATACACAGTAGCGGGTGTGTGTGAAGTTATTCTGAATGACCCTATGTGCACCTTCAATATTATATACCCTTTTAGGGATAGATTTCAAATAGCTCTGATATAGCAGAAACCACTAAATTATGAAATTGCTAAATTGGGAATTGTACTTCAACCCAGAACAAAAAATGTGCTTTGACGGACACTAAATATCTTGCCCAGCAACAACAGTACACCGGTGGGTAACGAGAGATTTAGAGGGAATTAAATTTGAGGCCTAGTATTTAGGCGCTGGGTCACCGGTATGGATTTAGTGACAGAATTAGACTTGGAAATACACAGTAGCGGGTGTGTGTGAAGTTATTCTGAATGACCCTATGTGCACCTTCAATATTATATACCCTTTTTGGGATAGATTTCAAATAGCTCTGATATAGCAGGAACCACTAAATTATGAAATTGCTAAATTGGGAATTGTACTTCAACCCAGAACAAAAAATGTGCTTTGACGGGCACTAAATAACTTTCCCAGCTACAACAGGACAACGGTAACGAGAGATTTAGAGGGATTTAAATTTGAGGCCTAGTATTTAGGCGCTGGGTGACAGGTATGGGTTTAGTGACAGAATTAGACTTGGAAATACACAGTAGCGGGTGTGTGTGAAGTTATTCTGAATGACCCTATGTGCACCTTCAATATTATATACCCTTTTTGGGATAGATTTCAAATAGCTCTGATATAGCAGAAACCACTAAATTATGAAATTGCTAAATTGGGAATTGTACTTCAACCCAGAACAAAAAATGTGCTTTGACGGACACTAAATATCTTGCCCAGCAACAACAGTACAGCGGTGGGTAACGAGAGATTTAGAGGGAATTAAATTTGAGGCCTAGTATTTAGGCGCTGGGTCACCGGTATGGATTTAGTGACAGAATTAGACTTGGAAATACACAGTAGCGGGTGTGTGTGAAGTTACTCTGAATGACCCTATGTGCACCTTCAATATTATATACCCTTTTTGGGATAGATTTCAAAGAGCTCTGATATAGCAGGAACCACTAAATTATGAAATTGCTAAATTGGGAATTGTATTTCAACCCAGAACAAGAAATGTGCTTGAACGGACACTAAATAACTCGCCCAGCTACAGCACTAGGGACAGATTTAGCTGGATATAAATTTGAGGCCTAGTATTTAGGCGCTGGGTGACCGGTATGGATTTAGTGACAGAATTAGACTGGGATATGGCCAAAAAATGAACAGACTATTGCTGGTTAAATGCACTTGGTGTGACAGCTTCACCCTGATGTAGGCTTTAGCCAAAAAACAACCACACCATTGAGGGTTAAATGCACTTGGTGACAGGCGCAGCTTGCCCCTGATTTTGTATATGGCCAAAAAATGAACAGACTATTGCTGGTTAAATGCACTTGGTGTGACAGCTTCACCCTGATGTAGGCTTTAGCCAAAAAACAACCACACCATTGAGGGTTAAATGCACTTGGTGACAGGCGCAGCTTGCCCCTGATTTTGTATATGGCCAAAAAATGAACAGACTATTGCTGGTTAAATGCACTTGGTGTGACAGCTTCACCCTGATGTAGGCTTTAGCCAAAAAACAACCACACCATTGAGGGTTAAATGCACTTGGTGACAGGCGCAGCTTGCCCCTGATTTTGTATATGGCCAAAAAATGAACAGACTATTGCTGGTTAAATGCACTTGGTGTCACAGCTTCACCCTGATGTAGGCTTTAGCCAAAAAACAACCACACCATTGAGGGTTAAATGCACTTGGTCGCAGCTTGTGCTGGCGCACCACAAGACACAAAATGGCCGCCGATCACCCCAGAAAAATGAGACTGACAAACGGTCTGTGCAGCCTAAAAACAGTGAGCAATTGAGGATCAGCAGCTCAATGATCCACAGCTGCAGATCGATCAGTTAATCAAGTCCTTTGGAGGAGTTAATCTGCCTAATCTCGCCCTACTGTCGCAGCCGCAACCTCTCCCTACGCTAATCAGAGCAGAGTGACGGGCGGCGCTATGTGACTCCAGCTTAAATAGAGGCTGGGTCACATGGTGCTCTGGCCAATCACAGCCATGCCAATAGTAGGCATGGCTGTGATGGCCTCTTGGGGCAAGTAGTATGACGCTTGTTGATTGGCTGCTTTGCAGCCTTTCAAAAAGCGCCAAGAAAGCGTCACAAAAGCGCGAAGAAAGCGACGAACACCGAACCCGAACCCGGACTTTTACGAAAATGTCCGGGTTCGGGTCCGTGTCACGGACACCCCAAAATTCGGTACGAACCCGAACTATACAGTTCGAGTTCGCTCATCCCTAGTGACTGCCCGATGCGCTGGAACTCCACCTTGTATATGCTTGATAGGCTTCTCCAGCAGAAACGTGCCGTTAATTGCTACCAGGACAGGCTCTGGGAGCTTGGTTTTTTTCACCGCGCCAGTGGCTCCTCATGCGCGACGCATGCATTTGATGAGATCACCAAACTGGTCAGTCGCAGCCAGGGCGCCTTCAGTGACATTGTACCTTACACCTTCTTTCTGGAGCTTGCATTGCGTCGTGTCATTGATCAAGCTGTGGAGGAGCAGGAGCTGTAAGATGAGGAAGTCGCAATGATGAATGAATTCCAAGGGGGCTACTCCATCTGAGACAAGTCAGCAGGAGTCTGAAGAGGAGTCAGATGAGGATTGTGGCTGGGGGGGAGGAGGAGCAAGAAGAGCAGGATTTAAACCTTTCAGGGATCCCTGGTGTTGTCCGTGGCTGGGGGGAGGAGACCGAGAACGACATTCTCCTAGGCGATGAGCAGAAGCCTGTGCGCTCCACCGTTTCTAATTTAGTGCAAATGGGGGCCTTCATGCTGCAGTGTTTGAATAGGGACCCCCGTATAAAAAGCATAAAGGTTCAAGGACCTGTACTAGGTGGCAACGTACTTAGACCCCCGGTACAAACACAAAATGGCGGACATGATACTAGCATCACAGAGGGCTGTCAGAATGCAGCATTTCCAGGCCTTGCTGCAAGAGATGCTGCATTCTGCTGTTGTGGGCACTGGCGAAGGAATTTCCACCCACAGCGAAACAGGTGCGAGTACCAATCCTACCATGCCTGCAAATAGAGGGAGGTTTGAAGATGTGTTGGTCACTTTGGATATGAGATTAATCTTGCATCCAACCCATCGACGGCCGCCCTCTGGATCCAGCCTCAGGGAATGCCTAGACCATCAGGTGTCCGACTACATCAGGTTAACGGCTGATGTGGACACTCTGAGAAGCGAAGAACCCCTTGACTACTTCGTGTGCAGGCTTGACCTGTGGTCAGAGCTGGCACAGTTTTCCATGGAATTCTTGGTTTGCCCCTCATCGAGTGTCCTGTCCGAAAGGACATTCAGCGCAGCAGGGGGGATCATGACCGATAAGCGTACTCGCCTAGCTCACGACAGTGTGGACTACCTCCCATTTTTAAAAATGAACGAGGCATGGATCTCGGAGGAATTCAACACCTATGATGACCATGTGTAATTGAATTTCCTCATGCCAGCCCACACATATCCGCCACCACCCTGAACAAAGAATGGTCCTTGCCTTATGTATATACAGTGGTATAAAAGGTGAATGCCTAATTATTGGGGCCTGTACTGGCCAACAGTTACAAATTTATCCTATGACCGCCTAATGCAAATCCAGCCACAGAATCCAAAGTTCTATGCTGTCAGGTGAATGCTTATTGCCTAAATTTGGGGGCCTGTACTGGCCGACTGTAAATTTATTTTATCTCTAGCCTCATAATCACACCCCTGTCTCACTCCTCTGCCTCTCATTATGGTGGCGTTTGAACCGCATTCACCATAAGGACCTTCTAATGTCACAGGGTCATGTGACTGTGCCCCTCACCCCGTACTGTGCCCCCTTATACCCTGCATTGTGCCCTCTTACCACACCCTGTGCAGTCCCCCTAGTCATTCCCTGTACTGTGCCCTCTTATACCCTTTTATCCGGTCACGGTATGGTGGTGTTATCCGGTCACTGTACAGAGGTGTTATCCGGTCAATGTTTGGCGGTGGTATCCAATAACTTGATGGCCATAACTGTATCCCTTTCCCTGCCCACGACATCCTTTTTTAGACCTGGCATGAGCGGGAAACAATCTGTGTCAGAAATACTCCTAACAGACGTATTTGTATATAATAAATGACAACCTAATTGTATTATTATTTGGGGGTAGGGCTGATATCTTTATATTATATAGATTCTAGTGTATTATACTGTGCCCTGTATTTCCCAGTAGAAAATGATCCTTGGGAAACACAGTCCTCATCCTTGACTACCAGGACCAGGTAGCGCTCTGTCAGTACATGGCGGCCTCCCCTCTCCGCCACGCTGCTACTCTGTGTACTGGTGCTTATTCTGACACTAGGGCTGGGTTCAAATCCTATTTTTGACATCCATTTAATGTATACCAAAAATGTATGCGTTAACAGATGCCTCAGACTGATGCCGTACAGTTGTGGCTGTTCACCATGCAGTTCCATGGTAGAAAAAAAATGTATGTTAAAATATGCATTTTTTTATGGACTCTGCAGGATACAAAAAAGTGGGGTGCTGCACATTTATGTACACCAAACCAATAGGAAATAAAAAATTTCTAGGCTCCAGCAAGGCACATTTTTGAGAGTTTCCCTTTAAGACATAGAAATGCCTTCTGATTAAAATACATATTTTTGTGGGAATTTTTGCCAATGATCCCGCTCTGGTATTATTACTGTCCATGTTGTGGGACTATTTGTGTACTTCTAGTAAGTGTTTGCTGGCTGCAAATATAACCTGAAGGTTTTTCAGGTTCGCCTGCCATTGAAGTAAATGGGGCCCGCCGCGAACGCGAGGTTCGCAAACATTTGATCGCGAACATGCGTTCGCGAATCGTCCCGGCCGATATTCGTCTATTACTAACCACAAGCACTCCAGTTTTTGTGGAAATAAACATACCATTAAAATATGTCTCTTCTACTAGATTACTGTTTGTTTCTTCATGATATTATTGGGCGAGGCACTGTAGACCGCACTGCATTTGGTGATGATTGTGTGTTGGATAGGACCTGGAAGTCGGATCGGGGTGCTGAGGGGGGTTACACATCAGAGGAGGAGGGTGGTGGCAGCAGCAGCAATAAAGAGCAGAGGAGGGAAGACACAAACAAGAGTAACCTTCTTCTCCTAGTCTCCAATGCTTCTCCTGCTCAGACTCCTTCTCCGCTCCATCTTCAGTCATTGATAACAGAATGTGCGGCCAAGATACAACTTTACACATCCAGCAACCTGGTTGTGTGCAGTTTTAACTCCCACTGGCCAGCTTGCTAGTGCTGCAGTCTCTGCCATACCACTTAGTAGAGTCTTCTGCCTTTAGGAAGCTGATGCAAGAAAATTTAGACTAGCACATCAAAAGTCACAGGTGCACATCCATAAAGCTAACATGCAGACAGCAAACAAAATATGTATGGCAGCACACTGTTATACATGCAAACAATAGAACTAGGGATTAGAGATTATTCTGGATTACAGTGGTACTATACCTACTATACGGAGCACCCCTCAATCAGTATTTAGTGGAAGAAGGTATATGGCACCCCTCAATCAGTATTTGGTGGAAACAGGTATATGGCACCTCTAAATCAGCATTGTGTGGAAGCAGGTGTATCGCAGCCCTCAATCAGTGTTTGGTGGAAGAAGGTATATAGCAATAGCACCTCTCTATCAGTATTTTGTAGAAGAAGGTACATGGCACCCCTCAATCAGTATTTGGCGGAAACAGGTATATAGCACCCCTCAATCAGTATTTGGCAGAAACAGGTATATGGCACCTCTCAATCAGTATTGTGTGGAAGCAGGTGTATCGCAGCCCTCAATCAGTGTTTGGTGGAAGAAGGTATATAGCAATAGCACCTCTCTATCAGTATTTTGTAGAAGAAGGTACATGGGACCCCTCAATCAGCATTTGGCGGAAACAGGAATATAGCACCCCTCAATAAGTATTTGGGCCAGCGGTAAACAGTGAGAAGGCCGCAGCGCTGCTGGAACGCCGCTACCTTCTCAAACAGCTGATCGGCAGGGGTCCCGGGTGCCGGACCCCCACCGATCAGATTCTGATGATCTATCCAGAGGATAGATCATCAGTTATAACAAACTGCAGAACCCATTTAATTTAAACATTTTATTCATGAGTTACGGACAAGGATAGAACTGTACTATTAGGGGCCAACTGTTCCGTGCAAAATACGGAATGCACATGGACGTCATACGTATTTTTTGCGGATCTGGTTTTTGCAGACCGCAAAATACATATGGTCGTGTACAAAAAAAAAAAGCTAAATCTGTAGCACAGATACTGTCCCCCAGTCTGTTTGTGGACAGGGCTAGCTGCTCTGTTCAGCCACCTTGGTTAGGGCTCATGCACACAACCGTATGTATTTTGCAGTCCGTAATGCGGAACAATAATAGGACATGTTCTATTTTTTGGCGGAAGGAAAATACGGAGTTACTTCAGGTTTTTTTTCTGGACCCATTGAAAGGAATGGTTCTGCATACGGTCTGCAAAAAAAAAAAAATGGAACGGACAAGGAAAAAAAATACGTTCGTCATAGACGCTACGGAAATCTGCAAAAAAAAAAAACTCCTTATTGAACATAAAATTATTGTGTTTTAGGAGATAACAGATAGCAGAACACAAAAAAATCCTTCAGATCAGAACTGTAATCACTGTACATGGATAGGAGCCACTGCAGGGCAGTGATAGCAGCCTCATGAGATATAACCGTGTATAATAACACCCCGTAGTCCATGAGATATTATGTAATTGCAGCGTTATGCCGCCGCTAGTCCCTTTAAGAGGGAAAAAGTTACTTGTTTTGTCGCGACGCCAGTTGCAGTGAAGCAACAAGGGCACAGGGCCCCTTTTAGGGATTTGGTGGTACCCAGGTGTAGGAATGCCAGAGTGGTCTAGGGTGGCCTAACTGTCCCTTAATGGTGTTGCACCTGGTGGTGTTGCACCAGGGAGAACTTTCCTCCTGTTCTCTGAGGCTTTGAGCTTTGACCTCCTTATCCAGCGGAGCTGAAGGTGCTCAAGCTGGCCCAGACAGAGTTCGTCCAGCCGGGACGGGCTCCTGCTTCCTTCCCCTAGCAGGGGGTAAGCTAGACTGACTCCTAAAACTAAACTCCTCCCTAGAGGGAGAGCAGAGAATGGAAAGAAGGTGCCATCCTCTGTGTCCCTGTAGCTCTGCCATGTTTGCATGTCTGCTGGTGAACCAGGCAGATTACACTTAAACAGTTACAAAATAGGAAATGCACCTTGTGAATGACCTGCAATAAATACACAGATGACATTAGGTTAACCATAGGAGACAGTAGCAAGGTGCAGAGGTGGCAACAGCACTCTGGGGCGTTACATAGTGCAGCCAGGACATGTTTTCTATCCCGAAAATATCCAGGTATATGCTCAGTGAGAGGCTGTAGGAGGCTTTCAGTCAACTCTGACAGCCTCTCATTGAGTGACCCGATTCTGGAAACTATGAAGTGGAAAGATCAGTTTTTGGAGTTTAGGTAATGAATGCAGTGACTAGTCATAGACAGTGACCAGACATAGACTTTTATACAGTAATAAGACACACATAGACTATTACCAAGTATCACCAGCAGTAAATGTGTGGAGAACCTCTGATCCATCCCAAGTTCTTTAAGTTCTTTAACTTCAGGATACGCCTGGTTTTCTTTGTTTACTGAGGTCTAGCACAGTAGGTCATGTAGAACTAAGGTGACTGTCCTGTTCTGACCACACCACCACTGCTATATCAGTCCAATATCTCCAGAAAGTGTCTGGGTCTCCTAGGAGTTCTTCATAAAAGTTTTCTGTTCTACGGGCTACATATAAATATTTCAGGCTTCATTCATAAGCTGCATCTCCCGCCCTGGTATTTCATTAGGTGCTATTCTGTACGTGTCCTCTTGCCATTATATCAGTGTGTTCTTCCTTTAAACTGTTTATATCTCTTTTCTCATGTCTGGTTGTGCAAATTTAAGAGGAAGTTACAGTGTATAAGTGGGTTTGTCTTCCTTATCTGATATGGCAAAGTAAGAGAATTGCAACCAGGGAAATGGACAAAGCACTGCCACAAGCCCCGGAGAAGAAGTGGAGAATGGGAGTAGTAGTGGCTCTGGCTATTATTATTTACAGTGGCAAACTTCTCATCAATTCTCCCTAGTGCAATGGCCGGAAAATGGTGCTGGAGTCAGTTACTAGGCCAGTTTCAGAAAATAAACCACTTTCTCTTTACTAAAGTACAGAATGGGAGTTGTAGTACATCCAACGGTATCAAACACAGTTCCAAACAATTGACAGTGCAAATCTTCCCAGATAGCAATATGTGGATATAGACTAGAACGTGGATTGTAGTTCTTCTTTCCTCTATCTCTCTTCCTGTGCAGAATCTAAGGCTGGCAAAAATGTTCTTGCAAGCTTCACTATAATTCTTAGCTTAGGGGTTCAGGATAAAGATACATTGGACCAGACCATGTCCAAGTGTGAATGGTGTCTTAGCAATGTCCCTTTCACAGCAGTAAAGTCTTTATCAGCTTTAAGCAGCACGTATCTTACTGCCTGACTCCATGCAGATTCTGGACCGTCTTGGTTCTTTCTCTCTCTTTTTCCTGGAGTACTATAGAGTAGAGATCACTTTCTCTCTGTAGATCTCTCAAAGATAGTGATTATCTGGGATGTAGGCCTGATCTTCTGAGGAGTGAGCACATGTAGCTTCTCTCACTGTCTCAGCTAACACACTACTAGCTAAGTTAGGGCGGAGCTAGGTCCATCTCCTAGCTTCCTAAAGAGGCAAAGTCAGGAATATTAACCCCGTGTAAAGAATATGGATTAATATTTACTGTCAGCCATGTAACCCACACCAGCCATCAGCTGAAAGGTAGCAGAGGTAGTGATCACCACAGGGGGGCCCTGCTTCAAAGCCAGCAGATGGCCGAGGACCTCTAGCAGTCCACTAGTGTTTACAACTTTTCACACTTCCATTCAACCAGCCAGGAACTCCAGCTAATAGAACAGGAAATACCTCTGTGCAGGAGGTCTAAACCATTCCCCAGTTCAATCAAATCTAGCAGACAGCATGGAACCAGCAATTTATAAGGAATTATGAATTGCCCGGCCATCACAGGTGCAAACCGGATACATATTTGTGTCCTTGTGGCCACGATGAACAGGCCCGTGGTCAAAGTCTGGCGGTGGGAGGCCAGAGAAGGGAGATATACATATCTCCCCACAGAAACCAAATACCGGTACCATGCTTGGACTCTACTTGTAGCCAGAACCCAGGCGGGTCTGTTGGTCCTAGAACCATCTCCCTGTGACCTTCTGGTCCGGAGCTATGAACCCTAAAGGATTTTGTGGGTCATTGAGCTGCCAGGATCAGCAGGGAGTGGGGGCCCTTCCCAGAGGCAGGAAGAGGAAGGGCCGGCTACAGTTTAAAAGGCTTGTGCCAGCAAGCAGGTGTGTCTTTCTCTGAAAGGGGGTCACATCGTACCATGTGTTTGCAGAGACCTGGAAACTGCTGACATCACTGCCCCCACATGACTGCAGCCAAGGACTATTCCACCATCATAACCCAAAGGAACATTCATCTACCCGGTGACTGACTTGTACTCTGCGTAATCCTGTTTGTACCATACTACCTGTATTCGTAACCACAGACCACTGTATATATTCTTTGTGTATAGTGTGTTATCTAGTGTGCCCTTAAGGCGATTACATATATAGTTTAATCTTGTGCTGTCTTATATCTCGATCACGAATCCCCACGTCCGTGTTTCGGCCTCGTTATACGCTACCGCGGGTTGGTTTCTTACCCTATATAATCCCGTTAGCGGACTGGGCTTATATCAAACAAGAAACTGGTGGCAGTCTTCCTGGGCTGAGAATGCGCTGTTTCAGTGGGGAAGTGAAAAGGCTCTCTTAGTTTCTTGCCTCTGTGCTGTGTGGACAGGAGGAGTCTGTGAAAACTGTACTAAGACTGACCTTACCCGCTCCTCCAGGAGGGTGTAACGTCGAGCCTTGGTAACCAGTAGTGACCATACCGTATCTCGTGAGCTCGACGTAGTTGTCGTCCGGTGTCAGTCGGGGCACGAGGGGTACGGTATTCGTCACAGCTCGTCTGATTCATACAGAGATAAGCTGGTACATTACAAGGCATTAACATATTAAAGGGAACCTGTCACCTCCCAAAACCATCCCAAGCCGCCAGCAGTACCTGTGTGTAGCCAGCAGAGTGTTTCTGATTATGCCTTTCTTCCTAAAGGCAAATGCAGCAAAAGTACCGAAAACGTTGTTTTATCCCCTGCTTGGCGTGCCTCTCCACACATGCTTGAAGTCAAGGAGGCAGCGGCCTCCTTGCTTCAAGTTACGGTAACCACGCCCCCTTCCCTGCCCCATCGCTGTGACTGACAGCGCTTATGCACGAAAGTTCAGCTGCCTTTGCTGAACAGCCAGCTGTCAGTCACAGCGAAGGGGCAGGGAAGGGGGCGTGGTTACCGTGACTTGAAGCAAGGAGGCTGCTGCGTCATCAGAAACACGCTGCTGGCTACACGCAGGTACTGCTGGCGGCTTGGGAGGTGACAGGTTCCCTTTAAATAGCATTAAATAACACTGCACATCAATAAAAATTTGCAAGTACCCTATTCTGAGGTACTGCAGCACAAGCAAAGAAATTCACCTACTACATGGCTTAGCTACAGAGAATATGTTACAGTAAATGATGTGGAGCTGCAAGGTTTTCATGTAGACATGCTTCACTATCATAGCTCTCATTTATCTCCATTTGTCAACTCCTTCATTCTCCTTGCTAAACAAATGACCAACAAAGTTCATCCTCCCTTATTATATGCTTCTCCCATGCTGCACTCATACTGTGGAACTCACTATTAGTCTAGTTTCACACTAGCTGCAAGGAACTCCGGCAGGCTGCTCTGGCGGGTGAACAGCCTGTCGGATCTGTGCTGCCGCTGGTGCACGCATGCCCCCAGACTACCGCTTCAGCCCCATTGACTATAATGGGGGCGAGCCGGAGTTCTGGCGCATAGTTTTGCTCCGGCCGCCTCTCGGCATGTGGTGCCACCAGAACTCCGCCCAGCCGAAATTATAGTCAATGGGGCCGGAGCTGTAGTCCGGGGGCATGCATGCACTAGCAGCAGCACGGATCCGACAGGCTGTTCACCAGCCGGAACAACCTTCCGGAGTTCCTTATTGTCTGGTTGTGCAAATTTAAGAGGAAGTTACAGTGTACAAGTGGGTTTGTCTTCCTTATCTGATATGGTAAAGTAAGAGAATTGCAACCAGTGAAATGGACAAAGCACTGGAGTCAGTTACTAGGCCAGTTTCAGAAAATAAACAACTTTCTCTTTACTAAAGTACAGAATGGGAGTTGTAGTACATCCAACGGTATCAAACACAGTTCCAAACAATTGACAGTGCAAATCTTCCCAGATAGCAATATGTGGATATAGACTAGAATGTGGATTGTAGTTCTCCTTTCCTCTATCTCTCTTCCTGTGCAGAATCTAAGGCTGGCAAAAATGTTCTTGCAAGCTTCACTATAATTCTTAGCTTAGGGGTTCAGGATTAAGATACAGTGGACCAGACCATGTCCAAGTGTGAATGGTGTCTTAGCAATGTCCCTATCACAGCAGTAAAGTCTTTATCAGCTTCAAGCAGCACGTACCTTACTGCCTGACTCCATGCAGATTCTGGACCTTCTTGGTTCTTTCTCTCTCTTTTTCCTAGAGTACTATAGAGTAGAGATCACTTTCTCTCTGTAGATCTCTCAAAGATTAGTGATTATCTGGGATGTAGGCCTGGTCTTCTGAGGAGTGAGCACATGTAGCTTCTCTCACTGTCTCAGCTAACACACTACTAGCTGCGTTAGGGCGGAGCTAAGTCCATCTACTAGCTTCCTAAAGGGGCAAAGTCAGGAATATTAACCCAGTGTAAAGAATATGGATTAATATTTACTGTCAGCCATGTCCCCACACCAGCCATCAGCTGAAAGGTAGCAGAGGTAGTGAGCTCCACAGGGGGGGGCCTGCTTCAAAACCAGCAGATGGCCAAGGACCTCTAGCAGTCCACTAGTGTTTACAACTTTTCACACTTCCATTCAACCAGCCAGGAACTCCAGCTAATAGAACAGGAAATACCTCTGTGCAGGTGGTCTAAACCATTCCCCAGTTCAATCAAATCTAGCAGACAGCATGGAACCAGCAATTTATAAGGAATTATGAATCGTCCGGCCATCACAGGTGCAAACCGGATACATATTTGTGTCCCTGTGGCCATGATGAACAGGCCCGTGGTCAAAGTCTGGCGGTGGGAGGCCAGGGAAGGGAGATATACATATCTCCCCACAGAAACCAAATACCGGTACCATGCTTGGACTCTACTTGTAGCCGGAACCCAGGCGGGTCTGTTGGTCCTAGAACCATCTCCCTGTGACCTTCTGGTCCGGAGCTATGAACCCTAAAGGATTTTGTGGGTCATTGAGCTGCCAGGATCAGCAGGGAGTGGGGGCCCTTCCCAGAGGCAGGAAGAGGAAGGGCCGGCTACAGTTTAAAAGGCTTGTGCCAGCAAGCAGGTGTGTCTTTCTCTGAAAGGGGGTCACATCGTACCATGTGTTTGCAGAGACCTGGAAACTGCTGACATCACTGCCCCCACATGACCGCAGCCAAGGACTATTCCACCATCATAACCCAAAGGAACATTCATCTACCCGGTAACTGACTTGTACTCTGCGTAATCCTGTTTGTACCATACTACCTGTATTCGTAACCTCAGACCACTGTATATATTCTTTGTGTATAGTGTGGTATCTAGTGTGCCCTTAAGGCGATTACATATATAGTTTAATCTTGTGCTGTCTTATATCTCGATCACGAATCCCCACGTCCGTGTTTCGGCCTCGTTATACGCTACCGCGGGTTGGTTTCTTACCCTATATAATCCTGTTAGCGGACCGGGCTTATATCAAAAAAGAAACTGGTGGCAGTCTTCCTGGGGTGAGAATGTGCTGTTTCAGTGGGGCAGTGAAAAGGCTCTCTTAGTTTCTTGCCTCTCTCTGCTGTGTGGACAGGAGGAGTCTGTTAAAACTGTACTAATACTGACCTTACCCGCTCCTCCAGGAGGGTGTAACGTCGAGCCTTGGTAACCAGTGACCATACCGTATCTCGTGAGCTCGACGTAGTTGACATCCGGTGTCAGTCGGGGCACGAGGGGTACGGTATTCGTCACAGCTCGCCTGATTCATACAGAGATAAGCTGGTACATTACAAGGCATTAACATATTAAAGGGAACCTGTCACCTCCCAAAACCATCCTAAGCCGCCAGCAGTACCTGTGTGTAGCCAGCAGAGTGTTTCTGATTATGCCTTTCTTCCTAAAGGCAAATGCAGCAAAAGTACCTAAAACGTTGTTTTATCCCCTGCTTGGCGCACTTCTCCACACATGCTTGAAGTCAAGGAGGCAGCGGCTTGGGAGGTGACAGGTTCCCTTTAAATAGCATTAAATAACACTGCACATCAATACAAATTTGCAAGTACCCTATTCTGAGGTACTGCAGCACAAGCAAAGAAATTCACCTACTACATGGCTTAGCTACAGAGAATATGTTACGGTAAATGATGTGGAGCTGCAAGGTTTTCATGTAGACATGCTTCACTATCATAGCTCTCATTTATCTCCATTTTTCAACTCCTTCATTCTCCTTGCTAAACAAATGACCAACAAAGTTCATCCTCCCTTATTATATGCTTCTCCCATGCTGCACTCATACTGTGGAACTCACTACCCCAAACTATTAGGCTAGTTTCACACTAGCGGCAAGGAACTCCGGCAGGCTACTCCGGCGGGTGAACAGCCTGTCGGATCTGTGCTGCCGCTGGTGCATGCATTCCCCCGGACTACCGCTCCAGCCCCATTGACTATAATGGGGGCAGGCCGGAGTTCTGGCGCGTGGTTTTATTCCGGCCGCCTCTCGGCATGTGCTGCCGTGCTGCTGCCAGAAGTCCGCCCAGCCCGAATTATAGTCAATGGGGCCAGAGCTGTAGTCCAGGGGCATGCGTGCACTAGCAGCAGCACGGATCCGACAGGCTGTTCACCAGCCGGAACAGCCTTCCGGAGTTCCTTGCCGCTAGTGTATAACTAGCCATAAACTTACTTGTAACATTCCAAGTTCAAAGCATGACTCGAAAACTCATTTTTTCAAGGAGCCCTATGTCATATAACCAAAGATGAGCGAAGTTAGGAAAAATTCTATTTGACTGGTTTGACGAATTTCACAAAGAATTAAAGAGCATTTCTTTGTGTTTAGCAGGCGCAACAATGGGGAACGGCAATCGTGCCGCCCAGGATTGCACTTAACCTTTCTGCTGCCTGAGGCGAAAACTGAAACGGCGCCCCAACCCCCAATGCCAATTTCTTTATCTAACCCCTTTCCTCCAGCCCTACTGTTAAAGACATACTTGGAAAACATTACATACAGAGCTACAAAGCATACAGGGTAATACAGCGTCACATACTGTGCCCACTGTGCTTCCCAATACTTTACAGAAACAGATAATCCCCCTTCTGCTGCCCCCCTCTTGCCCGTACCTGGTGCTGCCGAAGGCAATCGCCTCACCTCGCCTCTTTGGTGGTGCACCCCTGGTGCCGCCCCCCATCATTAAACCCCTCAGATGCCACATTCATTGCTGATTGCAGCACTCCATCTTGATTAAAAACAATGGGCAAAATATCGAACAGTGATGTGATAATATCATTACGCTGGCCAGGTGCAATCACTGATGACGTCACTGCACCTGGCCAGTCGGCCAGTGTGGTGATGTCACATGTCACCCCTTGTGAGATTTTGTGTGGTTTCTGCAATCAAAATAGCTGCGACAGCCTTTTTGAGTGCAAACGGATGAGGAGAGTATGTTTTGGTTTTTCTGTTACCACCACTTCAGGGAAAATTGATTAGTTACCACGAAGCCTAGGGAAATTCGGCTTCATGGTGAATTTCATTTTCCCTGAAATTAAGATCAAAGTCAATTTGTTTGACTTTGATTCGCTGAACACTACATATAAGCATTGTCCACACCCCATAGTACTTCTAAACTGGTTACAGATATCTCAACTATACGCAGCTATCCTCAGTTAGCTCCCCTTGCCGCATCAGTCTGCATTTTATAAGCATGTTGACTCATTAGCTGGTAATGGGTTGAAGCAGCTTTATTTTCCATGGTAAGGCATGGTCATTTCCTTCCTGACCTTCTGCCTGGCTACTGTGCTGCCTGAACTTTGCCTGCTCCGCCCACTTGACTTAGTCTTTTGCTAACTAACTGTCTTCTGATGTATGCCGTCAGCTATTGCTAATGTAGACAAGACCTCCGATTTTGATCTGGGGATTCACTGAAGTCATGGGGTTACATGGGGTTAAAAGGTGAACAACATGGAATCCCTTAAATTTAACACCCAGGTTTGGCTCCAAGGAAAATTCATTTCAACACAATGGATCCACGTCCACTTTGTGAAACAGTGACAATATGCATACAGCAATCTGTATTTTATATCCCAACCTATGCTATACTTAACCCAATAGCCAAAATAGTGGAATAGAATATTTTATAAAGCCATACCCATTACCCAAATATAAGGAATAGACCCCTTGTTTTGGCGGTTTTCTGTGCTGCTTACAGTTGAAATACCTTCTGTTTTTAGACGACAATGCTCTACTGTACAATGCTAAATTGTAATTGAGCATTAAAATAATAAATAGGGCTTAATTTCAGCTCATTGTATATTCGAGTGGATTTTATTGTTCAGTAATAAGGGGTATGCTCTTGTATATGAGGCACTTGATCAAAACTAATTACTTTTAGAATCTCTATCATTTTTAGATATTTCTATATTAGAATGGCTTTTATTGTTCAATAAGCAGAGATATGCTCTTGTATATGAGGAATTTGATCAAAACTAATTACTTTTAGAACATCTATCAAGCAGTCTGTCTTTCTCAATTTTGTTTTTGTCTTGATGCAATTATGTGGCGTGGTGGAACCAAGACATAAGCCTTTTCAGATAAATTACGAGACCTTTGAATATGTCTCTTGATGTAATGACCAAGCCCATGAAATGATTTCAAGTATCTGCCATGCATGAAGACCAAACAAGGCCAAACAAGGTCAAAGTGACCAAGGACAGGAGATCAAGTTCATTGAGTCACAAGATTGGAAAAGCAATGACGAACAATTCATTTTGACGAGAGATTATTAAAATTGTTATAGGAACTCTGGCTGCAAACACAAAGTACAAGTCTTGTCTAAGCCAGGGCAAAATATTGCAGCTTGTCAATCCTAGAGGCTGAGTCGGAAATTGAAATATTTTCTTTCATTAACTGCATATTTCAATATATGGCAACAGTAAACTCATACATTGAGCATCCATAGTAAATAGGTTGTCTAGAATTAGGAAAACAGATGTGATATTGGAGATCTCCCCTGCAAACTTCAGTACAACTAATCTGCGGTAGCACACACAGCATATGGACAGGTGTGGTGCTGTTTTTAGAAGAAAGTAACCATACTTTTCTAATTATGGACAACCCCTTTTCAAAGGGGTTGCTAGGGCCAATAACAGGCTTCAGCGGGGATGTGACCACAGGCGGCATATCACCACTGAAGCCAGTTATTGGCTATAGAACATTTGACTATGCCCATGTAGCACCAGATGTAAACAGTCTGGGGACATGGACATGCGGGAGCAAGTGGGGAGGACTGGAGCAGCGCGGAGCAGGTACACTATGATTTTTTTTATTTAAGGCAGTCTATGAGCAATGCATTAGATTAAAAAAAACTTTATTCCTGGAGAACCCCTTTAAGCATGGAGTTGGTAGTCACAGAGCATGGGGTCACAGATCACAAGATCACTTTGTGATCTCTGTCTACTACGTGGCCACTTCCAGTGTCATGGTCATATAGCTGTAGATCTACACATGGCCTCCCTTGTGGACTCCAGGTGCGATCATATGGTTACTCATCAGGTGCAGCATTTTGGAGGTACTCTTTCCGGGAAATGTACTCCAAATTTCCGATATCAAAGAGACTTGTTAGCAGATTGCATCATACAGTAGAGTATGTAAGTTGTAATGGCTGATTTCCAAAATTATAGTGCAGTCCGTTTCCTTTGACAACATTTAATTAATTGTTTTATTAACAATTTTAACAATTTAATCATTCATCAATGAAAATCTCTTACACAACGTACTAAGCAAACTCCTATTGATTTAAAGGGATTGCCCAAGAAACTTTTTTTTATTAAACTGACCTAAAGTTGTCTTGCACTCACCTACTCAGCCCAAGAGCACAAGACTACTGAAGCCAGTGATTGGCTGCAGCAGTGTATGGGATGTCATCCCTCAATCACTGGCTTCAGTAACAATAACTGGCGTAACTATAGGGGTCGCAGCAGTCGCAGTTGCGACCAGGCCCCTAAGCCAGGGGGGCCCAGAGGGCCAGTGGTACTGTACTTTTCCCTTTATAAGACCAAGTGCATCTTATAAAGGGAATACTAGCGAGCATTCCATAATGGAAGCGCTCACTAGTCTGCAGGAGGAGGGGGAGAGAAGTGCTTTGAGCGCTGTACAGTACTTACCCCTCCTCCTGCTCGCTCTTCTCAGGGCCCGCGCTGCTGTGTCCTGGCTGCATGCAGCATCAGGACATATAGAGCGCACTCTGACCTGAAGCTGCCGGATGTCAGATGCAGTGCGGGCCCTGAGAAGAGAAGCCAGGACAAGGAGAGTGAGGTGAGTTATACTTTATTATTTTACAGTCTGATCTGAGGTCTGATATGGAGGTCTGACTGGGGGGGGGGTCTGGAGGTCTGACTGGAGGTCTGGAGTGGTCTAATGGGGGATCTGGAGGTCTGACTGGGGGTATGGAGGTCTGACTGGGGGGTCTGGAGAGGTCTGACTGGGGGGTCTGGAGAGATCTGACTGGGGGGTCTGGAGACATCTGACTGGGGGGTCTGGAAAGGTCTGACTGGGGGTCTGGAGAGGTCTGATTGGGGTCTGGAGGTCTAATGGGGGTCTGATTGGGGGTATGGAGGTCTAATGGGGATCTGATTGGGGGTCTAGAGGTTTAACGGGGGTCTGGAGGTCTAATGGGGGTCAGATATGGGGTCTGGGTGTCTAATGGGGGTCATATATGGGGTCTGGAGGTTTAATGGGGGTCAGATATGGGGGTCTGAAGGTCTAGTGGAAGTCTGGAGGTCAAATGGGGGTCTAGAGGTCTGATATGGGGGTCTGGAGGTCTAATGGAGGTCTGGAGGTCTAATGGGGGTCTGGAGGTCTAATGGGGGTCTGGAGGTCTAATGGGGTCTTACCTGAGGTCTGAAATTGGGTCAGGGTTTTACATGGAGGTCTAATGGGGGTCTGATCTGAGGTCTAAAACTGGGGTCTTATATGGGGACTGACAGAGGTCTAAAGGGGGTTTGGTCTGAGATGGGGTGTTGAGAAGGTGAGGAGGATAATAGAAAAGTATACGCTCTCATATGAGCGTTGCCCTCTCTTCAAATAGCTGATCTTGAGGACCTATCCTGATGATAGGTCATCAGTAGTAAAAATAGGACAACCCCTTTAACAGTAGGACTGGAGGGAAGGGGGGGCATTTCAATATTTGACTTGGGCAGCAGAAAAGCTAGGTGCACCAGTGCTGTGTGAAAGAGGGAGGGGGGGCAAGCTGAACTCTTGCACCAGGACCCATGAGCCTTTAGCTACGCCCCTGGTAAGAATATGTTTCTGTCTACAGCCCAATAGAGATGGAGGAGCAGTGCTGGATGGAAGGGGACTGGGGAGGTAAGTATAAATTAGTTTAGGCTATTTAGGTTACTGGCAGTTTCTCCTAATAAAAATATCTTGGACAACCCCTTTAAGTGCCTTGTCTCTTAGAATGCCAGTGTCAGTGATTTCCAGTATATTACATTTCTGAGGGGTCTATGAAGTGCTGCAACACCTCTATTCTAAATGTCCATGCTTAAAGCTGGTTCCGGCAGCAGCAAATACCAACAGGCACCCTCATTACAAAGAAATATGTTTTACTCTGAAACATTTTGGCTCCCTTAAGGCTTCTCCCCATCAACTTAATTGACTGACCTCTCACGGTGAATTCATCATAATTGAGCTTACATGATGGGTCAGGAGTAGGGATGAGCGAACCCGAACTGTATAGTTCGGGTTCGTACCGAATTTTGGGGTGTCCATGACACGGACCCGAACCCGGACATTTTCGTAAAAGTCCGGGTTCGAGTTCGGTGTTCGTCGCTTTCTTGGCGCTTTTTGAAAGGCTGCAAAGCAGCCAATCAACAAGCGTCATACTACTTGCCCCAAGAGGCCGTCACAGCCATGCCTACTATTGGCATGGCTGTGATTGGCCAGAGCACCATGTGACCCAGCCTCTATTTAAGCTGGAGTCACATAGCGCCGCCCGTCACTCTGCTCTGATCAGCATAGGGAGAGGTTGCGGCTGCGACAGTAGGGCGAGATTAGGCAGTGATTAACTCCTCCAAAGGACTTGATTAATTGATCGATCTGCAGCTGTGGATCATTGAGCTGCTGATACTCAATTGCTTACTGTTTTTAGGCTGCCCAGACCGTTTGTCAGTCACTTTTTTCTGGGGTGATCGGTGGCCATTTTGTGTCTTGTGGTGCGCCAGCACAAGCTGCGACCAAGTGCATTTAACCCTCAATGGTGTGGTTGTTTTTTGGCTAAAGCCTACATCAGGGTGAAGCTGTCACACCAAGTGCATTTAACCAGCAATAGTCTGTTTATTTTTTGGCCATATACTACATCAGGGGCAAGCTGCGCCTGTCACCAAGTGCATTTAACCCTCAGTAGTGTGGTTGGTCAAGCTGTCACACAAAGTGCATTTAACCATCAATAGTGTGGTTATTTTTTGGCCATATCCCTGTCTAATTCTGTCAGTAAACGTATACCTGTCACCCAGCGCCTAAATTCTAGGCCTCAAATTTATATCCAGCTAAATCTGTGGTTATTGCTGTGGCTGGGCAAGTTATTTAGTGTCCGTCCAAGCACAGTTTTCGTTCTGGGTTGAAATGCAATTCCCAATTTAGCAATTTCCTAATTTAGTGGTTTCTGCTGTATCAGGCCTACTTTAAATACATCCCTAAAAGGGTATATCAGAATCAAGGTGCTGATAGGGTCATTCTCAATAACTTCACACACACGCTACTGTGCATATCCCAGTCTAATTCTGTCAGTAAACCTCTACCTGTCACCCAGCGCCTAAATACTAGGCCTCAAATTTATATCCTGCTAAATCTGTCGTTACTGCTGTACTGTTGTGGCTGGGCAAGTTATTTAGTGTCCGTCAAAGCACAGTTTTTGTTCTGGGTTGAAATACAATTCCCAATTTAGCAATTTCATAATTTAGTGGTTTCTGCTGTATCAGAGCTATTTGAAATCTATCCCTAAAAGGGTATATCATATTCAAGGTGCACATAGGGTCATTCAGAATAACTTCACACACCCGCTACTGTGCATTTCCAAGTCTAATTCTGTCAGTAAACCTATACCTGTCACCCAGCGCCTAAATACTAGGCCTCAAATTTATATTCAGCTGAATTTGAATACAATACATTGGGCCAAATAATATTTTTGTTTTTGTGGTGAACGATAACAATGAGGAAAACATCTAGTAAGGGACGCGGACGTGGACATGGTCGTGGTGGTGTTAGTGGACCCTCTGGTGCTGGGAGAGGACGTGGCCGTTCTGCCACATCCACACGTCCTAGTGTGCCAACTACCTCAGGTGCCAGTAGCCGCCAGAATTTACAGCGATATATTGTGGGGCCCAATGCCGTTCTAAGGATGGTAAGGCCTGAGCAGGTACAGGCATTAGTCAATTGGGTGGCCGACAGTGGATCCAGCACGTTCACATTATCTCCCACCCAGTCTTCTGCAGAAAGCGCACAGATGGCGCCTGAAAACCAACTCCATCAGTCTGTCACATCACCCCCATGTATATCAGGGAAACTGTCTGAGCCTCAAGTTATGCAGCAGTCTCTTATGCTGTTTGAAGACTCCGCTGGCAGGGTTTCCCAAGGGCATCCACCTAGCCCTTCCCCAGCGGTGGAAGACATAGAATACACTGACGCACAACCACTTATGTTTCCTGATGATGAGGACATGGGAATACCACCTCAGCAAGTCTCTGATGATGACGAAACACAGGTGCCAACTGCTGCGTCTTTCTGCACTGTGCAAACTGAACAGGAGGTCAGGGATTAAGACTGGGTGGAAGACGATGCAGGGGACAATGAGGTCCTAGACCCCACATGGAATGAAGGTCGTGCCACTGACTTTCACAGTTTGGAGGAAGAGGCAGTGGTGAGACCGAGCCAACAGCGTAGCAAAAGAGGGAGCAGTGGGCAAAAGCAGAACACCCGCCGCCAAGAGACTCCGCCTGCTACTGACCGCCGCCATCAGGGACTGAGCACCCCAAAGGCAGCTTCAAGGAGTTCCCTGGCATGGCACTTCTTCAAACAATGTGCTGACGACAAGACCCGAGTGGTTTGCACGCTGTGCCATCAGAGCCTGAAGCGAGGCATTAACGTTCTGAACCTTAGCACAACCTGCATGACCAGGCACCTGCATGCAAAGCATGAACTGCAGTGGAGTAAACACCTTAAAACCAAGGAAGTCACTCAGGCTCCCCCTGCTACCTCTTCTGCTGCTGCCGCCTCGGCCTCTTCTGCTGCTGCCGCCTCGGCCTCTTCCTCCACCTCTGGAGGAACGTTGGCACCTGCCGCCCAGCAAACAGGGGATGTACCACCAACACCACCACCACCTCCGTCACCAAGCGTCTCAACCATGTCACACGGCAGCGTTCAGCTCTCCATCTCACAAACATTTGAGAGAAAGCGTAAATTCCCACCTAGCCACCCTCGATCCCTGGCCCTGAAAGCCAGCATTTCTAAACTACTGGCCTATGAAATGCTGTAATTTAGGCTGGTGGACACAGACAGCTTTAAACAGCTCATGTCGCTTGCTGTCCAACAGTATGTTGTTCCCAGCCGCCACTACTTCTCCAAGAGAGCCGTGCCTTCCCTGCACAACCAAGTATCCGATAAAATCAAGTGTGCACTGCGCAACGCCATCTGTAGCAAGGTCCACCTAACCACAGATACGTGGACCAGTAAGCACGGCCAGGGACGCTATATCTCCCTAACTGCACACTGGGTAAATGTAGTGGCAGCTGGGCCCCAGGCGGAGAGCTGTTTGGCGCACGTCCTTCCGCCGCCAAGGATCGCAGGGCAACATTCTTTGCCTCCTGTTGCCACCTCCTCCTTCTCGGCTTCCTCCTCCTCTTCTTCCACCTGCTCATCCAGTCAGCCACACACCTTCACCACCATCTACAGCACAGCCCGGGGTAAACGTCAGCAGGCCATTCTGAAACTCATATGTTTGGGGGACAGGCCCCACACCGCACAGGAGTTGTGGCGTGGTATAGAACAACAGACCGACGAGTGGTTACTGCCGGTGAGCCTCAAGCCCGGCCTGGTGGTGTGCAATAATGGGCGAAATCTCGTTGCAGCTCTGGGACTAGCCGGTTTGACGCACATCCCTTGCCTGGCGCATGTGCTGAATTTGGTGGTGCAGAAGTTCATTCACAACTACCCCGACATGTCAGAGCTGCTGCATAAAGTGCGGGCCGTCTGTTCGCACTTCCGGCGTTGACATCCTGCCGCTGCTCGCCTGTCTGCGCTACAGCGTAACTTCGGCCTTCCCGCTCACTGCCTCATATGCGACGTGCCCACCAGGTGGAACTCCACCTTGCACATGCTGGACAGACTGTGCGAGCAGCAGCAGGCCATAGTGGAGTTTCAGCTGCAGCACGCACGGGTCAGTCGCACTGCGGAACAGCACCACTTCACCACCAATGACTGGGCCTCCATGCGAGACCTGTGTGCCCTGTTGCGCTGTTTCGAGTACTCCACCAACATGGCCAGTGGCGATGACGCCGTTATCAGCGTTACAATACCACTTCTATGTCTCCTTGAGAAAACACTTAGGGCGATGATGGAAGAGGAGGTGGCCCAGGAGGAGGAGGAGGAGGAAGAGGGGTCATTTTTAGCACTTTCAGGCCAGTCTCTTCGAAGTGACTCAGAGGGAGGTTTTTTGCAACAGCAGAGGCCAGGTACAAATGTGGCCAGCCAGGGACCACTACTGGAGGATGAGGAGGACGAGGATGAGGAGGAGGAGGTGAAGGAGGATGAGGATGAAGCATGGTCACAGCGGGGTGGCACCCAACGCAGCTCGGGCCCATCATTGGTGCGTGGCTGGGGGGGAAAGGCAGGACGATGACGATACGCCTCCCACAGAGGACAGCTTGTCCTTACCCCTGGGCAGCCTGGCACACATGAGCGACTACATGCTGCAGTGCCTGCGCAACGACAGCAGAGTTGCCCACATTTTAACGTGTGCGGACTACTGGGTTGCCACCCTGCTGAATCCACGCTACAAAGACAATGTGCCCACCTTACTTCCTGCACTGGAGCGTGTTAGGAAGATGCGCGAGTACAAGCGCACGTTGGTAGACGCGCTACTGAGAGCATTCCCAAATGTCACAGGGGAACAAGTGGAAGCCCAAGGCCAAGGCAGAGGAGGAGCAAGAGGTCGCCAAGGCAGCTGTGTCACGGCCAGCTCCTCTGAGGGCAGGGTTAGCATGGCAGAGATGTGGAAAAGTTTTGTCAACACGCCACAGCTAACTGCACCACCACCTGATATGCAACGTGTTAGCAGGAGGCAACATTTCACTAACATGGTGGAACAGTACGTGTGCACATCCCTCCACGTACTGACTGATTGTTCGGCCCCATTCAACTTCTGGGTCTCTAAATTGTCCACGTGGCCAGAGCTAGCCTTTTATGCCTTGGAGGTGCTGGCCTGCCCGGCGGCCAGCGTTTTGTCTGAACGTGTATTCAGCACGGCAGGGGGCGTCATTACAGACAAACGCAGCCGCCTGTCTACAGCCAATGTGGACAAGCTGACGTTCATAAAAATGAACCAGGCATGGATCCCACAGGAACTGTCCGTCCCTTGTCCAGATTAGACATTAACTACTTCCCCTTAACCATATATTATTGTACTCCAGGGCACTTCCTCATTCAATCCTATTTTTATTTTCATTTTACCATTATATTGCAAGGCTACCCAAAGTTGAATGAACCTCTCCTCTGTCTGGGTGCCGGGGCCTAAATATATGCCAATGGACTGTTCCAATGTTGGGTGACGTGAAGCCTGATTCTCTGCTATGACATGCAGACTAATTCTCGGCTGACATGAAGCCAGATTCTGTGTTACGGGACCTCTCTCCTCTGTCTGGGTGCCGGGGCCTAAATATATGCCAATGGACTGTTCCAATGTTGGGTGACGTGAAGCCTGATTCTCTGCTATGACATGCAGACTGATTCTCTGCTGACATGAAGCCAGATTCTGTGTTACGGGACCTCTCTCCTCTGCCTGGGTGCCTGGGCCTAAATATATGCCAATGGACTGTTCCAATGTTGGCTGACGTGAAGCCTGATTCTCTGCTATGACATGCAGACTAATTCTCTGCTGACATGAAGCCAGATTCTCTGTTACGGGACCTCTCTCCTCTGCCTGGGTGCTGGGCCTAAATATATGCCAATGGACTCTTACAGTGGTGGGTGACGTGAAGCCTGATTCTCTGCTATGACATGCAGACTAATTCTCTGCTGACATGAAGACTGATTCTCTGCTATGACATGCAGACTGATTCTCTGCTGACATGAAGCCAGATTCTGTGTTACGGGACCTCTCTCCTCTGCCTGGGTGCCTGGGCCTAAATATATGCCAATGGACTGTTGCAGTGGTGGCTGACGTGAAGCCTGATTCTCTGCTATGACATGCAGACTAATTCTCTGCTGACATGAAGCCAGATTCTCTGTTACGGGACCTCTCTCCTCTGCCTGGGTGCTGGGCCTAAATATATGCCAATGGACTCTTACAGTGGTGGGTGACGTGAAGCCTGATTCTCTGCTATGACATGCAGACTAATTCTCTGCTGACATGAAGACTGATTCTCTGCTATGACATGCAGACTGATTCTCTGCTGACATGAAGCCAGATTCTCTGTTACGGGACCTCTCTCCTCTGCCTGGGTGCTGGGCCTAAATATATGCCAATGGACTCTTACAGTGGTGGGTGACGTGAAGCCTGATTCTCTGCTATGACATGCAGACTGATTCTCTGCTGACATGAAGACTGATTCTCTGCTATGACATGCAGACTGATTCTCTGCTGACATGAAGACTGATTCTCTGCTATGACATGCAGACTGATTCTCTGCTGACATGAAGCCAGATCCTCTGTTACGGGACCTCTCTCCTCTGCCTGGGTGCTGTGCCTAAATATATGACAATGGACTGTTGCACTGGTGGCTGACGTGAAGCCTGATTCTCTGCTATGACATGCAGACTGATTCTCTGCTGACATGAAGACAGATTGTCTGTTACGGGACCTCTCTCCTCTGCCTGGGTGCTGGGCCTAAATATCTGACAATGGACTGTTGCACTGGTGGCTGACGTGAAGCCTGATTCTCTGCTTTGGGACCTCTCTCCAATTGATATTGGTTAATTTTTATTTATTTTATTTTTATTTTTATTCATTTCCCTATCCACATTTGTTTGCAGGGGATTTACCTACATGTTGCTGCCTTTTGCAGCCCTCTAGCCCTTTCCTGGGCTGTTTTACAGCCTTTTTAGTGCCAAAAAGTTCGGGTCACCATTGACTTCAATGGGGTTCGGGTTCGGGACGAAGTTCGGATCGGGTTCGGATCCCGAACCCGAACATTTCCGGGAAGTTTGGCCGAACTTCTCGAACCCGAACATCCAGGTGTCCGCTCAACTCTAGTCAGGAGAAGACAGAAATGGCTATTGACTGAACTGTCAGAAGAGTCAGACAAATTAGCTAAATGCTTAAAAATTGTTAATGAGAACAGATCACCCAAATTTTTTTTGGCCAAAAATACATGCATTTCATAGTCTTTAAATATGACTTCTTCTCTTGATAGGATCTGTTTCAAACTACTCAAACTTAAAGGGGTTATTCGACACTATAAAAAGCTCCCCCATATGCCCGGGCCCCTCACATTGAATATACTTACCTGGCTCCCTGCTTCCTGTGCCGCTCCTGGTCCCCGCACCGCTGCTGCTGCTTCTCCCTGCGTGCAGATGAAAACATCCGGTGTCAGGGGGTAGCAGCCAATGGCAGGCGGGGACACGGACCTCCCGAGCGTAATCGGCGACGGTGCGGGGCCTAGGAGCGGCTCAGGGAGCCAGGTAAGTATATTCATTGTGAGGGGCCCGGCATATGGGCGAGCATTTTAAATTCTCGGATAACCCCTTTAAAGTTTTGGGATTATACAACCATAAGGCAATACATTTTAATGCAAAAAATTATGCTTTTAGCAATATTCTCATACCTGGCAGGAGCACTCTGAGTTTCTGAATTTGCAAAATACCGTAAGTTGTTCCTATGAAGAGTAGACACAGAATATCTCAGAAAGAAGAAGTACTAAGCAAATATGTTGTAAGTACTGCTTCATAGATAAGAGAAAACATATTTTCTTCAAAAAGTATGCACCTCAACTATTTACATAGCAATGAATGCGAATAAGATGTCTAAAGGGGTTGTGTCACTTCAGCAAATGGCATTTATCATGTAGATAAAGTTACTACAAGGAACTTACTAATGTATTGTGATTGTCCATATTGCTTCCTTTACTGGCTTGATTCATTTTTCCATCGCATTATACACTGCTCTTTTTCAGAGGTTACGACCACAGCTACAGGGCAGATACACGGTTGCTGTAATGGGAGCTGCTGCGCATGTCTGCACCAGCCACCACAGAGGGCGGTGCCTTTTCTTATAGTGTGCAAGCATGACCACCAGTGCTAGATTGCAGGGTGGTCGTAATCATGAAAATGAGCAGTGTATAATGTGATGAGAAAATAAATCAAGCCAGCAAAGGAGGCAATATGGACAATTACAATACATTAGTATGTGCCGTGTATTAACTGTATCTACATCATAACTGTATCAGCCATTTTGCTGATGTGACGCAATGCCTTTAACATGTATAACATTGTCATATTTACAAGTTTTATATGAAATATGGCATGTATCCTGCGGAGACTGACTTTCCAAAATGCAAATCCTTCACTGTGGCCAATGAAAAAAGGAGTTTTGATAAAAGATGAGTTTTGAGAAAGAGGTGAGTGAATTTTTGGAAATTTGTTTTGTGTCAGATTCGTCAAATTTTCAGATTATTTTTTTGATTTGTGTCTCAATCGATTCTACATAAATCAAATATGCTCCAATTGGCCTGAAAATATGTATATGACACTCAGAGGTCTCATATGACTCTTTTCATTATCTCTTTTTTAAAATGTTCTTTACAAATTTTCTCTCTCCTCCCCTTCAAGCTCTTGAACACAATGACAGCAACAGCAAACAATGTCAGAGTGAAACTGACATAGCTATGGCTAAACTGATGGGTGACAGTGTTAACAGACAGCTTGTTTAAAAACATACCACACCGTTGAATGTGTTATGCTTTTTCATGCTAGAAAGCTTCGAAAAATTGTCCCTTATTTGGGGCAGATGGTGTTAAACGGTGTCAGGGGGGAGGGGGGAAAACAGTGGCTTGTTGGGACAAGCATCCAAAAATGATGACTTAAAGCAGGGAAATCAAACTTGTGGCCCTCCAGCAGTTGCAAGACTACAACTCCCATCATGCCTGGACATTGCAATGAAATGTCCCTCCCCTTGTGCAAATACAGTGCACACTAGTCATGACAATTTACTTTGGTAATAATCTTACAGTAATATGTGATGCAATAATGTGTTCATTATTCACTAACACAGTGTGAGGCAGTGACAGGCCTCATAGATGATAGAGGTGTAGAGGGGATGGATATTTCAGTCCACACCCCTATTCCACCACAGGTGAGTGGGGGGATAAACCAGCCCTCAGTGTAGGAGTCCAGGGGGGACTTGGTAAAGGAATCCTGCAGGGGCTCTGGGTGGTTCCAGCCAGGAGGGCTGAGGGGCCATGAGGCTGTGTGAAAGCTAGGAGGCTGCTGGATCTGATGGCTGAGGAAAGCCAGATCTAACCTTTTGTGGGAACTACGCTCTATAGATGAGGTAGAGATGACCTTTGTATTAGCCTGTAGTATTAGAACTGTTACTTTTGTGGCTGCATTTACTACAACTCCCAGCATCTGTTCAGTAAAAAAAGAGACTTTATTTATTGCAACCAAATGGGGGAGGTGATCACTGACCACCATCCCTTCTGTCTGCCCTCTTGACTTGTACCCATTTATCTAGCTAACATCAACAACACTCCAGCCACTCTAGGATGGAGCCCCAAAAAGTACAAAGTGTGCTCTGAGGGAAAAGAGGCTGTACCCTTCACTTACTGCACATGTGGAACCCAGGGTAATGCTGGGGAGGGGTACTATGCCCCATTAAGGACTACAACCACCCTCATTGCCACTGCCACCACTCTAGTCCTCTCAAGCCCCCACACTACCTTTTCTGTATATTGCTGGATCAATAAAGAAGCTTAATGGGGGATGGAGGCTGTTGCCTCTTCTGTTTTTTGTTTTGACTGGTGAGATTGAGGATCTTCCCACTTTGGTTGCTTACCAAGACAATCCACAGCAATTTGGTGCTGACCTACGGTACATACTTTATTTAGTATTGCATTCATTGACCCAATTGTGGCCATCAGGCTGTAAAGGAGTTGAAATGTTAAAGCATTTGTCTCATGTGAACATTAGGTAGGATATACCAAAAATGTCAAATAGATGTGGGTCCTAACTCTGCGACCTGCTACTACAGAACAGAGCCCCGAAGTGAAGGAGAGCACACCTCGCATGTACCACATGTGCTTCAATATACCCATTCACCGCATTGGAACTGGCGGAAATAGTTGAGCAAGCACTCGGCTAATTTGGAAAAACTAAATCTGTGATAAATGGAGAGCGATTGCATCTGAGTGGCTCCTGTCCCTTCACTTCAAAGGCCCTGTTCTGGAGATGAGAGTAGGTCTCAGAGGTGGGACAACTCCTCTGATGTTTGCTGTGACAGCCTATACAGTGATCAGTAATCTAAGTAAAAGTTTCTGTTTGGCAAGACCTTTCTAAAACATTTCATTGAAAAGCCAGACAAAATAGCACATCAGGCTGGCTGAGGGGAACCCCCATTATAGTCAGTGGGGTCCATCGGGCACCCTTTTTGTCATCAGATGCCCTTGGTTGTTGTTTTTCAGATTTTTGTTCCTAAAAGGGAACATAGGAATGGAAAGAGCAACACCAATCTGAATGTAGCCTCACTCAAGTGCACAGCTCATTACACACTGGATCTCCACAGATTTCACCAATGATGAGCCTTACATCAGAACTAAAATAAAAACTTGCCAAGTTCTTATCGAAGTCAAGAAAGAGTAGCCACTTTAAAGGCTCAATTCATAAGCAAACACTGTTTCTCTACCTCTCATACATTGCACAGTGTTGCATGGTATGTGTAGTGCCCTGTAGCATGGGTACTTTGGAGTCTGAGTTTGTGGACATTTGCCTTATTGTTGCTATGCAAAGCCATCAACTTTAGTGCTCTTTGTAGAGTTAACTTGCAATGTAATGTATGCCACCGTTTGCACTTATATTGTTTTATAATGTTAAATTGCATTTTATATGATATATCCTGTTTATTTGCACAGTCATTGCACTGTATTTGCACTGAATTGTCAAAGGGTTTCATGCACAACTAGTTCACACTAAGAGACTTTGGGAATTTCCGGCCTGTGCACTGAGAAGCTAGTAATTTTCCACTGCTGTCATAAAAGACTATGCAGAGATGAGTTTTGGAGGGAAAAGCTAAACACAGTTACCTTTGGACTGTCTGTTTTATCTTTGTCAGATTGTTGTTTACAACTGAAAACTGCTAAGTAATTCCCATTGACTTGTAGCGAGGCTCAATACAAGTCTACGGCAGCCTTGAACTGCAATATTGTTTCTGTTAGGCTGTGCTTCTTACACTTCACCTCTCCCAGTAGAAGGTTATGGATTAATTAGAAGCTGTATAAAAGTAGAGCAGTCAGAGCTCCTCCTGTTGTCTGCAGATAGGGATTAGTGTTTAGTAGGAAAAACTCTGCCAAACTACACGAGTGACCAGAAGAAGATGCTAAGATAGGGATTCTCTGCCACATACTTTGGGTCACCAGCTCTTTCACCAAGGGGGCAGCCAGACAACTGAGCTACAGACCATGGGCCACCATCCCGTTGACTAGGGAGCCTCAGAAAGAAACCAACAGCTAGCTCAGGCCTTTTTTCAGCACAAAACCTTCTCCTACCAGAAGGCAGACTGAAGAAGCCAGCTCAGTCACATTGACTATATTTTTTGCACTTGGATTCCTCCAGTAAAGATGCACACCCTAACTCTCTGGACTTATTTCCCATTGGGATGCAGCACACCTTACCATTCGCTCTAGAGAGTAGCAACACATGGTGATACCTCAAAGGTGTCTGGGGGACCCTGCATAGCATTGGGGGCCACCCAAACCCAGCTATTGTATCTGGCAATACTGTGTTCATATTATGCAATTTACTATAAATAGATTACATTTTGCGCCATTAACAGATTGTCCATGTGGTGTCCCTATTGTTTCTGTGCCTCCATTTGCTGTAATGTCTGACTCTTCTATATGGGTAAGCAATATTTCCCTGCAACATACAACATGCAAAGCCATTGAAAGCCGTAATATAAGTTGGCTAAAGGACTGCTAAGATAAATATATAGAGGGAAACGGCATCCCCCAGCAGCATTCAATATTATAAGCCATTGCAGCCTGTGGGAAATTTGTTTGGATCCGGATCAATTGAGCTAATATATTGTGGACACTGAATGGACTTGGTAACATTTCCTATTTAAAGAGACAGTATCCCCAACACAATTGATTTGGATACATATTGCCATCGGGCAAAGGAACATTGTTGCGATATACAGAGTCCAACACATTTCCAGGAGATCTTATTGTATTGCGGTTCTGCATTTATTTACATAACCAGTGCATTGTATTTTATTTCTTTTAGTTTTTTTTTTAAGGATATTATTGTTTTCATTGTAAATTGTATCCATTGTTGCTACCACTCCATTATTGAGTTGGCGGTAAATAAATAGTTGTTTGATGTGAACCACATAGTGAGTGCCAGCCGTTTTTCTATTTTATTTATCATTTTTGGACTGACTGAGTGAGCAGTTTTTCGACTAGAGCACCCTTACCTTATTGAGGAGGGTGGTGAGCTATCCACAAGCCTTTTAATTTATATGTCCAGATGTTGCAGAGAGCATTCCTCATGACTGAGGGCCCTCGTCTGTGTGGTAACGACTGGGTTTTTCAACAGGACAACGCTACAGTACACAATGCCCACAGGACAAGGGACTTCTTCCAGGAGAATAACATCACTCTTTTGGCCCATCCTGCGTGTTCCCCTGATCTAAATCCAATTGAGAACCTTTGGGGATGGATGGCAAGGGAAGTTTACAAAAATGGACAACAGTTCCAGACAGTAGATGGCCTTCGTGCGGCCCTCTTCACCACTTGGAGAAATGTTCCCACTCACCTCATGGAAACGCTTGCATCAAGCATGCCGAAACGATGTGCTGGCATGCTGGGAGTTGTAGTTTTGCAACAGCTGGAGGCACACTGGTTTGGAAACACTGGTTTAGGCTACGTTCACACTTGCGCTTGGTGATCCGCTTGTGAGATCCGTTTCAGGTCTCTCACAAGCAGCCCCCAAATGCATCAGTTTAACCCCAATGCATTCTGAATGGATGCAGAACGTACGGTCCCCATTCCATTTTTCCATTTTGGAGGCGGACCCCAAAATGCTGCAAGCAGCGTTTTTGTGTCTGCATGGCCTTGCGGAGCCAAAAGGATCCATCCTGACTTACAATGTAAGTAAATGGGGACGGATTACTTTGCATTGACACAAAATGGTGCAATTGTAAACAGATCCGTCCCCCCACTGACTTTTAATGTAAGTCACAACGGATCCGTATTGGGACTTAGAAATTCAAATCTAATACAAACGAGTCGGTCCTGAACGGATGCATTCATTTGTATTATCGGTGCTGATCCGTCCTGTACAAGTACAGGACAGATCTGCACGAACGCAAGTGTGAAAGTAGCCTTAGGGGGTGATGTTTACATGGGATTGTGCGTTGGAGGCGGCTGGGGGGAGGTGATGTTATTTACATGGGACTGTATGGAGGACGGAGGATTATAACTGCAGGGGGCACTGCAGATCCAGGGGACATTATAGGCGGTCTTATTACTACTGGGGGCTCTATAGGAGGGTCTTATAGATTCGCCTTATTTCTACTAAGCGGACTATGGGGGCCTTATTACTACTGTGGGGTCTGTAGGGAGCTTTATTACCACTGGGGGAACAATAGGGGGCCTTATTTCTACTGGGGACTCTGTGAGGGTATTATTAATATGGGAGGGCTCTTCTAATAATGGGGGCATTGTTGAGGAGCATTATCACGGTTGGGGCAGTGTTATTAATGAGGGCATTCTAGAAGGTAATTACTATTGGTGGGACTATGAGGAGCTCTATTACTATGGGGGGCAGTAATGTTTCTTTAGGATAGTATTTGGGGGTATTGGGGGGTTGAGGTTTTGGCACAGCAAGCAGAAGGATAACACTGTGGGGACTCCAGTTGGGGGATAATGATAGAATGTAAGGAAGCTAAGATGTCTGTGTGTCACACTCTGCAGAGACGAGGCGGCTGGGAGAAGTTGTCCAGACTGAGTGGAGAAGATGATGACAGAGAGGAGACGTCACCTGGAGGCCTTGGATGTGACAGGTAACTGCTGCTGTATAGCAAGTACAGCATAGTGCGGGGGGGGGGGGGGCATATTTATGGGGGCTTGTGCCCCAGATCTTTTGAGACCCTAGCAACACCCCTGGGCGGAGCTACTCATTACTGAGTTCATGTTTGGAAGTTAGATTTCTATTTTAGGGGGGTTTCGTTTTTTTTTGAAAGCATGTGGTCCTAAACTTTTGATCAGCTGAATAACAGCCTGTTTCAGTTTATTTGTTGTTTTCATTAAATTGAATGCTCAAAAAATGTTTTGTCTCACTCCCATTTCTTCTTGTTGCATGTTGAAGCTCTACTTGGAACCTTGTTAAGATCCAGCCATGCTAAATATGATTTTTTGCCATTTTTCAAGTGGTCCTAAACTTTTGATCAGGACTGTATTATATTAAATAAAGTTTTAATTTTATGTGAAGTGGTAGACGTGTTTTTTGTTAGGCTACTTTCACACTAGCGTTTGATCGGATCCGTTCTGAACGGATCCGATCATATTAATGCAGACGGAGGCTCCGTTCAGTACGGATCCGTCTGCATTAATAACTTAGAAAAATTTCTAAGTGCGCAAGATGCCTGAGCGGATCCGTTCAGACTTTCAATGTAAAGTCAATGGGGGACGGATCCGCTTGAAGATTGAGCCATATGGTGTCATCTTCAAGCGGATCCGTTCCCATTGACTTACATTGTAAGTCTGAACGGATCCGCTCGCCTCCGCACGGCCAGGCGGACAGCTGAATGCTGCAAGCAGCGTTCAGCTGTCCGCCTGGCCGTGCGGAGGCGAGCGGAGCGGAGGCTGAACGCCGCCAGACTGATGCAGTCTGAGCGGATCCGCTCCATTCAGACTGCATCAGGGCTGGACGGAGGCGTTCGGGTCCGCTCGTGAGCTCCTTCAAACGGAGCTCACGAGCGGACCGACGAACGCTAGTGTGAAAGTAGCCTTATTGGTAGAATTTGTAATTCATGTCACCCCAGGTAGATAAGTCTGGTAGATAGGTGGTTTGTGTTCATATTATGTCTGTTAGTTCCCAGTTTGCAGCCCTATTTCTCTATCTCCTTGTATACACTCTATTATAGTAGCATACCATGAGCCCACACAGTAGATCAATTAGATCTGTCTCAATACGATGAATGTGCTCATTGTTGCTATAGGTTAATTTTTGAGCGTGTTGAAACTGTTGAAGTGTTACATAATTGCATCGCGCCAATTACATGCCAGTAATATATATGTTATATTTACTGTATGATATTATATCCCTTAACAGTGGCATATTTACAGCAGCACATCATGTTATACCAATCTATTGCAGTGTATAATATGGAACTAATAATAATAATTAATAATAATAACATATGATGCCATCTACTGGCTAATTGTATTATCATCTTACTGCCTCGACAGATGCATCGGCCCACCGGACTGGAGGTCTCTTTTCATCATAAGGTTCCCCCATACCGCACGGCACTTATATAGGTCCAGCATCTAGTAGTGGAACCTACATTTTGGGCTACCACTTCTATTGAAATAGCCTGAATTATCTTTCTGGCATCTATCCACATTATGTATTAGTATCTACCTTTACATACATCATGTTGTTACATCACATTTAACTCATGCCTTTCTGGATATGGTCTTTGTTCCTTTCCAGTCTCTGTTATGTTTCCCCTGATGAGAGTAAAATCGAACCATGCATGTAGGCAGTGGCATAGCGTGGGTTGCCAGCACCCGGGGCAAGCCATGTATTGCGCCCCCAACCTGTGGACACGCCCCTTTTACAGATAATGTAGCAGTCCTATGTAACACCACAGATAACACAGTGATAACTCTGAGTACAGATAATGTAGCAGATGTCACCTGCAGTCCTATGTAATACCACAGATAACACAGGGATAACTCTGAGTACAGATAATGTAGTAGATGGGTGTGAAGCCCCAGAATTCAGAACACGCACAGTGTGACCTGAAGTCTGGGGCTAGGATGCGGCACGGTGGGCCATATTCTCAATCCACCCCCCAACCCTACCGTGAAACAAATATCTGTTTGGATATTACATACATCACTACAAAATATACAGTATAATACAGCACCACATACCTCATCCATCCAGTGCCATCTCCTGTGATGTAGACTTTCCTCAGCGTCTTCATTCGAGATAGGACCGCCATGATACCTTCTTTCAGCCACGTCTAATCTCTGCAGAGTTTTATTATTAGTTATTATTATTATATATAAGGCCCCTCTGTATAATATATAATGACCCCTCTGTAATATTAGGATATATAAGAGGCCATTATATATCCTAATAATACGGAGGGGGCGAATATTTATTATAAAAATACAGGGGGGTGGGTCATTATACTGTATATAGTAATTACACAGAGGGGCCATTATATATCCTAATATTAAAGCGGGGTCATTATATATAATAATTGTACAGAGGGGCCATTATATATATTATAATAATATTACAGAGGGGGCCATTATATATCCTGATATTAAAGAGGGGTAACTATATATAATATACAGGGGGGCCATTATATATTATAGTTATACAGAGGGGCCATAATATATAATCATTATATAAGGGGGCCATTATATATAATAATTATACAGAGAGGCTATTAATAATGGGTCCTCTGTATAATTCTAATATATAATGGCCCCCTGTATAGTTATTATATATAATGACCCCCCCTGTATAATTATTATATAAATATAAAATGGCCCCTCTGTATAATATATAATGGCCCACTTGTATAATTATTATATATTATGGCCCCACTGTATAACTATAATATATAATGTCCCCCCTGTATAATTATTATATAAATATCACGATCGGCGTGACTATCACATACGTGACATAGAGGGAGGGAAAGAGGAAGGCCCTGCCCAAGTGAGAGGGAAAGTGGTGACCCCTGACTCACCTTGCGGCTGGCACCTGGCTGCCCTGACGTCCCTAGATGGGTTCCTCACCCGTACGCCGATCACGTGCCTAAAACCCTGGCTTTCCCTAAGATGAGCCCTAGATAGTGAACAGGGCGGTGGGAACACTAGTCCACACCACTAGCTCTAAAGGAAAACACCAAGGGGAGGACAGACAATACAGACTCAACATATAATCCCAGGTGGGCGACAACAGGAGACAACAAAAAGCCCAACAGGGATCCGGAGGGTAGCACTCTGGAACAACAACCAGGATTCACAGCTCCAGTGGGTCAGTATAGAAGTCCAGGCAGGAAGCTCTATAACTGGCAACTAGAGAAGTGTGAGAGGAGAATATAAGGAGGTTGGGAGTGACAGACAAGAAACAGCTGAGGAGGAGAAGCTACGGATCCCTGAGTGAGACAAAAAGGATTGCAAGGCAAACACAGAAAACAATCACTAAGAAACAACGTGATCTTTAGACATAGAGCGCGCAGCCACCCGCTGCGACTTCCTGACCCCGGGTATAACGGAGTCAGACGTGGCTCTTGACACCCTCGTGACAGTACCCCCCCCCTTTCACGAGGGGCCTCCGGACACTCAGGACCAGGTCTCTCAGGATGAGAGGCATGGAAAGCCTGAATTAACCTGTTGGCGTTTACCTCTGACGCTGGAACCCACATTCTTTCCTCGGGACCGTAACCCCTCCAATGCACCAGATACTGAAGAGAGCGGCGGACCCGACGAGAATCAACAATTCTGGATATTTGAAACTCCAGATTACCATCCACAATAACAGGAGGAGGTGGCAGCGGTGATTGTTCTAGAGGTGGAACATACTTCTTGAGTAACGACTTATGGAAGACGTTATGGATCTTAAAAGTCTGAGGTAGCTCCAGGCGAAAAGCCACAGGGTTAATGACGGCTACTATTTTATAAGGACCAATGAACCTAGGGCCCAGTTTCCAAGAGGGAACCTTCAACTTAATATTCCTAGTAGACAACCACACATAGTCATTCACTCCTAGGTCCGGACCTGGCGACCGTTTTCTAAATGGTCTGACGCCGCTAAAATTGCATTTTCCTCTCTAAAAGAGAGATTTACCTCGGCACCTGTTCTAATTCAACCTGATGTCTCCCAGCCTTTTATTGTTGAAGTAGATGCGTCAGAGGTGGGAGTGGGGGCTGTATTGTCTCAGGGTCCGTCTCCTGGCAAATGGCGTCCTTGCGCTTTCTTTTCCAAAAAGTTATCTACTGCAGAAAAGAACTATGATATTGTAATATAAATGCAGGGACTAGCTGCACTAGAGCACTTTAGGGCCAAGTATCTTCAGGGCAAGGTTCCGGACGGGGTAGTTTTTTTTAGGACGGGTGCTCCGTGGCTAGGACAATAGGGCCAGCATAGCACCCGTACCTTAGGGCTGTCTAGGGATCTAGATCCCCTTTTGTACCTGTCCGTTACTTGCCTTGATTTTTCAGGATCATACTATCCGCTGTGATTTCACAAATTCCGGTTGAACCTTACTATCTGGTAGGACTATTGGTTACTTTTTTGGTGCTGCCGTGCACCATTATGTTTGAGTTTTATCGAGTACTCTGATTATATAATTTTTTTGTTGCTCTGTTATATTTTGAGGGACTTTTATTAATCTGACTGATTAAAAGCTAAGTTTTATTAGGATCACTGTTTTCTTCCTTGTTTCTGTATCTCGTGGTGATAGTGTTATAAATTATCATACAGTACCTTTCTATATTTTAATGCATGCAAATAAATTTGGGAAGTTGTGCAGACATATTTTTCCAGAAGGTGTTGCCAATCTACATTTATTTTATTATTTCCTACAAATTGGCGGTTTGGGTTCTGGGTTCCCAACCTTAGTGCACAGATCAATTCCTTTTGTGTGCAGTGTGAGCCCTGCCCCTTGTATACGATTTTATTAAATATATATATATATCGAAAAAGGCCAGAACTCCAAAAATAAAAATGAAATAACTTTTATTCACCTATGTGGTACAGCGACGTTTCAGCGCAACAATAGAGTCTTTCTCAAGCTGAAACGTCGCTGTACCACATGGGTGGATAAAAGTTATTTCATTTTTATTTCTGGAGTGCTGCCCTTTTTGCTATATATATTTTGGGTAATTGCTAATTACCTTTGGGCTTGGCACATGTTGTTACTGCTTTTTTGTCAGTGCTGCAATTTTTTGATTTTATATATACAGTACAGACCAAAAGTTTGGACACACCTTCTCATACAAAGAGTTTTCTTTATTTTCATGACTATGAAAATTGTAGATTCACACTGAAGGCATCAAAACTATGAATTAACACATGTGGAATTATATACATAACAAAAAAGTGTGAAACAACTGAAAATATGTCATATTCTAGGTTCTTGAAAGTAGCCACCTTTTGCTTTGAATTACTGCTTTGCACACTCTTGGCATTCTCTTGATGAGCTTCAAGAGGTAGTCACCTGAAATGGTCTTCCAACAGCCTTGAAGGCGTTCCCAGAGATGCTTTGCACTTGTTGGCCCTTTTGCCTTCACTCTGCGGTCCAGCTCACCCCAAACATCTTGATTGGGTTCAGGTCCGGTGACTGTGGAGGCCAGGTCATCTGGCGCAGCACCCTATCACTCTCCTTCATGGTCAAATAGCCCTTACACAGCCTGGAGGTGTGTTTGGGGTCATTGTCCTGTTGAAAAATAAATGATGGTCCAACTAAACGCAAACCGGATGGAATAGCATGCCGCTGCAAGATGCTGTGGTAGCCATGCTGGTTCAGTATGCCTTCAATTTTGAATAAATCCCCAACAGTGTCACCGGCAAAGAACCAGGCATGTAGAGTCCATCCGTTCACCTTTTCTGCGTCGCACAAAGACATGGTGGTTGGAACCAAAGATCTCAAATTTGGACTCATCAGACCAAAGCACAGATTTCCACTGGTCTAATGTCCATTCCTTGTGTTCTTTAGCCCAAACAAGTCTCTTCTGCTTATTGCCTGTCCTTAGCAGTGGTTTCCTAGCAGATATTCTACCATGAAGGCCTGATTCACACAGTCTCCTCTTAACAGTTGTTCTAGAGATATGTCTGCTGCTAGAACTCTGTGTGGCATTGACCTGGTCTCTAATCTGAGCTGCTGTTAACCTGCGATTTCTGAGGCTGGTGACTCGGATGAACTTATCCTCCGCAGCAGAGGTGACTCTTGGTCTTCCTTTCCTGGGGCGGTCCGCATGTGAGCCAGTTTCTTTGTAGCGCTTGATGGTTTTTGTGACTGCATTTGGGGACACTTTCAAAGTTTTCCCAATTTTTCGGACTGACTGACCTTCATTTCTTAAAGTAATGATGGCCACTCGTTTTTCATTACTTAGTTGCTTTTTTCCTGCCAGAATACAAATTCTAACAGTCTATTCAGTAGGACTATCAGCTGTGTATCCACCTGACTTCTCCACAACGCAACTGATGGCCCCAACCCCATTTATAAGGCAAGAAATCCTCCTTATTAAACCTGACAGGGCACACCTGTGAAGTGAAAACCATTTCAGGTGACCTCTTGAAGCTCATCAAGAGAATGCCAAGAGTGTGCAAAGCAGTAATCAAAGCAAAAGGTGGCTACTTTGAAGAACCTAGAACATGACATATTTTCAGTTGTTTCACACTTTTTTGTTATGTATATAATTCCACATGTGTTAATTCATAGTTTTGAATGAGAATGTGTGTCCAAACTTTTGGTCTGTACTATATATATATATATATATATAATGGCAATGTGAACATTGAGGTGTACAGTAAAGTCACAGGGAAGCAGGATAAAAGGAGTGTTGTGTGCATCGGGAGCATGTCACCAAGGGGCCCGGCCTTGGTGGAGTAAAAGCCCTGGTTAAGGTGTCCACTAAAGTAGTTGGGGGACACCATATAGATAGTGTAGCTGGTTCAGCTATTTCAGAGCGGGCTTTTACTGGGAACAGGCAATGTGTTGGGTGGGTGCCTGTTCCCCATGCTCCAGTCCGGGACTTAGGGCATGCTCATGTCCAGGGATCTTATTTAATCCTGCTACTGGATCTTGGGTGTGGCTCACTCTGGAGAGTTTGGTGAAGCAGAGTCCTGGTGAGGCTCTGTGTGAGTGGTCTCAGCCGTGTGGGCTGAGGGGCCACGAGGCTAGGCGCTAGCCTGACCTCTGGGGGAGTGTGTTGCCTGTGGACAGAGGCCTGGAGGCTCTGTGTGGTCCAAGCCAGGAGGGCTGAGAGACCACTATTCCCCAAGAGACACTGGACTGGAGACAGTGGGCGTACTGTGCTCTGTACAGCCAGGAGGCTGTGGGACATTGGTTGAGAAAGCCGCATGTGTTCACAGGGTGTGAACAGGGACTTAGGTGAGTCAGGAATATTATGTTTAGTTAGAGCCTGGACGGGCGAGTGTTTATTATTTTAGTCATTTTGCTTGTGCTGGTGTATCACAATAAATGCACTGTTTGGACCTGAAACCTGGTGTCCTGAAGCCATATCGGTGTGAATGATCCCCTAAAAGAAAGCTACCCTTCACAATAATATATATATATATATATATATATATATATATAATTTATTTATATATTTTTCAAAACTTTTTTTTACTATTTTTAAGTCATCCTGTATGACAACAACTGACAATCATTAGATTGCCCATTGCGTCTTGTGATGGCTATATAACCATCATAGAACCTGCCATTTGCAATATACCAATACAGTTCTGCCACCTGCTGGCCTGTATTGGTATATTCCAGTAATAGCTATAGGAGCCTGCTCGAGGCTCTGGGCTATTATAGTAACATAACAGGTTCGCCAATTTCAACCGTGGAAGACTGTTACGGGCGTGGGATCGTGGGGCTCCCACGTCTGCATTGCTAAGATGCTGTGGCCACATTTGACCTCGGCATCTGAGGGGTTAAATGTATGCAATCAGCCCTAAACAGCAGAAACTCGGCTCGCCTGGTAAGGTGGCCTTTGCTCAGGTGTTTCTATAACTTTCATAGAAGTGAATGGAGAGAGTGCTATGTATTTTTTGCGGGGCCACGGAACGGAGCAACGTATGCGGACACCACACAGTGTGCTGTCTGCATCTTTTGCGGCCCTATTGAAATAAATGGGTCCGCATTCATTCCGCAAATATGTGGAATGGATGCGAATCCATTCATACGGTCGTGTGAATGAGCCCTAAGACTGATTTCTGCTAACCCAGAGAGAGCAACAGATGGCCACTGAATTCGAAGTGCGTCACACAGCGATTGTTGGCAGGAACCCCCCTACAGCACAGCATGAAAAGAGAGTCTGCATCATATAACTCATGGTAAAGGTGCTTGCTTGCACATATTTTTTTTTTTCTTCTTTATTTTTTGCAATTTTCTGTCTAATGATGTATAATAATTCATTTTGCACCCTTAGACAATGAGAGAAAAAAAAAAGCAAATAAGACTGTGGCATAAAAATCCATTTCAATTCACCACATGCAGGAACAAAAATAATTAGATTTAGATGCATTAATTCAATTTACTATTTACGTGGCCTGCATTACAATCCTCCCAACTAGCTGAGGTTAACAATTAAACCTGTCATAAGCAGTGCTAAATAGAGGTATTTTGGGGGTCAGATTGACTAAATGTTGGTGGCAAATCTGTTTATGACTGCATCTCAGTGTTAACAATCAATGAGTTCCCAGCATCCCTCTATGTATTAAGCTGGCCAATGGCCATGCATAATAGATGATGTTCAAGGTCTATTGTGCTTCTGGGGGGAGGATGTGTCCTCTTTAAGGGGAATGCCAGGCAACTGACAAGAAAACCTTTTTTTTTAGATTAGAGATAGAATTGTGCAAAAAACGAAATCAATACAAAATAAGTATTATTCACAAACAGGAGGTGGCGCTATACATATACATTCGATAAAATGTATCTGTATAGTGCCACCTGCTGTTTGTTATTTGTCTTATTTCTCTGTCCACCTCGGTAACATTGCTGAGGTGGTCGCACGTGCTCAGTTCCATCTTTCAACTACCACCAGCCATATCTACTGTTAGAAGCTGTGGCAGTTACAGGAAGAGAACTGCAGCAGAAAGGACATAGTCCCTGAACTGTGATAGGGAAAAAGGTGCAGCAGAAAGGACATTACCCCTGAGCTGTGATAGGGAGAGAGGTACAGCAGAAAGAAAACCACCGAGCTGTGATAGGAAAAAGAGCTATAGCTGAAAGGACTTGCCCTCTGAGCTGCAATAGGGAGAGAGCTGCAGCTGGAAGGACATGTCCCCTGAGCTGCGATAGGGAGAAAGCTGCTGCAGAAAGCACACACCCTGAGAAAAATTGGGGCAGTGAATGGGGAGATTCCTGTATTCATAAGAGGTACAAGGCTGGTTCTAGCTCTGTTATAAATATATTGACAAGTACAGGTCCTTCTCAAAAAATTAGCATATTGTGATAAAGTTCATTATTTTCTGTAATGTACTGATAAACATTAGACTTTCATATATTTTAGATTCATTACACACCAACTGAAGTAGTTCAAGCCTTTTATTGTTTTAATATTGATGATTTTGGCATACAGCTCATGAAAACCCAAAATTCCTATCTCAAAAAATTAGCATATCATGAAAAGGTTCTCTAAACGAGCTATTAACCTACTCATCTGAATCAACTAATTAACTCTAAATACTGCAAAAGATTCCTGAGGCTTTTAAAAACTCCCAGCCTGGTTCATTACTCAAAACCGCAATCATGGGTAAGACTGCCGACCTGACTGCTGTCCAGAAGGCCATCATTGACACCCTCAAGCAAGAGGGTAAGACACAGAAAGAAATTTCTGAACGAATAGGCTGTTCCCAGAGTGCTGTATCAAGGCACCTCAGTGGGAAGTCTGTGGGAAGGAAAAAGTGTGGCAGAAAATGCTGCAGAACGAGAAGAGGTGACCGGACCCTGAGGAAGATTGTGGAGAAGGACCGATTCCAGACCTTGGGGGACCTGTGGAAGCAGTGGACTGAGTCTGGAGTAGAAACATCCAGAGCCACCGTGTACAGGCGTGTGCAGGAAATGGGCTACAGGTGCCGCATTCCCCAGGTCAAGCCACTTTTGAACCAGAAACAGCGGCAGAAGTGCCTGACCTGGGCTACAGAGAAGCAGCACTGGACTGTTGCATGTCATTCGGAAATCAAGGTGCCAGAGTCTGGAGGAAGACTGGGGAGAGGGAAATGCCAAAATGCCAGAAGTCCAGTGTCAAGTACCCACAGTCAGTGATGGTCTGGGGTGCCATGTCAGCTGCTGGTGTTGGTCCACTGTGTTTTATCAAGGGCAGGGTCAATGCAGCTAGCTATCAGGAGATTTTGGAGCACTTCATGCTTCCATCTGCTGAAAAGCTTTATGGAGATGAAGATGTCATTTTTCAGAACGACCTGGCACCTGCTCACAGTGCCAAAACCACTGGTAAATGGTTTACTGACCATGGTATTACTGTGCTCAATTGGCCTGCCAACTCTCCTGACCTGAACCCCATAGAGAATCTGTGGGATATTGGGAAGAGAAAGTTGAGAGACGCAAGACCCAACACTCTGGATGAGCTTAAGGCCGCTATCGAAGCATCCTGGGCCTCCATAACACCTCAGCAGTGCCACAGGCTGATTGCCTCCATGCCACGCCGCATTGAAGCAGTCATTTCTGCAAAAGGATTCTCCACCAAGTATTGAGTGCATAACTGAACATAATTATTTGAAGGTTGACTTTTTTTGTATTAAAAACACATTTTTTTTTTTGGTCGGATGAAATATGCTAATTTTGTGAGATAGGAAATTTGGGTTTTCATGAGCTGTATGCCAAAATCATCAATATTAAAACAATAAAAGGCTTGAACTACTTCAGTTGGTGTGTAATGAATCTAAAATATATGAAAGTCTAATGTTTATCAGTACATTACAGAAAATAATGAACTTTATCACAATATGCTAATTTTTTGAGAAGGACCTGTACATGATGTCTGATTTTCTTTTTTTTTTACATTAATCATCCAAAAACAACATTAGTGTGTCCCTGCTGGTCTCCGCTTCCGGGTCAGGGCTTGAGAAACAGGAAATGGAAAACAATGCCTGATCAGCCAATCACATGACATGGCGGTGACCCGCCTTGACCGATGACTGGCCTGGGAATCTTCAGGAAGCTTAGGCTACTTTCACACTTTCATGTTTTTCAGTACCGGATCTCAGTACCGGAGAAAAACGCTTCCGTTTCGTTCCTATTCATTATCAATGGGGACAAAATGTAACTGAACAGAACGGAGTGCTCCAAAATGCATTCTGTTCCGTTTGGTTGAGTTCCCAAACTGCAGTTTTCTTTCCGTCATGTGATGTGGAGCAAGACGGATCCGCCATGACCCACAATGCAAGTCAATAGTCTGACACACAGTCTGACACAATAGAAAAGGGATCTATCCTCCATTGACTTTCAGTTCAGTTCTTTGACTGTGTTAAAGATAATACAACCGGATTCATTCATAACAGATGCAGATGGTTGTATTATCAGTAACGGAGGCGATTTTGCAGAGTCCTGCTGGATCAGGCAAAAACACGAGTGTGAAAGTAGCCTTAGACCAGTAAGGACACAGTAAGTGACAGAATGTCTACACGCTAGTGCAGTGGCCAGGTTTGAGGTGACTTCCAATGCTACACTGGGTCACCCGGACACCTTCAAGGTGTCACCACTTGTTGCTGCTCTCCGGAGGGGATAGTAAGGTGCCGTACACCTGTTGAAGTTGCTTTTAATAAAAGCATTTAAGATACACTCTGGTGCTCCAAATTAAGGTACCCCCAAGGGGTTAATATGCACGCATGGCAGAGACATACACTGACGCAAAGGCAGGTCAAAGACAGTCTCTCTCTTTATTACAATGTGTGAAACAGTATATACTTTTTCAGGCCTTATTTCATTGGCTCAGAAGGAAAAGGAGATAAGAAGAAAAAGAGATGACACTCTAGCAGCTGTGCATTATCTTACGAACTTTGGTATGTCAGCTAGTGCAAACATCTGTAGGCAGAGGAGAAGTGAAGATGTGCTCAGCCCACAGCTCCATGCCGCCTTCTTCTTCTCTCTTAAGTGTTGTGTAAACAGACCTTCAGGAGCGCAGGGGGGAGGTGTGGCACTCCAGGCAAAGGCAGAGGAAGTTTATAGCAACTACATAAAAATCTCTAGTTTATATTGTGACGGTATCATACGTATCACCGTCTAGTATTCCCTTCTTCCCTTGAAATAGCACCGCCAAATAATCCACAGAGCAATAAATCGCTATTATCGCTAGTATCGCTGGTATCGCTGGCATTCAAAACTACACTTTCTTTTATGCCCTGCTCCCATGCAAGGGAGACACCCACAACCAATATACAGGGAGTGCAGAATTATTAGGCAAGTTGTATTTTTGAGGATTAATTTTATTATTGAACAACAACCATGTTCTCAATGAACCCAAAAAACTCATTAATATCAAAGCTGAATATTTTTGGAAGTAGTTTTTAGTTTGTTTTTAGTTTTAGCTATTTTAGGGGGATATCTGTGTGTGCAGGTGACTATTACTGTGCATAATCATTAGGCAACTTAACAAAAAACAAATATATACCCATTTTAATTATTTATTTTTACCAGTGAAACCAATATAACATCTCAACATTCACAAATATACATTTCTGACATTCAAAAACAAAACAAAAACAAATCAGTGACCAATATAGCCACCTTTCTTTGCAAGGACACTCAAAAGCCTGCCATCCATGGATTCTGTCAGTGTTTTGATCTGTTCACCATCAACATTGCATGCAGCAGCAACCACAGCCTCCCAGACACTGTTCAGAGAGGTGTACTGTTTTCCCTCCTTGTAAATCTCACATTTGATGATGGACCACAGGTTCTCAATGGGGTTCAGATCAGGTGAACAAGGAGGCCATGTCATTAGATTTTCTTCTTTTATACCCTTTCTTGCCAGCCACGCTGTGGAGTACTTGGACGCGTGTGATGGAGCATTGTCCTGCATGAAAATCATGTTTTTCTTGAAGGATGCAGACTTCTTCCTGTACCACTGCTTGAAGGTGTCTTCCAGAAACTGGCAGTAGGACTGGGAGTTGAGCTTGACTCCATCCTCAACCCGAAAAGGCCCCACAAGCTCATCTTTGATGATACCAGCCCAAACCAGTACTCCACCTCCACCTTGCTGGCGTCTGAGTCAGGACTGGAGCTCTCTGCCCTTTACCAATCCAGCCACGGGCCCATCCATCTGGCCCATCAAGACTCACTCTCATTTCATCAGTCCATAAAACCTTAGAAAAATCAGTCTTGAGATATTTCTTGGCCCAGTCTTGACGTTTCAGCTTGTGTGTCTTGTTCAGTGGTGGTCGTCTTTCAGCCTTTCTTACCTTGGCCATGTCTCTGAGTATTGCACACCTTGTGCTTTTGGGCACTCCAGTGATGTTGCAGCTCTGAAATATGGCCAAACTGGTGGCAAGTGGCATCTTGGCAGCTGCACGCTTGACTTTTCTCAGTTCATGGGCAGTTATTTTGCGCCTTGGTTTTTCCACACGCTTCTTGCGACCCTGTTGACTATTTTGAATGAAACGCTTGATTGTTCGATGATCACGCTTCAGAAGCTTTGCAATTTTAAGAGTGCTGCATCCCTCTGCAATATATCTCACTATTTTTGACTTTTCTGAGCCTGTTAAGTCCTTCTTTTGACCCATTTTGCCAGATGAAAGGAAGTTGCCTAATAATTATGCACACCTGATATAGGGTGTTGATGTCATTAGACCACACCCCTTCTCATTACAGAGATGCACATCACCTAATATGCTTAATTGGTAGTAGGCTTTCGAGCCTATACAGCTTGGAGTAAGACAACATACATAAAGAGGATGATGTGGTCAAAATACTTATTTGCCTAATAATTCTGCACTCCCTGTATATTAACAAATAACACAAAGGTTACAACCCACATAAAATCTTCCCCTCTGCCTGTGATATAATTATGTTGCACAATGGTTAACATAATTATCATAGACAGGAACATCCACAATGTCTTTTGTCCTGGAGACAATTGAGAAGTGATCCACTTATCTTCCAAGGACAGAGGCAGACTCCATTAGCCATATGGTAGCAAAAGACAGCAAAATACATGAACTTATATAACTATGCAGCTATTAGATAAAACAGGTACATTCAACATGGGACCGTAATCACATGGTAAGAGGTTGGCAAGTTGTCCTCTCCAATTACTCGTGGCAAACTCAAAAGAGGGGGATTTGTCACATATCTTCCCTTTGGGGTTAAGACTAAACAGGTATCTGACCTCCTGTAGGTCAGTACCTAGATTAGTCGGGAAGCCCACCCACAAGGGACAGTGCTGGTCTGTAGGTCCTAGGTTGTGGTGAAATAGTTCAGCATCCGCAGTCTTCATGGTGCAGCTAGGCAAACCGCTGGGGCTACTTGGGGGACAGTGGTCAGCGGTGTTCTGCACTGATGCCAGCACTTCTGCTGGGGCGAGAGGGGTACAAGCCAGTCCTGTAACAAGGACGTCGGTGGAGCAGAGGCTAGCGGTGCTCTGCCCTGATGCCAGCTCTTCTGCTGGGAAGGGATCAGTGGGTATCGCAGGCTCATCCCCTGCCCCAAGAACTCAGTTGGGAAGTAGCTGGGAAGAGGAGGGCTTGCTTACCTCCTCCTCCTGGTATCCCTGCGGAGATGGTTGGGGATCTGGACCAACTGCCCAGCATCCCTGTAGGGCTGGCACAGAGCCCGTGGTCTCCTCTGCGCCCGTGTAGTGGGGTTTGTGTTCCCCTTATCCCGTTATTTCCGGCTGCTGTTGGAAGGTGAAGCCGGTTGCCTCTCCTCCCCAGGACTCTGGTTGCTGTAGGGCAGAGGGACCCAGCATCTCCTCCCCCTGGAACTCAGGTTGCTGCTGGGGAGAGAGACCGGTTGTCTCCTCTCCCTGTGATATGCACTGCCACTGGAGATCTGGGCAGGCGGCCCAGCATCCCTGTAGGGCCGGTAGAGATACCTCGGTCCCATCTGCACCTGCCATCTGTGGGTCCTCCAAGGACCAATCTATGAGGTTGCTCACCTCTGAGGTTGGTTGGGCAAAAGAGGGTATCATTTCCAGGCAATCCTCTGGGCTGAGGGATGGTGGTTGAGCTAGGTTTGAACAGTTGATGGTAGCTCTGCTCCAGCTCCCACTCCAGGGTGACTAGATGAATCAGGTCTGGCCCAAGGTCGTCCGCTCGGGGAAGGTCCAGCATGGTCTCCCTGATGTTGTGGATGTCCCAGAACCGACATTCTGTGGGGCACCCAAAGTCATTGCCCTCCTCAAAGGCTTTCCACAATAAGCCCGGACCATTATAATCCTCTCCCTCCGGCAGATAGTGGTTAGTCATCCATGGGTTGCGCTGGGTGGCATACCACTTTAGTGCCCAGTACGCTTTGTCCAGCCACAACTCCTTCCGAATCAGGTTCCACAGGTCCGTCACCCACTCCGCCAAGGGTTGTTTTCCTAGGAAGGGTGACCGCAGGGCCACGAGTACCTGGAACCTCTGTTCCTCACCGGGAAGGCTCTCTCTCCGCCGCCGCTGTACCTCCTCTAAGGCCTCATACCATAGCCCCTTTCGAGTGGCATCTCTGTAGTCCAGTATGCCCTCCTCTGATACAGGCCCATACTGTTGGGCCAAGTGCTGCTGCAACCTCCAGCGAAACTCCTCTTCCATGTTGTTGTGGATAGAAACTCTGCCTGGTAGCTAGCTCTGTCCCTTGAGCTCCTTCAAAGCCAGGGTCGCTGCACGAGTGCCAGTGTTGCCCTACATGCACAATACACTAGTGCCTTCCTTGAATCCTCTGTGCAGGGAACCAGAAGGGAAAATCCCGCTGCTTGCCACCAGTTGCGACGGTATCATCCGTGTCACTGTCTAGTATTCCCTTCTTCCCTTGAAATAGCTTGCCAAATAATCCACAGAGCAATAAATCTATATTTTCGCTAGTATCGCTGTTATCACCAAATAAGTCCATACATGAGCCAAAGCTGAATGCTGGAACAAGACTTTACTGGAAGCAACACAGGCATTCAAAACTACACTTTCTTTTATGCCCTGCTCCCATGCAAGGGAGACACCCACAACCAATATACATTAACAAATAACACAAAGGTTACAACCCACATAAAATCCTCCCCTCTGCCTGTGATATAATTATGTTGCATAATGATTAACACAATTATCACTGGCAGGAACATCCATGGAGTCTTTTGTCCTGGAGACAATTGAGAAGTGATCCATTTATCTTACAAGGACAGAGGCAGACTCCATTAGCCACATGGTAACAAAATACATGAACTTATATAACTATGCAGCTATTACATAAAACAGGTACATTCAACATGGGACCATAATCACACGGTAAGAGGCTGGCAAGTAGTCCTCTCCAAGTACTCGTGGCAAACTCAAAAGAGGGGGATTTGTCACATATATAGTCCCATGGGCGTAGCTAAAGGCTCATGGGCCCTGATGCAAGAGTTTAGCTTGTGCCCCCCTTCCCTCAGTGCTTTGTGGCCAGGGGCAGGGAAGCACATTGCCTTTGTGCTACCTGAGGCAGAAATTGAAAATGGCACCCCCGCCCCATGCCAAATTCTTGACCTAACCCCTTCCCTCCAGTCAGAGGTCTAACTTGAACAACATGCACTTTCTATAATACTGGTGTCTTCATATGCGGCACAAGGGTCGTTGGGCCCCCTCAGACTCTTGGGCCCGGTAGCGATTGCTACCTCTGAACCCCCTATAGCTACGCCCCTGTAGTCCTAGAGATACAGAAGATAGAATGATAATTAGACATCTCTATCAGTCCCCCCTTGAATCTCATTATTTCCCTAAACCTAAACATCTGTGCTCCGACATCCTCTTAGGATTAATTTGGTAATGTAAGGTGACACAGCAGAAACAACAAAGTATAGTGTTAATCTGTTGTTGCTGAGTAGAAGTCTCACACATCAAAAGTTTTCACCAATCACAGCCAGCCTCACACACAGCCTGTCTGGGAATTCCCCTAGCTCCTGCTACTAGAATCATTATTCACCATAGACAGAAGCTGAAGAAACATTCACTCCACTGAGAGCTGAGTTTTATAGGAACAAGAGGCCAATATAGGTATTTAAAACCGTTATATAATGTTCATATTGTTAGTATTGTGTTTAAAACTGTATGCTGAACTAGATATATGTTTTTACTTACAGTTCCACCAAAACCATACAAATCAATTGCTAATACAATTGCAAACTACAAATACCATACAAACAAATTGCAATCCAAATTGCATACAACCATACCGGATCATACTCAACCAATCTGCAAATAGTCACTACTAACTGCATACTGCAAGTAGAACTATTAGTTAGACCTCAGATATACCTATCAAAGAGATCATAAAGTGCTTAAAGGGAACCTGTCACCGGGATTTTGTGTATAGAGCTGAGGACATGAGTTGCTAGATGGCCGCTAGCACATCCGCAATACCCAGTCCCCATAGCTCTGTGTGCTTTTATTGTGTAAAAAAAACTATTTGATACATATGCAAATTAACCTGAGATGAGTCCTGTCCCTGACTCATCTCATGTACAGGACTTCTCAGGTAAATTTGCATATGTATACAAAAAAAAATATTACACAATAAAAGCACACAGAGCTATGGGGACTGGGTATTGCAGATGTGCTAGCGGCCATATAGCAACCCATGTCCTCAGCTCTATGCGCAAAATCCCGGTGACAGGTTCCCTTTAAATAACTTAGAGTGAGAGAGAAATATATCCACCATTTTATGTTGAATGACAAGATTGAACAGTTTAACCACCATCTTAACCCCTTAAGGACTTAGGACGTACCGGTACGCCATGTTTGCCGAGTCCTTAAGGACCCAGGACATACCGGTACGTCCTAACTTTAAAACTACATTGCGGTGCGGCGGGGGTTAATCGGAACAGGATGTCCTCTGAAATCATTCAGCGGGCATCCTGTCACAACGCCGGGGGGGTCATGAGACCCCCCGCATCGGCGATCGCAGCAAACCGCAGGTCAATTCAGACCTGCAGTTTGCGGCTTTTACCTGCGGTTGCGGCAGGTGGTGCCATCGGTTCCCCATGCGGCTGTAAGGTAGACCCGATGGCATGGAAGGCAGCACGATGCCTTCCTTAGGCATCAGCGCTGCCTTCTGGTGACGAGTCTGTGAGATCCAGCCCCCTGGATCTCACAGGCCGGAAGCTGTATGAGTAATACACACACACAGTATGACTCATACAGCCAATGCATTCCAATACAGAAGTATTGGAATGCATTGAAAAGGGGATTAGACCCACAAAAGTTCAAGTCTCAAAGTGGGGCAAAAAAATAAAGTGAATAAAAGTTGAAAAAATAAAGTTTTCCCCCCAAAAAATTAAGTTTCAAGTAAAAATAAACAAAAATGTAATTTTCCCCAAATAAAGTTCAAAAAAATTGATTAAAAAAAGTATACATATTTGGTATCACCGTGTCCGAATCGACAGGCTCTATAAAAATATCACATGACCTAACCTAGCTGTTATCGTGTAAAACTTACATAAATAAAATAAAAAAGTAGACATATTAGGTATCAGTGTCCGTAATAACTTGCTTTATAAAAATATCACATGACCTAACCCCTCAGATGAACACCGTAAAAAATAAAAACTGTGCTAAATAAACAGTTTTTTGTCACCTTACATCACAAAAAGTCTAATAGCAAGCGATCAAACTCACACGCACCCCAAAATAGTGCCAAAAAAAACGTCATCTCAGTCTGCAAAAATCATACCCTAACCAAGGTAATCGCCCAAAAATTATGGCTCTCGGACTATGGAAACACTAAAACATAATATTTTTTGCTTAAAAAATGAAATCATTGTGTAAAACTTACATAAATAAAAAAGGACCACGCCAGACAGTGACAGCCCACCCACATACTGCCATTTATCGGGTAAGAGAGATTCTGACCAACCCTGCTAATATATTATCTGCATCTTGTTGATGTATGGAAATGTACACTGTATACTGAACGGGTCAGACTAATAGGTATCATCTGCACCCGACATACTTGCATTACATGTCAGAGATAGCGTGAGATGTTCACATAATAGATATGCTGCTCTAGACACATGGTATGCAGACATTGAATACTTTGGCTGTGGATACTGAATGTGATATTTTGTTGCTTTGCTACAGTATCGTTGTGAGCTGCCGCTGTGGGCACTTTGTTATTGTCTCTACATATTTGTATCTGTGTTTATGTTTTTATGTCGCAATATTTATTTATATTTTTTTGGGTATTTCATGGTACCTGTTCTCTTTGTTGGTATATAAATAAAAAAAGTATACATATTAGGTATCGCAGCGTCCGTGACAACCTGGTCTATAACAATATCACATGATCTAACGAATGTTGTAAATAACAAAAAATAAAAACGTGTGCCAAAACAGCTATTTCTTGTTACTTTGCCTCACAAAAAGTGTAATATAGAGCAACCAAAAATCATATGTACCCTAAACTAGTACTAACAATACTGCCACCCTATCCCGTAGTTTCTAAAATGGGATCACTTTTTTGGAGTTTCTACTCTAGGGGTGCATCAGGGGGGCTTCAAATGGGACATGGTGTAAAAAAAAAACAGTCCAGCAAAATCTGCCTTCCAAAAACCATATGGCATTCCTTTCCTTCTGCGCCCTGCCGTGTGCCCGTACAGCAGTTTACGACCACATATGGGGTGTTTCTGTAAACTACAGAATCAGAGCAATAAATATTGAGTTTTGTTTGGCTGTTAACCCTTACTTTAACAAAAAAATTATTAAAATGGAAAATCTGTCAAAAAAGTGAAATTTTTAAATTGTATCTCTATTTTCCTTTAATTGGTTTCTATTATGTAAGCCTTACAAAGTGACTTCAGACCTGAACTGGTCCTTTTAAAAAGTGGATTTTGGAAATTTTCAGAAAAATTTTCAGATTTGCTTCTGAACTTCTAAGCCTTCTAACGTCCCCCCCAAAAAAAAAAAAAAAGAAAATGCAATTTACAAAATGATCCAAACATGAAGTAAACATATGGGATATGTAAAGTTATAACTATTTTAGGACCTAATCACTATCTGTTTTTAAAAGCAGAGAAATAGAAATTTTTTCAATTGCAAATTTTTCCAAATTTTGGGTAAATTTGGTATTTTTTTTTAAATAAAAATGAAATATTTTGACTCAATTTTACCACTGTCATTAAGTACAATATGTGACGAGAAAACGGTCTTAGAATGGCCTGGATAAGCAAATTAGGCTGGGTCCTGAAGGTAAAAAATGGCTGTGTCCTGAAGGGGTTAAGCTAGATCGGGTGTGCACACATTCATACCATTAAATGCTACACTTCAAGTGTCTGGATGTATACATGGCAGTAAGTAATACTATTTATGCTAAAATTGCTTTCAAATCTGCAGAGGAAAATTGCTATCATCTAGCATTCAGTTACCATAACAGTCAATGGATATCTAATATACTAAGGGATGACTTCCCCGCAATGAGAAAAAACAGTATGCTGATGAGGTCTTTGGAATCCAAAGGAAGGATTTATGAGATTTCTCAGTAAAGGCTATTACTTAATAGGGAAGAGCTAGAACGTCTGAGATATCACAGCTCTGGAGAGAGACAAGGCTCTGGGGAAACAGTTTTCTGTGTATAACAAATATATATTATGAAGAACCCATAGTGTAAAGTTTTTTTTTTTTTTAAGTACGTTTTAATTAGGTCTATAGACTTTAGAATGTATTCAAACTCACCTAAAGTTACCTACTGCAGTCACACATTACAGGGTCTTTTCCTTTACAGTGGTCCCTCAAGTTACAATATTAATTGGTTCTGGGACAGCCATTGTATGTTGAAACCATTGTGACTGGTAATTGGTTCCAAAGCCCAAAAATGTAATCCCAGAGTAAGAAAAAGTAAAGTTTAAAGAAAAACAAGTAGATAACTAACATTAGGGATGAGCGAACTCGAACTGTATAGTTCGGGTTCGTACCGAATTTTGGGGTGTCCGTGACACGGACCAGAACATTTTCGTAAAAGTCCGGGTTCGGTGTTCGTCGCTTTCGTGACGCTTTCTTGGCGCTTTTTGAAAGGCTGCAAAGCAGCCAATCAACAAGCGTCATACTACTTGCCCCAAGAGGCCGTCACAGCCATGCCTACTATTGGCATGGCTGTGATTGGCCAGAGCACCATGTGACCCAGCCTCTATTTAAGCTGGAGTCACATAGCGCCGCCTGTCACTCTGCTCTGATTAGCGTAGGGAGAGGTTGCGGATGCGACAGTAGGGCGAGATTAGGCAGATTAACTCCTCCAAAGGACTTCACTTGATTAATCGATCGATCTGCAGCTGTGGATTATTGAGCTGCTGAAATTCAAATGCTCACTCACTGTTTTTAGGCTGCCCAGACCGTTTGTCAGTCACTTTTTTCTGGGGTGATCGGCGGCCATTTTGTGTCTTGTGCGGTGCTGCGACCAAGTGCATCCAAGCTGCGACCAAGTGCATTTAACCAGGGGTCAAGTCCTGGGAAAAAAAGTGTGGGAACTCACCCAAGATCCACTGCAACCCCCCCCCCCCCCTCCAAAAAATAAAAAAGCACAGAAAATCTAGCATGCTGTAATTTGTGCCGCTGCGGACTAAAAAAATAAATAAAAAAAATAACACTTTTAGAAAAGTTTGTCCTGGGATTCGATCTCATGACCTCTACACAGGAGAAGCCAGGCATATGCCCTCACAGCTATGAAAGCTGTCTAGCTTGTTACTTTAAAAAAAAAAAAATATAAGACTTCTACTGTAGGTAACTTTGCCCACTGTGTATGGATGTAGCAGAGCTGGGTGTGTTGGGGCAGCTGTCATGTGTATGGTTGTACACTAGGTATCAGTACACTAGGTATCAGTAGAAGTATCAGAAAAAGAAAAAAAAAACACTTTTAGAAAAGTTTGTCCTGGGATTCGAACTCATGACCTCTACATATTACAGGCAAGGCATTTACCCTCACAGCCATAAAAGCTGTTGAGGTAGTTGCTTAAAAAAAAAAAAAACTAAGACTTCTACTTATACCTAGTGTACTGATACCTAGTGTACAACCATACACATGACAGCTGCCCCAACACACCCAGCTCTGCTACATCCATACACAGTGGGCAGCTGTCATGTGTATGGTTGTACACTAGGTATCAGTAAACTAGGTATCAGTAGAAGTCTTATAAAAAAAAAAAAAAACACTTTTAGAAAAGTTTGTCTTGGGATTCGAACTCATGACCTCTACACATCAGAGGCAAGGCATTTACCCTCACAGCCATAAAAGCTATGTAGGTAGCTGTTTAAAAAAAAAAAAATAAGACTTCTACTTATGCCTAGTGTACTGATACCTAGTGTACAACCATACACATGACAGCTGCCCCAACACACCCAGCTCTGCTACATCCATACACAGTGGGCAGCTGTCATGTGTATGGTTGTACACTAGGTATCAGTAAACTAGGTATCAGTAGAAGTCTTATAAAAATAAAAAAAAACACTTTTAGAAAAGTTTGTCTTGGGATTCGAACTCATGACCTCTACACATCAGAGGCAAGGCATTTACCCTCACAGCCATAAAAGCTATGTAGGTAGCTGTTTAAAAAAAAAAAAATAAGACTTCTACTTATGCCTAGTGTACTGATACCTAGTGTACAACCATACACATGACAGCTGCCCCAACACACCCAGCTCTGCTACATCCATACACAGTGGGCAGCTGTCATGTGTATGGTTGTACACTAGGTATCAGTACACTAGGTATAAGTAGAAGTCTTATATTTTTTTTTTTAAGCAACTACCTAGACAGCTTTCATGGCTGTGAGGTTAAATGCCTTCCTCTGATGTGTAGAGGTCGTGAGTTCGAATCCTAGGACAAACTTTTCTAAAAGACATTCTAAATGAATGATCTCGTAGAGAAGGAGATGATGTCATTAGGGGGCGGGGAGTCGCAGGCAGCGGCACAGACAGCTTCCTCTCAACTGAAGCCGCCCCTCCTCCCTTAGCCTGCCCTGCACAGTGCGCTCCGTCTCCCCCTGTGAATCTGATTCAGCCGTGTTCTCCTGACTTGAGGCTGAAAGGGAACGGCGTTCCTGCCATGAAAATAGTGCAGGAACGCCGTTCCCATGCGTTCCCCCTCCACTCGACCCCTGCATTTAACCCTCAATGGTGTGGTTGTTTTTTGGCTAAAGCCTACATCAGGGTGAAGCTGTCACACCAAGTGCATTTAACCAGCAATAGTCTGTTCATTTTTTGGCCATATACTAAATCAGGGGCAAGCTGCGCCTGTCACCAAGTGCATTTAACCCTCAATGGTGTGGTTGTTTTTTGGCTAAAGCCTACATCAGGGTGAAGCTGTCACACCAAGTGCATTTAACCAGCAATAGTCTGTTCATTTTTTGGCCATATACTACATCAGGGGCAAGCTGCGCCCGTCACCAAGTGCATTTAACCCTCAGTAGTGTGGTTGGTCAAGCTGTGACACCAAGTGCATTTAACCAGCAATAGTCTGTTCATTTTTTGGCCATATACTACATCAGGGGCAAGCTGCGCCCGTCACCAAGTGCATTTAACCCTCAGTAGTGTGGTTCGTCAAGCTGTGACACCAAGTGCATTTAACCAGCAATAGTCTGTTCATTTTTTGGCCATATACTACATCAGGGGCAAGCTGCGCCCGTCACCAAGTGCATTTAACCCTCAGTAGTGTGGTTGGTCAAGCTATCACACCAAGTGCATTTAACCAGCAATAGTCTGTTCATTTTTTGGCCATATACTAAATCAGGGGCAAGCTGCGCCCGTCACCAAGTGCATTTAACCAGCAATAGTCTGTTCATTTTTTGGCCATATACTACATCAGGGGCAAGCTGCGCCCGTCACCAAGTGCATTTAACCCTCAGTAGTGTGGTTGGTCAAGCTATCACACCAAGTGCATTTAACCAGCAATAGTCTGTTCATTTTTTGGCCATATACTAAATCAGGGGCAAGCTGCGCCCGTCACCAAGTGCATTTAACCAGCAATAGTCTGTTCATTTTTTGGCCATATACTAAATCAGGGGCAAGCTGCGCCCGTCACCAAGTGCATTTAACCAGCAATAGTGTGGTTATTTTTTGGCCATATCCCAGTCTAATTCTGTCACTAAATCCATACCGGTCACCCAGCGCCTAAATACTAGGCCTCAAATTTATATCCCGCTAAATCTCTCGTTACCGCTGTCCTGTTGTGGCTGGGAAAGTTATTTAGTGTCCGTCAAAGCACATTTTTTGTTCTGGGTTGAAATACAATTCCCAATTTAGCAATTTCATAATTTAGTGGTTTCTGCTATATCAGAGCTATTTGAAATCTATCCCTAAAAGGGTATATAATATTCAAGGTGCACATAGGGTCATTCAGAATAACTTCACACACACGCTACTGTGCATTTCCAAGTCTAATTCTGTTAGTAAATCCATACCGGTCACCCAGCGCCTAAATACTAGGCCTCAAATTTATATCCCGCTGAATTTGAATACAATACATTGGGCCAAATAATATTTTTGTTGTTGTGGTGAACCATAACAATGAGAAAAACATCTAGTAAGGGACGCGGACGTGGACATGGTCGTGGTGGTGTTAGTGGACCCTCTGGTGCTGGGAGAGGACGTGGCCGTTCTGCCACATCCACACGTCCTAGTGTACCAACTACCTCAGGTCCCAGTAGCCGCCAGAATTTACAGCGATATATGGTGGGGCCCAATGCCGTTCTAAGGATGGTAAGGCCTGAGCAGGTACAGGCATTAGTCAATTGGGTGGCCGACAGTGGATCCAGCACGTTCACATTATCTCCCACCCAGTCTTCTGCAGAAAGCGCACAGATGGCGCCTGAAAACCAACCCCATCAGTCTGTCACATCACCCCCATGCATACCAGGGAAACTGTCTCAGCCTCAAGTTATGCAGCAGTCTCTTATGCTGTTTGAAGACTCCGCTGGCAGGGTTTCCCAAGGGCATCCACCTAGCCCTTCCCCAGCGGTGAAAGATATAGAATGCACTGACGCACAACCACTTATGTTTCCTGATGATGAGGACATGGGAATACCACCTCAGCATGTCTCTGATGATGACGAAACACAGGTGCCAACTGCTGCGTCTTTCTGCAGTGTGCAGACTGAACAGGAGGTCAGGGATCAAGACTGGGTGGAAGACGATGCAGGGGACGATGAGGTCCTAGACCCCACATGGAATGAAGGTCGTGCCACTGACTTTCACAGTTCGGAGGAAGAGGCAGTGGTGAGACCGAGCCAACAGCGTAGCAAAAGAGGGAGCAGTGGGCAAAAGCAGAACACCCGCCGCCAAGAGACTCCGCCGCCATCTGGGACCGAGCACCCCAAAGGCAGCTTCAAGGAGTTCCCTGGCATGGCACTTCTTCAAACAATGTGCTGACGACAAGACCCGAGTGGTTTGCACGCTGTGCCATCAGAGCCTTAAGCGAGGCATTAACGTTCTGAACCTGAGCACAACCTGCATGACCAGGCACCTGCATGCAAAGCATGAACTGCAGTGGAGTAAACACCTTAAAACCAAGGAAGTCACTCAGGCTCCCCCTGCTACCTCTTCTGCTGCTGCCTCGGCCTCTTCTGCTGCTGCCGCCTCGGCCTCTTCCTCCGCCTCTGGAGGAACGTTGGCACCTGCCGCCCAGCAAACAGGGGATGTACCACCAACACCACCACCACCACCTCCGTCACCAAGCGTCTCAACCATGTCACACGGCAGCGTTCAGCTCTCCATCTCACAAACATTTGAGAGAAAGCGTAAATTCCCACCTAGCCACCCTCGATCCCTGGCCCTGAATGCCAGCATTTCTAAACTACTGGCCTATGAAATGCTGTCATTTAGGCTGGTGGACACAGACAGCTTCAAACAGCTCATGTCGCTTGCTGTCCCACAGTATGTTGTTCCCAGCCGCCACTACTTCTCCGAGAGCCGTGCCTTCCCTGCACAACCAAGTATCCGATAAAATCAAGTGTGCACTGCGCAACGCCATCTGTGGCAAGGTCCACCTAACCACAGATACGTGGACCAGTAAGCACGGCCAGGGACGCTATATCTCCCTAACTGCACACTGGGTAAATGTAGTGGCAGCTAGGCCCCTGGCGGAGAGCTGTTTGGTGCACGTCCTTCCGCCGCCAAGGATCGCAGGGCAACATTCTTTGCCTCCTGTTGCCACCTCCTCCTTCTCGGCTTCCTCCTCCTCTTCTTCCACCTGCTCATCCAGTCAGCCACACACCTTCACCACCAACTTCAGCACAGCCCGGGGTAAACGTCAGCAGGCCATTCTGAAACTCATATGTTTGGGGGACAGGCCCCACACCGCACAGGAGTTGTGGCGGGGTATAGAACAACAGACCGACGAGTGGTTGCTGCCGGTGAGCCTCAAGCCCGGCCTGGTGGTGTGCGATAATGGGCGAAATCTCATGCAGCTCTGGGACTAGCCAATTTGACGCACATCCCTTGCTTGGCGCATGTGCTGAATTTGGTGGTGCAGAAGTTCATTCACAACTACCCCGACATGTCAGAGCTGCTGCATAAAGTGCGGGCCGTCTGTTCGCGCTTCCGGCGTTCACATCCTGCTGCTGCTCGCCTGTCTGCGCTACAGCGTAACTTCGGCCTTCCCGCTCACCGCCTCATATGCGACGTGCCCACCAGGTGGAACTCCACCTTGCACATGCTGGACAGACTGTGCGAGCAGCAGCAGGCCATAGTGGAGTTTTAGCTGCAGCACGCACGGGTCAGTCGCACTACAGAACAGCACCACTTCACCACCAATGACTGGGCCTCCATGCGAGACCTGTGTGCCCTGTTGCGCTGTTTCGAGTACTCCACCAACATGGCCAGTGGCGATGACGCCGTTATCAGTGTTACAATACCACTTCTATGTCTCCTTGAGAAAACACTTAGGGCGATGATGCAAGAGGAGGTGGCCCAGGAGGAGGAGGAGGAGGAGGAAGAGGGGTCATTTTTAGCACTTTCAGGCCAGTCTCTTCGAAGTGACTCAGAGGGAGGTTTTTGGCAACAGCAGAGGCCAGGTACAAATGTGGCCAGACAGGGCCCACTACTGGAGGACGAGGATGAGGAGGAGGTGGAGGAGGATGAGGATGAAGCATGGTCACAGCGGGGTGGCACCCAACGCAGCTCGGGTCCATCACTGGTGCGTGGCTGGGGGGAAAGGCAGGACGATGACGATACGCCTCCCACAGAGGACAGCTTGTCCTTACCCCTGGGCAGCCTGGCACACATGAGCGACTACATGCTGCAGTGCCTGCGCAACGACAGCAGAGTTGCCCACATTTTAACCTGTGCGGACTACTGGGTTGCCACCCTGCTGGATCCACGCTACAAAGACAATGTGCCCACCTTACTTCCTGCACTGGAGCGTGATAGGAAGATGCGCGAGTACAAGCGCACGTTGGTAGACGCGCTACTGAGAGCATTCCCAAATGTCACAGGGGAACAAGGGGAAGCCCAAGGCCAAGGCAGAGGAGGAGCAAGAGGTCGCCAAGGCAGCTGTGTCAATGCCAGCTCCTTTGAGGGCAGGGTTAGCATGGCAGAGATGTGGAAAACTTTTGTCAACACGCCACAGCTAACTGCACCACCACCTGATACGCAACGTGTTAGCAGGAGGCAACATTTCACTAACATGGTGGAACAGTACGTGTGCACACCCCTCCACGTACTGACTGATGGTTCGGCCCCATTCAACTTCTGGGTCTCTAAATTGTCCACGTGGCCAGAGCTAGCCTTTTATGCCTTGGAGGTGCTGGCCTGCCCGGCGGCCAGCGTTTTGTCTGAACGTGTATTCAGCACGGCAGGGGGCGTCATTACAGACAAACGCAGCCGCCTGTCTACAGCCAATGTGGACAAGCTGACGTTCATAAAAATGAACCAGGCATGGATCCCACAGGACCTGTCCGTCCCTTGTCCAGATTAGACATTAACTACCTCCCCTTAACCATATATTATTGGACTCCAGGGCACTTCCTCATTCAATCCTATTTTTATTTTCATTTTACCATTATATTGCGAGGCTACCCAAAGTTGAATGAACCTCTCCTCTGCCTGGGTGCCGGGGCATAAATATATGCCAATGGACTGTTCCAATGTTGGGTGACGTGAAGCCTGATTCTCTGCTATGACATGCAGAATGATTCTCTGCTGACATGAAGCCAGATTGTCTGTTACGGGACCTCTCTCCTCTGCCTGTGTGTGTGCTGGGCCTAAATATATGACAATGGACTGTTGCAGTGGTGGCTGACGTGAAGCCTCATTCTCTGCTATGACATGCAGACTGATTCTCTGCTGACATGAAGCCAGATTCTCTGTTACGAGACCTCCCTCCTCTGCCTGGGTGCTGGGCCTAAATATATGCCAATGGACTGTTGCAGTGGTGGCTGACGTGAAGCCTCATTCTCTGCTATGACATGCAGACTGATTCTCTGCTGACATGAAGCCAGATTCTCTGTTACGAGACCTCCCTCCTCTGCCTGGGTGCTGGGCCTAAATATATGCCAATGGACTGTTGCAGTGGTGGCTGACGTGAAGCCTCATTCTCTGCTATGACATGCAGACTAATTCTCTGCTGACATGAAGACAGATTCTCTGTTACGGGACCTCTCTCCTCTGCCTGTGTGTGCTGGGCCTAAATATATGCCAATGGACTGTTGCAGTGGTGGCTGACGTGAAGCCTCATTCTCTGCTATGACATGCAGACTAATTCTCTGCTGACATGAAGACAGATTCTCTGTTACGGGACCTCTCTCCTCTGCCTGTGTGTGTGCTGGGCCTAAATATATGCCAATGGACTGTTGCAGTGGTGGCTGACGTGAAGCCTCATTCTCTGCTATGACATGCAGACTAATTCTCTGCTGACATGAAGACAGATTCTCTGTTACGGGACCTCTCTCCTCTGCCTGTGTGCTGGGCCTAAATATATGCCAATGGACTTTTGCAGTGGTGGCTGACGTGAAGCCTCATTCTCTGCTATGACATGCAGACTGATTCTCTGCTGACATGAAGCCAGATTCTCTGTTACGGGACCTCCCTCCTCTGCCTGGGTGCTGGGCCTAAATATATGCCAATGGACTGTTGCAGTGGTGGCTGACGTGAAGCCTCATTCTCTGCTATGACATGCAGACTGATTCTCTGCTGACATGAAGACAGATTCTCTGTTACGGGACCTCTCTCCTCTGCCTGGGTGCTGGGCCTAAATTTATGAAAATGGACTGTTGCAGTGGTGGGTGACGTGAAGCCTCATTCTCTGCTATGACATGCAGACTAATTCTCTGCTGACATGAAGACAGATTCTCTGTTACGGGACCTCTCTCCTCTGCCTGGGTGCTGGGCCTAAATTTATGAAAATGGACTCTTACAGTGGTGGGTGACGTGAAGCCAGATTCTCTGCTATGGGACCTCTCTCCAATTGATTTTGGTTAATTTTTATTTATTTAATTTTTATTTTAATTCATTTCCCTATCCACATTTGTTTGCAGGGGATTTACCTACATGTTGCTGCCTTTTGCAGCCCTCTAGCTCTTTCCTGGGCTGTTTTACAGCCTTTTTAGTGCCGAAAAGTTCGGGTCCCCATTGACTTCAATGGGGTTCGGGTTCGGGACGAAGTTCGGATCGGGTTCGGATCCCGAACCCGAACATTTCCGGGATGTTCGGCCGAACTTCTCGAACCCGAACATCCAGGTGTTCGCTCAACTCTATATAACATATAAAACAAGCCCTTAAGTAAAAAAGACAGGAATAGATTCTGGAAGCCATAAATGACTTTCTATGGTGACAGCAAGAGTTTCTTCAGGGTCTTGCATAGTACCTACATACAGAAGATGTTCCCAAAAAATAAAATGGAGTCGCTGCTCATCCTGGCACAGATAATGGGCGGTACAGAACATTTAGAATCACAGAAGAGCTACTAGAAAACCAATAAAGGTGTTTTACAACTAAAATGGCCTGGTTTACTGGATGGGTGAGTCTGAGGCATCATATGTTGAGTCTAGTTTCAACTTACGATGTCCCAGAAAAGACCATTGTTTGATGAAAATGTTGTACAGTATCTTGGGGCCATGGTATCTTGAGAGATCACTATACAGTCCAGAATAAAAAACTTTTTTTAATGAATCAATTTCTATCTGTATGGTCCTCTAAGCAGCAACATTGCACGTGGCTGTCTGGTGACAAAGATTAGTCTCTGAAATGTCACTCACATAGAAATGAAGTTCTGATAGCATGAGTCTTTCAGACAGTTTTTTGGGTCATTATCTTTCCAGTCATGCAGTAATTGGAGAACTTTGTGTCTACCAACTTGCCTATGGACAGTGTTGGGAAGCAGCCTACCGTACCTGCCAATAAGATAAAAAGTCCTTTGTCGGACCTTGGGCCTAACAGAAAAAATATATTTTAAGTGCTCACTAGCAATGTATAAAATGTTGATGGTATCACTGGGCACACACAGGTCATACCGTTCATAAAATATAATAGTATATTTTTGATCACTTCAGCCAGGTATAGGAAGATGGTGTCTGCAACCCACCACAGAATTTTAAGGCCAGTATTTTTTCAGTTGTAGAGGAACTGGGAAACTTTTTGTCTCTCTAGCTTGCCTATGGACAGCTTTGGAAGGTGGTGAGTGTACGTGCCAGCAAGAAAAGTTTCCATTTTCAGACTAGAAGATACACAATTTTGCGGATATCATTTTGCATGCACAGGTCATATCACTAATAAAATATTTATGGGTTTAATTAACCGATAAAAATAGTCCATATGCTCTGCTAGACCCTTGATGATCTCTTATTGTACAATCCATTTTCATGTCGCAACATGATCCCACCAGAATCCTCTGAGACTCTAGTGGACCATTTCAACACTGCCATTGTTCGTAGGGTCTATCAGCACATAATTCACCAAACCTATAAAAAAATATAGCGCCATACCTTTGGTGATCTCTTTTTGTAGGGTCCATTTTTGTGTCACAACAGGGTCCCACCAGTCCTCTGGGACTCTAATGAACAATTTCAACACTGTCATTGTCCATAGGGTTTATCAGTTCAAAATTCTCCCAACCCATAAAAAAAATAGTCCATGCGTCTGCTAGACTATTAGTAATCCCTTCCATTTTTTGTGTTAGAATGTGGTGCCACCAGGTACTCTAGTGGACCATTTCATCACGGTCATTGTCCCTAAGGTGTACCAGCAATAGCAAAATTTGTCATTAGGTCTGTTCAGATTCCACCATTACCAAAATTGAAATTGTATATAGCAGATTAGATGTTTCACCTTCTATTTCCTTCAGTAATTCACCTTTGGTTTATTCTCTGAAATTAACCATTTTATGGCTGACAAAGCACCTTGCATCCTTCTTTAATAGAGCCGCTAAGAGCAAAGAATAGAAGTTTTCTTTTATTACATGTATTGTTTCCCCCATTCTTGTAAATACAAGGGGGGCATTTTGAATAAATCTTCGATATAGGGCAGCTTCCATTGTAGGTATTGTAAGTAAATCTATAAATTAGATACCACGAGCAGAGACTGGCAGGGGTCCTGGACAATAAATAGTACTGGTATTGCGCTGGAGGACAGAACAACGCTGTTTAGTGTGTGTGACAATAACTCGCACAGTGGTAACTAATCCTTGAGACGTGAATGACAGCTTTCTACCAGCTGCTGATCATTCACCGAGAAAGGGGATTAACCAGTGAGGTTTTACTGATGATCCTGTGTGGGTATTTCAGGTACAAGTGCAACAATGGAGAGAGCTATTTAACTGCTAATTCTCAACAGAAGGTTAATGCTTATGTAAATGACAGAGAAATAGAAGAGGAACCCAGCTGGCTGAACAAGGGATTAGAATAAGGTAGACTCAGATGTAGGAAGAGAGACGTTCACAAAACAATCCCTGTATATTACCACTAAGCCACTGACTCCGGTAATAGGATCAGAAATGAACACCAGCCAGTAGGGAGAGAAAAGCCTCCATGGTTTGACTGTACAATAAAAAATGTCAATGCCTATATGGATTTGTCTTCAGTGAAAGTGTGGAGCAGACAGAAGTTTGCTTAGGGCCTCATATACACTGCCTTGCTGGGGAGGGACATGATGTCCCTATGGTTCCATGTAATGGAGCTGTTGACACTCCATGTGATGTTCTCCATCTGGTCCCAGAATATGCCAATACCCTCCATGTAAGAATGCAGGTAAATTGTGACAACAACACTAAGGCAGGTGGTGCAATTAGCAGTTCCTTACTGAGGAGCGGTGTACCGTAACACAACCAACAGCCTTACAGGTGCAACCAGCACGACATGATGTGACTTCGGTTTGCAGTGAATTCCTGTAGAGCCCTCTGGTCTGCTTTGGTTCACTGGAGTGTGAATGACGCACTTGGTGACTCTTTTCCCTGCCTTACTCTGCAGGAACTGTTGCTGCTGTTCCATCTCTGTCCAGGACTCACAAATGTCTCTCTTATTAATACACTGCCACTGTTCTTCCTGTCCAGGATGACACAGCTTCCCCAGCAGTCTTCTGAACTTTGGCTCCACTCTACCTGTTAGACATTGCAGACACAACAGATACTGAGACAGGCGCATCACGCACAGTGAGTTTGGTAAATCCTCATTCACACGTCAGTGTTCCACATACGTGTGCTGTACGTGTTCTCCACGGACAGCACAGGTCCCCATTCATTTTTTGCCACGGTCCATGGGTCTGTGTTTTTAGCACAGATGCATGCTCTATTTTGTCCGTGTTCACGGATCCTTCATGCATGCTCATTATAGTCTATGGGTCAGTGAAAACCACGGATGCTATCCATGTTTCATCCATGTTTCACAGTTCATTAGGAAGAGATGCTTTGAAAATTATTTTTCAGCTGCACAGTGTCCGCAAAACACGGATGACACACAGACAGAAAAAAACCGACACACAGACCCAACACGAATCCATCACGGACATCTTCACAGAGGCATCACTGACCTCCTCCTATTCACGGATTTAAGTACGAACACGGATGTGTGAATGAGGCTCAAATCTAAAAGAAAATCACAAAGTGGGTAGCTAATTAATACTTAACATTTATTAGTGTCATTAGTAAAATAATAGGCCCTTTAGTTATCATTTAAAAATATGATTAAATTTGTTGTAACCTATTTACTGCATAGGTATCTATAGATAGCGATGCTATCAAAGAGAGGGAGGGGACCACAATGAAGCAGGGATAGCAATATATAATGTAGTAGATTAAGAGGAGGAGATGCAAAGTGTGAAAGACACACTGCTGGGTCAAAAGCCCTAGGTGCCCCTTACGCTATCTCCTTACCCCCTACTCCACTTGCACTATCCCTATTGTCGCCCTACCTAAGCATGGACTGCCCAGCTTTGCCCGACAGAGAAAATGGTCCTGTGGATCCCAAAGAGCGATGATAATGACTAAGGGAGGACAGACCAAGGCAGCCGAGTCAATGCATGGGGGTCAGCATCTTTATGACTATTGATTGTGACCTGACCTGGCCTGTACATATTGTATCTTTTTGGCTTGGATTCAGAGTATACTGATGTTTTACGGATCACACCTGACTTGACTGGTGACCCTGAAATTGGCAGTCACTAAAGAATCTGAGCCACTTAAACTGGAGTGGCCAGTGGTTTGTTTGAGGGTTGATCTAAATACACCCCGTGATTATCTTGCGACTTGAGACCAAAGGGTCATCCATCTATGACCTGAGACACTTGATGTATTTGGTGACAATATATCTAATAGTTACCAGTGGCGAGGTCTTGTTGTATTGTCTGCAATTGGCCGATTAATCATTGGGTGTTTTTTGTTAACCATTTGTTAAAAGTTACCCATTTCACCTTGTGGTCACAGACATAGGATATTGTCCCCTGAAGAATTGTTATCCTTCAAGAAAACGCGTCGGGACCTTTTGTTCACTTATCTTTATCGAGGGATTCTGTACGGACCCTAGGGAGGTGGGTGTTTTTACTGTTACAGGCCATCTGAGCCGTATTGTGACAGTTTAATCCGCATCAACCTGTATAATTTCTTTGCCCTTCGTTTGTCCTCCCTTAGTCATTATCATCGCTCTTTGGGATCCACAGGACCATTTTTTCTCTGTCGGGCAAAGCTGGGCAGTCCATGCAGTGGCGTACATACAGGGGTCGCAGGGGTCGCACTTGCGACCGGGCCCGGCACTCCAGGGGGCCCGGCCGCCTGTGGACCCTCCCTGCAGTAGTACTGTGCCTGTATAACCCGAGCGGCTGGCCCGGGGCCCGCCCCCCAGTGTTGAGTTTCTCTGCTGCCAGCCCTACCCTCCCTTGAGTCTCCTCCCCCTAAGTCTCCTCCCTGCAGTAGTGCCGTGCCTGTATAACCCGGGCGGCCGGCCCGGGGCCCGCCCCCCCAGTGTTGAGTTTCCTTGCTGCCAGCCCTACCCTCCCTTGAGTCTCCTCCCCCTGAGCAGTGGCTACCTACCATAAAGGCAGACGGGGCCCGAAGTGGAGGAGAGGCCCCGCCCCCTAATTGCTCCTATTTATCTTTCTAAAGCTAAAGGACCTTTGATGATGTCATCAGAGGTCCTGTAAGGGAACTGCACAGTGTAAAGTGTAGTTCCCAGGTTAGAACAGTGCATCTGCCAGGACCTGTGATGACATCATATTCAACATCACAGGTCCTGCAGAATCTAGCAAAGGAACTGCACCAAAAATGGTGTAGTTCCTAGGTTTCAAAGGTATATCTGCCAGGACCTGTGATGACATCATCCCAGGTCCTTCAACCCCTAACAGCAAGTATTAGCAGTTCACAATCAGCTCTGCGTTCCCTTACGTCCTAACCAGTGGCACAGATGGGGTATTCTGCCCCTGTGGACTGGTTAGGACAGGTGGAAGTTTAATGAACAAAATAAAAAACACTGGCATGTACACGCCCTCCCTGCCCCCAATAAAGAGGGGTGTAGCCCTCATGCAGTTGTGTTTTTTTCTGTCCTGCGGACAGGACGGGACGGGTGGTGCACTCCCCCCCCCCCCCCCTCGGGGGGGAGAGTGTATTATTTTCCCCCTTTTTTTGATATTTTTGTTCCCTTTGGGAACTGAGCCGCTCCTTCTATGCGGCCGGAGGACGTGTCTCGGGCCTTGGTTAAGTTTCCGCTCCTGCGCTGAGCCCTATCACGCTTGGGCTTACCTCTTGCCAGGTGGTGTGGCCGGGGCAGGAGCGGGAGCTGCTGGAGCGGCGTCCGCATGTTCTGCTGGGCGCCGCCATCTTGCGGAAGTGACGTCGGGTGACGTCACTTCCGGGTCTGTCTCCGGAGCGCTGCTGCGCTGCCGGGATTGTTCTTTTTGATTATTTAGGGCCGTGGGGGGCCCTTTTTTATGTTTAGGTTCCCTCTCTGGGGCACATAGTTATATTTTGGTCATTGTAGACCAAGTTATAAACCCTTAAGATTACCCCGCCCCCTTTGTGGGCGGGACTTCTTCTTGGCGCCAAAACGACCTATTTAAACTTGGTGAAGCTCCAAGTTCAGTCTCCTGGAGCGCAGCTTGCTGTTAACCTTGAGTGTGGTTTGGTGTTTGGTGCTAGAGAGTCTTGCTACCTCTGTGCTGAAAATCGTTATTTCTTTAAAAAAGCTTGTTAGGATCTTCTGGGTAAAGATCCTGAAACTTGCGATTAAGCTTTGTTTCCTTGAATTTTGCTAAATTCATGTTTCTTTAATTTTCAGCCATGTCGTCGACCGGTGACGGAGAGCGAGACCCCGGCAGGAAATCCGCGGGCAAGAGGCGCCATCTGCAGTGCCATGACTGCCAGATTGTCCTGGAGGACTCTTACGACTTCTCCCGCTGCCCACCCTGTAGGGCCAAGTCAATCCCCCAGTTGGAGCCATCTGTCCACGACGTGGTTGATTGGGTGAAGGGATACATGGAGTCCAACATGACCCAGGTCAACGCCTCCATCCAGGAATTGAAGAATGCCCTGGTCGCCAAGCGTCATCGTCCCTCCTCCCCCCATCGTGCGATGGAGGTCTCGGGTCAGGAGGCGAGGGAAGGTTCCGCCTCCTCCTCGGACGAGGAGGATGGATTTTCCTATTTTTTCCCGCTGGAGAAGGCCCAGCGGCTACTAAAGTCCGTCCGGTCGGGGGACCAGGACGTTGACCCGGGGGAAGCCTCATCCTCTGCCTCTAGGGGGCCTAGGGCCTTTAAAGCGGATGATTCTCTCCTATCTCTGATGAAAACAGAGTGGAGAAAGCCAGAGAAGGGTCCAGTGTTGACCAAGAGGTTCAAGGCCGTGTTCCCGGTCAGGGAGGATCAGGTATCTTCCTGGGGGCCTGTCCCGAAGGTGGACATGGCAATTGCAAAATTATCCAGGAGGACCCTGATCCCTTCAGACGACGGGTCAAGTTTGTTGGATCCGATGGACCGGAAGGCGGACTGCGCCCTTAGGCGCGCCTATTCCTCGGCCTCCGCCTCCGTCGCGATTGCGTCGTCCGAAGTGGCGAATTTTCTGAAAACAAGGTTCTCCCAAATTTAGTCTGACCTGGACCATGGGGTCTCTAGGGACGACATTCTGGCCTCATGCAAGACGGCCAGCCTTGCCATTGATTACTTGTGCGACGCAGCTCCACAACAACTGAAGCTGGCATCTAAGTCGATGGCCCTTTCAACCGCGGGCAGGCGTCCGCTGTGGTTGAAACCCTGGAAGGCCGATACGACCTCAAAGCACAATCTGTGTGCCATGGCGTACGAATCCGGCAAGCTTTTTGGTGCAGAGCTGGACCAAATAATGGAGGGGCTGTCGGACAAGAAGGGCAAGTCCCTTCCCCAGCAGTCCTTTCGTGGTCGGGGCAGGGGGTATGGTTCCAGAGCGGAACCGCAACCCAGACCCCAGAGGAATTGGGGTTCCCGTAGAGGAGGAAAATCCTCTCGGGGTTCTAGACCCCCCAAGAAGTCCTCGGCGCTCTGATTGCGGGCCTCCTCGAGGCTCTTGGTATTTAGCCGGTCTGACTGGAAATCTCGGGCCCCCTTCTCCCCACATTCCCGTAGGCGGTCGCCTACAACATTTTCTACCTTGTTGGCAGGATCATATCCAGGACAGTTGGGTCCTGTGTGTAATTTCTCAGGGCTACCTGGTAGACTTGAGCAGTCGGCCTCTGGACAAATTTGTCCAGACAAGGCTTCTTCCCAGCAACAAGCAGAAGATTCTAGAAAGTTACGTACTAGAATACTTCCAGAAGGGGGCCTTAGAGGAGGTTCCTCTCCAAGAGAGGGGAACAGGTATCTACTCCCCAGTTTTCCTGGTACCCAAGAGTACCGGAGGGTGGAGAATGATTATAGATCTGAGGTTCTTCAACCGTTTCATAAGACAAAAGAAGTTCCGTATGGAAACTATCCAGTCAGTGACCAATCTTCTTATGCCGGGAGATTTCCTGGCAACCTTGGACCTCAAGGATGCTTATCTCCATATTCCCATCCATCCTGGGTCCAGAAGATTCTTAAGGATCGCGGTAAACATCGGGGGGGTCCTAAAGCATTTTCAGTTTGTGGCCCTCCCGTTTGGGATTTCTTCAGCCCCACACACTTTCACCAAAGTGGTGGTCTCTGTGGTGGCTGCACTGAGACTTCAAGGCTTGAGCATAGTTCCATACCTGGACGACTGGCTCCTCAGAGCTCCTTCCCAAGCGATCCTGTCCCAACACATCCAACAGGCTGTTACATTCCTACATCTGTTAGGATGGATAATCAATTGGGACAAATCCCAACTCCAACCAGCCACCTCAGTAAGGTTCCTGGGGTTCATGGTGGATTCAGTCAGGATGACGATTCATCTCACTCCCGAAAGAAGGCAAACCGTACAACGGACAGCCCGTTCCCTCTCTGTACCAAAACAGGTAACAATCCGAACGTGGATGAGGATGTTGGGACTAATGTCTTCAACCGCAGAGGCGGTACCTTGGGCATTATGGCATCTACGTCCGCTCCAGTCGGAAGTATTAGCCAAGTGGAATCACAGTCCGGTAGGACTCAATTCCGTGCTCTCCCTGCCTTACAAAGTCCGATCCTCTCTGAGGTGGTGGTCCCACCTCATGGACGGCAAGTCCCTGATCCAGCCCTCTTGGATCATACTTACTTCAGACGCATCCCTAGTAGGCTGGGGTGCGCATCTTCAGGACAAAACAGTCCAGGGAACTTGGACACCTCAGGAGAGGTTATTGTCATCGAATCTCCTGGAGATCAGAGCAATAAGACTAGCTCTTCTTCATTTTGCTCCCATCATCCGAGGGAAGGCAGTGAAGGTACAGTCAGACAGCATGACCGCTGTGTTGTATATCAACAAGCAGGGAGGCACGAGGTCACAAAGTCTCCTGAGAGAGATAGGGGTGATTTTGGATTGGGCAGAACTGAACCTCACCCACTTATCAGCCGTTCACATTCGCGGAGTTCACAATGTGATTGCGGATCGCCTGAGCCGAGGTCTTCCAACCGGAGAATGGTCACTTCATCCAGAGGTCTTCAAGGAGATAACACTCAGGTGGGGCATGCCAGAGATCGATCTCATGGCAACGAGGTTCAACACCAAGGTGGAGAGGTATTGCTCCCTTTACAGGGAGGACAACCCGGTGGCAATAGATGCACTGTCAATCCCATGGAGGTTCAGGCTGGCCTACATCTTCCCTCCAATTTCCTTGATACCAAGGGTCTTGATGAAAATCAGGCAGGACCAAGCGTCAGTTATCGCCATTATCCCATACTGGCCGAAAAGAGCTTGGTTTACCCAACTCCTACAGATGAGTCGGGGTCAATTTCTGAGGCTTCCCCCAGAGAGAGTACTGGTGTCGGGGGGCACCCAGGTCTCCTCAAATCTTCAAATGTTCAACCTGACAGCCTGGAGGTTGATCAGTCCCTTCCAAGGATAGAAGGGCTATCGGGGTCTGTCTTGAGAACCCTGGAGCACTCCAGATCAGAAGCGACCAACAAGGCCTACTCCAGAATCTGGAAGATTTTTTCGTCCTGGTGTGCTAGGCATCAGCAAACATCCGCTGAAGCTTCCATCCCGATGATCCTACAGTTTCTACAGGACGGTCTGGACAGGGGGCTATCACCCGCTACCCTTAAAGTGCAGATCTCAGCAATCTCTGCTTGTCTCAACAGAGCTGTTTCTCAAGACCCCCTTATCAAGAGATTCCTGAAGGGAGCCTCAAGATTAAAGCCTACAGTAATCAGACCCATCCCGGTTTGGGATTTATCGGTCGTGCTCAGGGGGTTATCATCTCCCCCCTTTGAGCCCCTAGAGGAGGCAGGATTCAGGTTTCTAACCTGGAAGATCACCTTCTTGTTGGCTGTTACCTCTGCAAAGCGAGTTGGGGAACTCCAGGCTTTTTCTGCCTTTGAGCCTTATACAAAGTTCCTGCAGGATCGGGTACTCCTCAAATTTTTACCTACCTTCATCCCAAAGGTTCCCTCCTTTGACAATATTAACCAGGTGATCTCCCTACCAACATTGGCTCCATCCCCCTCCTCTGAGGAAAGAGGGCTCCATACCCTCGACATTGCGAGATGTCTTAGGATTTACCTGGAACGCTCCAAGGTATTTAGGAAGGATGAAAACCTCCTTATCCTTTTTTCCGGTACCCATAAGGGGAGGAAAGCCTCTAAGCCCTCCATCAGTCGCTGGATTAAAGAGGCAATTCGGGAGTCCTATATGTCTCAGGGCTCGGAGCCCCCTGAATTTGTAAGGGCCCACTCTACTCGAGCAGTGGCCACTTCTTTTGCAGAGAGAAGCTCGATCCCATTGGATGTGATCTGTAAGTCAGCTTCTTGGAGTTCTCACTCCACTTTTATCTCACACTATAGAGTGGATACTAGAATACATGGTTATTCCTCATTTGGCCGGACAGTGTTATCTTCCGCCAGGCATGAGGACCCTCCCATGGGGGTTTCTACTTGCTAAATCCCCATCTGTGCCACTGGTTAGGACGTAAGGGAATCGTTAATTTCTAACGATAATTTGTTTTCCCTTAGTCCTAACAGTGGCACACAAATTTCCCCCCCTTGTTTATTATTATTAGTATTTTTTGTCTACTTGTTATTACACAACTGCATGAGGGCTACACCCCTCTTTATTGGGGGCAGGGAGGGCGTGTACATGCCAGTGTTTTTTATTTTGTTCATTAAACTTCCACCTGTCCTAACCAGTCCACAGGGGCAGAATACCCCATCTGTGCCACTGTTAGGACTAAGGGAAAACAAATTATCGTTAGAAATTAACGATTAATTCATACAGACTGGACTGGAGTGGTAAGAGGAGGTCCTCCACTTTTCATCATTTACCCCCCCCTCCATGCCCTGTTTTTACTCATTGCTCACTCATATATAATACTTCAGACAGTTACAGTGACCACTACTACCTCATGTACCTCACACACACAGTGACCATAATGTGTAACTGACCACATATATCTGTAAACACTGCAGCTACAGTATTATACCTTCTATGTCTCACATCCATACACTGCTCTGTGTGTGTGTGTATATATATATATATATATATATATATATACACACACACACACACACACACACACTGCATATATTACACAGTATTATACATGCAATATGTACAGATATATAGTATATACCGCAGTGCACTGATATGTGAGGTACAAGGTATAATAGATGCTGTGTGTACAGATATCAGTACACTGCTGTATATACTATATATGTGAGGTACGAGGTATAATAGATGCAGTGTGTACAGATATATAGTACATACAGCAGTGTACTGATATGTGAGGTATGAGGTGTCAATACACTGCTGTATTTACTATATACCTGTACACACTGCATCTATTATACCTCACATATTACACTACTGTATATACTGTATATGTGAGGTACAAGGTATAATAGATGCAGTGTGTACAGATATATAGTACATACAGCAGTGTACTGATATGTGAGGTATGAGGTGTCAATACACTGCTGTATTTATTATATACCTGTACACACTGCATCTATTATACCTCACATATTACACTACTGTATATACTGTATACACTGCATATATTATACCCCGTACCTCACATATCAGTACACTGATGGCATAAATTATAAAACGCAGCAGCAAGAATAGTTCATGGAACAAAGGGAGGGGCTATAAAAGGGGAATGGGGGCCCAATTTAGATTCCTGCTATGGGGCCCAGTGATTTTTATGTACGCTCCTGCCCCTGAGTCTCCTCCCCGGCCGGCAGTGCGGTGTGCCGGACATGACGTTGAGATGCAGGGACAGGGAGAAGGCGCCGGAAAAGAAAGGGAGAGGGAGAGCGCTGCGCAAAGAAGCCGGTCCGGCTTTCAGAGTGAGGTCTGATGGGGGCTGAGAGTTGGGCAATGTATGTAAAGTTATGACTGGTGACTTGTGCTATGAAGTAATGGGTTTTTTGTTGTCTTGGGATGCAGATCTTTTGTGTAGGCACTTCTATTGAGCTTCTAGTATATGCTTGGATGTAGCAGTGCTGGTTTTGTCATGCATTTCTTTTGCCTTCATATGGTAAAATACTTCATTGGCCTATCAATGGCTTTATAACTAACTCTGCTATATTTCTGTAGCCTAATGATCTTAAATCATTGCTAGTAGCTCAGAATATCATCCTGTTGTATATAGTAATATACAGTATATATATATATATATATATATATATATATATACACACACACACACACATGCATACACGCACGGCAGCGGGTTGGGGGGGGGGGCCTCGACGGAAGGGGGCCCCATGGATCAGTTTCGCACCGGGGCCCCGTGGATTGTGTGTACGCCACTGAGTCCATGCTTAGGTAGGGCGACGATAGGGATAGTGCAAGTGGAGTAGGGGGTAAGGAGATAGCGTAAGGGGCACCTAGGGCTTTTGACCCAGCAGTGTGTCTTTCTCACTTTGCATCTCCTCCTCTTAATCTACTACATTATATATTGCTATCCCTGCTTCATTGTGGTCCCCTCCCTCTCTTTGATAGCATCGCTATCTATAGATACCTATGCAGTAAATAGGTTACAACTAGGGATGAGCGAACTCGAACTGTATAGTTCGGGTTCGTACCGAATTTTGGGGTGTCCGTGACACGGACCCGAACCCGGACATTTTCGTAAAAGTCCGGGTTCGGGTTCGGTGTTCGTCGCTTTCTTCGCGCTTTTGTGACGCTTTCTTGGCGCTTTTTGAAAGGCTGCAAAGCAGCCAATCAACAAGCGTCATACTACTTGCCCCAAGAGGCCATCACAGCCATGCCTACTATTGGCATGGCTGTGATTGGCCAGAGCACCATGTGACCCAGCCTCTATTTAAGCTGGAGTCACATAGCGCCGCCCGTCACTCTGCTCTGATTAGCGTAGGGAGAGGTTGCGGCTGCGACAGTAGGGCGAGATTAGGCAGATTAACTCCTCCAAAGGACTTGATTAACTGATCGATCTGCAGCTGTGGATCATTGAGCTGCTGATCCTCAATTGCTCACTGTTTTTAGGCTGCCCAGACCGTTTGTCAGTCACATTTTTCTGGGGTGATCGGCGGCCATTTTGTGTCTTGTGGTGCGCCAGCACAAGCTGCGACCAAGTGCATTTAACCCTCAATGGTGTGGTTGTTTTTTGGCTAAAGCCTACATCAGGGTGAAGCTGTCACACCAAGTGCATTTAACCAGCAATAGTCTGTTTATTTTTTGGCCATATACTACATCAGGGGCAAGCTGCGCCTGTCACCAAGTGCATTTAACCCTCAATGGTGCGTTTGTTTTTTGGCTAAAGCCTACATCAGGGTGAAGCTGTCACACCAAGTGCATTTAACCAGCAATAGTCTGTTTATTTTTTGGCCATATACTACATCAGGGGCAAGCTGCGCCCGTCACCAAGTGCATTTAACCCTCAGTAGTGTGGTTGGTCAAGCTATCACACCAAGTGCATTTAACCAGCAATAGTCTGTTCATTTTTTGGCCATATACTAAATCAGGGGCAAGCTGCGCCCGTCACCAAGTGCATTTAACCAGCAATAGTCTGTTCATTTTTTGGCCATATACTACATCAGGGGCAAGCTGCGCCCGTCACCAAGTGCATTTAACCCTCAGTAGTGTGGTTGGTCAAGCTGTGACACCAAGTGCATTTAACCAGCAATAGTCTGTTCATTTTTTGGCCATATACTACATCAGGGGCAAGCTGCGCCCATCACCAAGTGCATTTAACCAGCAATAGTGTGGTTATTTTTTGGCCATATCCCAGTCTAATTCTGTCACTAAATCCATACCGGTCACCCAGCGCCTAAATACTAGGCCTCAAATTTATATCCCGCTAAATCTCTCGTTACCGCTGTCCTGTTGTGGCTGGGAAAGTTATTTAGTGTCCGTCAAAGCACATTTTTTGTTCTGGGTTGAAATACAATTCCCAATTTAGCAATTTAAAAATTTAGTGGTTTCTGCTGTATCAGAGCTATTTGAAATCTATCCCTAAAAGGGTATATAATATTCAAGGTGCACATAGGGTCATTCAGAATAACTTCACACACCCGCTACTGTGCATTTCCAAGTCTAATTCTGTCACTAAACCCATACCTGTCACCCAGCGCCTAAATACTAGGCCTCAAATTCATATCCAGCTAAATCTGTCGTTAGTGCTGTAGCTGGGCGAGTTATTTAGTGTCCGTTCAAGCACATTTCTTGTTCTGGGTTGAAATACAATTCCCAATTTAGCAATTTCATAATTTAGTGGTTTCTGCTATATCAGAGCTATTTGAAATCTATCCCTAAAAGGGTATATAATATTCAAGGTGCACATTGGGTCATTCAGAATAACTTCACACACACCCGCTACTGTGTATTTCCAAGTCTAATTCTGTCACTAAACCCATACCTGTCACCCAGCGCCTAAATACTAGGCCTCAAATTCATATCCAGCTAAATCTGTCGTTAGTGCTGTAGCTGGGCGAGTTATTTAGTGTCCGTTCAAGCACATTTCTTGTTCTGGGTTGAAATACAATTCCCAATTTAGCAATTTCATAATTTAGTGGTTTCTGCTATATCAGAGCTATTTGAAATCTATCCCTAAAAGGGTAGATCATATTGAAGGTGCACATAGGGACATTCAGAATAACTTCACACACCCGCTACTGTGCATTTCCAAGTCTAATTCTGTCACTAAACCCATACCTGTCACCCAGCGCCTAAATACTAGGCCTCAAATTTATATCCAGCTAAATCTGTCCTTAGTGCTGTAGCTGGGCGAGTTATTTAGTGTCCGTTCAAGCACATTTCTTGTTCTGGGTTGAAATACAATTCCCAATTTAGCAATTTCATAATTTAGTGGTTTCTGCTATATCAGAGCTATTTGAAATCTATCCCTAAAAGGGTATATAATATTCAAGGTGCACATTGGGTCATTCAGAATAACTTCACACACACCCGCTACTGTGTATTTCCAAGTCTAATTCTGTCACTAAACCCATACCTGTCACCCAGCGCCTAAATACTAGGCCTCAAATTTATATCCTGCTAAATCTCTCGTTAACGCTGTCCTGTTGTGGCTGGGAAAGTTATTTAGTGTCCGTTCAAGCACATTTCTTGTTCTGGGTTGAAATACAATTCCCAATTTAGCAATTTCATAATTTAGTGGTTTCTGCTATATCAGAGCTATTTGAAATCTATCCCTAAAAGGGTATATAATATTCAAGGTGCACATTGGGTCATTCAGAATAACTTCACACACACCCGCTACTGTGTATTTCCAAGTCTAATTCTGTCACTAAATCCATACCGGTCACCCAGCGCCTAAATACTAGGCCTCAAATTTATATCCCGCTGAATTTGAATACAATACATTGGGCCAAATAATATATTTGTTGTTGTGGTGAACCATAACAATGAGAAAAACATCTAGTAAGGGACGCGGACGTGGACATGGTCATGGTGGTGTTAGTGGACCCTCTGGTGCTGGGAGAGGACGTGGCCGTTCTGCCACATCCACACGTCCTAGTGTACCAACTACCTCAGGTCCCAGTAGCCGCCAGAATTTACAGCGATATATGGTGGGGCCCAATGCCGTTCTAAGGATGGTAAGGCCTGAGCAGGTACAGGCATTAGTCAATTGGGTGGCCGACAGTGGATCCAGCACGTTCACATTATCTCCCACCCAGTCTTCTGCAGAAAGCGCACAGATGGCGCCTGAAAACCAACCCCATCAGTCTGTCACATCACCCCCATGCATACCAGGGAAACTGTCTCAGCCTCAAGTTATGCAGCAGTCTCTTATGCTGTTTGAAGACTCCGCTGGCAGGGTTTCCCAAGGGCATCCACCTAGCCCTTCCCCAGCGGTGAAAGACATAGAATGCACTGACGCACAACCACTTATGTTTCCTGATGATGAGGACATGGGAATACCACCTCAGCATGTCTCTGATGATGACGAAACACAGGTGCCAACTGCTGCGTCTTTCTGCAGTGTGCAGACTGAACAGGAGGTCAGGGATCAAGACTGGGTGGAAGACGATGCAGGGGACGATGAGGTCCTAGACCCCACATGGAATGAAGGTCGTGCCACTGACTTTCACAGTTCGGAGGAAGAGGCAGTGGTGAGACCGAGCCAACAGCGTAGCAAAAGAGGGAGCAGTGGGCAAAAGCAGAACACCCGCCGCCAAGAGACTCCGCCTGCTACTGACCGCCGCCATCTGGGACCGAGCACCCCAAAGGCAGCTTCAAGGAGTTCCCTGGCATGGCACTTCTTCAAACAATGTGCTGACGACAAGACCCGAGTGGTTTGCACGCTGTGCCATCAGAGCCTGAAGCGAGGCATTAACGTTCTGAACCTGAGCACAACCTGCATGACCAGGCACCTGCATGCAAAGCATGAACTGCAGTGGAGTAAACACCTTAAAACCAAGGAAGTCACTCAGGCTCCCCCTGCTACCTCTTCTGCTGCTGCCGCCTCGGCCTATTCTGCTGCTGCCGCCTCGGCCTCTTCCTCCGCCTCTGGAGGAACGTTGGCACCTGCCGCCCAGCAAACAGGGGATGTACCACCAACACCACCACCACCACCTCCGTCACCAAGCGTCTCAACCATGTCACACACCAGCGTTCAGCTCTCCATCTCACAAACATTTGATAGAAAGCGTAAATTCCCACCTAGCCACCCTCGATCCCTGGCCCTGAATGCCAGCATTTCTAAACTACTGGCCTATGAAATGCTGTCATTTAGGCTGGTGGACACAGACAGCTTCAAACAGCTCATGTCGCTTGCTGTCCCACAGTATGTTGTTCCCAGCCGGCACTACTTCTCCAAGAGAGCCGTGCCTTCCCTGCACAACCAAGTATCCGATAAAATCAAGTGTGCACTGCGCAACGCCATCTGTAGCAAGGTCCACCTAACCACAGATACGTGGACCAGTAAGCACGGCCAGGGACGCTATATCTCCCTAACTGCACACTGGGTAAATGTAGTGGCAGCTGGGCCCCAGGCGGAGAGCTGTTTGGCGCACGTCCTTCCGCCGCCAAGGATCGCAGGGCAACATTCTTTGCCTCCTGTTGCCACCTCCTCCTTCTCGGCTTCCTCCTCCTCTTCTTCCACCTGCTCATCCAGTCAGCCACACACCTTCACCACCAACTTCAGCACAGCCCGGGGTAAACGTCAGCAGGCCATTCTGAAACTCATATGTTTGGGGGACAGGCCCCACACCGCACAGGAGTTGTGGCGGGGTATTGAACAACAGACCGACGAGTGGTTGCTGCCGGTGAGCCTCAAGCCCGGCCTGGTGGTGTGTGATAATGGGCGAAATCTCGTTGCAGCTCTGGGACTAGCCAATTTGACGCACATCCCTTGCTTGGCGCATGTGCTGAATTTGGTGGTGCAGAAGTTCATTCACAACTACCCCGACATGTCAGAGCTGCTGCATAAAGTGCGGGCCGTCTGTTCGCGCTTCCGGCGTTCACATCCTGCTGCTGCTCGCCTGTCTGCGCTACAGCGTAACTTCGGCCTTCCCGCTCACCGCCTCATATGCGACGTGCCCACCAGGTGGAACTCCACCTTGCACATGCTGGACAGACTGTGCGAGCAGCAGCAGGCCATAGTGGAGTTTCAGCTGCAGCACGCACGGGTCAGTCGCACTACAGAACAGCACCACTTCACCACCAATGACTGGGCCTCCATGCGAGACCTGTGTGCCCTGTTGCGCTGTTTCGAGTACTCCACCAACATGGCCAGTGGCGATGACACCGTTATCAGCGTTACAATACCACTTCTATGTCTCCTTGAGAAAACACTTAGGGCGATGATGGAAGAGGAGGTGGCCCAGGAGGAGGAGGAGGAGGAGGAAGAGGGGTCATTTTTAGCACTTTCAGGCCAGTCTCTTCGAAGTGACTCAGAGGGAGGTTTTTGGCAACAGCAGAGGCCAGGTACAAATGTGGCCAGCCAGGGCCCACTACTGGAGGACGAGGAGGACGAGGATGAGGAGGAGGTGGAGGAGGATGAGGATGAAGCATGGTCACAGCGGGGTGGCACCCAACGCAGCTCGGGTCCATCACTGGTGCGTGGCTGGGGGGAAAGGCAGGACGATGACGATACGCCTCCCACAGAGGACAGCTTGTCCTTACCCCTGGGCAGCCTGGCACACATGAGCGACTACATGCTGCAGTGCCTGCGCAACGACAGCAGAGTTGCCCACATTTTAACCTGTGCGGACTACTGGGTTGCCACCCTGCTGGATCCACGCTACAAAGACAATGTGCCCACCTTACTTCCTGTACTGGAGCGTGATAGGAAGATGCGCGAGTACAAGCGCACGTTGGTAGACGCGCTACTGAGAGCATTCCCAAATGTCACAGGGGAACAAGTGGAAGCCCAAGGCCAAGGCAGAGGAGGAGCAAGAGGTCGCCAAGGCAGCTGTGTCACGGCCAGCTCCTCTGAGGGCAGGGTTAGCATGGCAGAGATGTGGAAAACATTTGTCAACACGCCACAGCTAACTGCACCACCACCTGATACGCAACGTGTTAGCAGGAGGCAACATTTCACTAACATGGTGGAACAGTACGTGTGCACACCAATCCACGTACTGACTGATGGTTCGGCCCCATTCAACTTCTGGGTCTCTAAATTGTCCACGTGGCCAGAGCTAGCCTTTTATGCCTTGGAGGTGCTGGCCTGCCCGGCAGCCAGCGTTTTGTCTGAACGTGTATTCAGCACGGCAGGGGGCGTCATTACAGACAAACGCAGCCGCCTGTCTACAGCCAATGTGGACAAGCTGACGTTCATAAAAATGAACCAGGCATGGATCCCACAGGACCTGTCCGTCCCTTGTCCAGATTAGACATTAACTACCTCCCCATAACCATATATTATTGGACTCCAGGGCACTTCCTCATTCAATCCTATTTTTATTTTCATTTTACCATTATATTGCGAGGCTACCCAAAGTTGAATGAACCTCTCCTCTGCCTGTGTGCTAGGCCTAAATATATGCCAATGGACTGTTGCAGTGGTGGCTGACATGAAGCCTGATTCTCTGCTATGACATGCAGACTAATTCTCTGCTGACATGAAGCCAGATTGTCTGTTACGGGACCTCTCTCCTCTGCCTGGGTGCTGGGCCTAAATTTATGACAATGGACTGTTGCAGTGGTGGCTGACGTGAAGCCTGATTCTCTGCTATGACATGCAGACTGATTCTCTGCTGACATGAAGCCAGATTGTCTGTTACGGGACCTCTCTGCTCTGCCTGTGTGCTAGGCCTAAATATATGCCAATGGACTGTTGCAGTGGTGGGTGACGTGAAGCCTCATTCTCTGCTATGACATGCAGACTGATTCTCTGCTGACATGAAGCCAGATTGTCTGTTACGGGACCTCTCTGCTCTGCCTGTGTGCTAGGCCTAAATATATGCCAATGGACTGTTGCAGTGGTGGGTGACGTGAAGCCTCATTCTCTGCTATGACATGCAGACTGATTCTCTGCTGACATGAAGCCAGATTGTCTGTTACGGGACCTCTCTCCTCTGCCTGGGTGCTGGGCCTAAATTTATGACAATGGACTGTTGCAGTGGTGGCTGACGTGAAGCCTGATTCTCTGCTATGACATGCAGACTGATTCTCTGCTGACATGAAGCCAGATCCTCTGTTACGGGACCTCTCTCCTCTGCCTGTGTGTGTGCTGGGCCTAAATATATGCCAATGGACTGTTGCAGTGGTGGCTGACGTGAAGCCTCATTCTCTGCTATGACATGCAGACAGATTCTCTGCTGACATGAAGCCAGATTCTCTGTTACGGGACCTCTCTCCTCTGCCTGTGTGTGTGCTGGGCCTAAATATATGCCAATGGACTGTTGCAGTGGTGGCTGACGTGAAGCCTCATTCTCTGCTATGACATGCAGACTAATTCTCTGCTGACATGAAGACAGATTCTCTGTTACGGGACCTCTCTCCTCTGCCTGTGTGTGTGCTGGGCCTAAATATATGCCAATGGACTGTTGCAGTGGTGGCTGACGTGAAGCCTCATTCTCTGCTATGACATGCAGACTGATTCTCTGCTGACATGAAGCCAGATTCTCTGTTACGGGACCTCTCTCCTCTGCCTGTGTGTGTGCTGGGCCTAAATATATGCCAATGGACTGTTGCAGTGGTGGCTGACGTGAAGCCTCATTCTCTGCTATGACATGCAGACTAATTCTCTGCTGACATGAAGACAGATTCTCTGTTACGGGACCTCCCTCCTCTGCCTGGGTGCTGGGCCTAAATATATGCCAATGGACTGCTGCAGTGGTGGCTGACGTGAAGCCTCATTCTCTGCTATGACATGCAGACTAATTCTCTGCTGACATGAAGACAGATTCTCTGTTACGGGACCTCTCTCCTCTGCCTGGGTGCCGGGGCCTAAATATCTGAGAATGGACTGTTCCAGTGGTGGGTGACGGGAAGCCAGATTCTCTGCTATGGAACCTCTCTCCAATTGATTTTGGTTAATTTTTATTTATTTAATTTTTATTTTAATTCATTTCCCTATCCACATTTGTTTGCAGGGGATTTACCTACATGTTGCTGCCTTTTGCAGCCCTGTAGCTCTTTCCTGGGCTGTTTTACAGCCTTTTTAGTGCCGAAAAGTTCGGGTCCCCATTGACTTCAATGGGGTTCGGGTTCGGGACGAAGTTCGGATCGGGTTCGGATCCCGAACCCGAACATTTCCGGGATGTTCGGCCGAACTTCTCGAACCCGAACATCCAGGTGTTCGCTCAACTCTAGTTACAACAAATTTAATCATATTTTTAAATGATAACTAAAGGGCCTATTATTTTACTAATGACACTAATAAATGTTAGAAAAGGTAGGAGGCCACAGCAGCATATCCACGAAATCCTCTTTATTCAAACGAGCGTCTCACGACAAGGCATAAAATTAACAGCGACGTTTCGGCTATGACTAGCCTTTATCAAGCATGTATAACAATTAAAATCACTGCATATAAATACCCATATTAGATACGCCCACTATACTGCTCAACCAGTAAAATCCAGAGACTGCAGGTAACACCCACCCATCGCTAGATGTCATCCAAATTACTCACATAGATCAGCTGACTAGAATCCCATATTCACCTGTGGGGAATTGTGTCGTCCATTTCTCCTTACAGGTGATGGCGTTGCGTCGTCCATAATGCGCATGTTGTTTATCTCCATCGCATCATCAAACCGCGTCAACTGCAGAGCGCCGTTGAGCACGTGATGTGTACGCCAGAGGGCAGCTCTCCGCTCCGCCTGTTCGCATTGATGAGCGTCATCAAACGGCGGCCCGCTCGCGTCATCGGAAGCGGCCAGCTATGCATCATCAATACGGGCGGCTGGAAAGACGTCATCAAGCGGCGCCATGCTTACGGACCAAAGTCGCGTCGCATAGCGATGCGAAAAACAGACATGCGCACAGACGATCAACGAAACAACAGCTGGGCAAAACCCACACGTCAAAGCAAATACTATATGGAGTAACAAACACAGTGACACATAACCCCATACATTCTGACAAATAATACAGTAAATAAGGTCCACATTGTGAATGCAAAGGTCAGGAGTGAGTGGCATGTGGGCCCAATGGTTAGGGGGCCCCGATGCCAACCAGGCCGTCCCTTAAAGAAAACAAATAGGTGGGTGTTTTGGGCAATCAATTATATGGTAATGCAGTAAAAAATATACAACATTAAAATACAAGACAATACAACACAAGAGAGATCAACGTATGCCTGCCACATTGAATTCTAAATTCAACCCAAAGGGTTGTAAAGACTTCAATGTGTAGATCCACTTGAGCTCCTTCTTCCTTAATATTGCGTCCTTATCTCCTCCTCTCCGCAAAGGTCCCACACTATCTATAACTCGAAAACGAAGTTGGTTGACCGAATGCCCTGCATCTACAAAGTGCTTTGCGACAGGTTTATCCATGTTTTTGTTACGTATGGTACTCTTATGCTTATTAATACGCTCCCTAACCTCCATGGTAGTCTCACCCACGTAGGTGAGGCTGCAGGGACACTGGATGGCATATATCACATCACGTGACCTACACGTATAATAACCATTGATTTTATATTTCTTGCCACTATATGGATGGAAAAAATGGTCCCCCTTGAGAACATTCCCACAATTGCAGCATGATAGACATGGATACGTCCCATTTTTGCGGGGAGCAAGTAATTTTTGTTTCACTGTCACATCGCATATATCTGTTTTGACCAGCCTATCACGTAGGCTAGGATTCCGCCTGTATGCCATCATCGGTTGGGAATTGAATTCTTTTATCTCTGGCAACCCCCGCTGGAGTATATGCCATTCCTTTCTAAGGACGTGGGCAATATCACCACTATCCCGACCGAAGATGGACACAAACGGAATCCTAGCCTCGGATGGAGTTCTCACTGTTTTCTGTAGTGCAGTGCGTCTGTCAACCAACTTCGCCTTCTTTTTAGTCCTATCAAGTAAAGATTTTGGATAACCCCGTTCCATAAAACGTGTGCACATAGCATCCACTTTTTGTGTGCACACCTCCTCATCAGAGACAATTCTTCTCACACGTAGAAGCTGGCTCCATGGAATGGAGTCAAGCATTTTCCGTGGATGATAGCTATCATGCATCAGAAGGGTGTTCCTGTCAGTGGGCTTCTGATAAAGATCAGTAGCCAACCGACCACCGGTCACGTACACCCTTACATCAAGGAACTGCAACTCACTAGTCGAAGAGGTGACTGTGAATTGTAGTCCAGGGACTCCCGCATTCAAGTGGACATGAAAAGAATCCAATTCGTCCACTGTACCTGTCCAAATCATAAAAATGTCGTCGATGTAGCGCCACCAACATAGGACCCTCCCAAAGAACGGGGAACGGTAAACCAGTCTGTCCTCCACCTCGGCCATAAAGATGTTAGCATAAGTTGGGGCCACATTCGACCCCATGGCCACACCCCGCTGTTGTTGGTAGAAGGTGTCCCCGAAGAGGAAGTAACTCCTCCTCAGGACCAACTCCAAGAGGTGGAGGACAAACCGGCACACCCCAGGGGAGAGCCCCATGTCGGCCAGGGCCACATCGACGACACCCAATCCATAAGCATGGTCAATCGAGGTGTAAAGTGATACAACATCGAAGCTGACCAATAGATACTGGGCGGGTAATTCCAAATCCTGTAATTTCGATAAAAAGTGGCCAGTATCCTTGATATAGGATGGGGCGGAGGTCGCCCGGACCTGCAGCAGTCTGTCGAGAAAGACAGACAATGGATTGAAAACCGAGCCCCTACCGGAGACTATTGGTCGACCCGGTGGGTCATTCAACCTTTTGTGAATTTTGGGTAGTATGTATAACATCGGGGTGACAGGGTGAGGCACCACAAGATATTGATACAGACCATCATCGATGACTGAATCCCGTAGCGCCTCACCCAAAATCACCCCGACGTCACGCATGATATCCCATTTAGGGTCCCCAGGTAATCGCTTATATACTTCAACTTCACTTAATTGTCTGTCAATCTCGCAAACATACTTGGCAGTGTCCATGACGACCACCGCCCCACCCTTATCGGCAGGTTTGATTGTAATGCGGGTGTCACGTTCCAAAGAAGAGATAGCTTGTCGCTCAGCCTTGGAAATATTGCTACGTCCAAGGCTGGTAGATTTAAGGGATTCGATCTGCTTGTGGACTATATGGATATAAGATTCAACTACATGATTGGAATGCGGTGGTGAAAAGACGCTGGGTTTCTTAAGTGCTAACTCATTACATGTTAACAATGCATCAGGTGTTTTATTAATTATGGATACTTTATTTTCCAATTTTTTGGAGGAAAAGAAGCCCTTTAAACGCAAAGTTCTAAAGAAGCGCTGTAAATCAAGCTCCAAAGAAAACCAGTCCCTCTCGATGGTGGGAGAAAAACTGAGTCCACGGCTAAGTACTTGAACTTGTTCAGGAGTGAGTACTATGGAGGAAATATTCACAACCAGTTGTATTATCTCCTTGGGTTGCGTCTGGTCGATCTCACAGGCTGAGCTTGGTGCGACGGTGGTTTCTCTTTTGTATGCCCGTTGGTGTTTCCTTCCACCTCGGCGACATCCCTGTCGCCTTGCCGACCTAAAAAAGGTGCTGACGTGGAGGGCTCATCGGTGGAATCAGAGAGTGTAGAAAAGCCAAAATGGCTACGGTCAAACCTTCTATTGTATCTCCTCCTAGGTCTGCCTTGCGGCTGTTGGTTACGCCAATTGTAGACTTTGCCGGCCTGATAATCTTCCAAGTCTCTGTGCCATTTTTCTCTTTTGACACGTTCTGTTTCGCTTTTATGGCGTTGGACCTGATGTGTGATCTTATCACTATATGCCGTAAATTCATCAACATTAGACAGAGCCTGGATTTGTGTGTTCAAATCCACAATCATTTTTTTGATGTTGTCCACCTCTTTACATAGATAATCTATGTTAAGCAAAATCAATTCAAAAGAGTATACTTGATAGGACTAAAAAGAAGGCGAAGTTGGTTGACAGACGCACTGCACTACAGAAAACAGTGAGAACTCCATCCGAGGCTAGGATTCCGTTTGTGTCCATCTTCGGTCGGGATAGTGGTGATATTGCCCACGTCCTTAGAAAGGAATGGCATATACTCCAGCGGGGGTTGCCAGAGATAAAAGAATTCAATTCCCAACCGATGATGGCATACAGGCGGAATCCTAGCCTACGTGATAGGCTGGTCAAAACAGATATATGCGATGTGACAGTGAAACAAAAATTACTTGCTCCCCGCAAAAATGGGACGTATCCATGTCTATCATGCTGCAATTGTGGGAATGTTCTCAAGGGGGACCATTTTTTCCATCCATATAGTGGCAAGAAATATAAAATCAATGGTTATTATACGTGTAGGTCACGTGATGTGATATATGCCATCCAGTGTCCCTGCAGCCTCACCTACGTGGGTGAGACTACCATGGAGGTTAGGGAGCGTATTAATAAGCATAAGAGTACCATACGTAACAAAAACATGGATAAACCTGTCGCAAAGCACTTTGTAGATGCAGGGCATTCGGTCAACCAACTTCGTTTTCGAGTTATAGATAGTGTGGGACCTTTGCGGAGAGGAGGAGATAAGGACGCAATATTAAGGAAGAAGGAGCTCAAGTGGATCTACACATTGAAGTCTTTACAACCCTTTGGGTTGAATTTAGAATTCAATGTGGCAGGCATACGTTGATCTCTCTTGTGTTGTATTGTCTTGTATTTTAATGTTGTATATTTTTTACTGCATTACCATATAATTGATTGCCCAAAACACCCACCTATTTGTTTTCTTTAAGGGACGGCCTGGTTGGCATCGGGGCCCCCTAACCATTGGGCCCACATGCCACTCACTCCTGACCTTTGCATTCACAATGTGGACCTTATTTACTGTACTATTTGTCAGAATGTATGGGGTTATGTGTCACTGTGTTTGTTACTCCATATAGTATTTGCTTTGACGTGTGGGTTTTGCCCAGCTGTTGTTTCGTTGATCGTCTGTGCGCATGTCTGTTTTTCGCATCGCTATGCGACGCGACTTTGGTCCGTAAGCATGGCGCCGCTTGATGACGTCTTTCCAGCCGCCCGTATTGATGATGCATAGCTGGCCGCTTCCGATGACGCGAGCGGGCCGCCGTTTGATGACGCTCATCAATGCGAACAGGCGGAGCGGAGAGCTGCCCTCTGGCGTACACATCACGTGCTCAACGGCGCTCTGCAGTTGACGCGGTTTGATGATGCGATGGAGATAAACAACATGCGCATTATGGACGACGCAACGCCATCACCTGTAAGGAGAAATGGACGACACAATTCCCCACAGGTGAATATGGGATTCTAGTCAGCTGATCTATGTGAGTAATTTGGATGACATCTAGCGATGGGTGGGTGTTACCTGCAGTCTCTGGATTTTACTGGTTGAGCAGTATAGTGGGCGTATCTAATATGGGTATTTATATGCAGTGATTTTAATTGTTATACATGCTTGATAAAGGCTAGTCATAGCCGAAACGTCGCTGTTAATTTTATGCCTTGTCGTGAGACGCTCGTTTGAATAAAGAGGATTTCGTGGATATGCTGCTGTGGCCTCCTACCTTTTCTATATACCTTTGGATCACGTTGGATCTGTGACCCCTTGCCCAGCTATTGCAAGACCACTAGATCGCCCTTTACAAGCCGTTTGCTGTGCTGCTCCTGACCCATTTTTCTTCACTAATAAATGTTAAGTATTAATTAGCTACCCACTTTGTGATTTTCTTTTGGATTTAAGGGTTTAGCCTGTTGCTTTCACCACTAGCCTGACCTACTTTATTTGGTTGTGTTAATTTACTGAGGCTCAAATCTACAATATTTTCTTAAATGTAATCTCTCAAGTTGAAGATTCAGGCTGATCGTCAAGCAGCTTGTTATAGAGCAGGAGGAGCGGAGCAGATTGATATATATAGGCAGCTTGTGGGAAACTGCTCCCATAAAAAGAAAAAAATAAATAAATTGGAAGACTTTGGTAAAGAGCCATTGTTTCTTAATTTTGTATGATAAAATATACAGATGTAGCCCAGCTAAAATTTTACTTTGATAACATATAACAGTGTTATCTCGGCTATTGGGTGACAAAAGCCATTGAAATCCGTTGAAAAAATCAGTTAAGGCTACTTTCACACTAGCGTTAAGTTTTTCCGGTATTGAGATCCGTCATAGGGTCTCAATACTGGAAAAAAATGCTTCCGTTTTGTCCCTATTCATTGTCAATAGGGAAAAAACGTAACTGAACAGAACGGAATGCTCCAAAATGCATTCTGTTCTCATACCGGAGAGCAAACCGCAGCATCCTGCAGTTTGCTTTCCGTCCTGAGATGCGGAGCAAGACGCATCCGTCATGACCCACAATGTAAGTTAATGGGGACAGATCCGTTTTCTCTGACACAATAGAAAATGTATCCGTCCCCCATTGACTTTCAATGGAGTTCATGAAGGATCCGTCTTGACTATGTTAAAGATAATGCAACCGGATCCGTTCATAACAGATGCAGATGCTTGTATTATCAGTAACGGAAGCATTTTTTATGAACCCCGCCGGATCACGCTAGTGTGAATGTCGCCTTACATTTTCTTGCATTGTTTACGTAACACGTTAACCATCAAGTTTAGCTCAGCTACATCTGTATTTTCTTTAAAGGGGTTATCCCATAACTATTGTAAAAAATGAAAATCAGACATCGTACAGTACATGACAATCTATTTCTAACAAAGCTAGAACCTCATTCATTGCTCTGCTAGATTTATATCAAGCTGACAGCTCAAGGGCCGTGTTTTTTCTGCTGTAGTTCAGGGGGCGTGTCCATTCTTTCCCTATCACAGCTCAGTGGGCGTGTCTCAGCTCTCCCTATCACAGCTCAGGGGGCGTGTCTCAGCTCTCTGCCTATCACAGCTCAGGGGGCAGTTGAAGGATAAAACTGAGCATGTGCGGCTATCTCAGTGAGCCGGTCAAAGAAATAAGAAAAAAACAAACAGCAGGTGGTGCTATACAGATGCATTTTATTATATAACTCAGTGGCTTTGCAAAATTTTTAATTACATGCAATTTGGGTTTGTTCATGAATTATGATTGTGTGACTTAATTTCCGTTATTGTTCGCAACACATCCCTATTTTAGGCTACTTTCACACTAGCGTTCGTCGGTCCGCTCGTGAGCTCCGTTTGAAGGGGCCTCACGAGCGGACCCGAACGCAGCCGTCCAGCCCTGATGCAGTCTGAATGGAGCGGATCCGCTCAGACTGCATCAGTCTGGCGGCGTTCAGCCTCCGCTCCGCTCGCCTCCGCACGGACAGGCGGACAGCTGAACGCTGCTTGCAGCGTTCGGGTGTCCGCCTGGCCGTGCGGAGGCGTGCGGATCCGTGCGGATCCGTCCAGACTTACAATGTAAGTCAATGGGGACGGATCCGTTTGAAGATGCCACAATATGGCTCAATCTTCAAGCGGCTCCGTCCCCCATTGACTTTCAATGTAAAAGTCTGGACGGATCCGCTCAGGCTAATTTCACACTTAGCTTTTTTTTGCCAATATAATGCAGACGGATCCGTTCTGAACGGAGCCTCCGTCTGCATTAATATGATCGGATCCGTTCAGAACGGATCCGATCGAACGCTAGTGTGAAAGTAGCCTTAAAAAAAAACTGCTATTTCCTGGCTGCAGAGAGCCTTTCATAGTGGTGTAGGACACTGTGCCTTGCAGTAACACGCATAGGGAGACTGCTGTGGTAGTGAAATAATACTGTGAGTCAGTATGACATGCAGATGGCAGGCGTCGCTCTTAGAATCCCTGCACACTTCACTTATTAGGGCAGTCACGGGGCCAAAACTGACCATAACTCAAGTATGAACTCAGCCTTGCAGGTCGATTTTTAGCGCCAAAAAGAAGTGCACTCCTTTTATACCATCATTAGCTGATTCTGCATAGATGTCTACACAACCTGTTCTATTAAACGCTTATACAAGTGCAGAGATGACACTCAATCTTCAAGCGGATCCGTCCCCCATTGACTTTACATTGAAAGTCTGGACGGATCCGTCCGAGGCTATTTTCACACTTAGCTTTTTTTTGCCATTTTAATGCAGACGGATCCGTTCTGAACGGAGCCTCAGTCTGCATTATTATGAGCGGATCCGTTCAGAACGGATCCGCCCGAACGCTAGTGTGAAAGTAGCCTTACACAGGGAGATATTCTGCTGATGATCACTTTTAGCTCCAACCAGCCAACAAATAAGTATTTATTTCTTTGTCCACTGATCAAAGTGCTTTCTACACAGAGCAATGAACCAATCTTGGATTTTTCTCAATTCTGTGATGACCCAACCATGGCTTAATGGGGTTTTCCAAGCTAGTGAAAATGTAAAACATTACCTATATGTGTCTGACTGCTCACCAGATGCCACCACAGCTCAGAAATACTTTTAATACTTTTTTCTGGACCAGTTCTGTACAGCCCTATTGTTTTCAAGGCGACAGGCCTTGTTATGGACAGGACTAACAATTTAAAGGACTAAAGTTCCCATAATTCCGTTCCCCTTCTGTGCACAGTACAGCTGCCTGAATGCCCATCTATTGCAAGCTGAAAGCTAGTACTATAATTACTCATCCTCACAAAACACATAGGGGCAGATTATCTCTTTTGCACCAGAAAAGTGGCTTCAAAAAGTTACAAGCTGTGTGTTTGCATCTTTTTTAATGCGACTTTGCAAAAAAAAATATCACAAGTGCCTTTTTTGGGGCCAACAGCAGAGACCACTTTATCTTCATTTAGGCCAGTTTTCTGGTGCAAATAAGCGAGAAATCTACAGCAGCTCTGAGCTGTCACACAGACTGCAGGAGCATGCACCTCATTTATAATAAGGTATGCGCCTCGTTATAAATGCAAGATATCAAGATTGTCGCAGAAATCGCCTGTTTTGATAAATCTCACATAGACTCTGATATTGAGACACTACTCTGCTATTGACTGATACTGCAAGATCTGCTGCCCAGCATGTGAAACACACTCCCTCCAGAGACAAGGGAGAAGAGGGGAGCCAAGGAGCAAGGAAGAAAGCAAAGCATATGTGACCTCCAAGAGAGGTCAGGAAGATAGTACATAACCATGTGTTATGTATTGTTTGCTAGTAGGAGCATCGTACAAGGAGGAGATAAACATTGGGAACACTGGCATACATATATATTTCAGGAACTGATAAATCAAATCATACTGCAGTTAAAACTATTTTATAGTTCAGAAAACTTGAAATGTTGAAATGTGAATTATGAAAGAAAACCTCTGATTTCCATGAAGTGCTTATCTCCCTGATCCCTCCTGATTGTTTGTAAAGGGGGCCATTATTGTATTCCTCAGACTGTTGTTCTGCTTGAGAAGAATTGGCTTTATACAGAAAGTGTAAATATGATATATGTGGTATATCTGTTATACTCCAGTGTTGCAAAATTGTGCTGTTGCTCCTAGGTGCCTCTGTTGTGGTGAGGCTATATAACACATTGCAGAAAGTGCAGCCACGGTGTGGCTGAAGCCACATGGAATGCTAAGGGAGTTTGATTCGCTCAGAAAGAGTTCAGTAGGCCCAAAATTTGCTCCTGTGCTGCGAAAGGTAGAGTGCAGATGGTCCTCATGCCGTGCCTAATTAAAAGTAAAACTGTTATTTCACATTATTTTAATATTGTGCTGGAACAGTAGAATGCTGAATATGGACTTTCCTTAGCTCTATTGCTAAGAAGACTGTTTACATGCTGTTTTCTAGCTGTCCCTACATAATATTAAAAATAAACTGAAATGACAGTTAACCTTCAAGCTGCAATTGTCTAAAGAAACAAGCAGACATGGGCCCTGTTCAACCTGAGAAGCTCAAAGCATGTTGGAAGCTGGTGCAGGCTTAAACTTCTGATGGATTGGTTGACTAGAGGATGGAAGCAGCTTGCCCACTGGAGAGAAAGGTAGTGAGCTGGAGGCCAAAAGTTGTGATGTGGAAGTGGAACTTGAGGAGAGCCGTACAGAAGATTACTTGCTGCAAATGGCATTTGCTGTCAGCCTGGGTGGGGTCATTGCTCTGGTTGTGGAGATAATGTCAGCTGGGAGGGGGCCACATTGGGTTGACTGCTGCTGAGCCTAATCTTGGGAGAGGCTCTAATTAGGTTCAGTCTTGGCTGTTTCTGTGGCGCCTGGAGAAGAGCTATTCTGAAGACCTGTTTAATGTGGTTGCAAGTTGTTCAAGATCTAAACAGTAGCACCATCTTATGTATAATTGTAACCTACGGTATGTGATTCTGTGCCTCATCTGAGTGTTCAAACGATTAAGCCTATTGTGCCTTTCAACTGACTGCAACCATTAAGCTTTTGTGCCACAGTATTTGCAGTTGTGTTCAATAAGGTTGAACTGTTTGAATTCAGTCTGGTCTTAAATAGTCATCTTTTAAAGGGTAACCACCCTACATGCTTACACTCTCTGCTGCTAAAGTGTTGAGGCAAAAACTGCAATTTCGACAAACGCTCCAGTGTCTGTCGTTCACGTGTAGCCAAGTCCTCCCTCTCCAGATACTCCTGTTCAGTGCAGTGGAAATTTCTTTCAGAGAAGACACATGCTTGTGATTCTCCATTTAGCAGAAGTTTTAGTCTCATGGTCTGTGAGGTTTCATACTTTAGGAATTTTTGGAGGGGGAGCAGACATGTGATGATAGTCCGAGATGTCAAAGAACATATTCTTGTTAAGATCAAGAGTGGAAGTACCTAACTCATTGAGGTGGCAACGTTGGATCTCAATGCTCTTATGAAAATTATTGCAGTAGAATTTTTGACCAGTAACACTGACTTGCCAGCAGCACCTTAGTCTAGTAATAACCGCATGAAACCTGCTAAAGAAATATTATATATAAATCTGCACTAGTCTTGATAAATCTGCTGTTTTCTCATAGACAGAGGGTTTATTTCATGTTTGACACATGACTGAGTTACACTCATTGATAGAAATCATGGTATCAATGTAATTCTGCTTTGAGATAGACCTCCATTGGTTCATGAGACCCAGAGTTAGATCACCGCAGGATTCTATGGTGCTCTAAGTCCAATTCTCATGATCTGTGGGAGGTCTGTGTGTTACAACTATAATTTAAATTTTTTAAAAAGCATCAATATTACAGCCATCTGAAGGCATCCTAAGAGAAGATTTTCTATTTGACCTTCATAAGCCATCACATCCTCACAGTCTGTGGCAATTTTTATTTATTTTTTGCAGTATATAAAGTTTCACATTTTATTGTTCTAGAAACCCAGTGCTAGAGGTTGATTCACATGATTTGATTCCAACAAACCGTTCACTTATCTATATTTTGTGTTTTAAGCGCATATGGTTTTACAAAGTAAAATGCTTCTGTGAAGGCTCAAATGTTTGTTCTAGATGGTGCTCTTATGAGAAAGATGATTCTTCTGCATATTGATTTAGACTAAATTGTGTGCCAGCCTATGTGCCAAGCATTCTAAATTGAGATTCTGTTATGCATGGATGATACCAAATTAAGCTACAATGTAAGGAGGACGACATTGGGCGAGCTTGAAGACATTCATTATTGCCGTGTCACTATGCAAAATGCATTATAATAACACTGTAGTGCTATTCCCTTCCTCTCCAGTCATAATTTTGCATACAATTCATGGAATATAATGTATATATTCTGAATAGAAAAAAACTATATGGATGTACAAATATCACTTCCATATGTGCTTGTTGAGATTCTTATTTCAACTTGGATTCAGAAATTTCTGTCCTTTCAGTGTCCTATGTCTATATGACTATAATTTGCATGGGAGCTCAGGATTGTGCGTGACTTCTGAGCCAAGGAAATCCGATCTACTCAGGGGTGGGTCGCCCATGGACCCTACAGGGAAATTTCTCGGCTGACCGATGCTCCAGAGGGCCGCCCCCAAGCCCTCCTCTCTGCCACTGACAGGGTACATAATGAGCTCTCAACAGAAATTAAAGCTGTTCGAATCAGGTACTCATGTACCCAACCTCACATGCCCTCCTGAATTCAACAGCAGTGGCCCACACCTCACCTAAGCCCCCTGCTCTATAGACAACTGGAGGAGAGGACAGAAGATGGTAGCTATTCATGGCCACCACTGAGGGCCAACTTTTGGGGCAGTATATTGTGCTACACTGTGTTATTTGGTTCTGCTGAGATGGTATTTTGCACTATGGTATTGTTGACCCCACCTACTTCTGTTGCCCCATTTTCTCTTAATTTGGACCTGCCTACAAAATGGGTCCACTTTTTTTTTTCTTTTTTTTTGTTAGGGCCACTTTAAGTTCTGAGTCCGTCCCTGGATCCATGAGACTCCGAATAAACTTTCAGAATGATGAAAAGGTTGGAACTGGATTGTACTGTCCATGTTGGTTCAGTTCTGAGAGAGTGTCCGTGGCTGACTGCTAGAGATATTCCTTGCTCCTCGATGTCTCCACTGTACAATACAAGCACTTACAGTTGACTACTAGGGTTTGTCTTATTGTGCCAGCCCCCGATCGTGTATCCTGTTAAGGACTATAGAGCAGTTCTCCAACTAGTAACTTGCCTCTATGAGCCAGAGAAATTTGATTGAGTCAGACAATTCATTTACATGAGTGGCCATTCATCTGACTGGTCGACATGCACCACTACCTTTCCCTTGCAGTGGCCACTGTGGGGGGAATGTCTGGCTGCTTATTCTGACAAAATCAGATGTTTGCCATAGCTGCTCCCCACAGCAACTCCAATATGAAAGGAGTTCTGAATAATACGATAACCTCTTTAAAGGAAACTTGTCCCTACGCGTAACCCCATCTGCCAATAGTAATACATAGTGTGACAGATTAATTTGGGAAGAAAGGGATGCAACTGAGCTATGCCTCTGATGCCACCAGATGTTCTACCCTTTAAATAGGTCTTGAGATATGACTTGGATAATAAAAAGCCAGCATCTCATCTGCAGACAGCTGTTTCGGGGTGAGTGTCCCTCATCAGTACAGAGCAGAGAGTACTAGCTTAACTGGGTGAGAGGGCTAAATCAGGATTTGGGGGGGGGGGGGTACTAACTCTCCTTGGGGGGAGAGAAGGCCTTAAATCGATGTTAAGAGACTTTAAGGACATACATGACTTTTAGATATACATTTCTTTTAGTCAATGTCACATGCATTCCTCCACAGCCTGCCAGAGAATGTTCTGAGCTGTGCATGTCAATGACAAGTAAAGCATGCGTTTTCCCTCTGTGTACCTCTTGAATATAAAAAACCAGCCACCGCTGGTCGGACTGGGATGGTGTATATGAGAGCAGATGGTTGTCCTCAGTACTGTCTATTTGAATGACAGGACTGCTGAGCTCATGCACATCATTAGGAGGACTCCTCAGGACTCAGGAGGAAGAATGATTGCAGAATCACAGTGGGGCTAGAAGGTGAGTTTCACAAAAGTAATTTAGAATTAGGCCTTTCCCTACTATACAAAAGTGGTTTTTAACTGGGGATGCCAAAATACGAAGACAGATTCCAACGAAATGTGCCTGACCACAGCTTTATTCCAGGAATGGGGTGCTCAGTACACCTGGACTACTGATGGGTGGTCCACAGGTGGCTGCCCCTTAGAACAGACATTTTTCTCTTATTCTGTGGATAGGTGATAAATGTGGGACAAACCCCTTAAGCTCTTGGATAGCGTTGGATGATATTAGATTGCGGAGATCAATCTACAGCTCTTAAATATAGCTTGTTTCATTGTAGGAAAAACAGGGACCTAACTAAAAAAAAGAACAAATTTATTATTAAATTAAGCATCCTATAGCCTTATGCACATGAAGAAAAAATCTTGTTATAATGGAATTGCCCATAGAAAATGAAAACAGGGAAACTGAAACAAAGGCTTTAACCATATGAAGGTACTTCAGCTTACAAACAGAGAGTTTTATTAATCTACCCATCTTGGAAGACTGCCAGGAACGTAAGTCAGTGATGGTGGTGTCCCCATTTTCCCTTCATTCAATTGTCACTTTTGACAGAATTAAAGTTTGTCACAGTAATATATAGCTACCCAGCCCTAGAAGAGGTCTGTGTTTCTTTGGGCCCACCAGAAGAAATGATTCTGAGGGCACTTTATTTATCTGTATGGAACATGTGCACATTCATTTTTAATAGCATTGTAATCTTTGTTGTCATCATTGTACACACAGGACATATCATCCATCTAATAGGTCATATGTGAATGATCTCAAAAGAAACAGACCCTAGTGACTGTCTCCAAAGTCACTTCAAATTTGGTTGTTTTTTGCTTTAGGCCTATAATTGTGTCAGAGCCTGGCCCCTCCAGAGGATCATCTGGCACACCAGCTCTCCTGGATAGAAGACACCTCCTGACAAGGTAATAGATGTTACCTTTGTAACACTGTAAAAAAAAAGTCCTAAGAAATAGCGTTTCCATAGAAGATTGCTAAACACATTTCCAAGTCTAATGTTTTTGAACCATGCAAATAAACTGAGAGATTGAAAATAATTTCCCACTGCTATATAAGATGAAATGTGTTGAGAGTAGAATCAGTGTGATAGGGAAATGTCAGTGGTTTTAGTCTAGACTGAGAGATATTGTGGTTAAATCAAGGGCAATGGCCCTAGACTTTGGTTGTCAGCAGACATATAATGCCTATGGGCACTTTGCAGTATATGTACCTTTACATACTGCTTTACTATGTGCATATAATATCACCTACATAAAAAGCTTAAAAACCTGCAATGTAACAGGGCCCCCGAAACAGACGGTTATATCGAAGAACAATATGTGGACCCACTATGGTAAGCTGTGGAATCATTATAAATTATAAATCTGCCCATGCAATATAATGCATTGCGTGGTCTTTACTGTACAGTCTGATATAGAGAAAACAAACTGCCTTCTGCAATACAGGGGCACAGTTACAGTAAGATGCTAGAAATGTGTATGATAAGTTTGTCAAGTGTTCCCAATAATATCTATTGAGGAGACCACAGCGCAACAAAAACTACACAAGCAGTAATATCAGCTACCAAATACATGCACTAAACATACTGTATGTACAAAGCAGTCATGGGACCTTGAGCACAATATTGTTGGATAACATGAATGTCCTGTATACATAACTCCTCTTATTGACCCTTGTTGACTATCTGCCGAGATGACGAAGTGATTTATTTTCACAGACTGGTAGATGAACGATTGGAAATACAATAACATTTTGAATGTGGTGATGTGTAAAAATATGAAAATTAAAGTGTTGTAAACAATTAATTTTCAATAAACCAATTCATTTAAACAAAATCAGTCTTCATTAAAGAGGGTTTCAACCAAGCATGGTCCTTCTGCCTGAGTAGGAGTAGCTCTGCGGTAACCAGGCATGTGTTAAGGATGGTAGTGTCAATCGAGGCTCACCTGAGTCAGAGGACACCCGAGCTGGAAGTATGGAGTCCAGTGGCAGAGGCCCACAGAGGCAGTAGGCAGATAGCGTGGTCGATCAGTCCGGGTCGGCAGCAGAGATGGCAGTGAGGTAACAGCAGGAGTAGACGGAGGCGTGGTCGGTGGTAGGCAATGAGTCAATGCAGGCGGCAAATCAGCAAGGTCAAACGGTCCGGGTTGGCAACAATGGTAAATCAGCAATAGTGGTGGCGGAGCAGAGAGGAAGCTTGCTACAGGCTTGGAGGCACAATAACCAGCAAAGGGCTGGGTTCAAGGGCTGGGTTTTATAGGGAAGTAGCAGGTGCAAGAGATTGGAATAATCAGCAGGTCAAGGCAAGGACAAGAGAGGTAGTTAGAAGTTAGCTAAAGAATAGTCCAAGGAGAGACGGTAGCCTAGTGGGTAGAGCTACTGCATGGGACATGACTGGCCACGGGTTCGAGTCCTGACAGTACTCCCCCCCTTCCAAGGTGACCTCTGGGCACCGCAGGGGAAGGCTTATCTGGGTGACTCAGATGGAACTCCCTAACAAGTCTGGGAGCATGAATGTTCTCTTCTGGTTCCCAGGAGTTGTCTTCTGGAGGATAGCCTTTCCAGGAAATCAAGTATTGGATTTTGCCCCGATGGAGTCTGGAGTCAAGGATCTTTGAGACAATGTACTCCTCTTCACCTTGTACCCTTACTGGTGGTGGTGGGGGGGAGGATGGCGACCAGGGAAGGTGTTCTCTACAAACGGTTTGAGAAGGGAGCAATGGAAGACTGGGTGCACCCTGATGGAATGTGGGAGGTCCAGCCGGAAGGTGACTTCATTATTCCGGCCAGAGATCCGAAAAGGCCCCAAGTATTTTTGGCCCAATTTCTGAGCAGGTACCTTCAGTCTTAGGTTTCTTGTGGAGAGCCACACTTGATCTCCTATCTGAAAGTCCGGGGCGGGTCTACGACGTTTGTCTGTCGCCCGCTTAAAGCGTCTCTGAGCCTCAAGGAGATTATTTGAAATGTTCTCTTGTGCCTCTTGTAAATTTGCCAGGCGTTCGGCCACAGCTGGAAGCGTGGAGGTGATGGGCAGGCGTGGGATGAAAGCTGGATGCAGGCCAGTGTTGGCATAGAAAGGACTGTAATGGGTGGAACTGTGTTCCGCATTATTGTAGGAAAACTCGGCCGTAGGAAGGTGGTCCAACCAGTCATCCTGCAAATGACTGATGAAACAACGTAGGTACTGCTCGAGGGTCTGGTTCGTTCTCTCTGTCTGCCCATTAGACTGGGGATGGAAAGCGGAGGACAGGTTTACCGTGATCCCAAGGGCCCGGCAGAAGTCTTTCCAGAATTTAGAGGTGAATTGCACTCCTCGGTCAGAGACCACATCATCCGGAACCCCGTGTAAAGATTTCACGGAATACCAGGTCAGCCGTCTGTTTGGCGGTGGGCAGGCCCTTGCAGGGGATGAAATGGGCCATCTTGGTAGGCTGTCCACGACGACCAGGATGGTGTTCATCCCTTTTGAAGGGGGTAGGTCAACCACAAAGTCCATAGAAATTGAACCCCAAGGGCGGGAGGGGATGGGGAGTGGTCGCAGCAGCCCCACGGGTGAAGAGCGGGGAGTCTTGTTGCGGGCACAGACCGTGCATGAGGAGACAAACCTTTTAGTATCTTCCTTATACGTCGGCCACCAGAAGGAGCGGGACAGGAGTTTCTGGGTCTTTCTTGTACCTGGATGGCCAGCCAACTTGGTATCGTGGTTATATTTTAGTACATCGAGCCGTGCCATTTCTGGTACGTACAGTTGTCGATCCAGGTATACCCAGAAGCCACCCTTGAGGGTGAGGTTGACGTCTTCTGCTGGGTGGATGAGGAAGGGGTCTTTTTCATAAGCCTTCTTGATTGACCCCAGGAGTCCCTTTGGATAGGTAGCTCCTAAGACCTTTTTCTCGGGTAGAATGCTGACTTGGCCCTTGTTGTCCTGTGAAGGTTCAGAGAACATCCTGGAAAGGGCATCTGCTTTGCCATTCTTCGACCCCGGGCGATATGTGATAATGAAATTGAATCGAGAAAAAAAAAGGCTCCATCTGGCTTGTCTGGCGGAAAGCCTCTTGGCAGAACAGATGAATTCGAGGTTTCGATGGTCAGTAAACACAGTTATGGGATTGATGGCCCCCTCCAATAGATGTCTCCACTCCGAGAAGGCATCTTTGATTGCCAGCAATTCCTTATTCCCGATGTCATAGTTCCTCTCTGCGGGGGACATTTGGCGAGAGAAGAAGGCGCACGGGTGTAAAAGCATATTTTCTCCCGTACGTTGTGATAGGACAGCGCCTACTGCGGTGTCGGAAGCGTCCACTTCGACTGTAAATGGCAGTTCGGGATTAGGATGGATCAGAATTGGAGCAGACGTGAAGAGGGATTTAAGCTTGGTGAAAGCTTCCTGTGCTTTGGGTGTCCAGGAAAAGGGCACAGTCTTTTTGGTTAACTGGGTAATTGGAGTAATGATTTTTGAGAAGTTCCGAATGAATTTTCGGTAAAGGTTGGCGAAGCCAACAAACCTCTGTATTTCTTTTTCATTCTTAGGGGGAGGCCAATCTATTACAGCCTGAATTTTCCGAGGATCCATACTCAGCCCTTCCGGGGAGATGATGTAACCGAGAAACTGGGTGGTGGTCTGTTCAAACTCGCATTTCTCGAGCTTGATGTAAAGGGACTGCTCGCGGAGTCTTTGTAACACCCTGCGGACATGTTCGCGATGTTGTTCGAGATTTTCCGAGAAAATTAAAATATCGTCCGGGTATACCACTACGAACAGATCCAGCATGTCCCTAAGGACGTCATTAATGAAATGTTGGAAAGTGGCTGGGGCATTGCAAAGTCCGAAGGGCATAACTAAGTATTCAAAATGTCCGTATCGTGTGCGAAAGGCGGTCTTCCATTCATCCCCGGGGCGAATGCGAACCAGATTATAGGCCCCTCGAAGATCGAGCTTCGTAAAGACTTTCGCTGCCCGGAGTCTCTCGAGAAGTTCCGAAATCAGGGGGAGAGGGTAACGGTTCTTTACTGTAACATCATTCAGCTTGCGGTAGTCAATGCAAGGGCGTAGATAGGAATCTTTGTTCTCCACGAAGAAAAAGTGTGCTCCCGCGGGGGAGGTGGAGGGTCGAATGAAGCCCTTCTTTAGGTCCTCGTCCAAGTAGTCCTTCAGGGCCTTGAGTTCAGGCTCCGAGAGGGAGTAGATGCTGCCGAAGGGTATTTCAGCCCCAGGTAATAATTCAATTGGGCAGTCGTATGGTCGATGCGGGGGCAGCTTGTCTGCGTTTTTTTTGTCGCAGACATCCTGAAACTCGCTATATTGTGGAGGCAACAGCTTTGGGCGTTGGGGAAGAAGGTTCATGCAGACAGTTCGAAGAGCAGAACTCGGATGTGAACTGTAGACAGCAGGTTTCCCAGTCCACCGAAGGGTTGTGAGTGGCTAACCACGGGATGCCCAATATCACCGGAAACTTGGGGGAGGCAATCAAAGAGAAGTGGATCGTCTCGTGGTGGTCGGTTTTAATGTGGAGCTGTAAATCTGCGGTCTGATGTGTAACTGGTCCCGAGGAGAGTGGAGACCCATCCACCGTTTCCAGATCGATGGGGGCTGTCTTGGTTACAAGTGGAATGTTGTTCTCGTGAGCAAAAGTTAGATCCATAAAATTGTCGCCAGCCCTGGAGTCGAGCATTGCAGAACAGAGAAGTTGTCGATCCCCGATGGTAATGACAATTGGAACGGTGAAGTGGGACCCGGTGGCTGCTAACTCAGTTGTCTCTGCCGTCACCGGTGGGGTTGCGGCCTGCCGCTGCTCTCGCAGTTTAGTGACGGCAATGGTTCTGCGGGATTTGTTGGGGCATTTGATGGCAATGTGCCCTGGCTCCCCACAGTAGAGGCAGAGGCCTTCGGCCAGTCGTCGTTATTTTTCTGCTGCGGACAGAGTTTTGCGCACTGCGTCAACCAGCATCGGCTCGATGGGAGGTTGGGCGACCTGCTGGGTAGTAGAGTAAGTGGGTCTGTCGCCTTGGAACCAGAGCCTTTCTTTCCTTCTCTCGGTGAGCCTCTGATCAATACGGACACACACCTGAATGAAGTCGTCCAAATCATCCGGGGCTTCAAGCCTGGCAAGTTCATCTTTGATCGACTCAGATAGACCTCGCCGAAATTGGCTCCTTTGAGCAGCTGGGTTCCAGTTGGTGTCTGAGACCCAGCGGCGGAACTCGGCGGCGTACTCGGCGACAGAGCGTCTTCCTTTTCGAAGACTGTGTAGTCTTGCCTCAGCTGTCGCACAGCGATTGGGGTCATCAAAGACCTGGCTCATAGCTGTGATGAAATCATCCAGATCGTGCAGCAGACGGCTATCAATTTCCACGTATGGAGACGCCCATGCCAGGGCCTCATCCGTCAGGAGGTTAACAATGAACAATACTTTCTTCTCGTCAGTGGAAAAGGGGGCCGGATGCATCCAGAAGTAGATACGGCACTGATTGAGAAAGCCCCGGTACTGGCGACGATCTCCATTGAATTTCGAGGGTAGTGGCATGCGGGTGTCTGCCGCGCCGCATACGTCCAGGAGTTGCCGTTGGAGCTCAATGATCTCCCCCTGTTGACTCTGTACCAGGCCTTGGAGTTGCGAAAATTTCTCCTGGTAGGTGGTGCCGAAATCTTGCAGCCCAGACACCTGCTTGCGCAGGGTGGCCACTGCGGACTCCATTTATTTTTTTGGGCTGGTTATTCTGTTAAGGATGGTAGTGTCAATCGAGGCTCCCCTGAGTCAGAGGACACCCGAGCTGGAAGTATGGAGTCCAGTGGCAGAGGCCCACAGAGGCAGGAGGCAGATAGCGTGGTCGATCAGTCCGGGTCGGCAGCAGAGATGGCAGCGAGGTAACAGCAGGAGTAGACAGAGGCGTGGTCGGTGGTAGGCAATGAGTCAATGCAGGCAGGCAAATCAGCAAGGTCAAACGGTCCGGGTTGGCAACAATGGTAAATCAGCAATAGTGGTGGAGGAGCAGAGAGGAAGCTTGCTACAGGCTTGGAGGCACAATAACCAGCAAAGGGCTGGGTTCAAGGGCTGGGTTTTATAGGGAAGTAGCAGGTGCAAGAGATTGGAATAATCAGCAGGTCAAGGCAAGGACAAGAGAGGTAGTTAGAAGTTAGCTAGAGAATAGTCCAAGGAGAGACGGTAGCCTAGTGGGTAGAGCTACTGCCTGGGACATGACTGGCCACGGGTTTGAGTCCTGACATCATGTCTAAATTAGGCATGTCCTAAAACAGCTAGTCAGCATGGTGCCAGGTGTCAGACCCCCACCAATTTGATATTGGTGAACTCTTGCATGCATAACTTAGTCTAGAAAAACCTCTTTAGGAATGCAATGGTATGGTCTAGTAATATACTATAGTCTTTCTGATTTCTGAGCCAGGTCTATGAAGGACTGAAATATCCTATATGTGCACCTCTTGAATTCTTGAACAAAAGAAATTTATTGGTATTTTTCTGCCTATAAGACGCACCTCTGTTTACTAAAATAACAGGCAATTAACTAATTAATCACTGCTCAAACTTCTTGTAGTGCTATTGGTTAAGCTATATTGAGCTAATCTATCCTTTTATTTATTAACCATTTCAATATTACCTTAACATTTAAACTTATCAACTATGAAACGTTCTCATTTCCATCTGTATACACTACCAGCTTCTTTATGTTCCTATCTTACCACTAGTAGCTTATTCTTCTTATAGTTCTATCCTACCTATCACCAATACCTTATTGCTCTTACATCTCTGTCCATAACATGGAGCAGACATACAATGCACAAAGCTTTAAAGGGCTTCTGTCACCCCACTAAACCTTTTTTTTTTTGCTTACTTATAATCCCTACACTGCGATTTATGGCTACATGATCAAATTAATCATTTTGGTCCTGTAGATTTAGTTTAAAACAAGCTTTTAAAATATGCTAATTACCTTGCTACCAGCAAGTAGGGCAGCTACTTGCTGGTAGCAGCCGCATCCTCCGATCGTAAAGACGCCCCCTCCGCATTGTGATTGACAGGGCCAGGGAACGGGATCGTTCTCTGCTGGCCCTGCCTGTTTGCATTTAAAATCTTGTGCCTGCGCCGCGGCCGTACCTGTCTTCAATTGGCGCAGGCGCACTGAGAGGCGGCCGCTCCATCCTCAATGCGCCTGCGCCGGGTGTAGATGAGACGTCATCGGCGCAGGCGCATTGAGGATAGAGCGGCCGAGCGAGCGGCCGCCTCTCAGTGCGCCAATTGAAGACAGGTACGGCCGCGGCGCAGGCGCAAGATTTTAAATGCAAACAGGCAGGGCCAGCAGAGAACGATCCCGTTCCCTGGCCCTGTCAATCACAATGTGGAGGGGGCGTCTTTACGATCGGAGGATGCGGCTGCTACCAGCAAGTAGCCGCCCTACTTGCTGGTAGCAGGGTAATTAGCATATTTTAAAAGCTTGTTTTAAACTAAATCTACAGGACCAAAATGATTAATTTGATCATGTAGCCATAAATCGCAGTGTAGGGATAATAAGTAAAGCAAAAAAAAAAAAAAAAAAGGTTTAGTGGGGTGACAGAAGCCCTTTAAGCAAAAAGCCAGGAGTGCAAACCTATCCATAAGACAGGTACAGTCAGCATACCTTGTGGTGGCAGCATTGTATACAATGAGACATACAAGACCAGAAGGACCTCTCCTGCATAACGGAAACAGGACGGATCCGTTATGCAGCCCATAGACTTCTATTATGACGGAATGAATAACGGAATGCCTCTAAAGGCATTCTGTTATGCATTCTGTCATAGAATTGCGTTATGGTTCATGGTAACGGAATCCATAACGCAATTCTGCTTTTACCAGTAAACAAATCGCAAACGAATTTCATAAGCGTAAATTCGTTCATCTCTAATGTACACCTTTGAAGACAATTTTAGTTTATGCATTTTTACAATTTTTTGGGAAAAAATCCTATTTTGAATTGGTCTTTTTTTAAAATGTGATACATTCTGTCACAAAGGGTTAACAGTTTTTTAGCTGTGTAACTGGTAGCTTTTACATTCACTTTGTGCTGTAATCTAATAACTATCATCTCTAATCTACTGAGAGGTCCTAAACACTTATTTAAGCAACATTCTTCTCAGTAAGAACTGAGCTATAATGAGTGTTTGGAATCACAGTAATACCATCATTCTAAAATATAACTTTTAATATTATAGTATAAAATGTCAATACACCCACTTAATTATAAATAAATAGAAATATGAAAAGAAATACAAAACCTAGGGTCAGATAGATATTAATTAGTAGGTGTTAGTAAAGCCTACTGGGAGATATATCCCTAGATCTGGCCCTGGTGTACCGGCCCTGCCTAGATACGGAATAGCCGCCCCGATAGGGGCGATCCCGTTTCTCGTACCTCCTGGTGTCCCTAATCGTGCCCTATCAGGAGATGAATACCTGTAAGGGGGGGCCCTAAAGAGGTACTTTAATGAGTGTTTGTAATTTGAGAGAGCAGAGATAAGGAGCACGTCTGCTCCTCAAATGACAGAAAAGACAGAAAATCCACAGGCAGCTAGTAGATTATGTTAGCTCTGTACAGAAAAATGGGTCCCATATTGTTAATAAAGACCAATTGAAAAAACTATTTTTAGCTCAAAATAAGTACAATGCAATAATAATAAAAAAAATTGCCCCCAAAGGTGTACATAGCCTTTAAGGTAATATTGAAAGGGTTAATAAGGGAACGGGGTGTATTTAAACAGATAGGATAGATAGACAGAAGGATAGATAATTAGCTCAATATAACTTAACCAATGGTATTATAAAAATTTTAAGAGTGATTAATTAGTTAATTGATGTAATTGTTACAAAGTAACTATTTCCTGTAATTTTAGTATTGAAAGGGAAACCGGTAAAAAACGTACTTTGACCGCTTTTTCCGGCGCTTGCTTGGAAGGATTCAGACCCAAATCATCTGACAGATAAGGGATTAACTTTTATTTGCAGGGTAGTCAACGCGTTTCAAGGGCTGGATTGCCCTCTTCATCAGGACTGTACACACTTCTGATACCTTGATGTCTCCTGTCCCTTCTCACTGCTCCTTTGAAGACCCCGCTGTCTTCTTGAACATCCATGGAGCCTCTTAAGACCTTCTGTGGAGTGCCTAACTTTCAGGTAAATTCTTGCAGATCCAGCAAGGTCTACATTTTTTTTACAACAATAAAATAAGAAAAAAACAAGAGTCTGGTTTATATACTTCACCTCCATGCTGGAGCAGTTGGGAGTCAGTTATTTCCCACTTAAAATTATATAACCAGTAGAGATGAGCAAATTCCTTAAAATTTTATTTGAGTCTGATTCGCTTTGGCTCTGAATAAATTTGACCCAAATTGAAAGTGCTGTTTTTGCTTGGAAAAGTCTTTGTCTTTCTCAGAATTTGCAAATTTTAGGATCAATTTTCTAATCTCTAATAGTCAGTACCTCATCATTCAACGAGAATGTTAAAAGGGTTATCCGACTTGCGCTGAGCTCCACTGCAGCGACCACTTCCAGGATCACGTGCCATATATTGCATGTGATTAATTCTCATGTATGTGCTATGGCCTCTTACCCCAGGCTAGGATCACGTAACAAATACATGGCACCCGATCCTGGAAGTGGCCACCACATGGGACCTCACCACAGGTCGGATACCTATTTTAAGGATTTAGAAGTAAACCTTCTCCTCCTGACATTCAGCACATAGGACTTATGTTTTATCATGATAGCTTCACAAACAAGCAGTTTGGTCTACTAAGCTCTCTAGTTCCATGGAGAAAGAACAGGAAAGTACATCCAAGGACCCTCTACACTGGTGGTAAAGGCAGAAAAATTAGTTTGATATAGTGGGAAATCTAACAGGTTTTTAAAGGATTTATTCTGCTATTTATTGCACTTACGAGAATTAAAAACAGCCATGCTCTTCAAAGTTTAAAAAAATCTATGCACGTCAAGCTCCTTCCTAATCTAGCTTCTTCCGAGGCATACAAGGCATGACAGCTACTGGTCATTGAAATGGTTGTCCAGCCTAGTTGCTGACAACCCAATGACCAAAACTAGTGCCCAATTTAATAGCAGTGATATGCCATTCTACCACATGTGACCCCTGAGGCAAGTCAGAAGCAGTGACATGGGAAGCTGCACATGGGTGAGTGTTTTTCTTTTTTTCTTTTTAATTGGGCATCAGTTCCGACCATTGATGTTGTCAGCACCTAGGCTGAAGAACCCCTTTAAATAGCTGATATCAATCTGAACACACTTCACAAAACATAAAGTTCTAAATACAGATTTCCATGCAGTTAAATGTTTTTTTTACATCATATAATTTTCAAATCTCCACAATATCAGCTATATATTTATCGAGTGTGACAGTGGAGCTGCCAGAGGACCATATGAGGGCCATTAAAATGGCGTATCTCACCCAGAGGAAGCTGGGTGAGAACAAGAAAGGCGGGGAAAATAGGTTTTTCCCACTGTCTGCAGCAGCTAGGCTGGCAACTAAGATAATTATCAGCCAGCTGAGGGGCTCGGTTAAATGTGAGATGAGCTCCTCAATCGGCCCTCCCTGTCTGGGGAAGGAACGGGCTGCGCCAAGGCCTGTGGGAGCCGGGACCCTCTGACCATGGGTGGGGTAAGCACTGTCTGGTGTTATGGGGAACTGGGTGGTAGACCCAGATCCCGATAGAGAGGAAGAATTACTGTGTAGTCAGTGGCCAGACGGTCGAGGATTTATGTTTATGATTTATGTTTGGTCTACTGTAAAAGTGACAATAAAGCTGGTCGTGGCCACTTTGCACCCAAATCTGCAGTGTTAGAGTGGCTTCTTGAGGTGTGCCAACCGTCTAAGCGGAGAAGATGGCGATCCTGGAGAGTTAAATGACCCTGAGTTGTCACATACGGTGGAGGATGCGGGCACACGAAGCTGGATGCTGCAGAGCTTAAACGGCCAGAAGCCTATTGTGGACTAGCTGTGTTTGCAAGGAATTGCTGTGTTGGAGCTTAAAGGGCCACAAGCCCATTTTACAGAGAATGTGATCTCTTCTGATAAGACTGTGAAGTGTATGGTGCAAAAGAAATGTGAATGCTGAGTTTGTCTCTAGAGAGAGAGAGACACTTGGAGGCTGTTGTCTCTGATTAAAGTGGACTGTTTGCTGTTGCCATGGGTCTCATGGAGGAATATGTCAGACGGTTGTGGCAGATAAAACAGCAGGAAAACATGGCCACACAGATGGGATGTACCCAAAGTGAAATTGTGCGGCTGAGTGGACACTTTGTAAAGGTCCAAGGTGTTGGTGATGTGCCTGGAGTTCCAGAGGAAAAGGTGATGTGTGCCGTTGCTAAGGGCAACCAACAGGAGCAAAGTGAGATGGAGAGAGGTTCGGCTCTCAGGAGGTCATATGTTCCCTGCCAATGTGTACAGAGTCCTAGAGTGGAAGTTAGTGGGCACGTAGACATATGCCAAAGTCACCACCATGGTGTCATTGGGCATATTAGGTATATGGTATACTGTTTTATCCCCCTTTGCCCTGCTTTTTTCCCTCCCTTTTTTCCCCTATATTTCAGGTATTTCTACACTCATCTGAGGTTAATCCTAGGGAGAGGTTCTGATTTGTCATTGGTTGCTTACCTGTTGCTAGGTACCTGTTTTCTGCCCATCAATGATTGGTCATTCAAGTTTCAGTGGCGGTAAAGTTGACTATTTATACAGGTGGTCAGCAGGTCCGGAGCCTGTCCATCCTTGAACACTGGAAGAAGAAGACGTTGTGTGAAGACCCAGAGGATGGCTGGTGCAGCTGTAAAAAAAGCTATACCTAGCTGTGCCGTCACTTCTGGGTGGAAGGTGGACCAACTGAAGCGGGGCTGAAGTTCCAAGCGGTGGTGGAGAAGTGGCGAGGCCCTGCTTTCAAGGAGCACAGGGTGGAAGAACCGAAGCTGAAGTTGCCGATTTTCTTTTGAAGATCTGGGAATGGAGCCTGCGATCAAGAGAAGTCTTATCGGTGGATCGGGATGGAGGACCTCTTGAAGCAGCTCATCCTGCGTGCCGAGTCAAGAGTAGGAGAAGACTGGCTGCGCCGCTGTTTGGCTAAAGGTGCGGCGACGCTGAACCTGGATGTGGGACTACGTGATGTTCCGCAGTGTAGTGATGTCACCGATGGCATGATGTCAGGATCATCAGAGGGCGCTCCTCGCCGCGCTGAAGAACCCAGCTGAGTATCAAGAAGGTCAAAGAGGCCAAGGAGATCCTATTCCCCGCATGAAGCTGTCAGCAGAAGAAGTGGCAGCAGGCGCTCCTCCTTCGGTCGGGCTTCATCGCAGTCTGGGGTGCTGAGTAGAGCACCGCAGCCAGCTTAACCTGTCCCCCCTACCTTGGACCCAGCCCAGAAGTTAGGTGAGATACCATGTGGGCATAGCAATGCTTTGCCCACCAACGTAGGTTTTAATAATAGCCACTTGCTTCTCAGCTTATCCAAACTTTTTTCTGATTGGGCTGGAGCTACAGTGCCCAGTCAGGATAATCAGCTGCTGCAGTGGCTGAAAATTCCCATTGCAAGATTTTGTCAGATTTAGGGACTGGGGTTTCTGAAACTTGCTTAAAAGAAGCCATGACTTGTGAAGGCTCTCAGTTGGGGTTTAATAGATATTTTATCTTTACTTCCTTCCGTCAAAGAGTCGTTTAAAATGGAAAAGAAAGGAGAAAAAAAGGAGGATAGGAAGAGGTCTGCACCACGGTCATTTAATAATTGGTTGCAGGCTTTTTGCATATACTCCTCATTATTATGTGCTAGACATCCACAGTTTGCTATTGTTCTGTTCCAGCATATGGATTCTATCTTGGAGGCTTACCACAATTTTGGTGGCTTCGCATGGTTTGGATATGATGAAACGTTTGGCCAGAATTTGGCGGTCCATGGCAACATGAAATGGGGTTCTAAAGATGTTGGACTTTGGCTTAGTTTGATGTTACCTCAGAGATCGGGTTTTCAAGCTAATAGTTCCTTGGTGCCTGGGGCTAATATTAAAAAAGGTGTATGCTTCGCATACAATAAATCAGCCTGCAAATGGCTAGCTCACACCAGTGGCGGATCCAGAGCCTAGTCTCGGGAGGGGCACTTTCAGATTATTTTCTGTCCGCCGGCACAAAACAATGGTACTTATAGAGCAGACTCCACAGTGTAGCGGTATACTGTATATTGTGTTGCACAGTGTAGCGGTATACTGTATATTGTGGGGCACAGTGTAGAGGTATACTGTATATTGTGTGGCACAGTGTAGCGGTATACTGTATATTGTGTGGCACAGTGTAGCGGTATACTGTATATTGTGGGGCACAGTATAGAGGTATACTGTATATTGTGGGGCACAGTGTAGAGGTATACTGTATATTGTGGGGCACAGTGTAGCGGTATACTGTATATTGTGTGGCACAGTGTAGCGGTATACTGTATATTGTGTGGCACAGTGTAGAGGTATACTGTGTATTGTGGGGCACAGTGTAGAGGTATACTGTATATTGTGGGGCACAGTGTAGGCTATATGTATATAACAAACTTATTTAACATGAAAACTTACAGTTACTTGGCTTGGCCCTTGGGGATCTCGGACGCCACTTCCACACTTTGGCCGGGGGCTCGGCGGAGCTGATGAGGTGTTTTATCCTTATGAGAAAGATTTCATAATAAGGATTTGGAGAAGGGGCAGAGAGATAGCAGAGCAGAGAGAGGCCGGTGCTGCTACTAGGGGGTCATACCATGGGGGAGTAATAAAGCCCACCATAATGCCCCCCCCAGTAGTAATAATTCTCCTTATAATGTGACAGTGCAAAAAATACCCCCTTGTAATGCCCCCATTTGAGCTAATGTCCTCATAGTGCCCCCATAATGTGCCAGTATAAAATACCCCTATATAGTGCCCCTAGTAAATGACCCCATAGTGCTCCACACCCTCCTTCCTCCTAGTGCCCCCCCATAATGTACCAGTATAAAATGCTCCAGTAGATGCCCTCAGTGTCCCCCATAATTTGCAAGTATAAAATACCCCTTCTTAGTGCCCCCCGTAGATGACCCCATAGTACTCCTCTCCCCCCTTCCCCATAGTACCCACCATGTGTCCCAGTATAAAATTGTACTGTACAGAGAGCCCATATAAAATACCCCTTCTTTGTGGCCTCAGTAGATGCCCCTATAGTGCCCCCAATCATGTGCCAGTATTAACAGCCCCCCCTGTGCCAGTAATAATAGCCCCCTATGCCAGTAATAGCAGCCCCCAGTAATAAGAGCCCCTCTGTGCCAGTAATAACAGCCCCCAGTAATAAGAGCCCCTCTGTGCCAGTAATAACAGCCCCCTGTAATAAGAGCCCCTCTGTGTCAGTATTAACACCCCCCAGTAATAAGAGCCCATCTGTGCCAGTAATAACAGCCCCCCCTTTGCCAGTAATTACAGCCCCCGCCAGTAATAACAGCCCCCCCTTTGCCAGTAATAACAGCCCCCGCCAGTAAAAGTATTGTATATAATAAAAATAAAAAAACACATACTTACCTCCATGTCAGTGATGCGATGCAGGCCTCTTCTGGCCTGTGTCCCACGCTGTATGGCTCAGGCGGCGTGATGACGTCATCGCGCCGCCTGCGCCGGCCTCTGATAGGCTGCAGGCACTAGGCCGGCAGCCTATCAGAGGAAGGGAAAGGGACACGCCTCTCCCTCCCCTACCGCAGCACAGGCAGGCATCTGTATCGCTGTCCTGAGGATGGCGATACAGATGACTGGAGATGAGCGCTTCCACAATGGAAGCGCTCATCTCCCTGGGCAGCCCGCCGCCAGCTCGGGGGTGGGGGCAATTGCCCCGTTGCCCCCCCTCCCTGGATCCGCCACTGGCTCACACCCTAATTTTTGTTGCTTTAAAAAAATCTAATCAATCCACATTGCAAAGTCAAAATATCAGAGAACTATCAAAAAGCTCAGACGCCAGTGAAATTGGAAAAAATGCTGCCTTGGCTATAATTGTTTCCAGACCAATTGAAGACGGAAAAAATTCGTAGTGGTTTTTTGTTTGGTTTTTATGTACCTAGGTTTTTAGGCAAAGGTTGTGTTTGGTTTTTGGTGAAGGCAGATGTTACATCTGCTTTTCGTTTGCTAGTGCTACCAGTTCATCCCGATGGTTTTAATTCATTGGGTTTTCTGTTTAATGGTGATTTTCTTTCTGTGACAAATGTCTCCCTATGGCTTTGTCTTGGTCTTGTTTTTATTTTGAAACATTTTTACATTGGGTCAAGTGTGTTGCATTTTTTAGATTATTTTTTTTTATTTGTAGGTTCATTTAGTGATTGTTCAAGATTATTGATTGGTTTTATGCGGATCTGCGAGCAGTTTGGTATTCCATTAGCGCATGAAAGGACTTGTAAAGAAATTGAGTTTTTAGGTATTGTAATTGATTCTGCTACTATGTAATTCAGGCTTCCTATGGAAAAGACAGATAAAACACTTTTAGCCATTAAGAAGATGAGATTGGTAAAGAAAGCTCAGTTGAAGGAATTACAGAGTTTGTTGGGCTTTTTAGCCTTTGCATCAAGAGTTATTCCAGTTGGACGAGTCTTTTCAAGGAGACTATGGCGACTAAAGGGTTAAAATACCCTGCATTCTCATATTAGGATTACTAAAGCCTTAAGAGACGATTTAGCTGTTTGGGAGGAATTTTTCATTTATTTTAATGGTCGTAGAACATGGCAGAAAGATTTCAAAGAGGCTGGTGCTCTAGGCTTATTCACTGATGCATCAGGTTCATGGGGCTATGGAGCCTTTTTCAGTGGTCAGTGGTCGGCTGAACCTTGGCCAGGGTAGTTGAAGGAGCTTGGTTTAGTTAAAAATCTGGTTTTGTTGGAATTATTTCCTATCATTGTTGCATTAGTGATTTGGGGTAATGTTTTGAGGAATAAGAGAGTTTTGAGTTTTTCTGATAACAAAGGTGTAATTTTTGCTATTAACTGCACTGCTTGTCTTCTCATGGTGAGGTGGTGGTGAGGTTATTGCATTATTTAGTTCATTGTTGTTTAGAGTTAAAGCTAAATATATTGCTAGTAACAATAATGAAATGGCTAACTCCCTTTCCCGTGCTCAGTGGGAAAGATTATTTTCTCTAGTGCCACAAGCAGAGAGAGTGGGGATTCCTGGTCCAGAACAGGTTTGGAATCTTATCCAGGATTGATCAGCATGTTCATTAAGAAGTCTTTAGCTCCATGGATGTGGAATGGATATTCTCTTGCATGGAAGAGGTGGTATCTTTTTTGTTCTGTCAGGAATGTGTGTTGTTCTTTGTTGGAAGACTGTTTAGGTTATTCTGCTGTTCATAAAATTGTCTGTGAAGGTTCCCATTTATCCAGGTCAGAATTGAGAAAGCTCGTTGGAAGAACGAGTGAAACGTTTTCAAGAAATCTACAGTAAGTCCAGTTGCCTTGATTTATTCTTTACAGATGTTCATAAAATTGTTTCTGGTGTTTCCTTTTTCTTTAAGTTGGCTGGTTATCAGTTGTTTTCCAAGCAGTTTATAGTTAAACAGTTTATGAAAGGAGTTAGGAGAGAGTTAGTCTGTTCTGTTGTTAGAAGACCAATTTTGTTTGAATTATTGGAGAAAATTGTGTCAGTCTTGAAATTTTGTAAGTTTTGTGCTTATGAAGCAGCGTTATTTAAAACAGCATTTGTCTTGGCCTTCTTTCGGGCTACTCGGAGAGGAGAGCTAGTAGCAGCTAATAAACATGTGAACATGTGAAGATGTGAAATTGAATGATAACCTGTTAGTTATCTTTATTAGAAAGTCCAAAACTGATCAGTTAGCAAGAGGGGTGTGGATTAAGTTAGCGGCCTTACCCAGGTCTGCTTTATGCCCATTGAGGACAGTGAAATAATTTCTTGAGAGTAGACCCAGAAGGGAGGGTTCTTCCTTTTTGATGCATGAGGATGGTTTAGGCCTGTCTGTTTATCAGTTCAATTCAATATTAACCTCTTCAGGACACATGACGTACCGGAACGGCATGTTGTCCTGGTACTTAAGGATACATGGCGTACCGGTACGTCATGTGTATTTCCGATCACCGCCGCCTGCCGGGCGGTGATAAGAAGAAGGTGCCTGCTCAAATCAATGAGCAGGCACCTTGGCTAAATGCGCGGGGGGGGGGGGGGGGGTCCTGTGTCAATTCAGACCTGCAATTTGCGGTATTTTATGTTGCGGGCGGCGGTGCCATCAGGTCCCCGTGGGGCTTTAGGGGGGACCCGATGGCATGGAAGGCAGCGCGATGCCTAAGGAAGGCATCGCGCTGCCTTCCGGTGATGAGCCTGTGAGATCCAGCCCCCTGGATCTCACAGGCCAGAAGCTGTATGAGTACGGGCGGTGATAAGAACAAGGTGCCTGCTCAAATAAATAAGCAGGCACCTTGGCTAAATGTGCGGGGGGGGTCCCGTGTCAATTCAGACCTGCGGTTTGCGGCATTTTATGTTGTGGACAGCGGTGCCATCAGGTCCCCGTGGGGCTGTAGGGGGGACCCGATGGCATGGAAGGCAGCGCGATGTCTAAGGAAGGCATCGCGCTGCCTTCCGGTGACGAGCCTGTTAGATCCAGCCCCCTGGATCTCACAGGCCAGAAGCTGTATGAGTACGGGTGGTCATAAAAACAAGGTGCCTGCTCAAATGAATGAGCAGGCACCTTGGCTAAATGCGTGGGGGGGTCTTGTGTCAATTCAGACCTGCGGTTTGTGGCATTTTATGTTGCGGGCGGCGGTGCCATCAGGTCCCCGTGGGGCTGTAGGGGGGACCCGATGGCATGAAAGGCAGCGCAATGCCTAAGGAAGGCATCGCGCTGCCTTCCGGTGACGAGCCTGTGAGATCCAGGGGGCTGGATCTCACAGGCCAGAAGCTGTATGAGTAATACACACAATATTAATCATACAGCCAATGCATTCCAATACAGAAGTATTGGAATGCATTGTAAAGGATTAGACCCCCAAAAGTTGAATTCCCAAAGTGGGACAAAAATAAAGTTAAAAAAAAAAGTTTCCCCTCCCAAAAAAGTTAAAAACAATAGACATATTAGGTATCGCCGCATCCATATCGACCGGCTCTATAAACATATCACATGACCTAACTCTTCAGATGAACACCGTAAAAAATTTAAAATAAAAACTGTGCTAAATAAACTATTTTTTTGTCACCTTACATCACAAAAAGTAAAACAGCAAGCGAACAAAAAGGCGTATGCCCACCAAAATAGTGCCAATCAAACCGTCATCTCATCTCGCAAAAAATGAGATCCTAGCTAAGATAATTGCCCAAAAACTGAAAAAAATATGGCTCAGAATATGGAGACACTAAAACATATTTTTTTTTTTTGTTTTAAAAAAGCTGTTAATGTGTAAAACTTACATAAATAAAAAAAGTATACATATTAGGTATCGCCGCATCCGTATCGATCAGCTCTATAAAAATATCACATGACCTAACCCCTCAGATGAACACCGTAAAAAAAGAAAAAAACTGTGCTAAATAAACCATTTTTTGTCACCTTAGATCACAAAAAGTGTAATAGCAATCGATCAAAAAGTCATATGCACCCCAAAATAGTGCCAATCAAACAGTCATCTCATCCCACAAAAAATTAGACCCTACCTAAGATAATCGCCCCAAAACTGAAAAACTATGGCTCTCAGAATATGGAGACACTAAAACATGATTTATTTATTTTTATCAAAAAGGATATTATTGTGTAAAACTTACATTTAAAAAAAAGTATACATATTAGGTATCGCCGCCTCCGTAATAACTTGCTCTATAAAAATATCACATGACCTAACCCCTCAGATGAATACCGTAAAAAAATAAAAATAAAAATGGTGTAAAAAAAGGCCATTTTTTGTCACCTTACATCACAAAAAGTGTAATAGCAAGCGATCAAAAAGTTACACGCACCCCAAAATAGTGCCAATCAAACCGTCATCTCATCCCGCAAAAATCATACCCTACCCATGATAATCGCTCAAAAACTGAAAAAACTATGGCTCTCCGACTATGGAAACACTAAAACATGATTTTTTTTGTTTCAAAAATGAAATCATTGTGTAAAACTTACAGAAATAAAAAAAATGTATACATATTAGGTATCTACGCATCCATGACAACCTGGTCTATAAAAATACTACATGATCTATCCTGTCAGATGAATGTTGCAAATATCAAAAAATAAAAACGGTGCCAAAACAGCTACCTTGCCTCACAAAAAGTGTAATATAGAGCAACCAAAAATCATATGTACCCTAAAACAAAACTGCCGCCCTATCCCGTAGTTTCTAAAATGGGGTCACTTTTTTGGAGTTTCTACTCTAGGGGTGCATCAGGGGGGCTTCAAATGGGACATGATGTCAACAAACCAGTCCAGCAAAATCTGCCTTCCAACAACCGTACGGCATTCCTTTCCTTTTGCGCCCTGCCGTGTTCCCGTACAGTGGTTTACGACCACATATGGGGTATTTCTGTAAACTACAGAATCACAGCCATAAATATAGAGTTTTGTTTGACTGTTAACCCTTGCTTTGTGACTGGAGAAAAATTATTAAAATGGAAAATCTGCCAAAAATTTGGAATTTTTAAATTGTATCTCTATTTTCCATTACTTCTTGTGGAACACCTAAAGGGTTAACAAAGTTTGTAAAATCAGTTTTAAATACCTTGAGGGGTGTAGTTTCTAGAATGGGGTCATTATGTAAGCCTCACAAAGTGACTTCAGACCTGAACTGGCCCTTTAAAAGTGGGTTTTTGAAAATTTCTGAATAATTTCAAGATTTGCTTCAAAACTTCTAAGCCTTGTAACATCCCCAAAAAATAAAATGTCATTCCCAAAATGATCCAAACATGAAGTAGACATATGGGGAATGTAAAGTAATAACTATTTTTGTAGGTATTACTATGTATTATAAAAGTAGAGAAATTGAAACTTGGAAATTTGCAATTTTTTACAAATTTTGGGCAAATTTGGTATTTTTTATAAATAAAAATACATTTTTTGACTTCATTTTACCAGTATAATATGTGACGGAAAAAAAATCTCAGAATGGCCTGTATAAGTCAAAGCGTTTTAACGTTATTGCCACTTAAAGTGACACTGGTCAGATTTGCAAAAAAGGGCCTGGTCCGTAAGGTGAAATAAGGCTGAGTCCTAAAGGGGTTAAAGAAATGTCTACTGTCATTGAATCTGAGTGCTGATCATTACTCGTCTCATTCATTTCACATTATTACAGCAACAGTTGCTGCCAACTTGGGTTTGAATTGAATGAGGCAGTAATTAAAAGAATTGGTCGGTGGGAGTCTAATAGATACCAATCATATGTTCGGCCTAATTTATTTTAATGATTTAAATAATTCTCATTTAGGTACAAAGCAGTTGATCGTATGGATTCTGGGTCATTCTTTTGTCTTTTTGGCTGAAAGAAGGGCTGCAGAGCGTAATTATTCTCGGAATTCGAGAAACTATGTGAAAAAATATGCACTCCTCCTCCAGATTCACACTGTGTACACCTATGGTGGTAAACCAGACTTGCCGAAAATATTAATGTAAATTATGAGGGACCACTATATCATGAATCTAGGAATAGCCAGAACCCTGAGACCAAATTGTTCCCCAACGTCAAGTAGATGGGTAAATTCCGTTGGAACTTCACTAATATGTCGTTATTTGACAAACACTCCTTTTCACCAAAGCATAGGTATTTATTGCTTGCGTGTATTACACCATAATAGATGGTACTAAAATGACAACAAAATACATTGAAAATAAATAAGAAAAATATATAATAAAAAATAAAAAAGAGAAATTAATTATAAATATATAATAATATTTAAAAGTTCATCCGTATGGGTACTAGTGCCCAATTAGGCCAGATAATAACGTTAAAAGGTAGCTGCTGTATGCATATGCAATCAGGCAATCACAAAGGGCTAATTTTATACATTGCCCACACGGCACCTGCCAGATTCGCTGCTGGATTGTCCGAAGTACTTGATCACAGAATAGGAATGGCTGTGATATCACAGCGATCAATAGTCATGTGCCTCAATTTAACTTGATGTTGAAATACTTAAGTGTGCCCACTATTTACGCAAATATATTAGATGTAGCGTGTAAAACATCCAACGTTGCGATTCGATCTCTCACATCAAATCAGTGCAGACATATACCTCTATAGGCTGCATACTGCTGCTAACTCTGGCGATGAGGTTTCCATTCACTGATTGAAAAACAAATAGAGTATCGAACTGGTATCCCGGTTACTGCTACGATACCCCAATATCAATATATGCTGTGGCAATATTTTGCAATCAGTTGCCGTAAATGTCCATAGACCAAAACTTAGTTGCGATTAAAATGTCCACACGCACTTATTTCTGCAGTATAGCCGTTAATTACTCACTTTTAGATGCGCCGATATATCAGAGCGAGATCCGAAGTGAGATGCAGTGTCTATCGTGGCGTCCCACGTGGATTGAAATGCAGGTAATTCTTACCCCAGTGACTTGCTCCTATCGGCGGGTATTGCGGCACGTAACGTGTGCGGTGTAAAGGTCAAACCAATGCCTCCGGTATATAAGTATTGGAAACGGCGTTCCATGGACCTGTTTATGCCTTTCTCTGTTCAAATTCCTGGAAATTGAATCCTAAATGCACATGGAGCGCTCCATTGCGTTGTTTGTAAAAAAACTACAGAACTGGGTACTTGTGCCTAGGGACCTATTCCTTTCAGACGCGTTTCGGAGCTATCTCGATCTTGTTCCTTCTTCGGTGCTGAATAGGTCCCTATGCACAAGTACCCGGTTCTGCAGTAGCCGTGGAACGCTGTCTCCAACACTTCTATATACCGGATGCATCGGTTTGACATTTACACCGTACACATAACATTGGCAGTGCAGCAATACCCGCCGATAGGAGCAGTGACTAAGGTAAGAATTACCTGTTTTCCAATCCACGTGGGACGCCACGATAGACACTGCATCTCACTTCGGATCTCGCTCTGATATATCGGCACATCTAAAAGTGAGTAATTGACGGCTATACTGCAGAAATAAGTGCGTGTGAACAGAACATTTCATTTCAAGTTTTGGTCTATGGACATTTAACTAATTGCAAAATATTGCCACAGCATATATTGATATTGGGGTATTGTAGCAGTAACCGGGATACCAGTTCGATACTCTATTTGTTTTTCAATCAGTGAATGGAAACCTCATCGCCAGAGTTAGCAGCTGTATGCAGCCTATAGAGGTATATGTCTGCACTGATTTGATGTGAGAGATTGAATCACAACGGTGGATGTTTTACACGCTACATCTAATATATTTGCCTAAATAGTGGGCACACTTAAGTATTTCAACATCAAGTTAAATTGAGGCACATGACTATTGATCGCTGTGATATCACAGCCATTCCTATTCTGTGATCAAGTACTTCGGACAATCCAGCAGCGAATCTGGCAGGTGCCGTGTGGGCAATGTATAAAATTAGCCCTTTGTGATTGCCTGATTGCATATGCATACAGCAGCTACCTTTTAACGTTAATATCTGACATAGTTGTTCTTGGCAGCCTATGGAGCTGGAACTAGCACCATGAATGGAATACATAGGAACGTCTTTACTGAATTTACTAAATGCAAAGGAAGAGTTGCAGTACATCCAGCTGTCGTCTGTACAATGCGCAATTTCTCTTTTCCCAGGTGATAAGGTATGTGGCAGGCAAAATGGCAGACAATAACACTGTAGGGTAATTCTTCTTTCTCTCCTGATTTACCTTTACAATGGCTATAAACTGACACCTGTGGCTGTAGGAGTCTATTTAATAAATACAGGCTTTTAGGTTTGCCTGAACTGGCCTATGCTGATGGGTGTCTTAACCTGTTCTCCCTCACCTGCAGCAAGGACTGTGAAGCTATTGTTGCTGGTCCCCGCTGACTGTAATGCCATAGCTCTGAAGTATATCCAAAGTCTTAGATCTTCAGTCTCCCTGGAGAAGTGTTCCTCACAGTTAAACTGATTCTGTGGTCCATAAGACCCTTGGAGAGGAAACAAATGCTCGTGCTTCCACGCTCCTCACTAGCCTAGCTACATAAATCTCTGCCTCCTCCTTCCAGGAACTTGGACCAGCCCACTCCTACCAAGAATAACATACCATTACACATAACAATTGCAGGAACCACCAGGTCAGGGGTACTGTACATGCAGCTTGTTCTTATTTCCTGTGGTGCTATGTCCTGTGTGAAAAAGTCTGAACTTTTAAAGTTTTTTTTCCTATCTAATAGGATTGGTTAAAGAATAAAATGGACTAATAGTTATCACTCCCCTGTATTCTTGAGGGGAATGCTTCAACCCAGACCTCTAAGCTTCCTCCTCATATTGTAGTAATTGGCTGTAGTTTATGCAGATACACCGCAACCAGTTACAGTTATTACTGGTCAGTCAATCACCATCAATCCTCAGAATTTTTTTTAGCTCTTCCAGCACACTATTTTTGTGTCATTTGGGCTAATCAGAATGCAGCAGCACATTCAGATGACAGCTTTGTTTTAAAGAGGACCTGTTATCTCTCCGGACATGTCTCTTAGTAACTACGCGCATTCCCCATGTACGGTAATAATTCTGGTGCATATATTCCTATTGCTCTATTTTGTGTCAATCCTCTGTTATCCATACTAAAAAGCTTATGAATGAATCAATAGTAGTCTGTAATAAAGGTCCATCTGAGTGCTACCAGTTGGGTGGGGGGGGGGGGGGGTCTCCCTGCAGTCTCACATTATCCAGTCAGTGCTACCAGAGTCAGACTGTGTAGGGACATACCTCCAACCGGTAACACCTGGATGGACCCATATTACAGACTGCTGGTAATTAATTCCCAAAATTCCAAAAAATAATAGAGGAATAGCACAACATACAGTCATAAGAATAGATGCCTCAGAATTGGTTTTGCATGATGAATTCAAGTGGTTACTAAAACTGACATGTCAGGAGAGGTGGCAGGTCCTCTTTAAATAAAACTAAATAATATTCGGTCTGCCTATTGCAGTCACCATAAGCAGTGCCTATTAAACACAATATTTAGCAGTATTCAGTGAGCTCCCCCTAGTGGTGACAGAAAGTAAGAGGCATTTTCACAGTCATAGGACGAAGATTGTCCTCAACCCCATAGGAAGAGTTCAAGTCAGATGGGGTATTTCCCAAGGTAAAAAAAAAAACACCAAGGGGAGTATTTTTCATTTAAAGTCAGTCTTGCTTGTGTCTGTGTTGGTGTACTTTATGTGACATTTATCACATTTCTAGTCCTATGTTGTTAGGTTTAAGGATAAGACAAATTTACCAAACACAAAAAAAAAAAAAGTCTCAATGATAAATCTGGAGTGAAACTCATTAATATAGCTAACTATACCCACTTTTCCATCCACATTACAAAACTGGAGTGAGTGGTGTAAAAATCCAAAAAGTTGCAAATGTTGTGTTGCAAGCGAGTGCAAAAGGTTGAAAAAGCTCTATTCTGCGACTTTTTGAGGCCAGAATTCTGGAGTAAAGGCATGATAAATATGCCTCCAAGAGTTCAAATGTTTCCTTTTGAGGAATCACCAGAATGTTAGTATATTTTTGTGTAGCTCTTAGAAAACTAAAATAAGTTAAAAATTTATATTACATTTTTAATGCAGAAAATAGAAAAAAATGGGTTCAGCAGTGATTATTGTCTGAACTCTTTCATCTGCATCTGAGTGAATCTCTCCCAGTGCTGTATAATACAGGGTCTTTGAGCAGTTTTGTTAACCTTTTAAAGATGGTTTGCATATCATCTACAAGGATAAAGAAGATGATTATTCTAAGCAGCCTGGAGAGAGAGAGAGAAAACATGACGACAGCTAACGCTACTTTCACACTAGCGTTTTTGCTGGATCCGGCAGGGTTCACCAAAAACACTTCCGTTACTGATAATACAACCATCTGCATCTGTTATGTACGGATCCGGTTGTATTATCTGTAACATAGCCAAGACGGATCCGTCATGAACTCCATTAAAAGTCAATGGGAGACGGATCCGTTTTCTATTGTGGCAGATTTTGACTGAGGAAACTGATCCTTCCCCATTAACGCCGCATTCCAGGACGGAAAGCAAACCGCAGCATGCTGCTCTTTGCTCTTCGGTATGAGAACGGAACCGAATACATTTTGGAGCACTCCGTTCTGTTCAGTTATGTTTTGTCCCCGTTGACAATGAATGGGGACAAAACTGAAGCGTTTTCCCGGTATTAAGACCCTATGACGGATCTCAATACCGGAAAATATTAACGCTAGTGTGAAAGTAGCCTAAAAGAAAAGCTGACATAAAACAACTCGCCTCAAATGCAGCACTTTGTATGGCTCAATATTCCATGGAGTCATTGCTGCATACCACCACTTGTACGCTGCCAGTACTCTGCTTCTGACTCTTAGCTTTACTGCCTTAAAGGAACATTTATGCTTTGTGAAAAATTCCACATAGAAAGAGACTACAGGGAGCGGTCAGTGTGCGAAGCAGGAAATCTGCTGGTTACACATGCCTGCGGAGGAGTTAAGCAACAAGCAGGAGGCACCTTGTGTACCATTGGTATGATTAGCAAAGACTGTGGTATTATAATTCTGATGTTATAATTGCACCACCTGTACACCGACAGTCCGCTCATTCTGACTCTGAACATCACTGACTTAAAGAAACATTGGTGTTTTTGAAAACTTCAAAAGAGAAAAATACATAAGGGAAACCTATGCGCAGCGTGCCACAGGGCTGTGCATTTGAGTGTAGCGGGATATGCGTAGTTGTAATCACAGTTCTGATGCTCCCTGGTCTGTGCAGGGATGGAGAAGGGTGGGCACACTCTGGAATTAGCGCTCTCCTGCCTGATGACAGTTGAAGTGCCCTTGGTATTGATGGAGTTGAGGTGCAAGGCAAGGTCCCTTGGTGCAGCTGTGGATGCCAGTGCAGGAAAAAGGCAGGCAGGATTATCAGTAAACAGCTCTTTTACTGAATATTCAAGTTTAAATGTATTAAACACAGTTCTCAGCATGCATGGACAGTGCAATTACTTAGAGTTATGCTGACACTGCATTGCACTAGCTGACTGTTGTTGTAAAGTACCAACAATATGCAGCGGTAGAGAGTGCACGAGAGGATGCAATCACAGGGAGGTCTCCAAACGTCAAAAGTCACCTGTAACGAAAGGGAGGCAAGAGTGCAGCCCTGAAATCCACCTGCGCCTCTATCCCTACCTACTTGCACGACCCGTCCTAACTGACGGCGTACAACTTGGCGGCAGTCCCTAGCTTATATACGTGCAGGGGCCTAAAGACTATAAGAGAAAAAAACGTGGACACGGTCAGGGAAGCAAAAGTCAAAGCCAGGAGGTCACGCAGGTACACAGGGAAAAACACAACAACAAGGTCAATACAATCCAAAGTCAGAAGCCAAGAGGTCACGTCAATTCCAAGGGGGTCACAAGGTTGAGGTAAAAAACAGAGCCGAGGTCAAAACACAGTACACAGTATAACAATATGCTGGTGAGGGTAGCAAGACCAATCACAGGCAACCTGTGGCCAGCAGGCTGCCTGCTTAGATAACCCCTACAGGTGAGTCACATGACGTGGCCAGCATCACATGACTCGTATTGCGCATAATACAGCTGAGCGCCGATTCATTATTATCGGCGCTCAGATCCCCTGCTGCTCATTGTCTAGGGGACGGAGGACGCCGGCAAGGCTGAGGAGGCGTGCGTGGCTGCGTACTCCCCGCCCCCTTGTCACCATGGAGACGAGGACGCCGACCGCGTCCTCACTTCGTTAAATGCGCGGGATGCCGGCGGCGCTGCGAAGGAAGAGCACGCCGCCGGCTCCTCGTGACAGTACCCCCCCTTTCACGAGGGGCCACCGGACCCATAATCACTAGAGTGGGTTTCTCCAGGTGAGCTAAATTGAATTTTTTTTACCAACCTTTTAGCATGCATCTTGCTAGCTGGTACCCAAGACCTCTCCTCAGGACCATAACCCTTCCAGTGAACCAAATATTGTAATTAATTCCGGACCTTTCTCCCATCAAGAATTCTAGAAATGTAAAATTCTAGTTGGCTGGCAACCTCCACTGGGGGCAGAGATTCCTGAGTAGGGGATGCAGGCGATACATACCGTATTTTTCGCTTTATAAGACGTGCGTCTTATAAAGCGGATACTTCGCTGGCCGCTATGCTGCGCAGCGCGGCCAGCTAAGTATCAGTGTGGAGGGAGGAGGCGGGGACACTCATGGCGGGGCCCGGTGCAGTGACTCTACTCTAATACACCGTGCCCCGCAGCTGTTAAGTACATTCAATCCGATTCCATATCTTAATGTATACCGCACTGTTCTGTACTTACTGTAGTACCGTATGTATAGCAGTATGACGGCGCAGACCGGCAGCTCCCTCGGTCATGCCCCGCCTTCCGCAGCTCACTCCTCATGTGCCACCTGCACCGCCTGCTGCAGTTTCCTCCTCATGCACCGCCTGCCCCGCCTGCCTGTTCATTCATAAAGTGAGATAAGCAGGCAGGCGGCGCATGAGGAGGGAGCTACGGCAGATGGGGCAGGCGGCGCATGACCGAGGGAGCTGCCGGTCTGCGCCGTCTTAATGCTATACATACGGTACTACAGTAAGTACAGAACAGTGCGGTATACATTAAGATATGGATCGGGTTGAATGTACTTAACAGCTGCGGGGCCCGGTGTATTAGAGTAAAGTCACTGCACCGGACCCCGCCATGAGTGTCTCCGCCTCCTCCCTCCACACTGATGCATCTGATAGAGGATCTGTAGATGGCACTGGGGATCTGTGGATGACATACGTGTCATCCACAGAGCCCTATAAGTGTCATCCACAGATCCCCCATCAGTGTCATCCACAGATCCCCCATCAGTGTAATCCACAGATCTCCCATCAGTGTAATCCACAGATCTCCAATCAGTGTCATCCACAGATCCCCCATCAGTATCATCCACAGATCCCCCATCAGTATCATCCACAGATCCCCCATCAGTGTCATCCACAGATCCCCCATTAGTGTCATCCACAGATCTCCCATCAGTGTCATCCACAGATCCCCCATCAGTGTCATCCATAGATCCCCCCATAACAGTGCATCATCCTAAGATCCCCAATAACAGTGCGTCATCCACAGATCCCCCCATAACAGTGTGTCATGCACAGATCCCCCATCAGTGTCATCCACAGATCCCCCCATAACAGTGCATCATCCACAGATCCCCCATAACAGTGTGTCATCCACAGATCCCCCCATAGCAGTGCGTCATCCACAGATCCCCCCATAAAAGTGTGTCATCCACAGATCCCCCCCATAACAGTGCGTCATTCACAGATCCCCCATAACAGTGCGTCATCCACAGATCCCCCATAACAGTGCGTCATCCACAGATCTCTCATAACAGTGCGGCATCCACAGATCCCCCCATAACAGTGTCATCCACAGACCACCATTAGTTCAAAACCTACCAAAAGAACACCTTTTGGTTCAAAATATTTTTTTCTTATTTTCCTCCTCAAAAACCTAGGTGCGTCTTATAAAGCGAAAAATACGGTACTTTTTGAGTAATGCTTTATGGAAAACATTATAGATACGAAAGGAGTCAGGTAACCGTAACTTAAAAGACACAGGGTTAATGATTTTAATGATTTCATAAGGACCAATAAAGCGCTCTGCAATTTTACTTGAAGGTACCTTCAGAGACAAATTCCTGGTAGACAGCCACACTTTATCTCCCAACCCAAAATCCACTCCTCGCGAGCGCCTCCTGTCAGCATTAACTTTTTGAATCTCCTGAGCTTTTTTTAGGTTCCTGAACCTGAGCCCAGACTGTGCACAGTTCTTTAACTATGACATCAGCTTCAGGAACCTGCGAGGAGGATGGCGAAACTGAACTAAATCGCAGATGGAAACCAAGATTACAAAATAAAGGAGACATACCAGTAGACAAATTCACCTGAATGTTAATGGCGTATTCCGCCACAGACAAATATTCCACCCACCGATGTTGGTTGTCGGAGACATAACACCTCAAATATTGTTCTAGAGATTGATTTAAACGTTCAGTTTGACCATTGGTTTCAGGAGATATTACACTTATGACAAAAAGCCCTCCAAAACCTTGAGACGAATTGAACGCCTCTATCCGAAACCACATTCTCTGGAATCGTGTAAACGTATCACATGATCTACAAACAGGGAGGCCAAGGTGTTCACATTGGGCAGATTTGATAGAGGAATAAAATCCACCATCTTACTAAATCTGTCAACAACCACCCATACCACCGACTTACCCTCTGAAACCAGTAGGTCGGTGATAAAATCCATGGAGATATGGGACCAAAGTCTACTAGGCATGGGCAGCAGTCGCAACTCACCCACCTAGGAGTCTTGGACCTGGCACATACCTCACATGAGGACACATATGAGTGGACATCTCTAGACAAAGTGGACCACCAGTAAAACCTGGAGACAAGTTCCTTGGTGGCATTAATACTCGGATGTCCACTAAACACAGAATTATCGCACTCACTCAACAGTCGGAGACGTAAATGAACGGGGACAAATAATTTATTAGTAGGGGATTGTACCGGAGCCATGTGTTAGCCCGCAGTTATTTCGGTCGTCAGATCGGAGGAGACTGAAGCCACAATGATACCTGATCGTAATATCGGTTCTGGTGGAGTATCAGGAGATTGAAAAGCACAACAACTCCGGGATAGGGCATCTGCCTTGATATTTTTACTTCCTGGCCTGAAAGTAATACAAAAGTTAAAACGTGTAAAAAATAGTGCCCGTCTAGCCTGTCTGGGATTTAAAAGTTTAGCAGATTCCGAAAACAATAGATTCTTATTATCCGTGAGAACAGGAATACAATGTTGAGCCCTCTCCAAAAAATGACGCCATTCTTCAAAGGCCCATTTAATATCAAGTAACTCTGGGTTTCCAATATCATAATTTCTTTCAGTGGAAGAGAACTTACGAGAAAAGAATTCACAGGGCCTCAGATTAGTGAGCATTGATGACCCCTGAGAGAGTTCTGCTCCTACCCCATCCTTGGAGGCATCGACCTCAACTACAAAAGGCCTCTCTTGGTCTGGTTGAACAAATATTGGGGCATTAACAAAACAACTCTTGAATGTTTTGAAAGCTTTTATGGCCTCCGGCGACCAATTCACTAGATCCACCCCCTTCCTGGTTAGGTCGGTGAGAGGTTTGGCAATAACAGATTTTTTTTAAATAAATTTTCGATAATAATTAGAAAAACCCAAAAAGCATTGTAATGCTTTAAGGGAGGAAGGTCTTACCCATTCCAGAATAGCCTGCACCTTCCCTGGATCCATCATGAATTTCCCGATAAATTGTCTAAAAATATCATTGACAAAATTTTGGAAAACCACCGGGGCATTACTTAAACCAAATGGCATCACTAAATATTCATAATGGCCCTCAGGGGTATTAAAGACTGTTTTCCACTCATCCCCCTCCCTAATTCGAATGAGATTGTAGGCCCTCCTGAGATTGAGTTTGGTGAACCAATGAGCTCCAAGAACTTAATTGAACAGGTTAGGAATCAACGGCAAAGAGTACTGATTTTTTTATAGTAATTTTGTTTAGAATCAGAATCAATTTATTTAGGTTTGCACTTACAAGGAATTTGACTTGGCAGTTGCCTGACAGACACAAACAAAAGAGTACAAGGACAGACAGTATGGATAGTGCAGGACAAGGACAGTATGTAAGTTTTAGTGGCAATAAACAGGGAGAAGTGTTATTTTTCAGTTCTATGCTGTAATGCTTTCAAGTCATAGCAGCTTTAGCGTGGTTCTGCATTAGGCAAGGCAACTGCCTGAAGGGAAAAAGCTGTTCCTGTGCCTGGAAGTTTTAGTAGCCACTGAACAGTATCTCACTCCTGAAGGCAGAGGCTGGAAGATGGAGTGAGCAGGGTGAGAGGGGTCTGACTGAGGCAATCTTAACCGCTCTCTTTCTACACCTGCTAGGATGAAGATCCTGCCGGGAAGGTAAGCTACAGCCAATTATCCTTTCCGCTGTTCGGATGATGTGCTGCAGTCTCACCTTTTCTAATACTGAGCAGGAACCGAACCATACAGTCATAGATGATGTCATGATGGATTCGATGATCTCTGTGTAGAACTGCACCATCAATTTTTGTGGTAGGCCAAACTTTTTCAGCTGCCGTAGGTGGCACATCCTCTGTTGCGCTTTCTTGACGATAGTGACAGTATTGTTGTTCCATTTTAGGTTTTTAAAAATTGTGGTCCCAAGAAACTTGAATTACTCTACTCGGGTTACTGTAGATCAATTTATTATTAGGGGGAGGTGCTGGGGGGGAGATCTCCTAAAGTCTATTATCTCCATGGTCTTAAGAGCGTTAAAGGGCTTCTGTCACCCCACTAAAGTCATTTATTTTTTGGGGGGCTAGTTAAATTCCTTATACTGCGATATATGAAAATATAATGGTGTTACTTACTTTCCTTCAGCCTCCTCAGAACTCCCTCAGTGCGCCTGCCCCGATGACGTCTTCTTTTTCGGTGATGTCATCGGCGCAGGCGCACTGAGGGAGTTCTGAGGAGGCGAGACTCCTCATCTCAGAGCGCCTGCGCCGAATGAACACAGGCGCGCAATTTTTGAAATGCTGACAGGGCCGGCCGGAGGAGGAGATTGCGGCTGGCCCTGTCAATCAACACGACAAGGGGGCGTTTTTTTGCGGCGGCTACCAGCAAGTAGACGCCCTACTTGCTGGTAGAGACCTAATTTACATATTATAAAACTTCGTTTTTATAAGAAACGGCTGAAGGAAAGTAAGTAACACCATTATATTTTCATATATCGCAGTATAAGGAATTTAACTAGCCCCCCAAAAAAATATGACTTTAGTGGGGTGACAGAAGCCCTTTAACTTCATGTCTATATGCAGACTCATCCCCATTTTGTATGAGACCAACTACTGTTGTGTCATCTGCAAACTTCAGAACCTTAACAGATGGGTCTGTGGAGATGCAGTCATTGGTGTACAGTGAGTAGAGCAGTGTGGAAAGCACACAGCCCTGGGGAGCTCCAATACTGACTGTCAAAGAGCTTGAGGTGTGTTTCCCAAGTCCAACCTGCTGTCTCCTGTCGGTTAAGAAATTAGTTATCCATTTGCAGATGGATTCAGGTATGCGTCGGTGGGAAAGCTTGCTGTGTAGCAGCGATGGTATCATGGTATTAAATGCAGAACTGAAATCCACAAATCAAATTCTGGCATAGGTTCCCGGGGAGTCTAGATGTTCTAGTACATAATGCATACACATGTTTACAGCATCATCTGCAGATCTATTAGACCTGTAGGCAAATTGCAGAGAGTCCAGCAGGGGATCTGTGATGGATTTTAGATAAGCCATTATCAGTTTTTCAAATGCTTTCATGACCAATGATTTAAGGGCAACAGGCCTATAGTCATTTAGACATGTAGGTTTTGTTTTTTTAGGAACTGGGACAATGGTTGAACGTTTAAAACAGGCAGGGACCAGTGAGAGTTCCAGAGATGATTTAAATATGTCTGTGAAAACAAAGGCTAGCTGATCTGCACAGAATTTCAAACATTTCGCAGACACAGAGTCTGGGCCGGCTGCTTTCTTAATATTTTGTCTTTTGAAAAGATTGTTTATATCTAATTGGCATAATGATAGTGGGTGCCATTTTAGGGACAGTCAGATTGTGGCTGACATCCTGTGTTGTGTAGATGCTGAGGCACCGCAGGGGTGGAGACGTTGACTGGCTGGAGTGCTCGGTTTGCCTGTTGGAACAGAAATGCAAATTATGCGAATTGACTAGGAGTAGATGGCTATTGTTGGTTGTATGAAACCCACAATAGAATGTGTTCCGCTCTTTTGCAAGCTGCAGGTTATCTAATGATTGTTGGGGGTTTCCTTCTGTAGTTGGTAATTTGATGTAGAGACTTCCATATTGTGGAAGACTCCATTATGGAACATTTTTCTTCAAGTCTTTTTGAATAATTGTTTTTTGCGGCAGTGATGGCCTTCTGCAGTTTGTATCTGGCAGACTTGTAGAGGACTTTATAGCCTGTATGATACGCCCTCTCTTTATCGAAGCTCAGCTTCCTAAGATGCAATGTAAACCAGGGTTTATCGTTGTTGTACCCGATGCACTTTTTGATGGGGATACAGGCTTAGGGTTTAACTCTCTGTAATCAATACAAGGTCTCAATCCCCATCTTTTTTCTCAAATGAAGAGAAATCTTGCCCCCATAGGAGATACTGAGGGTTTAATATGACCTTTTTGAAAACTCTCCTTCAAATAATCCCTCATAGACTTCCGTTCAGGACTAGACAAATACATATAAATACGACCCTTAGGCCTCATGCACACGACCGTTTTTTTTTAAGGTCCGCAAAAACGGGGTCCGTAGGTCCGTGATCCGTGACGTTTTTTTCGTCCGTGGGTCTTCCTTGATTTTTGGAGGATCCACGGACATGAAAAATGAAAAAAAAATCTAAGTCAAGTTTGCCATTGAAATGATAGGAAAAAACTGACACGGATCACGGACGCGGATGACAATCTTGTGTGCATCCGTGATTTTTCACGGACCCATTGACTTGAATGGGTCCGTGAACCGTTGGCCGTGAAAAAAATAGGACAGGTGCATTTTCCGATTTTTCCACGGACCCATTGAAAGTCAATGGGTCCGCAAAAAAAACCGAAAAGAGCACAACGGCCACGGATGCACACAACGGTCGTGTGCATGAGGCCTTAGGGTACATGGATTTCGGAATAAGATCTATGGCACAATCATATGGTCTATGAGGGGGAAGAAACTCAGCATCGGACATGGAAAAAACATTAGCAAAGTCACTGATGTATGGGGGAAGAGTACATAGTATGAATTACATTTTAGTCCCCATTTCTCTAATTCACCCGTGGACCAGTTAATGACTGGGTTATGAATCTGGAGCCAAGGCATGCCCAAAACTACCTCCACGGTTACATTTTTTAGTATAAAAAAAGAACAAATTTCAGTATGACAAGCCCCCACAGTCAAGGTTACTTCAGGAGTACAAAATTCCACAGTTCCGCCCACCAAAGGAGTAGAGTCAATGGCAATAATATGGATAGGGTTAGGAAAGAGACAACATGGGTACCCCAATGAAAAGTGAAAAATTATGGTCAATATAATTAGAAGGGGACCCCAAGTCAATAAATGCCTTCCCAGAACCCTTACAGGAACCCAAAGAAATAACCACTAGTACTAATACTTTCTCTTTAACCATTTCTGGGAGTACCTTATCCTTATCCTTCAAGATGTCCGGCTGTGAGGATCTCCGGAAGAGAGGAGTCTTAGGGAACTGTCGTACCCAGTAGTCAGATTCTACGCAATAAAAGCAAGCACCACTTAGACGTCTCTGATCCCTTCTGGTCATTCCGAGCTGCATGGGTTCTTTGGGATAATTCTCTACCTTGACTCCCATGGGTAAGAAGTTTGGCTTGACCACCACCTGTGGAAAGGTCAGATGTTTTCGTTGCCTTTCCCTAATATGTCGGTCCAGTCTAACAGCCAGAGTCATAGTCTGCTCTAAGGTGTCAGGGCAGGGATAACTGACCAACATATCCTTAAGGTTTTCAGAGAGCCCTGATCTAAACTGGAAGTTAAGCGCTGGCTCATTCCAGCCAGAGGGAACACACCACTTCCGGAACTGAGTGCAGTATTCCTCCACTGGCCTGTCCACCTGAGTGAGAGATTTCAACTGAGATTCTGCCACAGTGGACTTATCGGGTTCATCATATAGCACACCTAAGGCCTGAAAAAACGCTTCCACAGAAGCTAGACAAGGGGAGTCCATGGGGAGGGAATAGGCCCATTCTTGTGGGTCCCCCTGCAACAAAGAGATAATTATTCTTACTCTTTGCTGTTCGGAACCCGAAGAATGAGGGCGTAAATGAAAATACAGCTTCAACTTTCCTTAAATGTCAGGAAATACTTACGATCCCTGGAAAAACTATCAGGCAGCTTAACACTGGTTTCGAGATTCCGAAGGGAGGAGGCCGCCATATGTAGAGTCTGACCCAATTCCTGCTGATGTAATCTCTCTGCCAAATCCTGTACCATTTGGGCAAAATTATGGACCTGATAAGTGAGAATTCGCAAAGGGTCCATAGTGTTAAGTAAGCCTGTGATTCTGTCACGAAAGGGAGGGAAAAGTGCAGCCCTGAAATCCACCTGCACCTCTATCCCTACGTACTTGCACAACCCGTCCTAACTGACGGTGTGCAACTTGGCGGCAGTCCCTAGCTTATATATACGTGCAGGGGCCTAAAGATGATAAGAGGAAAAACCGTGAACAGAGTCAGGGAAGCAAAAGTCAAAGCCAGGAGGTCACGCAGGTACACAGGGAAAAACACAACAAGGTCAATACAATCCAAAGTCAGAAGCCAAGAGGTCACATCAAATCCAAGGAGGTCAAAAGGTTGAGGTAAAAAAAGAGCTGAGGTCAAAACACACAGAGTACACAATATAAACAATATGCTGGTGAGGGTAGCAAGACCAATCACAGGCAACCTGTGGCAAGCAGGCTGCCTGCTTAAATAACCCCTACAGGTCAGTCACATGACGTGGCCAGCGTCACGTGACTCATATTGCGCATAATACAGCTGAGCGCCGATTCATTATTATCGGCGCTCAAATCCCCTGCTGCTCATTGTCTAGGGGATGGAGGATGCCGGCCAAGCTAAAGCATGCGTGGACGGGTCCTCCCCGCCCCTGGTCACCATGTAGACGAGAATGCCTACCACGTCCTCGCTCCGCTATATGAGCGGGATGCCGGCGGCGCTGCAAAGGAAGAGCGTGCCGCTGGCTCCCTGTGACATCATCATTTTAGACAGGTTGTTGTACTCAGAGTACAAAAGCTCCACAAATGTCCTCTCTGGGATCATAAAACTCAAGGGAGGCCGTATTGGGCCACCAATTAAGGGGAGGCCGACATGACAGGGTTTTGGCTGCAGAAGGGTAGGTGGGTGAGTTGAGGGTTAAAAGTTTTAAAAGTTAGGGCAGTGAAGGAAGGAGGTGGGAGGAGTTAGGAATAGGCAGGAGGAAAGTTTATATAAGGACAGGTCAGGGGTAGGTCAGTACCTGCAATTTTTCAGGGAACTGACACGCGCACCATGGAGCCTGTGGAGGAGCTGATCCAGCGTCTGCGAGCAGCTGCTGAGGAGCGTGGACCTGGATGGCTCCAAGAGCAGGTGACTGGAGTGTTGCAGGGGGTGGCGGTGAGTAACACCAGCTCACCGCCACCAGCTAGACGGTCGCGGCGGGTACGGCCGCCGGCGCGCCTGAGCCCCGACATGGCCCCCAGGTCCAGACGCAGAGTGCGGAGCCCCTCCGGGGACCCTCCGCGCCGGGAGGCTGAAGCAGTGCCCGATACCAGGTCCTCCCGGCGCGGGAGGAATCCTTGTGCACGGCGGGGCCTATCATCAAGCAGGCGGAATCCTCCCCTGTCTCCGGCTTTCATGGATCCAGGACCAGGAGCGGTGGCTCCTCCCACTCCTGGGGAGGCCGCTCGGCGCGAAAGCGGGACCCGATCTGCCGCGGCTGTGCGCATGGAGTCCGGGGACGTGCACAGGCCGCAGGATGCAACGCCGAGGAGGGAAGACGCCGCCATGTGCGCATCCAGCATGGATCATGCTGGGATGCGGGTCCTGTCTGGAGCCTCGTCGCAAGATGGAATGGGAGATGAGAGGCCAGAACCCAGGAGCGCCATTCTGGATCCAGGATCTTCAGCTGCGGGGTCCACAGCCCCCCGGCAGCTAGGTGAGGCCACTGGGGGCGTGCATGACCTTTTTAGATTAGGCCCCAGGGCACTGTTAGGGCTAATAGGCAGAGGGGTGGGGATGCCAGTGGAAAAGGGCCGGACACCAGTGCAGGTAGCAAAGATGGCCCCTTTTCTAAGTAGATACCCGGATCAAGGTGTGGCGGAGTTTTTACAGGTGGGGTTTACGGATGGTTTTCATATTCCGTCGGCGCCGTTGCCGGCTGTTTCTGTGCAAAAAAATTTACGGTCAGCTTTACAAAACCCAGAAGTGGTTGCTCGGAAATTGGAGAGGGAGGTGGCCTTGGGTCGCATGGGCGGCCCTTTTGAGGAACCCCCGTTTCCTAATTTGAGAGTATCACCGTTAGGTCTAGTTCCCAAAAAAGAGCCTAACTCGTTTCGACTCATTCATCACCTATCCTACCCAAAGGGGGCGTCGGTCAATGCTATTCCCCATTGTGCTTGCGGTTGTGTTGTGGGGGGACCTTTTTAGGGACAATAAACTGCGTTTTCACTGCGACAACTTGGGGGTTGTGGACATCATCAATGGCATGACGGTATCCTCGCCACCTGTGATTCGTTTGTTGCAGCACTTAGTCTTACTTTACCTGAGGTTGAATACTTGGGTTGTTGCAGTGCATGTGCCCGGGGTTACTAACTGTATTGCGGATGCCCTTTCTCGTTCGCAGTGGGACCGGTTCCGGCAGCTGGCGCCGGATGCGGAGCTCGAGGGTCTGCGGTGTCCAGAATCCATGTGGGTGTTGTTGGAGGAGCCATAGGTCAGTTACTGCAGGATTCTATGAGTGTTGGAACGTGGGTGGCGTACGAAAAAGCGTGGCAGGAGCGAATGAGGGGGAGGTCCCGCTGTTACTGTTTTTGGGGCATGTTAGGGAGGCGGGCTGGTCGGTCGCGCGCCTTAATAAATGGATAGCGGGTGTGGCGTTTGGTTTCAAGCTGCGACAATGGCCAGATGTGACCAAGGCTTTTTTGGTACAACAGGTGTTAAAAGGTTGGAGGCGCGGGGCGCGGTCAGCGGATAGACGTCGTCCGGTTTCCTTTCAACTCCTGTTGCGGATTGGTGGGCAGCTGGAGCTGGTTTGTCATTCACCTTGGGAAGTAATGCTATTACGTGTTGCTTTTTCTCTTGCTTTTTTTGGGGCATTTCGGCTGGGGGAACTTGTTTGTAGAAGTGTGAAGGTCATTGGCGGGGGAATATTGAGGGAGGATGTTGTCCTGTCCCACGACCGGGTGGTCATTTGTATTCGCAGGTCAAAAACTGATAGAGAAGGGAGGGGTAGTTACGTTCGGTTGTTTGAAGTGCCAGGTTGTTCCATGTGCCCGGTCCAATGCTTGAGGGAGTTGGGGGGATGCCCCCGGTTGGCCCACTGTTGACTCATGAGGATGGTTCGTATTTATCGCGTTATCAGTTTGTGGCAGTGTTTAAACGTTGCATACTCAGGTTGGGTATGGCAGCTGATGACTTTACAGGTCAATCGTTTCGCATTGGGGCGGCGACTGAAGCAGCAAGGGCGGGCCTGAGTGATGAAGTAATTAAGAAAATAGGTCGCTGGGAATCAGTGCGTTTCCGCTCCTATGTGCGGTTAGGCTGCATTTAATATTGTATGTATTGACTGATGTTGTTTTTCTGATTGTGTTTTGCAGGTTACAATCCAGCGTTAGTGTGGTTGCTTGGGGTAAGAGGCATGTTGTGGGGTGGCGTGATGAGTAGAGTTGAGCGAACACCTGGATGTTCGGGTTCGAGAAGTTCGGCCGAACATCCCGGAAATGTTCGGGTTCGGGATCCGAACCCGATCCGAACTTCGTCCCGAACCCGAACCCCATTGAAGTCAATGGGGACCCGAACTTTTCGGCACTAAAAAGGCTGTAAAACAGCCCAGGAAAGAGCTAGAGGGCTGCAAAAGGCAGCAACATGTAGGTAAATCCCCTGCAAACAAATGTGGATAGGGAAATGAATTAAAATAAAAATTAAATAAATAAAAATTAACCAAAATCAATTGGAGAGAGGTTCCATAGCAGAGAATCTGGCTTCCCGTCACCCACCACTGGAACAGTCCATTCTCAGATATTTAGGCCCCGGCACCCAGGCAGAGGAGAGAGGTCCCGTAACAGAGAATCTGTCTTCATGTCAGCAGAGAATTAGTCTGCATGTCATAGCAGAGAATGAGGCTTCACGTCAGCCACCACTGCAACAGTCCATTGGCATATATTTAGGCCCAGCACACACACAGGCAGAGGAGAGAGGTCCCGTAACAGAGAATCTGGCTTCATGTCAGCAGAGAATCAGTCTGCATGTCATAGCAGAGAATCAGGCTTCACGTCAGCCACCACTGCAACAGTCCATTGTCATAAATTTAGGCCCAGCACCCAGGCAGAGGAGAGAGGTCCCGTAACAGAGAATCTGGCTTCATGTCAGCAGAGAATCAGTCTTCATATCATAGCAGAGAATCAGGCTTCACGTCACCCACCACTGTAAGAGTCAATTTTCATAAATTTAGGCCCAGAACCCAGGCAGAGGAGAAAGGTCCCGTAACAGACAATCTGGCTTCATGTCAGCAGAGAATCAGTCTTCATATCATAGCAGAGAATCAGGCTTCACGTCACCCACCACTGTAAGAGTCAATTTTCATAAATTTAGGCCCAGAACCCAGGCAGAGGAGAAAGGTCCCGTAACAGACAATCTGGCTTCATGTCAGCAGAGAATCAGTCTTCATATCATAGCAGAGAATCAGGCTTCACGTCACCCACCACTGTAAGAGTCAATTTTCATAAATTTAGGCCCAGAACCCAGGTAGAGGAGAAAGGTCCCGTAACAGACAATCTGGCTTCATGACAGCAGAGAATCAGTCTGCATGTCATAGCAGAGAATCAGGCTTCACGTCAGCCACCACTGCAACAGTCCATTGTCATAAATTTAGGCCCAGCACCCAGGCAGAGGAGAGAGGTCCCGTAACAGACAATCTGGCTTCATGTCAGCAGAGAATTAGTCTGCATGTCATAGCAGAGAATCAGGCTTCATGTCAGCCACCACTGCAACAGTCCATTGGCATATATTTAGGCCTAGCACACAGGCAGAGGAGAGGTTCATTCAACTTTGGGTAGCATCGCAATATAATGGTAAAATGAAAATAAAAATAGGATTGAATGAGGAAGTGCCCTGGAGTCCAATAATATATGGTTATGGGGAGGTAGTTAATGTCTAATCTGGACAAGGGACGGACAGGTCCTGTGGGATCCATGCCTGGTTCATTTTTATGAACGTCAGCTTGTCCACATTGGCTGTAGACAGGCGGCTGCGTTTGTCTGTAATGACGCCCCCTGCCGTGCTGAATACACGTTCAGACAAAACGCTGGCTGCCGGGCAGGCCAGCACCTCCAAGGCATAAAAGGCTAGCTCTGGCCACGTGGACAATTTAGAGACCCAGAAGTTGAATGGGGCCGAACCATCAGTCAGTACGTGGAGGGGTGTGCACACGTACTGTTCCACCATGTTAGTGAAATGTTGCCTCCTGCTAACACGTTGCGTATCAGGTGGTGGTGCAGTTAGCTGTGGCGTGTTGACAAAAGTTTTCCACATCTCTGCCATGCTAACCCTGCCCTCAGAGGAGCTGGCCGTGACACAGCTGCCTTGGCGACCTCTTGCTCCTCCTCTGCCTTGGCCTTGGGCTTCCACTTGTTCCCCTGTGACATTTGGGAATGCTCTCAGTAGCGCGTCTACCAACGTGCGCTTGTACTCGCGCATCTTCCTATCACGCTCCAGTGCAGGAAGTAAGGTGGGCACATTGTCTTTGTAGCGTGGATCCAGCAGGGTGGCAACCCAGTAGTCCGCACAGGTTAAAATGTGGGCAACTCTGCTGTCGTTGCGCAGGCACTGCAGCATGTAGTCGCTCATGTGTGCCAGGCTGCCCAGGGGTAAGGACAAGCTGTCCTCTGTGGGAGGCGTATCGTCATCGTCCTGCCTTTCCCCCCAGCCACGCACCAGTGATGGACCCGAGCTGCGTTGGGTGCCACCCCGCTGTGACCATGCTTCATCCTCATCCTCCTCCACCTCCTCCTCATCCTCGTCCTCCTCGTCCTCCAGTAGTGGGCCCTGGCTGGCCACATTTGTACCTGGCCTCTGCTGTTGCAAAAAACCTCCCTCTGAGTCACTTCGAAGAGACTGGCCTGAAAGTGCTAAAAATGACCCCTCTTCCTCATCCTCCTCCTCCTCCTCCTGGGCCACCTCCTGTTCCATCATCGCCCTAAGTGTTTTCTCAAGGAGACATAGAAGTGGTATTGTAACGCTGATAACGGTGTCATCGCCACTGGCCATGTTGGTGGAGTACTCGAAACAGCGCAACAGGGCACACAGGTCTCGCATGGAGGCCCAGTCATTGGTGGTGAAGTGGTGCTGTTCTGTAGTGCGACTGACCCGTGCGTGCTGCAGCTGAAACTCCACTATGGCCTGCTGCTGCTCGCACAGTCTGTCCAGCATGTGCAAGGTGGAGTTCCACCTGGTGGGCACGTCGCATATGAGGCGGTGAGCGGGAAGGCCGAAGTTACGCTGTAGCGCAGACAGGCGAGCAGCGGCAGGATGTGAACGCCGGAAGCGCGAACAGACGGCCCGCACTTTATGCAGCAGCTCTGACATGTCGGGGTAGTTGTGAATGAACTTCTGCACCACCAAATTCAGCACATGCGCCAAGCAAGGGATGTGCGTCAAATTGGCTAGTCCCAGAGCTGCAACGAGATTTCGCCCATTATCACACACCACCAGGCCGGGCTTGAGGCTCACCGGCAGCAACCACTCGTCGGTCTGTTGTTCAATACCCCGCCACAACTCCTGTGCGGTGTGGGGCCTGTCCCCCAAACATATGAGTTTCAGAATGGCCTGCTGACGTTTACCCCGGGCTGTGCTGAAGTTGGTGGTGAAGGTGTGTGGCTGACTGGATGAGCAGGTGGAAGAAGAGGAGGAGGAAGCCGAGAAGGAGGAGGTGGCAACAGGAGGCAAAGAATGTTGCCCTGCGATCCTTGGCGGCGGCAGGACGTGCGCCAAACAGCTCTCCGCCTGGGGCCCAGCTGCCACTACATTTACCCAGTGTGCAGTTAGGGAGATATAGCGTCCCTGGCCGTGCTTACTGGTCCACGTATCTGTGGTTAGGTGGACCTTGCTACAGATGGCGTTGCGCAGTGCACACTTGATTTTATCGGATACTTGGTTGTGCAGGGAAGGCACGGCTCTCTTGGAGAAGTAGTGCCGGCTGGGAACAACATACTGTGGGACAGCAAGCGACATGAGCTGTTTGAAGCTGTCTGTGTCCACCAGCCTAAATGACAGCATTTCATAGGCCAGTAGTTTAGAAATGCTGGCATTCAGGGCCAGGGATCGAGGGTGGCTAGGTGGGAATTTACGCTTTCTATCAAATGTTTGTGAGATGGAGAGCTGAACGCTGGCGTGTGACATGGTTGAGACGCTTGGTGACGGAGGTGGTGGTGGTGGTGTTGGTGGTACATCCCCTGTTTGCTGGGCGGCAGGTGCCAACGTTCCTCCAGAGGCGGAGGAAGAGGCCGAGGCGGCAGCAGCAGAATAGGCCGAGGCGGCAGCAGCAGAAGAGGTAGCAGGGGGAGCCTGAGTGACTTCCTTGGTTTTAAGGTGTTTACTCCACTGCAGTTCATGCTTTGCATGCAGGTGCCTGGTCATGCAGGTTGTGCTCAGGTTCAGAACGTTAATGCCTCGCTTCAGGCTCTGATGGCACAGCGTGCAAACCACTCGGGTCTTGTCGTCAGCACATTGTTTGAAGAAGTGCCATGCCAGGGAACTCCTTGAAGCTGCCTTTGGGGTGCTCGGTCCCAGATGGCGGCGGTCAGTAGCAGGCGGAGTCTCTTGGCGGCGGGTGTTCTGCTTTTGCCCACTGCTCCCTCTTTTGCTACGCTGTTGGCTCGGTCTCACCACTGCCTCTTCCTCCGAACTGTGAAAGTCAGTGGCACGACCTTCATTCCATGTGGGGTCTAGGACCTCATCGTCCCCTGCATCGTCTTCCACCCAGTCTTGATCCCTGACCTCCTGTTCAGTCTGCACACTGCAGAAAGACGCAGCAGTTGGCACCTGTGTTTCGTCATCATCAGAGACATGCTGAGGTGGTATTCCCATGTCCTCATCATCAGGAAACATAAGTGGTTGTGCGTCAGTGCATTCTATGTCTTTCACCGCTGGGGAAGGGCTAGGTGGATGCCCTTGGGAAACCCTGCCAGCGGAGTCTTCAAACAGCATAAGAGACTGCTGCATAACTTGAGGCTGAGACAGTTTCCCTGGTATGCATGGGGGTGATGTGACAGACTGATGGGGTTGGTTTTCAGGCGCCATCTGTGCGCTTTCTGCAGAAGACTGGGTGGGAGATAATGTGAACGTGCTGGATCCACTGTCGGCCACCCAATTGACTAATGCCTGTACCTGCTCAGGCCTTACCATCCTTAGAACGGCATTGGGCCCCACCATATATCGCTGTAAATTCTGGCGGCTACTGGGACCTGAGGTAGTTGGTACACTAGGACGTGTGGATGTGGCAGAACGGCCACGTCCTCTCCCAGCACCAGAGGGTCCACTAACACCACCACGACCATGTCCACGTCCGCGTCCCTTACTAGATGTTTTTCTCATTGTTATGGTTCACCACAACAACAAATATATTATTTGGCCCAATGTATTGTATTCAAATTCAGCGGGATATAAATTTGAGGCCTAGTATTTAGGCGCTGGGTGACCGGTATGGATTTAGTGACAGAATTAGACTTGGAAATGCACAGAAGCGTGTGTGTGAAGTTATTCTGAATGACCCAATGTGCACCTTGAATATTATATACCCTTTTTGGGATAGATTTCAAATAGCTCTGATATAGCAGGAACCACTAAATTATGAAATTGCTAAATTGGGAATTGTACTTCAACCCAGAACAAAAAATGTGCTTTGACGGGCACTAAATAACTTTCCCAGCTACAACAGGACAGCGGTAACGAGAGATTTAGAGGGATTTAAATTTGAGGCCTAGTATTTAGGCGCTGGGTGACAGGTATGGGTTTAGTGACAGAATTAGACTTGGAAATACACAGTAGCGGGTGTGTGTGAAGTTATTCTGAATGACCCAATGTGCACCTTCAATATTATATACCCTTTTTGGGATAGATTTCAAATAGCTCTGATATAGCAGGAACCACTAAATTATGAAATTGCTAAATTGGGAATTGTACTTCAACCCAGAACAAAAAATGTGCTTTGACGGACACTAAATATCTTGCCCAGCAACAACAGTACAGCGGTAACGAGAGATTTAGCGGGATATAAATTTGAGGCCTAGTATTTAGGCGCTGGGTCACCGGTATGGATTTAGTGACAGAATTAGACTTGGAAATGCACAGAAGCGTGTGTGTGAAGTTATTCTGAATGACCCAATGTGCACCTTCAATATTATATACCCTTTTAGGGATAGATTTCAAATAGCTCTGATATAGCAGAAACCACTAAATTATGAAATTGCTAAATTGGGAATTGTACTTCAACCCAGAACAAAAAATGTGCTTTGACGGACACTAAATATCTTGCCCAGCAACAACAGTACAGCGGTAACGAGAGATTTAGAGGGATTTAAATTTGAGGCCTAGTATTTAGGCGCTGGGTGACAGGTATGGGTTTAGTGACAGAATTAGACTTGGAAATACACAGTAGCGGGTGTGTGTGAAGTTATTCTGAATGACCCAATGTGCACCTTCAATATTATATACCCTTTTTGGGATAGATTTCAAATAGCTCTGATATAGCAGGAACCACTAAATTATGAAATTGCTAAATTGGGAATTGTACTTCAACCCAGAACAAAAAATGTGCTTTGACGGGCACTAAATAACTTTCCCAGCTACAACAGGACAGCGGTAACGAGAGATTTAGAGGGATTTAAATTTGAGGCCTAGTATTTAGGCGCTGGGTCACCGGTATGGATTTAGTGACAGAATTAGACTTGGAAATGCACAGAAGCGTGTGTGTGAAGTTATTCTGAATGACCCAATGTGCACCTTCAATATTATATACCCTTTTAGGGATAGATTTCAAATAGCTCTGATATAGCAGAAACCACTAAATTATGAAATTGCTAAATTGGGAATTGTACTTCAACCCAGAACAAAAAATGTGCTTTGACGGACACTAAATATCTTGCCCAGCAACAACAGTACAGCGGTAACGAGAGATTTAGAGGGATTTAAATTTGAGGCCTAGTATTTAGGCGCTGGGTGACAGGTATGGGTTTAGTGACAGAATTAGACTTGGAAATGCACAGAAGCGTGTGTGTGAAGTTATTCTGAATGACCCAATGTGCACCTTCAATATTATATACCCTTTTAGGGATAGATTTCAAATAGCTCTGATATAGCAGAAACCACTAAATTATGAAATTGCTAAATTGGGAATTGTACTTCAACCCAGAACAAAAAATGTGCTTTGACGGACACTAAATATCTTGCCCAGCAACAACAGTACAGCGGTAACGAGAGATTTAGCGGGATATAAATTTGAGGCCTAGTATTTAGGCGCTGGGTCACCGGTATGGATTTAGTGACAGAATTAGACTTGGAAATGCACAGAAGCGTGTGTGTGAAGTTATTCTGAATGACCCTATGTGCACCTTCAATATTATATACCCTTTTAGGGATAGATTTCAAATAGCTCTGATATAGCAGAAACCACTAAATTATGAAATTGCTAAATTGGGAATTGTACTTCAACCCAGAACAAAAAATGTGCTTTGACGGACACTAAATATCTTGCCCAGCAACAACAGTACAGCGGTAACGAGAGATTTAGAGGGATTTAAATTTGAGGCCTAGTATTTAGGCGCTGGGTGACAGGTATGGGTTTAGTGACAGAATTAGACTTGGAAATACACAGTAGCGGGTGTGTGTGAAGTTATTCTGAATGACCCAATGTGCACCTTCAATATTATATACCCTTTTAGGGATAGATTCCAAATAGCTCTGATATAGCAGGAACCACTAAATTATGAAATTGCTAAATTGGGAATTGTACTTCAACCCAGAACAAAAAATGTGCTTTGACGGACACTAAATATCTTGCCCAGCAACAACAGTACAGCGGTAACGAGAGATTTAGAGGGATTTAAATTTGAGGCCTAGTATTTAGGCGCTGGGTGACAGGTATGGGTTTAGTGACAGAATTAGACTTGGAAATACACAGTAGCGGGTGTGTGTGAAGTTATTCTGAATGACCCAATGTGCACCTTGAATATTATATACCCTTTTAGGGATAGATTTCAAATAGCTCTGATATAGCAGAAACCACTAAATTATGAAATTGCTAAATTGGGAATTGTATTTCAACCCAGAACAAGAAATGTGCTTGAACGGACACTAAATAACTCGCCCAGCTACAGCACTAGGGACAGATTTAGCTGGATATAAATTTGAGGCCTAGTATTTAGGCGCTGGGTGACCGGTATGGATTTAGTGACAGAATTAGACTGGGATATGGCCAAAAAATAAACAGACTATTGCTGGTTAAATGCACTTGGTGTGACAGCTTCACCCTGATGTAGGCTTTAGCCAAAAAACAACCACACCATTGAGGGTTAAATGCACTTGGTGACAGGCGCAGCTTGCCCCTGATTTTGTATATGGCCAAAAAATGAACAGACTATTGCTGGTTAAATGCACTTGGTGTGACAGCTTCACCCTGATGTAGGCTTTAGCCAAAAAACAACCACACCATTGAGGGTTAAATGCACTTGGTGACAGGCGCAGCTTGCCCCTGATTTTGTATATGGCCAAAAAATGAACAGACTATTGCTGGTTAAATGCACTTGGTGTCACAGCTTCACCCTGATGTAGGCTTTAGCCAAAAAACAACCACACCATTGAGGGTTAAATGCACTTGGTGACAGGCGCAGCTTGCCCCTGATTTTGTATATGGCCAAAAAATGAACAGACTATTGCTGGTTAAATGCACTTGGTGTGACAGCTTCACCCTGATGTAGGCTTTAGCCAAAAAACAACCACACCATTGAGGGTTAAATGCACTTGGTCGCAGCTTGTGCTGGCGCACCACAAGACACAAAATGGCCGCCGATCACCCCAGAAAAATGAGACTGACAAACGGTCTGTGCAGCCTAAAAACAGTGAGCAATTGAGGATCAGCAGCTCAATGATCCACAGCTGCAGATCGATCAGTTAATCAAGTCCTTTGGAGGAGTTAATCTGCCTAATCTCGCCCTACTGTCGCAGCCGCAACCTCTCCCTACGCTAATCAGAGCAGAGTGACGGGCGGCGCTATGTGACTCCAGCTTAAATAGAGGCTGGGTCACATGGTGCTCTGGCCAATCACAGCCATGCCAATAGTAGGCATGGCTGTGATGGCCTCTTGGGGCAAGTAGTATGACGCTTGTTGATTGGCTGCTTTGCAGCCTTTCAAAAAGCGCCAAGAAAGCGTCACAAAAGCGCCAAGAAAGCGACGAACACCGAACCCGAACCCGGACTTTTACGAAAATGTCCGGGTTCGGGTCCGTGTCACGGACACCCCAAAATTCGGTACGAACCCGAACTATACAGTTCGAGTTCGCTCATCCCTAGTGATGAGAGAGGTTTACAGGTATGTTAGATTGACTAGGCCCCCGGATGTATTGGTTCTGCATGTGGGGGGCAATGACTTAGGGAGCAAGACCAGTCCGGGAGTTAATACGGGACATAAAATTTGATTTGCTTCGGCTGTGGTCTATATTCCCAGGCACTATCACGGTGTGGTCGGATATTGTGCCGCGGAAGGTGTGGCGTGGTGCTCGGTCGGTTGAGCGCCTTAACAAGGCGCAGATCAAGGTCAACAAGCTGATAGGTAAATTTGTGGCCAGGAATGGGGCTGTGGCAGTTCGGCATACTGATTTGGAGCGGGGTGAGGGAGCTTTTTGGAGGGCCGATGGTATTCATCTAAATGCCGTCGGAATTGATCTTTGGGGTTACAGGATGGTGTCGAGCGAGCACTGAGATTGTGGAGGGACGCGCAAGCCTAAGGTTGGGGTCAGGTTGCGCGTCGTTGGCGGGGGGAGGTCCTCGAAGTTGGTGACACTGATGCTTATAGAGGAGGGGAGGGCCTCAATGGTGGGGGCTCGACTCCCATTGTTGGCGTAGTTGGATCATGGAGAAGGCGTCCGTGAATTGGTCTCCGAGCTGGCGTTTTACGGCTGGAGGCAGGACGGTGGTGCCAGTCTGGGCAAGTGCGGTTTAATAAAGTTGGGGCTTTGAGGACCTCCCTCGTCAGTGGGGAAGATAACACAGCATTTAATGTTATTTATTGCTATTTAATGTTATTTAATGCTATGGAAAATGTATGCGTTATTTATGGTTATGTATTTAAGATTTGAGAATAAACGGCTGCTGTGGCCATTAAATCCAAGATCGGTCTCTGTGTCGTTATTACTCCTAAGATGGTAAGGTAGGAAGGGGGAGGTCAGTGGGGGGTGTCTCAGGTAAGTGGTATACTCCCCGAAATGAATAGACAATAACCTGGTCAAGGGAGGCCGTACTGGGCCACCAATTAAGGGGAGGCCGACATGACAGGGTTTTGGCTGCAGAAGGGTAGGTGGGTGAGTTGAGGGTTAAAAGTTTTAAAAGTTAGGGCAGTGAAGGAAGGAGGTGGGAGGAGTTAGGAATAGGCGGGAGGAAAGTTTATATAAGGACAGGTCAGGGGTAGGTCAGTACCTGCAATTTTTCAGGGAACTCCCGCCCACCCGCCCTATTTAGATGTAGGCGGCGTGAGGGACGCTAGATAATACAAAAAAAAAAAAAAAAAATTAATAATAAATAAATAAATAAGAATTATTAGATGATACCATTGTTTAGCTGTTTACCTGGCATTACTACATACTTAGTAATTATTCGATTATGTGTAAACTGTGTGCATAGTATGGGGGGGGTTAGATAGGGTGCTATTGGTAATTGTTGGACGGTTCGGTAGGGTTTGCTTCATAGTTAGGGTTGGACAGCATGTAGTGTGTTCTATGTCGCGGCAGTCGAGGCGGGGGGAGGTCCTCGAAGTTGGTGACACTGATGCCTATGGAGGAGGGGAGGGCCTCAATGGTGGGGGCTGGACTCCCATGGTTGGTGTAGTTGGCTCGTGGAGAAGGTGTCCGTGAATTGGTCTCCGAGCTGGCGTTTTACGGCTGGAGGCAGGACGGTGGTGCCAGTCTGGGCCAGTGCGGTTTAATAAATTTGGGGCTTCGAGGACCTCCCTCGTCATTGGGGAAAATAACACGGTATTTAATGTTATTTATTGTTATTTAATGTTATTTAATGCTATGGAAAATGTATGCGTTATTTATGGTTATGTATTTAAGATTTGGGAATAAACGGCTGCTGTGTCCATTAAATCCAAGATCGGTCTCTGTGTCGTTATTACTCCTAAGATGGTAAGGTAGGAAGGGGGGAGGTCGGTGGGGGGTGTTTCAGGTAAGTGGTATACTCCCCGAAATGAATAGACAATAACCTGGTCATGCAGGTGATCAATCTGCTGTGTCTAGGCACCATAAAACCTTAAACACAGGGTTATGGAGGCTAGAGGTCCTGATCAGACAGAAATTCTTTAGACTTCATCACCCATCCCCTTGGCAGCTGGCATACTCCTTTGCAATAGCACAAGAGCTGTCCTCCACTTATAGTGGGTATAACTCTGGGTGGTTCAATCCAGAGCAGGATTCAACCTTTTCCACTAAAACTAGGGATGAGCAAAGTTTTCAAAAATTTGATTCGAATAAAAAAAAAATAATTTGATTCGATACAAATTTATTTGTGTTGAAATACAGTATGTTATAAATCAGCTATTTCCCTGCTGCAGAGAGCCTGTATATCTGTGTACAACACTGTGCATTGAAGAAACATGCATAGCTAGCCTGCTGTGGTAGTGAAACAGTTACTGTGCATCAGCATGACAGGCAATTGGGTCCAAAACTGACCAAATAACTCAAGTGTGATCTCAGCCTTACAGGTCAATGTTAGAGCCAGGTATAAAGAACTGTGCAGTGGCCCATGATTGTACTATAGAGTGAAAGAGCGCACTACCCGGAAGAAGCCTGTGTGGCGAAAAGGCGTTGGGAGGAGGTGACTGCAGAGTCGGCATGAGACGGTACTGAATTGCACAGATTTTCTATCCTGCCCAGGTATAAGTCTTGTTAGTAATCCATATGTGGCCATTGTGCCCTGGGCACTAGTAATAATTTTTTGTGGGCATACTGTGATAATGTTTTTACTGCTGGATTATACTCTGTGGCAGACGGACTCTTTTGGGGTCTCATCTGCTGCTATTTTACCTATATTTTTATATTTACTGTATTAATTAAATAATGTATATATTTTTTCAATCTCTGTGGAAGAAAAATTTTCTTTGGTGGGTTTGTTGGATGGACTTTGTTTCTTCCTGTTTATGCACTTATTGATGCTCTAATTTATAGTTCGGTGTGCATCTACTGAAGACTGACAAATAAAGTGGCCTCCTCAAAGGGCCCGAGCAAACGGCAGGTGTCATGCTTGACCTGCCACTGGCTAATGTCTAAGTTACATAGGGGAGTGCTTCTTCCGCCTGCATCATCAAGAAATCGTTTACGGCCTTCCTATGCTCATATTTTCAGGGCGTATGGGTCAGCCCTTGACGCAGTGCAGAGCCGAGCCGGGATTCAATTTCCTCTTGAAAGACCTGGAGCAGTTTCTCCCCGGTGTGACTCAGTTCGCCCAGGCAAACCAGGTGCAGAACAGCCTGACAGCACTGTGCTCTGCATAGGTGGTATGCTGGAGTGGTACTACAAATTGTGCCTGCAGTGGAGGCTGAGCAAAAGGTTGAGGAAGCAGTGGAGGACTTTGGCGCAGGACTCGAAGCTTCAGAATGCAAAGGCAGCTGTGTAATCACCTGGTGAAGTTGCTGGTGTGGCTGGGGAGGAACCACATTTACCCAGTGGGCCGTAAAGGACAGATAATTGTCCTTGACCATAGTTATAGCTCCACACGTCGGCGCTGCCGTGAACTTTTGCAGACATCGACAGGTTCAAGGACTGGCCCACCCTCTTTTAAACATATGTGTGCAGGGCTGGTACAGCCTTTTTGGAGAAGTAATGCCAGAGTGGGACTCTCCAACTTAGCTCGGCACAAGACATCAGTTCTCTGAAAGGTTCAGTATCAACCACATGGAAAGGGAGGTAGTACCAGCAACTTGGCCAGGAGCATAATCAGCTTCTGCACCGTTGGATGAGTGTAATCGCCTCAGTGATCGATTGCTGACAAAATGAGTAAAGAGGAGGAGGAGCATCAGGACCAGTAGATGATGGGAAGGAAACATAGCTCCCTTCTGTTGAGGTGTTGGAGCCTTGACTGCTAGAGAAGGGGTGCGGGCCACTGGGAGATGCGGCGGTTGCTACGTCAGGCTGTACCACTACATTAGCACCATGGTTTTCCCAGGCCACTTTATGGTGATACTGCACGTGTTGATGCAGGGCCGTGGTGCCAACATTGGCACCCTGGCCACTCCTCACCTTCTGCCCACAGATTCTACAAATGGTAATGCTGACGTCTTCTGGCGGCTTGATTAAAAATTCTCACACAATCGAGAATGGCATTTTCCCCCAACCACTCCATGCTGACTGCCTCCATAAACCCCTGCACCGCTAGTTCTTTCCAGACAGGTAGGCTCCTTAGTAGCAGATCGTCTACCCTGGGCACGAGCTCCAGACCTCACCCTGCTGACTCACGGCCACGCTCGCACCCTGTTGGCTCAGCTGCTGCCATCCTCATCTACTGATGATGTTGATCAAGCCCCCTGTTCACCCGGCTCCCACGTGGGATTGGCTACATCATCATCACAGTGACATGCAGCATACTGTCTACATGTCACATATGTCTCCCTCGCCAGTTTCAGGGCCGCGTGCCTGACCACTCGCAACACCTGCTCCCACGCGACTCTCCTTGAAAGGTTCAGGGTAGATGGGAGCACAGAGCTTGTTCCTGGCCATGGCAACTAAGCATGGTGTCAGAGGAACCCACTGACTTCTCGCTAGAGGTGTCTGATGTCCCTTGAGAGGATGTTGAAGACCGAGTCAACCATTCAAACAAAGCTGGGTTGCTTGTCAAAATATGACCACTGGATGCCAGCTCTGAATTTTTGCTGCGACTGCTGCTACCCCCCCCCCCCCTTCTTCTACTGCTACTTCAGCCAGCTCCAGAAGAATTTTGGCCACTGCCTGTGGCACCTGTCTGTCGGACATACTGTGCCACTGCCCTGACACCTGTCTGTCGGACATACTGTGCTGTAACAGTAACTGTAAGTGTAAAATAGCTGTAGTGTCAGGGCAGAATTTCATCCCTGAAACAAGGATGAATGGATGTACTTATATATAACAGAACGTGAGCACCCTAAAATGTGTAGTATCAGACCACAATTTCACCCCAATTACACAATTAAGGATTAACGGATTTGCTTATGTCTAAAAGAACGTGAACACCCCAAAATCTGTAATTTCACCCCAATTATACAATTCAGGAGGATTGAATTATGTATAATAGAACATGAACACCCCAAAATCTGTAGTATCAGGCCGCAGTTTCACCCCAATAACAGAATCAAGGATTAACGGATCCTTGATTCTGTTATTGGGGTGAAACTGATGTATAAAAGAATGCAAAACAACTAAAATCTGTCACAGTCATTGGCACTCTTGCAGGAAAAGCCCGCGTCAGGGCACACTAAGTCACTGACTACTCGAGTAGGGGGCCCTGGCCAGCAGCAGTGGGGCCCTGGGGGGCAGCCTGAATTTATTGATGGGATTGCCAGATTGGGGCCTGGGCTGATCTGATCATCTGAGGGGTCTTTGCTTTCAAAGACCCCTCAGATGATCAGATCAGCCCAGGCCCCAATCTGGCAATCCCATCAAAGCAAGGCATTTCGGCTGGTGATTGATCTGGTGGCTGATGGGGGGGGGGGTCTTTGGGCTGATGCAAGGTCTGATGGGCATGGGGGATGGCGGGGACTATTGGGACTGGAGGCATGTTGGGTGAATGGTAGGGGAGGTAGTGGGGGTGGGTGCGGCGGCGGGTTGGGGGGGCCCATGGATCAATTTCGCACCGGGGCCCCATGGATTGTGTGTATGCCACTGATTGAGGAAATACGTGGGGGAAGAAGGTAAGATCTTTGGATCCAGGGCTTGGTCTATCTTTGATAGAAATAGATTGTCGTATATCATATGATGTATGACTTTCATTTTTACATCAATCATGGCATATCCCTTTAAACAGACCTGTAGTCTGTCTCTCATAGGTATAACTGGGGACCTGAGGTCTTTAAACCCAGCCAAGGAGCGGTGGTGTCTGTATCCTTGCACCCTCCAGTCTGGAAGATTTCAGGAGTTTCTCTCTCTTTTGGGCCCCAACTCTTGACTGTAGATCCTCACATCCATCAACTGTGTCACTGACTAACTACTGACTCAAAGGAAGGAACCAGGCCCAATATTGACCTATACCTGCAAGCATTATTCCAAAGTGACAGTGACAAACATTTGTAATCCTATGTTCAATGATAGGTCATTAATATCAGATGCGCAGAGGGTGCTGGCTGTCAGAGGAGCTGGTTGACGAGAAGTCCATGCGAGCGCAGCCTTACCTTCATTGTTGACACCGCAGCAGCGAGGTGGCGTAACTACATGCCGTCCCTTTCTCTTCAATGGGACGGCTCCTTTCTATACACTTGAATACTACAGAGCCCTCCTATAGAAGTGAATGGGACGGCTTGTAATAACACCTGCTGACCTCTGCCTTCTCTTCAACCAGCTGATTGGCGGGGTGCCGGGTGTCAGACCTCCGCCAATCTGATATTGATTATCTATTCTGAGGATAAGTCATCAACACTAAAATCCCAGAAAACCCCTTTAATAATTTTGGCACATAAAAAACAATCTAACACATGTACTCCCATAATCCATTTAAAAAGATGCAAAGGATACATTCCATCCATTGACTATTCTGAATGTTTCTAAGTAGTTGCACTCACAACATCCTATCCCCACTGTGACATAGCAAGGGGTGTTGTTTGGGAAGGCAGGTATTTTCCTCCCAACATGGGCGGCTAAGCTGATTTCCAGCCAGGTGAGATCAAATACCAAACCAGAGTTTAAGTGCCAGTCCGGGTTTTGGCAGCACCTTTAAATAGACAGCTGGGCTCAGAATCGGAGTCTCTGTCTTGGGATCTGAGGCATGGTGCCGTGCTAGAGGGCTGAGAGCTGCATGTGGGGAAATAGGCCCCCTAAAGCCTGTTGTGGACCGCTGAAAAAACCTGCTAACAAGGTGACTGTTTTGTTCTTTGGATTTTCCGTTGTGTGAACGAACACTGAGACTAAAAAATGTTGCTTTGTTTTTTTCTCTCCTGTGTGTATAAACACTGAAGTTTTGTTTTACAAACTGTTTCTTTTTGCCTCTGTACTGCATCCGCTTACCCTGCCTACCAGAGCGAATCCTCACAATTGGTGGCTTGGAGTGGGCACACGCAGTGAGGCTGGCGTAAACGCTGAAATATTTCTTCGGGTACGGCTGGATGTCCTGGATTAAACCAGCTAAATTTAAACCTGTGTCACGTGACAAAATGGAGGCTGTAATGCTATGGTGTCTCTATCCACGGTTGCCAGCAGGTGGACCCACGAGGTGGCTGTCGCCACCAATCTACACTACGAACTTAAAATAGGGAGAGACTTCCCGGGCTTCCCAGCTCTGTGGCGTGCTACGAGAGTGACTGATACCCATGAGACAGGAGTAACCCTAGAAGAGTGGCCCGGCCCAGGGGGGAGACCAGAACCCTGGGAACCTGAGTCTGAAGAGCCAGTGGTAGGGATGACCGCACACTTCATAGAAGAGGGGGAGACAACCCCGCTAAGTGTGATGGTGGGAGACATGGAGGATTTGCCGCGGGATCCAGAGCTGGCAGACCTTAATGTCTCCGGGGATAATTTTGGTACCGCCCAACACTGGGAACCAACCCTATCCCGAGCCTGGGAAAATTTATTAATAGTAGATGGTAAACCACAACAACCAGGGGTAGAGTCGGTGTTCCCCCATTTTGTGGTTAATCAGGAGATATTGTACCGGGTAAACCAGCTGCGAGGTGAATCCATTGAACAGTTAGTGGTGCCCTAGGCTTATCGCAAACTCGTGTTAGAGTTAGCCCACCAACATGTTCTCTGGGGTCATCTGGAAATGCAGAAGACACAGGAACGGATACTACAACGGTTTTACTGGCCCAGTGTGTTTAGGGAGGTGAAAGAATTCTGTAAGTCTTGCCCGACCTGCCAGGCAACTAGCCCCCAGCACCTTTTTTGCAGTCCCTTGGTACCTCTCCCGATCATCGAGGTGCCGTTTGAGCGAATCGCTATGGACCTTGTAGGCCCAGTAGCAAAGTCTGCTAGAGGACACCAACACATCTTGGTCGTCCTGGACTATGCCACTCGGTACCCGAAGGCGGTGCCACTGTGACATACATCAGCGAAGCTTATAGCTAAGGAGGTAATGGAGATGTTCTCCCGAGTGGGGCTACCTAAAGAGGTTCTGACTGATCAGGGGACTCCTTTTATGTCCAAGGTAAAGATGGGAAGGATTGGGACCTTCTTCTGCCCTATCTCATGTTCGCTGTGCAAGAGGTACCCCAGGCTTTTACTGGGTTCTCGCCCTTCGAATTGCTTTATGGCAGACATCATTGTGGTCTGTTGGACATGGCCAAAGAGGCGTGGGAACAGCAGCCCACTCGGCATAAAAGTGTCCTGGAGTATGTTATCAAGATGCAACACCGGATAAGAAACTGTTTTGCCTCTTGTCAGGGAGCATATGGAGGCCGATCAGCGAGCCCCGAGTTGGATCTATAATCGGCAGGCTCGGGTCCGGATCTTTAACCTGGGTGATGTGGTTTTGGTTCTGGTACCGACCGTGGACAGTAAGTTCCTGGCTAGATGGCAGGGGCCCTACGAGGTACTCGAGAAAGTTGGAAAAAAGGTCAATTACAAGGTACACCAGCCAAGGCGGCGGAACCCGGAGCAGGTTTACCATGTTAATTTACTTAAACCTTGGAAAGATAGGGAGACCTGTACTGAAGACAGCCCCGGCCGGGTTTTCTAGGGGAAGAGGTTCCGGCTCCTATGTCTGATGCAAGGGAAGCGGTTGCTACAGTAAAAATGGCTGACAGCCTCTCCTCTAATCAGGCTCAGGAGACCAGGGAGTTTGTTAGTCGTAACATGGATGTGTTCTCGGACCTCCCTGGACGCACTTCTGCAATCCAGCATTACACTGTCACTGAGCCTCAGGCAAAAGTCTGGTAAAACCATACCGGGTACTTGAGGCTCGGCGACAAGCCACCTCGGAGGAAGTGCAGCTCATGCTGCGGCTAGAGGTCATTGAGGAGTCTAAAAGTGAGTAGGCCAGTCCTATAGTCTTTATACCCAAGCCGGACGGGACATTACGGTTTTGTAACTATTTTTATAAGCTGAACGAAATATCTAAATTCGATGCATGTCCCATGCCTCGGGTGGATGTGCTTATTGAAAGGTTAGGCCAAGCCCGGTATTTTTCTGTTTTGGACCTCAACAAAGGGTACTGGCAGGTACCCTTGACAGAGGCTGCCAAAGAGAAAACTTCCTTCATTACACCAGAGGGGCTGTACCAATATAAGATGTTACCCTTTGGTCTGCATGGCGCTCCTGCCACTTTTCAACGTCTAATGAACATTGTGCTTCGTCCACATCAGCGGTACACCTCGGCTTACCTGGATGATATTGTCATTCACAGTACCGACTGGGAAAGTCACCTGTCCAAAGTACAGGCCATAGTGGACTCCCTTCGAAAGGCTGGTCTAACAGCTAACCCAAAAAATAGTGCGATGGGGTTAGAGGAGACCAAATACCTAGGGTATGTCATTCGGCACAGAGTCATCAAACAAATAAACAAAATAGAGGCGATAAGGAATTGGCCCGACCTGTCACCTCTAGGCAAGTAAAGTAAGTCCTGGGAATGGTGGGCTATTATATGAGGTTCGTTCCCCATTTTGCCACTTTAGCAGCTCCATTTACAGGACTCTTGAAGGGACAGAAGTTTGTGATGGTCCGCTGGAATGACCAGGCGGAAGAGGCTTTCTCCGCTTTGAAGTCGGCCCTGTGTGGGTCCCCGGTTTTGGTGATACCCGACTTCAAAAGGAAGTTTATAGTACAGACCAATGCCTCCAAAGTAGGCCTTGGTGCTGTACTGTCTCAGGAAGTCAACGGGGAGGAGCATCTCGTTGTCTTCCTGAGCCATAAGCTCACTCCAGCCGAGACCCGGTACAGTATAGTGGAGAGAGAGTGCCTGGCCATCAAGTGGGCACTCGAGTCTCTCCGCTATTGTCTTTTGGGAAGAAAGTTCCGTCTGGTGACTGACCACTCCCCTCTCAAGTGGATAAGCCAGGCCAAAGAGAGGAATGCTCGGGTCACCAGATGGTTTTTGTCCTTGCAAAACTTTAAGTTTACAGTAGAACACAGGGCAGGCCGGTTACATTGAAACACGGATGCCCTGTCCAGGGTACACTGTCTGGCGTGTGTTCACCCCCTCAGGGTTGAACAAAGGGTGGGGTATGTGACATAGCAAGGAGTTTTGTTTGGGAAGGCAGGTATTTTCCTCCCAACATGGGCGGCTGGGCAGATTTCCAGCCAGGTGAGATCAAATAGCGGACCGGAGTTTAAGTGCCGTTCCGGGTTTTGGCAGCACCTAGTTGTCCTTTAAATAGGCAACTGGGCTCAGAATCTGAGTCTCTGTTTTGGGATCTGAGGCATGGTGCCGTGCTAGAGGGCTGAGAGCCGCATGCAGGGGAACAGGCCCCCTAAAGCCTGCTGTGGACCGCTGAAAAAAACTGCTAACAAGGTGACTGTTTTGTTCTTTGGATTTTCCTTTGTGTGAATGAACACTAATATTGAAAAATGTTGATTCGTTTTTTCTCCTGTGTGAATAAACACTGAAGTTTTGTTTTACAAACTGTTTCTTTTGCCTCTGTACTGCGTCCGCTTACCCTTCCTACCAGAGCGAATCCTCACACCACCCTAAGGTCATATAGTACTTCCACCAAAAATGCTGCTACCTTCTAGCTATTCCCCACTGTATTTCATATAAAGCAACAAAGGCCAAGCACAGTCATAACATCACCATAGTATTTATTAATACAGTTAAATGAACCAACCAAAATTACCTATCATATTGTGCAGGCAGTATAGAAGTGTCCATAACATAGCTCCAAACTCATAGCCGTGTCCACAATTGTGATCAGGCAAGTGGCAATACAAACGTACCACTTCCCTATAATAAAGCATGCTTGTTGTCCCCATACTCTTGAGCTACTGTCTTCTGCTTTCATCCAGTGCCGATGTCCACAGTCATTGGTGAAGTTGGGCAGAAGGGCCATTGCCAGGAATCCAAGACTGCCCCATTGATGCATAGGCTCTAGTTGACATGGAGATTGGGCAGTCGAACCGCATTAAAGTGGAACATTGTGACCCTCTGGCTATAAACCAATGGCTCAGTGAGCATTTGGTCAATTACACAATTGTTACTTCCTGATAATATGCCTTTGTTGTTATTGCTCCATGTACAGGGTCTTCTATTTCAGTTCCACCTACCGATCCAGTAACAATTTCCCTTTTTAGTAATCACTTGGGATCATGCTGTAAAGCTGTCTGGGGTGTGCAAAGAGGCAGATGGATATAGGTAAAATCTATATTAGAGGAGTTGCCCCTGGAACCAACTGCCACTATATGGCATCGTTTTATGGAGTTGTCTGGCCAATGAATTGTTTTTTAAAGGTTCATACACAGCGTACCGTTCCCCCAGTGCTTCCAGCCCCCTATCGACCTTTACTTCCGGGTCCTTCTTGACACACAGGAAATGGCCACTCAGCCGATAAGGTCACCAATTTTTGCCACTGAATGAACAGGAAGCAGAGACTGGAGGGGGACCAAAGAGCACTGGAATGGTAGTGGTGGGGAAACGGTAAGGTGTGCATCACTTATTTTATTATTTTGCACTTCTCTAAGCCTGTTCTTTCCTTTTGTTTAATTTAAACAGCTAGATCACCCCTTTAACATTTAAAGGGGTTGTCTAATGACAATTATGGCACAGGGGTGCACCTAGCCCTTCTGCTACCTGAGACAAAAACTGAAACAGCTCCCCAACCCCCCAATGCCAATTTCTTAACCTAACCCCTTCCCTCCAGCCCTAATGTTAAAATCATAATTGGAAAACAGTACATACAGAGCTACAAAACATACAGGGTAATACTGTGCTTCCCAATACTGTACTGCAGGAACCGATAATCCCCCTTCTTTCCCCTACCTGGTGCTAATTGCCTCACCTCGCCTCATTGGTGGTGCACCCCTGTCATGGAATATCGCTAATGCCCAGTTGGAGCCTACCGTTGTTATCCCTGAAAATTGCTAGGAAATCAAGGTTTCAATTTGTTTTCTATCTTCTTCTTTTCCAATTTGCTAGAGCGGAGTTGACGGTGAACGTGGCACATGACTTTTCTATTACCACTAGTGTTCAGTGGGAATCACAATGATCAACCCTCTGCCGATCCTAAGGACATGCCATCAATCCCTGTGAAGCCAAGCCCTTTCAGTAAAGTTGTTCTCCTGTGATAGATCTTCACTTTCTCTCACCATAGTAGTAACAGAGCAAATATTTTCGAGTAGGGACGTTAGTTTGGCATCTTGTAGCTCCTTTTTGGAGGACACCTGACCATATAGGGAGTGTGTACAGGGAATGGGGGTCCCCCTTCCCCCTTTCCCAGGTTCCCTATCCTTGTTCTAGGGCCCCATTCGATTTTGGTCAGGATTTGGTGCTTTGGGGGTTAATGATGTCATCCTGCCATGCAGGAAGGGGCGTGCTGCATGGTGCCCCTTTAAAGGCCCTGTGTCCCCTCCTTCTTCCTCTTTGGCAGAAGCGCTGTGTCCCTCCTTCCCTCCCTGTTGTATGGGTACGAAGGTTCATTTTTTTATTTTATTTTTTTGTTATGGAGGTTTTCTGTGAATTCTGGGCTGATGGCTCATGTTTTCATTGTGGCATCCTATGAAGTCACAGCTGGCGGCAGGTAAAGAGAAATAGGATACTGAGCAGGTGAACTGGCGTAATCTGCCCGCTAGGAGTCCAGCGGCTGGCGGATCGCACGGGCTCAGTTATGTGTTATGCCGTTAAAAGAATTAGCTGTGGCCGACTACCACCCAACAAAATCGTTAAATAAAGGTTATAAACTTGACTTGGTTGTCAGTGTCATTTGTGGCGGGTTGACATGGCGGGGCCAGGGTGTAGATGGTTCCCCTTCCCCTTCTCCTTTCCTGAGAGTGACTACCAACAGTCAGGACCTAAAGGTGTTATGCCTTTAAATTTTTCCAAGGGTGTTCCAAAGTTTTTTTTTTTGCTGGTGATTTCCTTGAACACAAGTCCTGCCTGATTATGTATAATCCTATCTGACAATAAGCCTTCTAAGTGCGTACGAGCGCGCTCTAAAGTGAGTGAGAAAATTAGGAGAAAGAAGAAAAGATATTCAAAAGCCGCACTTCGACCAGAGTGAATCATTAGAGGGGTTTAGCAATCTCTGCTGTTAGGGCAAGCACTGAAAGAGTTAAGCCATTAGCAGGTTCTGGGCTTTACTTGGACCCCCAGGGGCCAGGATTTCCCGCACGTGACAGGGAATTCTGGGAAGGGTCAGCAGCTAACGGGAAGAGAGAGCAGACAGACTGACTGGTATTGATTAGAGGGAGCGCTGGAGATGGTGAGGGAGAGAATGTGTGGAACACTGGGGGTGTAGGAGAGGTGGAGGGACGTGAAGGCAAGAGGAGGAACGCACAGATCGGGGGAGTAGGTGTGCGCAGAGTGGGTGTATTAAGCAGAAGCCAAATGAACCATAGAGAATGGGGCAGGGCAGCATCTGCATGTACAAAGCTGAAGATATAATGATCACAGCAATGATCAAAATAGCAAAAATAGCTGAAAAGAAATCCAAGGGCAAATGAAGGTTAAAATCCAGAACATCCAAAGAGCAGGCATCTGAGAAAAAGCAATAGAAACGGAATGTGTGTTAAACGTCTGGAGAAAAGAAATAATGAAATTACATCTAAATTGAAAGAAATGACAAATGCAGGGGAAAGCAATGGAGGCCATTCATCGTGGGCCACAGAGACTCTGCAGAAAGGACAGGCCTGCGTGGGGGGAACTGGAGTGACAATCTCAGCAGTCACCACTAGATGACACTGTCCACATGGTAATTTAATTAGCGGGAACATGTGCTCGTGTTTGTGTCTGCGAGTCGATAATTGTCAATACATTATTTTTTTTTAATGATGATTTATGTACGTGTTACCATAGTACATAGAGCCGCATGCCGAAAAATGAGCAAGCCGTATATATTTTAAGAGTTACGCTCCGTACTAATGCAAAGGGAGCATGGGGATAAAGCCATCGGCCTGTTGTCATACACTGTGCATCTCTCTCCTACACGTTATAAGCAGACTATTGATCCAATACTCACAAGCCTGAGACCTGATGTTTAACTCTTGGTGAATAATGAGGCAGAATTGCTCCTTCATGCCCTCCACAGGCACCTAACACCCATTCGGTTCAGTGGTTGATAGTGCCAGCCTCTAGTGACTTAGTGGCTATATGGATTCTGGCCTAGAGTTTAATTCCAGTTAAACCAGGCTACAGGTTTAGGCTACTTTCACACTCGCGTTTGGTGCGGATCCGTCATGGATCTGCACAAACGCTTCTGTTCAGATAATACAACCGCATGCATCCGCCATGAACGGATCTGTTTGTATTATCTGTAACATAGCCAAAACGTTCCGCCTCCATTCTGCTCTGGAGGCGGACACCAAAACGCTGCTTGCAGGGTTTTGGTGCCCGCCTGACAATGCGGAGCCAAACGTCCTGACACACAATGTAAGTCAATGGAGACGAATCCGTTTTCACTGACACAATATGGCACAATAGAAAACAGATCCGTCCCCTATTGACTTTCAGTGGTGTTCAAGACCGATCTGTTTTCTATTGTGCCATATTGTGTCAGTGAAAACGGATTCGTCTCCATTGACTTACATTGTGTGTCAGGACGTTTGCCTCCGCATTGTCAGGCGGGCACCAAAACCCTGCAAGCAGCGTTTTGGTGTCCGCCTCCAGAGCAGAATGGAGGCGGAACGGAGGCAAATTGATGCATTCTGAGCTGATCCTTATCTATTCAGAATGCATTAAGGCAAAACTGATCCGTTTTGGACCACTTGTGAGAGCCCTGAACGGATCTCACAAACGGAAACCAAAACGCCAGTGTGAAAGTAGCCTAACCCAGTTCTCAGTTTAGTCAACTATGGCCTACTTAACATAATGGCGTTCTATGCCACTGCTATGAACCAAGGGAGAAACAGGGTCACGCAAAGTCTGAGCGGGTGGATGTAGTAATGACTCATTAGAGAGCTGTCTCTGCTGGCAGGGGTGGATTGGCCATAGACCTTACAGGGAAATTTCCCAGGGGGCCGCCTGAGCCCTCCTCATGGCTGGCCAGTGGAAGTTTTTGGGGCTACTGGCGGCAGTATTTTGTGATGGACTGTGGTCTATGGTTCTGTTGGGGTGGTATAATATGCCACAATATGGTATTGCTGGCCCCGTCTACTTGTGTTGGCCCTGCCTTCCATGAATCTTTCCTGTCTATTAAACGGGGCCACTTTTGGTATTTTATCCAGGGCCACTTTAAGTTCCCAGCCTGCCCCTGCCTGCTGGGCTTGGTTGAGCATTCATGTGTCCTGAACGAGATGAGGATAGATGGCCACTGCCAAACTTCTCTGGCAGCAGCTTAAAGCCAGGTCCATAAATATTGGGACATCGACACAATTCTAACATTTTCAGCTCTATACACCCCCACAATGGATTTGAAATGAAACAAACAAGATGTGCTTTACCTGCAGACTGTCAGCTTTAATTTGAGGGTATTTACATCCAAATCAGGTGAACGGTGTAGGAATTACAACAGTTTGCATATGTGCCTCCCACTTGTTAAGGGACCAAAAGTAATGGGTCAGAATAATAATCATAAATCAAACTTTCACTTTTTAATACTTGGTTGCAAATCCTTTGCAGTCAATTACAGCCTGAAGTCTGGAACGCATAGACATCACCAGATGCTGGGTTTCATCCCTGGTGATGCTCTGCCAGGCCTCTACTGCAACTGTCTTCAGTTCCTGCTTGTTCATGGGGCATTTCCCTTTACGTTTTGTCTTCAGCAAGTGAAATGCATGCTCGATCAAATTCAGGTCAGGTGATTGACTTGGCCATTGCATAACATTCCACTTCTTTACCCTAAAAAACTCTTTGCTTGCTTTTGCAGTATGCATTGGGTCATTGTCCATCTGCACTGTGAAGCGGCGTCCAATGAGTTCTGAAGCATTTGGCTGAATATGAGCAGATAATATTGCCCGAAACACTTCGGAATTCATCCTCCTGCTTTTGTCAGCAGTCACATTATCAATAAATACAAGAGAACCAGTTCCATTGGCAGCCATACATGCCCACGCCATGACACTACCACCACCATGCTTCACCGATGAGGTGGTATGCTTAGGATCATGAGCAGTTCCGTTCCTTCTCCATACTCTTCTCTTCCCATCACTCTGGTACAAGTTGATCTTGGTCTCATCTGTCCATAGGATGTTGTTCGAGAATTGTGAAGGCTTTTTTAGATGTCATTTGGCAAACTCTAATCTGGCCTTCCTGTTTTTGAGGCTCACCAATGGTTTACATCTTGTGGTGAACCCTCTGTATTCACTCTGGTGAAGTCTTCTCTTGATTGGTGACATTGACAAACATACACCTACCTCCTGGAGAGTGTTCTTCATCTGGCCAACTATTGTGAAGGGTGTTTTCTTTACCAGGGAAATAATTCTTTGGTCATCCACCACAGTTGTTTTCCGTGGTCTTTCGGGTCTTTTGGTGTTGCTGAGCTCACCGGTGCGTTCCTTCTCTTTAAGAATGTTCCAAACAGTTGTTTTGGCCACGCCTAATGTTTTTGCTATCTCTCTGATGGGTTTGTTGTGTTTTTTCAGCCTAATTATGGCTTGCTTCACTGATAGTGACAGCTCTTTGGATCTCGTCTTGAGAGTTGACAGCAACAGATTCCAAATGCAAATAGCACACTTGAAATGAACTCTGGACCTTTTATCTGCTCATTGTAATTGGGATAATGAGGGAATAACACACACCCGGCCATGGAACAGCTGAGAAGCCAATTGTCCCATTACTTTCGGTCCCATAACAAGGTAGAGGCACATATGAAAACTGTTGTAATTCCTACACCGTTCACCTGATTTGGATGTAAATGCCCTCAAATTAAAGCTGACAGTCTGCAGGTAAAGCACATCTTGTTTGTTTAATTTCAAATCCATTGTGGTGGTGTATAGAGCTGAAAATGTTAGAATTGTGTCAATGTCCCAATATTTATGGACCAGGCTATATCTCCCCAGGAAAAAAGGATTGAGCAGCTGAAATCCAATCTCCCGATCCCTATAGCACCCGATTTCTCGTCCATTCATGTTAGATGGTCAGCCAGATGGTCAGTGTTTTCATCTGCTGCTCTGGTATCTTATTTAAAGATGGGAGCATTTTGTGATCTACTGTAGTAAGAGCATAATGCAGGAAGGAGATAATAGAGCAGCTGTCAAAGACCCAGCATTTGTGCTCTATATAGATGGTGCTATTTTCTGTGCTCGCTTTCGCCCTCTGCTGATTAGTGTTCTTTAAATCCCCTGAGAAGTATGGAAGGGATGTACCAGTTGTTTTGGATACATTCATGACTCAGAGTGATTATAACTAGAGATGAGCGAAGTGAAGAACTGCAAGGCCAATTAGTCCACAGCTGCCTTTCATTTAATAATGAAGACCGCACTGTATAGTTGGTGTTCATTGTTAATGGCCGCTCGCCACCTTTAATGCACCTTTAAACAGGGGCTGTACCAATTCTCCAACCCCAGGACGTTCCTGCTCTACAGGTGGGAGCCTTTCTTCTGCCATCTGATTTTCCTCCTTTTCCACATCATCTAATACTGATGAGAATACAGTTGCAAGAAAAAGTATGTGAACCCTTTGGAATTATATGGATTTCTGCACAAATTGGTCATAAAAAGTGATCTGATCTTCATCTAAGTCACAACAATAGACAATCACAGTCTGCTTAAACTAATAACACACAGAGAATTAAATGTTGCCATGTTTTTATTGAACACACCATGTAAACATTCACAGTGCAGGTGGAAAAAGTATGTGAACCCTTAGATTTAATAACTGGTTGAACCTCCTTTGGCAGCAATAACTTCAACCAAACGTTTCCTGTAGTTGCAGATCAGACATGCACAACGGTCAGGAGTAATTCTTGACCATTCCTCTTTACAGAACTGTTTCAGTTCAGCAATATTCTTGGGATGTCTGGTGTGAATTGCTTTCTTGAGTTCATGCCACAGCATCTCAATTAAGTTGAGGTCAGGACTCGGACTGGGCCACTCCAGAAGGTGTATTTTCTTCTGTTTAAGCCATTCTGTTGTTGATTTAATTCTATGCTTTGGGTTGTTGTCCTATTGCAACACCCATCTTCCGTTGAGCCTCAGCTGGTGGACAGATGGCCTTAGGCTCTCCTGCAAAATGTCTTGATAAACTTGAGAATTCATTTTTCCTTCGATGATAGCAATCCGTCCAGGCCCTGACACAGCAAAGCAGCCCCAAACCATGATGCCCCCACCACCATACTTCACAGTTGGGATGAGGTTTTGATGTTGGTGTGCTGTGCCACTTTTTCTCCACACATAGTGTTGTGTGTTTCTTCCAAACAACTCAACTTTGGTTTCATCTGTCCACAGAATATTTTGCCAGTACTGCTGTGGAAAATCCAGGTGCTCTTGTGCAAACTGTAAACGTGCAGCAATGTTTTTTTGGACAGCAGTGGCTTCCTCTGTGGTATCCTCCCATGAAATCCATTCTCGTTTAGTGTTTTACGTATCGTAGATTCGCTAACAGGGATGTTAGCATATGCCAGAGACTTTTGTAAGTCTTTAGCTGACACTCTAGGATTCTTCTTCACCTCATTGAGCAGTCTGCACTGTGCTCTTGCAGTCATCTTTACAGGACGGCCACTCCTAGGGAGAGTAGCAGCAGTGCTAAACTATCTCCATTTATAGACAATTTGTCTTACCATGGACTGATGAACAGCAAGGCTTTTGGAGATACTTTTATAACCCTTTCCAGCTTTATGCAAGTCAACAATTCTTAATCGTAGGTCTTCTGAGAGCTCTTTTGTGCGAGGCATCATTCACATCAGGCAATGCTTCTTGTGAAAAGCAAACCCAGAACTGGTGTGTGTTTTTTATAGGGCAGGGTAGCTTTAACCAACACCTCCAATCTCATCTCATTGATTTGACTCCAGTTGGCTGACACCTCACTCCAATTAGCTCTTGGAGATGTCAATAGTCTAGGGGTTCACATACTTTTTCCACCTGCACTGTGAATGTTTACATGGTGTATTCAATAAAAACATGGTAACATTTAATTCTTTGTGTGTTATTAGTTTAAGCAGACTGTGATTGTCTATTGTTGTGACTTAGATGAAGATCAGATCACATTTTATGACCAATTTGTGCAGAAATCCATATAATTCCAAAGGGTTCACATACTTTTTCTTGCAACTGTATGTCATCAGGAACATCCAGCTTCTCATCTCTCTGCATCTTGATGACTTTTCTGAGCATGGAGACCAAGAAGCCTGATTTGGAAGAAGTAAACCCAGCAAAAGACTGTCATCGCCTTAAGGGGTGCAGACTGGATGGTATTAGTTGGAACACTGGCAGTGGAATAATAAAGGCTTCCATCTTATTGGTATAGAGTTACATATCTTAGTTTACGGCTGATATAGGAATAAGTAAATGTAGGAATAAATAAAACTGATGCCGAATAAGTCTCCCTGCACTGTGTCTTTCCTCTCCCTAAAGTCTCCCTGCACTGTCCCTGCACTCTCCCTCTCCAATATTCTTCTATTAATAATTTTCAGCAACACTGCCCCTAGCACATGAGAGCTTGCCTCGTCTCTCCCTATGCTCAGCTCACAAGACAAGCTAATAAAGGGTTAATGGCAATTTGAGAAACACTTGTGTGACGTGTCAATCTTGACAGATCTAGTGACATACACTATATGGAAAAAAATATTGGGATACACGCTTTCATCACTGAATTAAGGTGTTTCATTTAGCCCATTACTACAGGTGTATAAAATCCAGCTCGTAGCCATCCAGTCTACCTGTACAGACATTTGTGAAGGAATGAGTTGTCCTAAAGAGCTCACTGAATTTCAGTGTGGTCCTGTAATAGGATGCCTTCATTGTAACAAGTCAATTTTTGACATTTCCTCCCTCTTCCCTAGATATTCCTCCATCAACTGTGAGTGAAGGAACCACAGCAACTCAGCCAAGGAGTGAAAACCACGTAAAGTCACAGAGCGGAGAGGACGAATGCTGAGGCACATACTGCATAACAATCACAGCCTCCAAGTCCAAACCTCCCCTGGCATTAACATCAGATACAAAAACTTTGCTGTGCGGAAAGCTTCATAGTGCAACTGTATGTGCAGCGAGCCCAGGAGGAATGGGGAAGAGAATGGGAGTGGTAGTGGCTGCAACAGTTATTCACAGCGGCAATGCTCACACAGATGCTCTCCCAGGGCTGTGCTGTTGTAAGAGGTTGCACACTTTTTCTCTTGGGGCACACCCTGATGTTGGGGCTCCTGCCTGATGGTAGTTCAGGGCCCTTGGTTTTTTGACTGTTGTACAGGTGCAGTGCCCTGAAAGCCTACTGCAAAATGTTAATGTATTTAAAACACACAATGCACATTGTGGCTCAGATACATTTGAGTCCACGACAATGGGTTCTTAAATGTTGCAATAACAAATCTAATCCTGACACCAGGCTGGTAGCTTACTCTTCTTGGATCTGTCTCATTTCCTTACTGGTGGTATGGCATCAAGAGGACCAGTAGTGATTTCTTCTGGTTCTTCTGGGCTGTGGATCTTGGCAGGTTCTGCCCATGCTGAATTCTGTACTTGCACCATGAAGTGGATCAAAGATCTCGGGAACCATTGTAGAGGGTCTGGAGTAGTGGGCTATTCAACGGGAGGCTCAAGGATTAGTGACTCAGGCAGCTCTGTTGACTTTTATACTTCCATGAGTTGAAACAAGTTCATTCTTTCCCCCCCCCCAAGAATTCTACAGTATTTGAGATTCCAAATTACATAACAAAACAATACAAAGTCACATGAATAATGTTTCGATATGCAGATGCAGTCACAATCTGTATATTAATGTTTTATCAGTGTTCAAATCATCCGATACCGTAACTGTACATGCCAAGCTACAAGTATCAACACTCTCCTATGTTCCTAAGGTAAGAGACATAAAATGGGTACTTGGCCACACCAGATGACAGAAAAAAAGGGGTAAATTTCTCTTGCTAACAGTATCTGTGTCTCCCCCGTCCGTAATGAAAGAGGAAACAATATGAACTCTAAAGGAATTAATTGACACCACAGCTTCGTGATCAGGTGGTGGACTTGGGACCAGAAGATCTGAGTGGACCGACATTCCCAGAGGCTATGATATAAATCCATTGCAGACTCTCCACACTTAGGGCAAAGAATTATCCTATTGAGGTGTTGCAGGGAACCTGGCACGTTAAAGCCAAAAATGGTCCCATGCAAAATTCTAAAATGAGTATCCCTCCAGGTTTCATTTAGAATCATATGTTTCACCACACAATTGTAGCACTACCTGCAGATGGGTCTCATGGAATCATTGTAACGGTCGTTAGGCAGCCTACCTGGAATTTGGGGGTGGTTTTCTTTAGAACCAGAAGGAGTTCGGATCCTAGGCTTCAGGGCTAGGGATGAGCGAACTCGAACTGTATAGTTCGGGTTCGTACCGAATTTTGGGGTGTCCGTGACACGGACCCGAACCCGGACATTTTCGTAAAAGTCCGGGTTCGGGTTCGGTGTTCGTCGCTTTCTTCGCGCTTTTGTGACGCTTTCTTGGCGCTTTTTGAAAGGCTGCAAAGCAGCCAATCAACAAGCGTCATACTACTTGCCCCAAGAGGCCATCACAGCCATGCCTACTATTGGCATGGCTGTGATTGGCCAGAGCACCATGTGACCCAGCCTCTATTTAAGCTGGAGTCACATAGCGCCGCCCGTCACTCTGCTCTGATTAGCGTAGGGAGAGGTTGCGGCTGCGACAGTAGGGCGAGATTAGGCAGATTAACTCCTCCAAAGGACTTGATTAACTGATCGATCTGCAGCTGTGGATCATTGAGCTGCTGATCCTCAATTGCTCACTGTTTTTAGGCTGCACAGACCGTTTGTCAGTCTCATTTTTCTGGGGTGATCGGCGGCCATTTTGTGTCTTGTGGTGCGCCAGCACAAGCTGCGACCAAGTGCATTTAACCCTCAATGGTGTGGTTGTTTTTTGGCTAAAGCCTACATCAGGGTGAAGCTGTCACACCAAGTGCATTTAACCAGCAATAGTCTGTTCATTTTTTGGCCATATACAAAATCAGGGGCAAGCTGCGCCTGTCACCAAGTGCATTTAACCCTCAATGGTGTGGTTGTTTTTTGGCTAAAGCCTACATCAGGGTGAAGCTGTCACACCAAGTGCATTTAACCAGCAATAGTCTGTTCATTTTTTGGCCATATACAAAATCAGGGGCAAGCTGCGCCTGTCACCAAGTGCATTTAACCCTCAATGGTGTGGTTGTTTTTTGGCTAAAGCCTACATCAGGGTGAAGCTGTCACACCAAGTGCATTTAACCAGCAATAGTCTGTTCATTTTTTGGCCATATACAAAATCAGGGGCAAGCTGCGCCTGTCACCAAGTGCATTTAACCCTCAATGGTGTGGTTGTTTTTTGGCTAAAGCCTACATCAGGGTGAAGCTGTCACACCAAGTGCATTTAACCAGCAATAGTCTGTTCATTTTTTGGCCATATCCCAGTCTAATTCTGTCACTAAATCCATACCGGTCACCCAGCGCCTAAATACTAGGCCTCAAATTTATATCCAGCTAAATCTGTCCCTAGTGCTGTAGCTGGGCGAGTTATTTAGTGTCCGTTCAAGCACATTTCTTGTTCTGGGTTGAAATACAATTCCCAATTTAGCAATTTCATAATTTAGTGGTTCCTGCTATATCAGAGCTATTTGAAATCTATCCCAAAAAGGGTATATAATATTGAAGGTGCACATTGGGTCATTCAGAATAACTTCACACACACCCGCTACTGTGTATTTCCAAGTCTAATTCTGTCACTAAACCCATACCTGTCACCCAGCGCCTAAATACTAGGCCTCAAATTTAAATCCCTCTAAATCTCTCGTTACCCACCGCTGTACTGTTGTTGCTGGGCAAGATATTTAGTGTCCGTCAAAGCACATTTTTTGTTCTGGGTTGAAGTACAATTCCCAATTTAGCAATTTCATAATTTAGTGGTTTCTGCTATATCAGAGCTATTTGAAATCTATCCCTAAAAGGGTATATAATATTGAAGGTGCACATAGGGTCATTCAGAATAACTTCACACACACGCTTCTGTGCATTTCCAAGTCTAATTCTGTCACTAAATCCATACCGGTGACCCAGCGCCTAAATACTAGGCCTCAAATTTAAATCCCTCTAAATCTCTCGTTACCCACCACTGTACTGTTGTTGCTGGGCAAGATATTTAGTGTCCGTCAAAGCACATTTTTTGTTCTGGGTTGAAGTACAATTCCCAATTTAGCAATTTCATAATTTAGTGGTTTCTGCTATATCAGAGCTATTTGAAATCTATCCCTAAAAGGGTATATAATATTGAAGGTGCACATAGGGTCATTCAGAATAACTTCACACACACGCTTCTGTGCATTTCCAAGTCTAATTCTGTCACTAAATCCATACCGGTGACCCAGCGCCTAAATACTAGGCCTCAAATTTAAATCCCTCTAAATCTCTCGTTACCCACCGCTGTACTGTTGTTGCTGGGCAAGATATTTAGTGTCCGTCAAAGCACATTTTTTGTTCTGGGTTGAAGTACAATTCCCAATTTAGCAATTTCATAATTTAGTGGTTTCTGCTATATCAGAGCTATTTGAAATCTATCCCTAAAAGGGTATATAATATTGAAGGTGCACATAGGGTCATTCAGAATAACTTCACACACACGCTTCTGTGCATTTCCAAGTCTAATTCTGTCACTAAATCCATACCGGTGACCCAGCGCCTAAATACTAGGCCTCAAATTTAAATCCCTCTAAATCTCTCGTTACCCACCGCTGTACTGTTGTTGCTGGGCAAGATATTTAGTGTCCGTCAAAGCACATTTTTTGTTCTGGGTTGAAGTACAATTCCCAATTTAGCAATTTCATAATTTAGTGGTTCCTGCTATATCAGAGCTATTTGAAATCTATCCCAAAAAGGGTATATAATATTGAAGGTGCACATTGGGTCATTCAGAATAACTTCACACACACCCGCTACTGTGTATTTCCAAGTCTAATTCTGTCACTAAACCCATACCTGTCACCCAGCGCCTAAATACTAGGCCTCAAATTTAAATCCCTCTAAATCTCTCGTTACCCACCGCTGTACTGTTGTTGCTGGGCAAGATATTTAGTGTCCGTCAAAGCACATTTTTTGTTCTGGGTTGAAGTACAATTCCCAATTTAGCAATTTCATAATTTAGTGGTTTCTGCTATATCAGAGCTATTTGAAATCTATCCCTAAAAGGGTATATAATATTGAAGGTGCACATAGGGTCATTCAGAATAACTTCACACACACGCTTCTGTGCATTTCCAAGTCTAATTCTGTCACTAAATCCATACCGGTGACCCAGCGCCTAAATACTAGGCCTCAAATTTAAATCCCTCTAAATCTCTCATTACCCACCGCTGTACTGTTGTTGCTGGGCAAGATATTTAGTGTCCGTCAAAGCACATTTTTTGTTCTGGGTTGAAGTACAATTCCCAATTTAGCAATTTCATAATTTAGTGGTTTCTGCTATATCAGAGCTATTTGAAATCTATCCCTAAAAGGGTATATAATATTGAAGGTGCACATAGGGTCATTCAGAATAACTTCACACACACGCTTCTGTGCATTTCCAAGTCTAATTCTGTCACTAAATCCATACCGGTGACCCAGCGCCTAAATACTAGGCCTCAAATTTAAATCCCTCTAAATCTCTCGTTACCCACCACTGTACTGTTGTTGCTGGGCAAGATATTTAGTGTCCGTCAAAGCACATTTTTTGTTCTGGGTTGAAGTACAATTCCCAATTTAGCAATTTCATAATTTAGTGGTTTCTGCTATATCAGAGCTATTTGAAATCTATCCCTAAAAGGGTATATAATATTGAAGGTGCACATAGGGTCATTCAGAATAACTTCACACACACGCTTCTGTGCATTTCCAAGTCTAATTCTGTCACTAAATCCATACCGGTGACCCAGCGCCTAAATACTAGGCCTCAAATTTAAATCCCTCTAAATCTCTCGTTACCCACCACTGTACTGTTGTTGCTGGGCAAGATATTTAGTGTCCGTCAAAGCACATTTTTTGTTCTGGGTTGAAGTACAATTCCCAATTTAGCAATTTCATAATTTAGTGGTTCCTGCTATATCAGAGCTATTTGAAATCTATCCCAAAAAGGGTATATAATATTGAAGGTGCACATTGGGTCATTCAGAATAACTTCACACACACCCGCTACTGTGTATTTCCAAGTCTAATTCTGTCACTAAACCCATACCTGTCACCCAGCGCCTAAATACTAGGCCTCAAATTTAAATCCCTCTAAATCTCTCGTTACCCACCGCTGTACTGTTGTTGCTGGGCAAGATATTTAGTGTCCGTCAAAGCACATTTTTTGTTCTGGGTTGAAGTACAATTCCCAATTTAGCAATTTCATAATTTAGTGGTTTCTGCTATATCAGAGCTATTTGAAATCTATCCCTAAAAGGGTATATAATATTGAAGGTGCACATAGGGTCATTCAGAATAACTTCACACACACGCTTCTGTGCATTTCCAAGTCTAATTCTGTCACTAAATCCATACCGGTGACCCAGCGCCTAAATACTAGGCCTCAAATTTAAATCCCTCTAAATCTCTCGTTACCCACCGCTGTACTGTTGTTGCTGGGCAAGATATTTAGTGTCCGTCAAAGCACATTTTTTGTTCTGGGTTGAAGTACAATTCCCAATTTAGCAATTTCATAATTTAGTGGTTCCTGCTATATCAGAGCTATTTGAAATCTATCCCAAAAAGGGTATATAATATTGAAGGTGCACATTGGGTCATTCAGAATAACTTCACACACACCCGCTACTGTGTATTTCCAAGTCTAATTCTGTCACTAAACCCATACCTGTCACCCAGCGCCTAAATACTAGGCCTCAAATTTAAATCCCTCTAAATCTCTCGTTACCGCTGTACTGTTGTAGCTGGGAAAGTTATTTAGTGCCCGTCAAAGCACATTTTTTGTTCTGGGTTGAAGTACAATTCCCAATTTAGCAATTTCATAATTTAGTGGTTCCTGCTATATCAGAGCTATTTGAAATCTATCCCAAAAAGGGTATATAATATTCAAGGTGCACATTGGGTCATTCAGAATAACTTCACACACACGCTTCTGTGCATTTCCAAGTCTAATTCTGTCACTAAATCCATACCGGTCACCCAGCGCCTAAATACTAGGCCTCAAATTTATATCCCGCTGAATTTGAATACAATACATTGGGCCAAATAATATATTTGTTGTTGTGGTGAACCATAACAATGAGAAAAACATCTAGTAAGGGACGCGGACGTGGACATGGTCGTGGTGGTGTTAGTGGACCCTCTGGTGCTGGGAGAGGACGTGGCCGTTCTGCCACATCCACACGTCCTAGTGTACCAACTACCTCAGGTCCCAGTAGCCGCCAGAATTTACAGCGATATATGGTGGGGCCCAATGCCGTTCAATTGGGTGGCCGACAGTGGATCCAGCACGTTCACATTATCTCCCACCCAGTCTTCTGCAGAAAGCGCACAGATGGCGCCTGAAAACCAACCCCATCAGTCTGTCACATCACCCCCATGCATACCAGGGAAACTGTCTCAGCCTCAAGTTATGCAGCAGTCTCTTATGCTGTTTGAAGACTCCGCTGGCAGGGTTTCCCAAGGGCATCCACCTAGCCCTTCCCCAGCGGTGAAAGACATAGAATGCACTGACGCACAACCACTTATGTTTCCTGATGATGAGGACATGGGAATACCACCTCAGCATGTCTCTGATGATGACGAAACACAGGTGCCAACTGCTGCGTCTTTCTGCAGTGTGCAGACTGAACAGGAGGTCAGGGATCAAGACTGGGTGGAAGACGATGCAGGGGACGATGAGGTCCTAGACCCCACATGGAATGAAGGTCGTGCCACTGACTTTCACAGTTCGGAGGAAGAGGCAGTGGTGAGACCGAGCCAACAGCGTAGCAAAAGAGGGAGCAGTGGGCAAAAGCAGAACACCCGCCGCCAAGAGACTCCGCCTGCTACTGACCGCCGCCATCTGGGACCGAGCACCCCAAAGGCAGCTTCAAGGAGTTCCCTGGCATGGCACTTCTTCAAACAATGTGCTGACGACAAGACCCGAGTGGTTTGCACGCTGTGCCATCAGAGCCTGAAGCGAGGCATTAACGTTCTGAACCTGAGCACAACCTGCATGACCAGGCACCTGCATGCAAAGCATGAACTGCAGTGGAGTAAACACCTTAAAACCAAGGAAGTCACTCAGGCTCCCCCTGCTACCTCTTCTGCTGCTGCCGCCTCGGCCTATTCTGCTGCTGCCGCCTCGGCCTCTTCCTCCGCCTCTGGAGGAACGTTGGCACCTGCCGCCCAGCAAACAGGGGATGTACCACCAACACCACCACCACCACCTCCGTCACCAAGCGTCTCAACCATGTCACACGCCAGCGTTCAGCTCTCCATCTCACAAACATTTGATAGAAAGCGTAAATTCCCACCTAGCCACCCTCGATCCCTGGCCCTGAATGCCAGCATTTCTAAACTACTGGCCTATGAAATGCTGTCATTTAGGCTGGTGGACACAGACAGCTTCAAACAGCTCATGTCGCTTGCTGTCCCACAGTATGTTGTTCCCAGCCGGCACTACTTCTCCAAGAGAGCCGTGCCTTCCCTGCACAACCAAGTATCCGATAAAATCAAGTGTGCACTGCGCAACGCCATCTGTAGCAAGGTCCACCTAACCACAGATACGTGGACCAGTAAGCACGGCCAGGGACGCTATATCTCCCTAACTGCACACTGGGTAAATGTAGTGGCAGCTGGGCCCCAGGCGGAGAGCTGTTTGGCGCACGTCCTGCCGCCGCCAAGGATCGCAGGGCAACATTCTTTGCCTCCTGTTGCCACCTCCTCCTTCTCGGCTTCCTCCTCCTCTTCTTCCACCTGCTCATCCAGTCAGCCACACACCTTCACCACCAACTTCAGCACAGCCCGGGGTAAACGTCAGCAGGCCATTCTGAAACTCATATGTTTGGGGGACAGGCCCCACACCGCACAGGAGTTGTGGCGGGGTATTGAACAACAGACCGACGAGTGGTTGCTGCCGGTGAGCCTCAAGCCCGGCCTGGTGGTGTGTGATAATGGGCGAAATCTCGTTGCAGCTCTGGGACTAGCCAATTTGACGCACATCCCTTGCTTGGCGCATGTGCTGAATTTGGTGGTGCAGAAGTTCATTCACAACTACCCCGACATGTCAGAGCTGCTGCATAAAGTGCGGGCCGTCTGTTCGCGCTTCCGGCGTTCACATCCTGCCGCTGCTCGCCTGTCTGCGCTACAGCGTAACTTCGGCCTTCCCGCTCACCGCCTCATATGCGACGTGCCCACCAGGTGGAACTCCACCTTGCACATGCTGGACAGACTGTGCGAGCAGCAGCAGGCCATAGTGGAGTTTCAGCTGCAGCACGCACGGGTCAGTCGCACTACAGAACAGCACCACTTCACCACCAATGACTGGGCCTCCATGCGAGACCTGTGTGCCCTGTTGCGCTGTTTCGAGTACTCCACCAACATGGCCAGTGGCGATGACACCGTTATCAGCGTTACAATACCACTTCTATGTCTCCTTGAGAAAACACTTAGGGCGATGATGGAACAGGAGGTGGCCCAGGAGGAGGAGGAGGAGGATGAGGAAGAGGGGTCATTTTTAGCACTTTCAGGCCAGTCTCTTCGAAGTGACTCAGAGGGAGGTTTTTTGCAACAGCAGAGGCCAGGTACAAATGTGGCCAGCCAGGGCCCACTACTGGAGGACGAGGAGGACGAGGATGAGGAGGAGGTGGAGGAGGATGAGGATGAAGCATGGTCACAGCGGGGTGGCACCCAACGCAGCTCGGGTCCATCACTGGTGCGTGGCTGGGGGGAAAGGCAGGACGATGACGATACGCCTCCCACAGAGGACAGCTTGTCCTTACCCCTGGGCAGCCTGGCACACATGAGCGACTACATGCTGCAGTGCCTGCGCAACGACAGCAGAGTTGCCCACATTTTAACCTGTGCGGACTACTGGGTTGCCACCCTGCTGGATCCACGCTACAAAGACAATGTGCCCACCTTACTTCCTGCACTGGAGCGTGATAGGAAGATGCGCGAGTACAAGCGCACGTTGGTAGACGCGCTACTGAGAGCATTCCCAAATGTCACAGGGGAACAAGTGGAAGCCCAAGGCCAAGGCAGAGGAGGAGCAAGAGGTCGCCAAGGCAGCTGTGTCACGGCCAGCTCCTCTGAGGGCAGGGTTAGCATGGCAGAGATGTGGAAAACTTTTGTCAACACGCCACAGCTAACTGCACCACCACCTGATACGCAACGTGTTAGCAGGAGGCAACATTTCACTAACATGGTGGAACAGTACGTGTGCACACCCCTCCACGTACTGACTGATGGTTCGGCCCCATTCAACTTCTGGGTCTCTAAATTGTCCACGTGGCCAGAGCTAGCCTTTTATGCCTTGGAGGTGCTGGCCTGCCCGGCAGCCAGCGTTTTGTCTGAACGTGTATTCAGCACGGCAGGGGGCGTCATTACAGACAAACGCAGCCGCCTGTCTACAGCCAATGTGGACAAGCTGACGTTCATAAAAATGAACCAGGCATGGATCCCACAGGACCTGTCCGTCCCTTGTCCAGATTAGACATTAACTACCTCCCCATAACCATATATTATTGGACTCCAGGGCACTTCCTCATTCAATCCTATTTTTATTTTCATTTTACCATTATATTGCGATGCTACCCAAAGTTGAATGAACCTCTCCTCTGCCTGTGTGCTAGGCCTAAATATATGCCAATGGACTGTTGCAGTGGTGGCTGACATGAAGCCTGATTCTCTGCTATGACATGCAGACTAATTCTCTGCTGACATGAAGCCAGATTGTCTGTTACGGGACCTCTCTCCTCTGCCTGGGTGCTGGGCCTAAATTTATGACAATGGACTGTTGCAGTGGTGGCTGACGTGAAGCCTGATTCTCTGCTATGACATGCAGACTGATTCTCTGCTGACATGAAGCCAGATCGTCTGTTACGGGACCTCTCTGCTCTGCCTGTGTGCTAGGCCTAAATATATGCCAATGGACTGTTGCAGTGGTGGGTGACGTGAAGCCTCATTCTCTGCTATGACATGCAGACTGATTCTCTGCTGACATGAAGCCAGATTGTCTGTTACGGGACCTCTCTGCTCTGCCTGTGTGCTAGGCCTAAATATATGCCAATGGACTGTTGCAGTGGTGGGTGACGTGAAGCCTCATTCTCTGCTATGACATGCAGACTGATTCTCTGCTGTCATGAAGCCAGATTGTCTGTTACGGGACCTCTCTGCTCTGCCTGTGTGCTAGGCCTAAATATATGCCAATGGACTGTTGCAGTGGTGGGTGACGTGAAGCCTCATTCTCTGCTATGACATGCAGACTGATTCTCTGCTGACATGAAGCCAGATTGTCTGTTACGGGACCTCTCTGCTCTGCCTGTGTGCTAGGCCTAAATATATGCCAATGGACTGTTGCAGTGGTGGGTGACGTGAAGCCTCATTCTCTGCTATGACATGCAGACTGATTCTCTGCTGTCATGAAGCCAGATTGTCTGTTACGGGACCTCTCTGCTCTGCCTGTGTGCTAGGCCTAAATATATGCCAATGGACTGTTGCAGTGGTGGGTGACGTGAAGCCTCATTCTCTGCTATGACATGCAGACTAATTCTCTGCTGACATGAAGACAGATTCTCTGTTACGGGACCTCTCTCCTCTGCCTGTGTGTGTGCTGGGCCTAAATATATGCCAATGGACTGTTGCAGTGGTGGCTGACGTGAAGCCTCATTCTCTGCTATGACATGCAGACTGATTCTCTGCTGACATGAAGCCAGATTCTCTGTTACGGGACCTCTCTCCTCTGCCTGTGTGTGTGCTGGGCCTAAATATATGCCAATGGACTGTTGCAGTGGTGGCTGACGTGAAGCCTCATTCTCTGCTATGACATGCAGACTGATTCTCTGCTGACATGAAGCCAGATTCTCTGTTACGGGACCTCTCTCCTCTGCCTGTGTGTGTGCTGGGCCTAAATATATGCCAATGGACTGTTGCAGTGGTGGCTGACGTGAAGCCTCATTCTCTGCTATGACATGCAGACTGATTCTCTGCTGACATGAAGCCAGATTCTCTGTTACGGGACCTCTCTCCTCTGCCTGTGTGTGTGCTGGGCCTAAATATATGCCAATGGACTGTTGCAGTGGTGGCTGACGTGAAGCCTCATTCTCTGCTATGACATGCAGACTAATTCTCTGCTGACATGAAGACAGATTCTCTGTTACGGGACCTCCCTCCTCTGCCTGGGTGCTGGGCCTAAATATATGCCAATGGACTGTTGCAGTGGTGGCTGACGTGAAGCCTCATTCTCTGCTATGACATGCAGACTGATTCTCTGCTGACATGAAGCCAGATTCTCTGTTACGGGACCTCTCTCCTCTGCCTGTGTGTGTGCTGGGCCTAAATATATGCCAATGGACTGTTGCAGTGGTGGCTGACGTGAAGCCTCATTCTCTGCTATGACATGCAGACTGATTCTCTGCTGACATGAAGCCAGATTCTCTGTTACGGGACCTCTCTCCTCTGCCTGTGTGTGTGCTGGGCCTAAATATATGCCAATGGACTGTTGCAGTGGTGGCTGACGTGAAGCCTCATTCTCTGCTATGACATGCAGACTAATTCTCTGCTGACATGAAGACAGATTCTCTGTTACGGGACCTCCCTCCTCTGCCTGGGTGCTGGGCCTAAATATATGCCAATGGACTGTTGCAGTGGTGGCTGACGTGAAGCCTCATTCTCTGCTATGACATGCAGACTGATTCTCTGCTGACATGAAGACAGATTCTCTGTTACGGGACCTCTCTCCTCTGCCTGTGTGCTAGGCCTAAATATATGCCAATGGACTGTTGCAGTGGTGGGTGACGTGAAGCCTCATTCTCTGCTATGACATGCAGACTGATTCTCTGCTGTCATGAAGCCAGATTGTCTGTTACGGGACCTCTCTGCTCTGCCTGTGTGCTAGGCCTAAATATATGCCAATGGACTGTTGCAGTGGTGGGTGACGTGAAGCCTCATTCTCTGCTATGACATGCAGACTAATTCTCTGCTGACATGAAGACAGATTCTCTGTTACGGGACCTCTCTCCTCTGCCTGTGTGTGTGCTGGGCCTAAATATATGCCAATGGACTGTTGCAGTGGTGGCTGACGTGAAGCCTTATTCTCTGCTATGACATGCAGACTGATTCTCTGCTGACATGAAGCCAGATTCTCTGTTACGGGACCTCCCTCCTCTGCCTGGGTGCTGGGCCTAAATATATGCCAATGGACTGTTGCAGTGGTGGCTGACATGAAGCCTGATTCTCTGCTATGACATGCAGACTAATTCTCTGCTGACATGAAGACAGATTCTCTGTTACGGGACCTCTCTCCTCTGCCTGGGTGCCGGGGCCTAAATATCTGAGAATGGACTGTTCCAGTGGTGGGTGACGGGAAGCCAGATTCTCTGCTATGGAACCTCTCTCCAATTGATTTTGGTTAATTTTTATTTATTTAATTTTTATTTTAATTAATTTCCCTATCCACATTTGTTTGCAGGGGATTTACCTACATGTTGCTGCCTTTTGCAGCCCTCTAGCCCTTTCCTGGGCTGTTTTACAGCCGTTTTAGTGCCGAAAAGTTCGGGTCCCCATTGACTTCAATGGGGTTCGGGTTCGGGACGAAGTTCGGATCGGGTTCGGATCCCGAACCCGAACATTTCCGGGATGTTCGGCCGAACTTCTCGAACCCGAACATCCAGGTGTTCGCTCAACTCTATTCAGGGCTTCTCTCTCTGTCAGTGGACACTTCTCTAACCATTCTAGTTGTTGCTCAGTCTTCTCCATACTTTCTGCTAGGAGGGAGAGTTAGTCAGTGAGGGCAGCAACTGCATCTGGAACAGGGGATTAAGCTCTTGCTTGACAGCATGGCTGGTTTCTGCAGGCATAAGATTACCCTTTCTTCCCTTAGAGCACATCCTGATATTGGTGCTCCTGCCTGATGGTAGTTGGGGTGTCCTTGGTGTTGTAGGTTTGGCGTAGGTGCAAGACTTGAGATGTAGGTGCAGTGGCCGGCGAATGGTGCTGCTGTCAGTAACCAGGCCAGTTGTAGTAGATAAACGTCTCTCTTTACTAAAGTGCAGAATGGGAGTTATAGTACATCCAAAGGTATCAAAACACAGTTCCAAACAATTCACAGTGAAAGTACTGTATTCTAAGATAGCAATGTATGGACATACAGTAAGGAACAGAAGTATTTGAACACCCAGCGATTTTGCAAGTTCTCCCACTTAGAAATCATGGAGGGGTCTGAAATTCACATTGTAGGTGCATACCCACTCTGACAGAATAAATAAATAAATTCAGGAAATCACATTCTATGATTTTTAAAGAATTTGTCTTGCACTGCTGAACATAAGTATTTAAACACCTAAGAAAATCAGTGTTAATGTTTGGTACAGAAGCCGTTGTTTGCAATTGAAGAGGTCAAACGTTTCATGTAGTTCTTGACCAGGTTAGCACACACTACAACAGGGATTTTGGCCTACTCCTCCACACAGATCTGTTCTAGATCTGTCAGGTTTCGGGGCTGTCGCTGAGCAACACAGATTTTCAGCTCCCTTCAAAGATGTTCTATTGGATTTAGGTCTGGAGACTGGCTAGGCCACTCCAGTACCTTGATATGCTTCTTACGGAGCCACTCCTTGGTTATCCTGGCTGTATACTTCGGGTCGTTGTCATGTTGGAAGACCCGGCCACGACCCATCTTCAATGCTCTGACTGAGAAAAGGAGGTTGTTGCTTAAAATCTCACAATAAATGGCCCCATTCATCCTCTCCTTAATACAGTGCATTCGTCCTGTCCACTTCACAGAAAAGCACCCCCAAAGCATGATGTTACCACCCCCATGCTTCACAGTAGGGATGGTGTTCTTGAAATGCAACTCATCCTTCTTTTTCCTCCAAACACGACAAGTGAAGTTTAGACCAAAAAGTTCTACTTTGGTCTCATCTGACCACATGACTTTCTCCCGTGCCTTCTCTGGATCATCCAGATGGTCATTGGCAAACTTCAGACGGGCCTGGACATGTGATGACTTGAGCAGGGGAACCTTCCATGCAATGTATGATTTGAAACCATGACAGCGTAGTGTTCTATTGACAGTGACCTTTAAAACTGTGGGCCCAGCTCTCTTCATGTCATTGACCAGCTCCTCCCTTGTAGTTCTGGGCTAGTTCCTCACCTTTCTTATCATCAGTGATACCCCATGAAGTGAGATCTTGCATGGAGCCCCAGTCCGAGGGAGACTGATAGTCGTCTTTAGCCTCTTCTATTTTCTAACAATTGCTCCAACAGTTGATTTATTTTCACCAAGCTGCTTTGCAATTGCCCCGTAGCCCTTTCCAGCCTTGTGGAGGTCTACAATTTTGTCTCTGGTGTCTTTTGACAGATCTTTGGTCTTGCCCATGGTAGTAGTTGGCGTCTGACTGACTGTGAGGTGGACCGGGGTCTTTAAAGAGCTCAGACAAGTGCTACTAAGTTAGATTAATTAGTGGAGTAGAGGGGACCTTTTAAAGGCGCAGTAACAGGTCTTTGAGAGCCCGAATTCTTGCTGTTTCTCAGGTGTTCAAATACTTATGTTCAGTAGTGCAATACAAATAAATTCTTTAAAAATCATACAATGTGATTTCCTGAATATTCTTTTTAAATTCTCTCTCAGAGTGGGAATGCACCTACAATGTGAATTTCAGACCCCTCCATGATTTCTAAGTTGCAAGGTGTTCAAATACTTCTGTTCCTCACTGTAGGTTATGATGGGGATTGTATACTCCTTATATTTATCTCTCCAAAGTCACTCTCTCTCCTTACAGAATCTAAGATTGGCAATAAAGTTCTTGCATATGTGACAGTAATTCCCAGGTAAGGGATACAGGATTAAGATATTGTGTGTCCATGAGTGAAGGGTGTTTTGACAATGTCACTCTCATTGTAGTAAAGTCTCTTTCAGCCTTAAACGGCAAATACCTTACTGACTGACTCAAGTACTCAGCATGGAGATTCTAGACCTGCTTGGTTTTTCCTTTCTCTCTTTGGAATACTATGAAGTACAGATGGTATTCTCTCTGTGGATCTCTCAGAGATAGTGATTCTCTGGGATGAAGGCCTAGTCCTCTGAGGAGTAAGCACATGTAGCTTCTCACTTCCTAACACACAACACTAAACTGAACTAAGGGTGGTCCTATGTCTCTCTCCTAGCTTACTAAAGGGCAGAGTCAGGATTGTTAACACTGACTAGTCCAAACACAACTATACTGGGAAGTACAATACATTATAACATTTAACAACAAGAAACAATTGAGAGGCCCCTATGGCATACTGCACATGAAAGCCTTACATTGACAAGCGTTGGATTGAGTGGTGCAAAGCACATGCCACTGGAATCTTTATTGCAGGTAAAGTGAATGCGTCAGATCTGTGTTGGATTTCATGTTAGATCTTGGATCAGATGAAAAGTTTCTTTCAATCCCTGATATGTTAGGTTTGATCTCAAGGGATCATAAATTCTTTTCATGAATAGAAGTCTAACATTGCATAGAGATTTTACAGTGCATTGACGGTCATTGAATTACATGATTTTACTATTATTCTACTGTTGAGCTCCACCAGTCAGGAGCAGTCACGTTGCTTAAACTTTTTAAATCCTTAAAGGGCTTCTGTCACTCCACTAAAGTCATTTTTCATTTTTTGGCTACTTAAAATCCTTATACTGCGATTTATCAATATATAGTCCTCTTACTCTTTTTCGTTCAATATTTTCTTAAAAAAACGCACTTTTATAATATGTAAATTACCGCATCCTCCTTTCAAATAAACGCCCCCTCCTCCTGTTGATTGACAGGGCCAGCAAGCGCTCTTGTCCTCTGGCTAGCCCTGTCTGCCTTCTAAATTTCGCACCGCACCGGTCTTCAGTCGGCGCAGGCGCACTAAGAGGAGGACGCTCACTCGGCCTCTCAATCCTCAATGCGCCTGCGTCGGGTGTAGATGTGACGTCATCGGCGCAGGCGCATTGAGGAAGGAGCGGCCGAGCGAGCGTCCTCCTCTCAGTACGCCTACGCCGACTGAAGACCGTTGCGGCGCAGGCGCAAGATTTAGAAGGCAGACAGGGCTTGCCAGAGGACGAGAGCGTTCGCTGGCCCTGTCAATCAGCAGGAGGAGGGGGTGTTTATTTGAAAGGAGGATGCGGCGGCTACCAGCAAGTAACCGCCCTACTTGCTGGTAGAGAGGTAATTTACATATTATAAAAGTGTGTTTTTTTAAGAAACTACTGAACGAAAAAGAGTAAGAGGACTATATATTGATAAATCGCAGTATAAGGATTTTAAGTAGCCAAAAAATTTAAAATGACTTTAGTGGGGTGACAGAAGCCCTTTAAGTGTCAATGATTGTGTTTTAAAGTAGGACATCTATGGGAGTCTGCATGGCATGAGTATCTGGAACCATAGAGACCTGGAACCATTGTGAAAACAAAGACAGTGGTCAGCAGTATTGTATGAATGGCTATACATGCAAAGGCAGAATAGGAGGAGAAGACCCTGCAGTTTCATCAAGCTGATCTTCTGCGGCATGGATATCCCTCAGTGCCCAGTGCTGTCTGCAGTACCCCAGATCCGGGGTTATGTGCAATTGTTTTTGTTCCAATTGTGATGTCATGTACTGTACACCAGCATGACATGGTATGGTTGGAAGGGACAGGGTTAACCACCCTGTTCCTCCCCTCTTGATATGATCCTGCTAGCTGCCAGGAGGGAGAGTTCTAGTCTACTCCAAGGGTCTTAGGGACAAGTTCTTGACTGCAAGAATATGAAAACTCCAGATATCAGAAAAGCTAAAGCATTTACAGTCAGCAGAGTGACCAGCAAACCACATATTTGCAGACCCTGTGGCAGGTGAAGGATTATGGTTCAGACACCCATTACCTAGCTTACATCCAGGCCAGACCCACTCAATCAAAGCCTGCATTACACAGTGGACACCCAGAGCCACAAGTGCCAGCACACAGGTGTTAGCCAGAACTTCAAGAGAGAGTCATAAGTGTGATGCTCACGGCCGGGTCCAGTGCCTGGGGGATCCCTTGGAAGGTTTCTATGAAATATGTCCATCTTATAGAGAAAGTAAACGTGACGCCAGATGCAGTTAAGCAATGAGGACATGGAGTCCCCTTTGTAGATGGTAGTGTTGGTACCCAGTGTAGGAAGGCCAGAGTGGTGTTAAATAGGCCACAATATCCCTGGAGATGCTGTGTAGCACTTTTGTCAAGGTGCTCCTACCTGAATACGGGTGAATCCCAGACGCGGTCTACCGAAGCAGTGCAAAAGGGGATGAAGAACTTGGATGGGGTAGAACAAAGTTGAGTCCAGACTTGGTAAAGGTTGAACAGTTGCTTTTACTTGACATGAATGATAATCCACACAGTTTCCAGACTTTATCTTGGTTTCCGCAGGACAAATGGCAGGCGAATAACTTTCTCTGCAAACAAACTCCTCCCTGCTGTGTCCTTAGTGTAGCTCTCTCAGCACTGCTATGTTAGCAGTAATAGTAGTCTGTCTCTTGCTATGATCCTAGAAGTTTCTGGTCGTGGCTTTGAGCACCTCAAGCTTCGGCTCAGCTTGGGTGAAAGCCATGCAAGCCCAGGAGGAGATATTCAACCATATAGTCCTTTTGCAGCCAAAACCTGCAGGCCCAGCAGAGCAGGCAGCGCCCTGCTGTCCTACACACAACCTTCCCTTAGGAGTGTAGACTAGGACTCTGTAGGCTCGCCCAGGAGGGACGAGAACCTGCTGCTTCCCCATACAGGGGCTAAGCTAGACTGCTCCCTAACACTAAACTCCTCCTCTCATCCTCCCTCTAGAGGGAGAGAGAAAATGGACAATCCAGTCCATTCCCTGCAATTAGCACTGCCAAATGCTTGCTGCCACCTTGTGGTACCCAGCCGGGCCAGCTACAGGTTCATGTGGACCCTTGGGTGATAAAGTCTCAGTTGGCCCCCTTACACAGTGATAACTCTCTGAGTACAGATGATATAGTAGATATCACCTGCAGTCCTATGTAACAGCACAGATAACACAGTCATGGCTATCTGAGTACAGAAAATGTAGTAGTGTTACCTGCAGTCCTATGTAAAACCACAGATAACACTAGTGCTAATAATGTGGTAGTGTTACCTGCAGTTCTATGTAAAACCACAGGTGACAGTAGTGCTAATAATGTGTTGGTGTTACCTGCAGTCCTATGTAAAACCACAGATTACACTAGTTCTGATAATGTGGTAGTGTTACCTGCAGTCCTATGTAAAACCACAGATAACACTAGTGCTAATAATGTGGTATTGTTACCTGCAGTCCTATGTAAAACCACAGATAAGACTAGTGTAGATTATGTGGTAGTGTTACCTAGGTCCTTAGTGTGCCTCCCTGTGTCTCTCCCACGGACTCCATGTTGGCTGCGCTGCCTCCTCTTCCTCCTTCTTCTTCTTGCCCCGCACAGAACGTCCTGATGCAGCTGCGTCAAGACATAGGAACACTGTGGGCATGGTGATGGTGACACACACACAGGGAGAGACACACACACACACAGGGAGAGACACACACAGGGAGAGACATACACACACAAAGGGAGAGAGACACACACAGGGAGAGACACACACAGGGGGAGAGAGAGACACACACAGGGGGAGAGAGAGACACACACACAGGGAGAGACACACACAGGGGGAGAGAGAGACACACACAGGGGGAGAGAGAGACACACACACAGGGAGAGACACACACAGGGGGAGAGAGAGACACACACACAGGGAGAGACACACACAGGGGGAGAGAGAGACACACACATGGAGAGACACACACAGGGAGAGACACACACAGGGAGAGACACACACAGGGAGAGAGACACACAGGGGGAGAGACACACAGGGGGAGAGAGAGACACACACAGGGAGAGACACACACAGGGAGAGACACACACAGTGAGAGAGACACACACAGGGGGGAGACACACACAGGGAGAGACACACACAGGGAGAGACACACACACACACACACACACACAGGGAGACACAGAGAGAGAGAGAGAGAGAGAGAGAGACACACACACAGGGAGACAATCTACACTAGTCTTATCTGTGGTTTTACATAGGACTGCAGGTAACAATACCACATTATTAGCACTAGTGAGAGACACACAGGGAGAGACACACACAGGGGGGAGAGACACACACACACACACACACAGGGAGACACAGAGAGAGAGAGAGAGAGACACACACACACAGGGAGAGACACACACAGGGGGGGGAGACACACACACAGGGAGACACACAGAGAGAGAGACACACACACAGGGAGAGACACACACAGGGAGAGACACACACACAGGGGGAGACACACACACACACACACACACACACAGAGACACACACACAGGGGGAGAGAGACACACACACAGGGGGAGAGAGACACACACACACAGGGGGAGAGAGACACACACACAGGGGGAGAGAGACACACACACAGGGGGAGAGAGACACACACACACACAGAGACACACACACACACAGAGACACACACACAGAGAGAGAGAGACACACACACACAGGGAGAGACACACACAGGGGGAGAGAGACACACACACACACAGAGAGACACACACACACACACACACACACACACAGAGACACACACACACACAGGGAGAGAGAGGGAACATGGACTGGGGTTTAAAAGGGAATTATCAACATGTACCAGAAGGTGGTCTAAACTGTAACCCATTAGGCACTGGCTAGACTGCGGGATGGAGTCTAAGCAATGCCTTAGGCCTCATGCACACGGCCACTGTGCATCTGTTCCAAGCATTGGGGACCGCAATTTGTGGTCCCCAATGCACGGGCAACGTCCGTGGGGTGGCCGGGACTGATTGAGACCCATTTAACTTGAATGGGTCCGTGAACCATCCGCACCGCCAAAAAATAGAACATGTTCTATTTTTTTGCAGTGCGGAGAACACCACAGACACACTCCGTAGTGCTTCCCATCCGTGCTTCCGCACCGCATCTCCATGATTGCGGACCCCTTCAATTTCCCCGTGTATTGAGTTACATGGAATAAATATGCACATTATTCTCAGACATGACATACATTGAATGACAGGTATTAGCACATAGGAAACAGTAGGGAGGAGCCAAAAGGAGTGGTAATGGCACTCTGAGTAATTACATTAGCAAGATAACACATCAGAGATGCATGTAACTGTCACTTTGTCAGCCACCATAACTCATCATCTGGAGACAGAAATGACACTTGTACAAACTACTGCTGGATATACTACAAGTTATATTTTGTACTGAGTAAAGATCTGCTCTTATTCTTTTACTTCTGGCCTGAGTCTTTAAATTACATTTCCACTACACCGATCACCAGGGAGCAATGGCCCGAGGGAGTACACCGTTACACAATATCTCATCAGGCCCACTACCACTCCCATCCTCTGCACCAGTTCCTGAGGGGCTCACTGCATGTCCATCACATAATCGTGTATAGAATGGCTGGTCCTCGGTGGTTGTACGCTACCAGTTATAAACACAAACTATGCTACATGTATTTTTAAAGAGACTCCATCAATTCCAATGTATACCAGCATGAATTAGGATATTTTTACAATTAAAGGACTGTCCATTTTGGACAATCCCTTTTAGTTAGAGGGTTGCTCGAATAATAGATGATTATGAGATGTCCTGCTTCTGCGACCATTAATGATCTGTTATCATCTGCGGGGTAAAAGCGCACTACACCAGGGATGCCCAACCTGCGGCCCTCCAGCTGTTGTAAAACTACAACCCTCATAATGCCTTGCTGTAGACTGATAGCTGTAGGCTGTCCAGGCATGCTGGGAGTTGTAGTTTTACAACATCTGGAGGGCCGCATCCCAGCACTGCACAGTTCCCATCAAAAACAATTGGCCATCCCTTGAGGGTCCTCCAGAGAAAGAAACTTTTTGTAAGACTCTCCTCCCGATCTATTAGATAAACTCCTGAAAGGTGAAGCTTCTATCAGACTAGGTTTCAATGTTCAAGTATTTTAATGCAATTTTTAAAACCAAAGAGCAGAACTTACAGTGGATATAAAAAGTCTACACACCCCTGTTAAAATGTCAGGTTTCTGTGACGTAAAAAAATTAGACAAAGATAAACCATTTCAGAACTTTTTCCACCTTTAATGTGACCTATAAACTGTACAACTCAATTGAAAAACAAACTGAAATCTTTTTAGGTAGAGGGAAGAAAAAATATAAAAATAAAATAATATGGTTGCATAAGTGTGCACACCCTTAAACTAATACTTTGTTGAAGCACCTTTTGATTTTATTACAGCACGAAGTCTTTTTGGGTATGATTCTATCAGCATGGCACATTTTGACTTGGCAAGATTTGCCCACTCTTCTTTGCAAAAACACTCCAAATCTGTCAGATTGCGGGGGCATCGCCTGTGCACAGCCCTCTTCAGATCACCCACAGATTTTCAATCGGATTCAGGTCTGGGCTCTGGCTGGGCCATTCCAAAACTTTAGTCTTCTTCTGGTGAAGCCATTCCTTTGTTGATTTGGATGTATGCTTTGGGTCGTTGTCATGCTGAAAGATGAAGTTCTTCTTCATGTTCAGCTTTCTAGCAGAAGCCTGAAGGTTTTGTGCCAATATTGACTCGTATTTGGAACTGTTCATAATTCCCTCTAGCTTAACTAAGGCCCCAATTCCAGCTGAAGAAAAACAGTCCCAAATCATGATGCTGCCACCACCATGCTTCACTGTGGGTATGGTGTTCTTTTGGCGATGTGCAGTGTTGTTTTTGCACCAAACATATCTTTTGGAATTATGGCCAAAAAGTTCAACCTTGGTTTCATCAGACCATAACACCTTTTGCCACATGCTTTCGGGAGACTTCAGATGTGTTTTTTTTTGCAAAATATAGCCTGGCTTGGATGTTTTTCTTCGTAAGAAAAGACTTTCGTCTTGCCACTCTACCCCATAGCCCAGACATATGAAGAATACGGGAGATTGTTGTCACATTGTCACAACCAGACAGCTGAGAAGCTCTGACAGAGGCCTTTCAGAACCTCCTCCTTGAGTTTCTGTGGTGTGGTATTCAGTTCCTCCTCTCGTTAGCCTCTCTCAGCTGTCATGTGTTGGACTAATTGCTTCCCTTTAAATTCCTCCCCAGAAGGCTTTTCTGGGCGGCTTATACTTCTTCCTGGAGTGTGTGTGCATGCTGACCTTGTTCTCCTGTCTGATACAAAGCTAAGTGTTGTACCTTTATCGTTTATTTTCTGTTTGCTGGATTCCAGGTGACCCTGACTCCCTCCGTATCTTGTGTAGGGAGCCGGTGGTCGTGTCCCCTCACTATTGTAGGGTGCTTGTCATGGTCTTACCTTCTTGCTGCTCTCCTTCGTTTGACATGTGCTGGCGGCCATCTTGGTTTCTGGGTTTCTTGTAGCCTCCCACCCTGCGGCTTCTCCTTCCCACTGGGAGGAGCTGGATGCCTAGCTCATATATATAGGAGGTCTGTGGCTTCAGTTCCTTGCTTGGTCCTCCTGTGTTCACATGCTTCTAAGACTGCAGCTGCTTCTGGTTCCTGATCCTGGCTTCGTCTGACTACCCTGCTGGTTCCTGATCCAGGCTTCGTCTGACTACCCTGCTGGTTCCTGATCCAGGCTTCGTCTGACTACCCTGCTGGTTCCTGATCCAGGCTTCGTCTGACTACCCTGCTGGTTCCTGATCCTGGCTTCGTCTGACTACCCTTCTGGTTCCTGACCTCTGGCTTCGCAAGACCCTGCTTCGGTTTAGCCATCCGTTTGGACTTTTGCCTTACAGCTTGATTTTCAATAAAGCCTTCTTATTTCCACTTATCTCTTGTTGTACGTCTGGTTCATGGTTCCATGACAGTGCTTAGGGCTTTATAGTCTAGGTTCGTGGATATGCAAACCTCCACCATTAGGATCTTTGCATAGGCTGAGCAGCCAGGGAAAGTGCCAGGTCTCCTGCAGACTTTTTCTCAGCTTCAAGTGACCGGTTCAGCTTGCGTTCATGGAGTTTGTTCTGAGCCTAAGATCTCGCTCCCGGATACGTTCTCCGGGGGTAGTGAGAATTTTGTGCGTTTTAGAGAGGCTTGCAAACTCCATTTTCGCCTTCTTCCCCACTCCTCTGGTGATGAGGAACGGAGGGTGGGGATCATTATATCGCTGCTCAGAGGTAACGCTCAGTCCTGGTGAGTCCTTTTCGCTGCCGGAGGGGGCACGGCCTCTCCGTTCAGTGGATGAATTCTTTTTAGCCCTGGGTCAGATATATGATGATCCGGATCGTATTGCTCTGGCTGAGTCTAAACTACGTCTATTATGCCAGGGTAAACAATTCGCAGAAATATACTGCTCAGAATTTCGGAGATGGGCAGTTGATACTGGTTGGAATGATGCTGCGCTCCGAAGTCAATTTTGCCATGGTCTTTCAGAGGGATTGAAAGATGCATTTGCCTTTCATGAGAGGCCTATTTCTTTGGACTCTGCTATGTCTCAGGCCGTTCGTATTGACAGGCGTCTTAGAGAGAGAGGAGAGATGTCCCCTTCCTGTCATACTCAGTCCCAGGACAGTGCAGCGGTCCCGTTCTGTGCGCAGGGGTCTCAGTCGCCGTCAGCCCCTTCTGAGCAGGAGCCCATGCAGCTGGGGTTGATTGCTTCTGACAATAGAAGATTCAGCTCAGGGCCGATCCTAGGGTCACAGGCGCCTGGGTGCAGAAATATTTCTGGCGCCCCCACATGGGCGTGGTTATCTTACTTTCTCCTCCCCTTTACAATGTTTCTATGGCAACAACTTCAGCCCCCAACTTCAGCCCCACGAATCGGCGGCTCGGCTTAAAAAAAAAAAGTCCCGGCGGCTCGCTCGGCCAGGGCCGGACTGGGGATAAAAACCAGCCCTGGAAAAGTTGCACACCAGCCCCACAGCATTGCGTCATTATTTACTTGTTTATAATAGGAGAAAGCATTCATTTTAAAACACGTGTGTAAACACGAATATGAACTTTGCCCCACGATAGCTCTTTTGTAGAACCCCCATAAAAACTTACAGCTACTTGACTTGGCCCTTGGGGATCTCGGACGCCACTTCAACACTTTGGCCGGGGGCTCGGCGGAGCTGATGTTGTGCTTTAACCTAATGAGAAAGATTTCATAATAAGGATTTGGAGAAGGGGCAGAGGAATAGCAGAGCAGACAGAGGCTGGTGCTGCTACTAGGGGGCTCATACCATGGGGGAGTAATAAAGCCCACCATAATGCCCCCCCAGTAGTAATAATTCTCCTTATAATATGCAAAACATTTGTAATGCCCCCAGTTGAGCTAATGTTCCCATAATGTGCCAATATAAAATACCCCTTCTCAGTGCCCCCGTAGATGACCCCCATAGTGCCCCCCCTTCCCCATAGTACCCACCATAATGTGTCCCAGTATAAAATGCCCCTATACAGAGCCCCCATATAAAATATCTTCTTTTTTAGCCTCAGTAGATGCCCCTATAGTGCCCCCCAATAATCTGCAGTAAGATGTGCCCCCATAGATGCCCCCAATCATGTGCCAGTAATAAGAGCCCCCCCACCATCATGTGCCAGTAGCCAGAGCCCCCCCATATCATGTCAGTAGCCAGAGCCCCCCCATATCATGTGTCAGTAGCCAGAGCCCCCCATATCATGTGCCAGTAGCCAGAGTGCCCCCAATCATGTGCCAGAAATAAGAGCCCCCCCACCATCATGTGCCAGTAGCCAGAGCCCCCCATATCATATGCCAGTAGCCAGAGCCCCCCCATATCATGTGCCAGTAGCCCCCCTATGTGCCAGTAGCCCTCCTTATCATGTGCCAGTAGCCCCCCTTATCATGTGCCAGTAGCCCCCCTTATCATGTGCCAGTAGCCCCCCTTATCATGTGCCAGTAGCCCCCCATATCATGTGCCAGTAGCCAGAGCCCCCCCCCCTTATCATGTGCCAGTAGCCAGAGCCCCCCCCCATATCATGTGCCAGTAGCCAGATCCCCCCCATTATCATGTGCCAGTAGCCAGAGTGCCCCCATATCATGTGCCAGTAGCCAGAGTGCCCCCATATCATGTGCCAGTAGCCCCCCATATCATGTGCCAGTAGCCCCCCTTATCATGTGCCAGCCCAGTAGTCCCCCCTTATCATGTGCCAGCCCAGTAGTCCCCCCCTTATCATGTGCCAGCCCAGTAGCCCCCCTTATCATGTGCCAGCCCAGCCCAGTAGTCCCCCCTTATGTGCCAGCCCAGTAGCCCCCCTTATGTGCCAGCCCAGTAGCCCCCCTTATCATGTGCCAGCCCAGTATTGTACCTATATAAAAAAAATAATAATAATAATACACTTATACTTACCTCCAGCAATGCGATGCGATGCAGGCCGCCTCTTCCGTCTGTGTCCCTCGCTATACGGCTCAGGCGACGCGTCGCGATGACGTCATCGCGCCGCCTGCACCGGCCTGAGCTCTGATAGGCTGCAGAGGAACAGGAGGGGACACACCTCTCCCTCCTCTGCCGCAGCACAGGCATCTGTATTGCCGTCCTGAGGACGGCAATACAGATGACTATGGAGATGAGCGCTTCCGCAATGGAGGCGCTCATCTCCTGCTCTGCCCTGCCGCCGGCCGCGGCCGCCCCCACTTGTCACCAGGGCCGCGGCCTTGCGGCACTCAGGCTTGCCGGCCCACCGGGAAATTTCCCGCTATCCCGGCAGGCCAGTCCGGCCCTGCGCTCGGCGCCTTTCGGGTGACAGCGCTGGGGTGCGGGGCACCCACTGCACCCCGTGTAGGATCGGCCCTGATTCAGCTCGCATGGGAGGGTTTGTTTTTGTTGTGGAGGTATAAATCATTTGGCAAATATTTGTCCCTCTAGGAGATTCAGGCAGTTTTCTGGGAGTAATAAAGAAACAAACAGGAAAAAATCTTTTAAAAATGTTCCGTCTGTTACTATTGGCAGGGTTGAGGCGGAAATTGAAGGTTTTCCATTTGCTTGTAGTTCCCGTTTTGTCCTGCCGGCTAGGGTGGCGCTAAAGAGCAAGAACATTTTTTGTGAGATTTTTGTGGATAGTGGAGCAGCGGTCAATCTCATTGATAATCAATTTGCGATAACTCATGGTTTCCAGGTGCGCACTTTGGGAAAGGATATTCCTGTTTTTGCTATCGATTCCGCTCCACTTTCTCAAAAATCATTAAAGGGCATAGTTCACAATATCCGTTTAATTGTGAGTGATGCTCATGTTGAGGATGTGTCATGTTTCGTCCTTAGCGGTTTACCTACCCCTCTGGTGTTGGGGCTGCCCAGGCTCACTAAGCATAACCCCACCATTGATTGGCAAGCGAGGCAAATAAATGGTTGGAGTGACTTTTGCAGAGAGAATTGCCTCACGACATCTGTTTCTGAGGTTGCTACTAAGACTGTACTATCTTTTCTCTCTGAATTTTCGGATGTCTTCTCTGAGAGTGGAGTTCAGGATTTGCCCCCGCACAGGGAGTACGATTGCCCTATTAATCTCATCCCAGACGCCAAGCTGCCTAAATCTCGTTTATACAATCTTTCCCAACCTGAGAGGATCGCTATGCGTGCTTATATCTCTGAGAGTCTGAGAAAGGGACACATACGACCCTCGAAGTCACCTGTTGCCGCTGGTTTTTTCTTTGTTAAGAAAAAAGATGGTTCTTTAAGACCTTGTCTGGATTTCAGGGAACTGAACAATATCACAATTCGTGACCCTTATCCGCTTCCTCTGATCCCGGACCTATTTAACCAGGTTGTTGGGGCTAAAGTCTTTTCCAAATTAGATTTAAGAGGGGCATACAACCTGGTCAGGGTCAGAGAAGGGGACGAATGGAAGACGGCCTTCAATACCCCTGAGGGCCATTTTGAAAATGTGGTTATGCCTTTTGGTTTGATGAATGCCCCAGTCGTTTTTCAGCATTTCGTGAACAGCATTTTTTATCATTTGATGGGAAAATTTGTATTGGTGTATTTGGATGACATTTTGATTTTTTCTCCCGATTTCAAAACTCATAAGGAACATTTACGTCAGGTCTTGCTCATCCTGCGGGAGAATAAATTATATGCGAAACTGGAAAAATGTGTGTTTGCGGTTCCAGAAATTCAATTTCTGGGGTTTATTCTCTCCGCTTCTGGTTTTCGCATGGACCCCGAGAAGGTCCGCGCTGTGCTTGAGTGGGAGCTTCCTGAGAATCAGAAGGCGCTGATGCATTTTTTGGGCTTTGCCAATTATTACAGGAAGTTCATTTTGAATTATTCTTCTATTGTTAAACCACTCACTGATATGACCAGAAAGGGGGTAGATTTTTCTTCTTGGTTAGTAGAGGCGCGTAAGGCTTTTTCTGATATCAAGGAGAGTTTTGCTTCTGCTCCCATCTTGGTGCAACCTGATGTTTCTTTACCCTTCATAGTTGAGGTTGATGCTTCTGAGGTGGGTGTGGGGGCGGTCTTGTCTCAGGGTTCCTCTCCTGCCAATTGGCGACCGTGTGCCTTTTTCTCAAGAAAACTCTCCTCCGCAGAGAGAAATTACGATGTGGGAGATAGGGAATTGTTGGCCATCAAGTTGGCTTTTGAGGAATGGCGCCATTGGCTAGAGGGAGCCAGACACCCTATTACCGTATTTACTGACCATAAAAATCTGGCCTACTTGGAGTCAGCCAAGCGTCTGAACCCGAGACAGGCCAGATGGTCTTTGTTCTTTTCTAGGTTTAATTTTGTTGTCACGTTCCGCCCTGGAGTTAAGAATGTGAAGGCAGATGCCCTGTCACGTTGTTTTCCGGGAGGCGGGAATTTTGAAGACCCGGGTCCCATTTTGGCTGAAGGTGTGGTGGTCTCTGCTCTTTTTCCTGAATTGGAGGCAGAGGTGCAGGCAGCCCAGTCAGAGGCTCCTGATCTTTGTCCTCCTGGGAGGTTGTTTGTGCCTCTCGCTTTAAGACACAAGATTTTTAAAGAACACCACGATACGGTCCTTGCTGGGCACCCGGGGGTAAGAGCCACACTGGATCTCATCGCTCGGAGATTCTGGTGGCCTGCGCTTCGTAAGTCGGTTGAGGGTTTTGTGGCAGCCTGCGAGACTTGCGCTCGTGCCAAAGTCCCTCATTCACGGCCATCAGGTCCTCTCCTTCCCTTACCCATTCCTTCCCATCCTTGGACACATCTGTCCATGGACTTCATAAAGGACCTGCCTCGTTCCTCGGGGAAGACTGTGATTCTGGTGGTGGTGGACCGTTTTAGCAAAATGGTGCATTTCATCCCTTTTCCTGGTTTGCCCAATGCTAAGACGCTGGCGCAGGCATTTGTTGATCACATTGTCAAATTGCACGGTATTCCTTCAGACATAGTCTCTGATAGGGGCACGCAGTTTGTTTCCAGATTCTGGAAGGCTTTCTGTTCTCGCTTGGGGGTTCGGTTGTCATTCTCTTCTGCTTTCCACCCGCAGTCGAATGGCCAGACAGAGCGCGTCAATCAGAATCTGGAGACATATCTGCGCTGTTTTGTGGCGGAGAATCAAGAGGATTGGTGTTCTTTTTTGTCCCTTGCTGAGTTTGCTTTAAATAACCGTCGTCAGGAGTCCTCTGATAAGTCACCATTTTTTGGTGCATATGGGTTTCATCCACAGTTTGGGACTTTCTCGGGAGAGGGGTCTTCTGGTTTACCTGATGAGGACATATTCTCCTCGTCTTTGTCATCTATTTGGCAAAAGATTCAGGATAATCTAAAGAGCATGAGTGAGAGATATAAGCGTGTGGCAGATAAGTGACGTGTGCTTGGTCCGGACCTGAATGTTGGTGATCTGGTGTGGTTGTCTACCAAGAATATCAAATTGAAGGTTCCCTCCTGGAAGTTGGGTCCTAGGTTTATTGGGCCTTACAAAATCCTGTCTGTCATCAATCCTTTTGCATACCGTCTTGATCTTCCTCAGACTTGGAAGATCCATAATGTTTTTCATAAGTCCTTATTGAAACCTTATGTTCAACCCATTGTACCCTCGCCTTTGCCTCCTCCTCCGATTATGGTTGATGGGAATCTTGAATTTCAGGTCTCTAGGATTGTGGATTCTCGTCTTGTCCGCGGTTCTCTTCAGTACCTTGTTCATTGGGAGGGGTATGGTCCTGAGGAGAGGATGTGGGTCCCAGTGACGGACATTAAGGCCTCTCGTCTCATCAGGGCTTTCCATAGGTCCCATCCTGAGAAGGTGGGTTCTGAGTGTCCGGAGTCCACTCGCTAGAGGGAGGGGTACTGTCACAACCAGACAGCTGAGAAGCTCTGACAGAGGCCTTTCAGAACCTCCTCCTTGAGTTTCTGTGTTGTGGTATTCAGTTCCTCCTCTCGTTAGCCTCTCTCAGCTGTCATGTGTTGGACTAATTGCTTCCCTTTAAATTCCTCCCCAGAAGGCTTTTCTGGGCGGCTTATACTTCTTCCTGGAGTGTGTGTGCATGCTGACCTTGTTCTCCTGTCTGCTACAAAGCTAAGTGTTGTACCTTTATCGTTTATTTTCTGTTTGCTGGATTCCAGGTGACCCTGACTCCCTCCGTATCTTGTGTAGGGAGCCGGTGGTCGTGTCCCCTCACTATTGTAGGGTGCTCAGGGCTTTATAGTCAAGGTTCGTGGATATGCAAACCTCCACCATTAGGATCTTTGCATAGGCTGAGCAGCCAGGGAAAGTGCCAGGTCTCCTGCAGGGGTCTCCCTTGGTTCCTTAGCTTTTGGATCCAGCGAGTCATTTATACATGTTGCTTTGCCTTGTTTCCTGTACACCGTCCGTGACACACATGTACCACACAGCTAGTACTTGCCAGATATTCCTACAGCTCCTTTAATGTTGCTGTAGGCCTCTTGGTAGCCTCCCAGACCATTTTTTTTCTCGTCTTTTCATCAATTTTGGAGGGACGTCCAGTTCTTGGTAATGTTGTGCCATATTTTCTCCACTTGATGATGACTGTCTTCACTGTGTTCCATGTGTTCTAATGCCTTGAAAATTCTTTTGTCCCCTTATCCTGACTGATACCTTCTAACAATGAGATCCTTCTGATGCTTTGGAAGCTCTCTGTGGTCCATGGCTTTTGCTGTGGGATGCGACTAAGAAGATTTCAGGAAAGACCAACTAGAGCAGCTGAACTTTATTTGGGGTTAATCAGAGGCACTTGAAATGATGGCAGGTGTATGCTGACTCCTATTTAACATGATTTTGAATGTGATTGCTTAATTCTGAACACAGCTACCCCCCCCCATTTTTTTACAGCACAGAAACCTGACATTTTACCAGGGGTGTGTAGACTTTTTAGGGGTTTTCTGGGAGAAGAATATTGATTACATATCCTCAGGGTAGGCCATCAAAATCTGATCAATGGGTGGTGGATTTCCCTTGCCCATCAGATCTTTGAAGAGACTGCTGCACTCTGGCCTCCTCATAGCACTACAAGCACAGGAATCAAGTATGAATGCGACATCAGGAAATTACTTCATGCTCAGACTTGGTGCCCAATCAATCAGATACTGATGACCCACCCTGAGGAACCTATCCTGAGGACCTGTCCTGGAAAACCCATTTAATGGGTTGCCTTAATGAGACCACATGCCTCATCGTTGGTACAGAGTCTAAAGAATTATAACCAGCATAGGAGTGAGTAGCTCTACATTTCACGTATAATGTTGCTGGGGTCAAGAGTGGGGTCAAGCACCAGGATGGGATGCTAATAACCCTGTCTGAAGGTGTTGCTGTATCTCCTGACCTTTTGCCATTCCTCCAGATTACTCTGGGTGGCATGTAGATAGTCTAAAGGTATGTCTGTAATCTTAATACAGTATGTAAAATCCGGCACATACACGCCTTCAAATTTTTCTGCAAATCTGCAGGCAAATGTCACCCTTCTCAATTGAAAGGAATGAAATCCACAGTGAAAATCCACAGCAGCAGCTGACAAACTGTGGGTTTAAACATCTGCACCCCATATCAATTTTATGTAGTATGTGGACGAGATTTGCACAGATTTCATTTAATTTGCTGTTATTGTATTCTGTTGCAGATTTCACAATTATTCCGGTACCTATGGACTTACTTGTCTGGGCACCATCTAAACTTTTTATTGCAGACCGACTTTTCTGCACTTCCATCTCCTGATATGTTAAGAAGTCTCCATTTCAAGCTCTTATGTGATGGTGTCTATGCCATTTCCCAAAAAATAATATAGCCTCACTTTGTAGGCTGAAGAAAGCTCATCTACCATTAGACTGACCTTAACCGTTAGCCCCTCTCATATTACTAGTAGGTGCCCACGTGACAACTTCCGCTTCATCGAAGCTAAAATTCATTACTATAATAATAACCCAAATGTTTTGTATTAGCGTATGTGTTAGGAGAACTGATGGACTCATCCCGAATTATAGATAGTCAACCATCGTGACTTCAGACTTTTATATTATCCTTCTCGATGACTTGTAATACGTACATTTTCTTACTGAGGGGACTTTATATAAGGTATAATGCTACTACTGATGATAGATTTTGCTGGATTGAATAAAACATGGAAGCTACATTTTCAGAATTGAGTATTTTCTACAACCCAAGGCATTTTGCAGTGTGGTATCAGTTAGCAGTGAAGTATAGCAATGGTCTACCTTGGTTGCATTGTATGTGTTATCATTTTATTTTTCGCTGACCGGCTCAGAAATGAAATCAGTATCAGATGTCCAGAACAAGCTGCGGAAAGTGTAGTCTGGAGATTACTGCCCACTCTTTGTACTCTGTTTCTTGACCTTGAGCGCTGCCGTTCTCCTCAATGACTGTAGTTGTACACCAACATTATCTTCCTCAAACACTTGTCAATAGCGAACATGTCAGCCCACCCTTTGCAAAATCCAATTCTTTTGTTTCTTTTTTTTCTCTAATGTTGCAGGGTTTGAAGCTTACAGTTCTGTTCTTTGTACCAGAAATGGGTAAAACTGCATTTCTCATAATTTAAGAGGCCATGGAGCAATTGTAGGCTGACAAACAATACTGATCTATGATGGAGCTGACAGTTAATGGCTTTGGCATTTGATGGGAATCCCAAAGGGATAGTTCCTCGGAATACGGAGGAACTGTACAAGGGATGAGGATTTTGAGAAAGAGGGTTCTATTCTGTATCAGAGATTTTGAGAAAAAGGATTCCCGAGAAAAGTGTTAAATCAGGCATGGGAATTTGTACGGAAATGTGATAGAACTAACTAATATACTTGGTGAATATTGGTCACTCCTGAAAACCGATCCGGATATTTCTGGATTTATTCCAGATTTTCAAGCACTTAAGTATTGATGTGGTTACAATTTAAGAGATACAGTCAGGTCCATAAATATTGGGACATCAACACAATTCTAACATTTTTGGCTCTATACACCACCACAATGAATTTGAAATGAAACGAACAAGATGTGCTTTAACTGCAGACTGTCAGCTTTAATTTGAGGGTATTTGCATCCAAATCAGGTGAATGGTGTAGGAATTACAACAGTTTGCATTTGTGCCTCCCACTTGGTAAGGAACCAAAAGTAATGGGACAATTGGCTTCTCAGCTATCCCATGGCCAGGTGTGTGTTATTCCCTCATTATCCCAATTACAATGAGCAGATAAAAGGTCCAGAGTTCAATTCAAGTGTGCTATTCGCATTTGGACTCTGTTGCTGTCAACTCTCAAGATGAGATCCAAAGAGCTGTTACTATCAGTGAAGCAAGCCATCATTAGGCTGAAAAAGGAAAACAAACCCATCAGAGAGATGGCAAAAACATTAGGCATGGCCAAAAAAACTGGAACATTTTAAAAAAGAAGGAACTCACCGGTGAGCTCAGCAACACCAAAAGACCCGGAAGACCATGGAAAACAACTTTGGTGGATAACCGAAGAATTCTTGCCCTGGTTAAGAAAACGCCCTTCACAACAGTTGGCCAGATCAAGAACACTCTCCAGGAGGTAAGTGTATGTGTGTCAAAGTCAACAATCAAGAGAAGACTTCACCAGAGTGAATACAGAGGGTTCACCACAAGATGTAAACCATTGGTGAGCCTCAAAAACAGGAAGGTCAGATTAGAGTTTGCCAAACGACATCTAAAAAAGCCTTCACAGATCTGGAACAACCTCCTATGGACAGATGAGACCAAGATCAACTTGTAGCAGAGTGATGGGAAGAGAAGAGTATGGAGAAGCAAAGGAACTGCTCATGATCCTAAGCATACCACCTCATCAGTGAAGCATGGTGGTGGTAGTGTCATGGCGTGGGCATGTATGGCTGCCAATGGAACTGGTTCTCTTGTATTTATTGATGATGTGACTGCTGACATAAGAAGCAGGATGAATTTTGACGTTTTTCAGGCAATATTATCTGCTCATATTCAGCCAAATGCTTCAGAACTCATTGGACGGCGCTTCACAGTGCAGATGGACAATGACCCAAAGCATACTGCAAAAGCAAGCAAAGAGTTTTTTAAGGGAAAGAAGTGGAATGTTATGCAATGGCCAAGTCAATCACCTGACCTGAATCCGATTGAGCTGCATTTCACTTGCTGAAGACAAAACTGAAGGGAAAATGCCCCAAGAACAAGCAGGAACTAAAGACAGCTGCATTAGAGGCCTGGCAGAGCATCACCAAGAATGAAACCCAGCGTCTGGTAATGCCTATGCATTCCAGACTTCAGGCTGTAATTGACTGTAAAGGATTTGCAACCAAGTATTAAAAAGTAAAAGTTTAATTTATGATTATTATTCTGTCCCATTACTTTTGGTTCCTTAACAAGTGGGAGACACATATGCAAACTGTTGTAATTCCTACACCGTTCACCTGATTTGGATGTAAATACCATAAAATTAAAGCTGACACTCTTCAGTTAAAGCACATCTTGTTTGTTTTAATTCAAATCCATTGTGGTGGTGTATAAAGCCAAAAATGTTAGAATTGTGTATATGTCCCAATGACCTGACTGTACCTTGGTTCACAGCCATTTTGAGACTGATGTAAAAGAGACATGGCTAACCAATAGACAGACTGGTACCTTTCTTTGTGGCCACTGTAAAGCTTGTCAGTTCATCGTTAGAGGGTCTAAATTCTCAGATTCTGGTGGACACAGGGCATACTATACCCGCTCTTTTGCTAACTGCAATACTGAGGGTGTAATATATCTATGTAAATGCACATGCAATTTGATGTATGTAGGTAAAACGTGCCGTTCATTCAAGAGACGGATTTTGGAACATGTGGAGGATGTGAGAAGTGCCAGGCCCTGCACAGGGAAGTGGCAGAGGCCTAAATGTTTCTGGCGCAGGCACAGGTTGCTGCAGAGTAAGGGGACGTGGCAGCAGGAGTCACAGCGAGGGGCCTGAGCTCCTGGTGTCATCTAGTGGTCGTGTCTTGACCAGCAATCCAGCGATTCTTGAATGGTTGACTCGGTCATCCATTTAGCCCCAAGTGACATTAGACACCCCCAGCCAAGAGTCGGTGGGTTCATCAGACACAACCCTCAGTTGGCATGGTCCGGGACCAGACCCTGTGCCCTCACCTGTCCTCAACCTGCCTCTGTTCTTTTCTGTTTCCTCAGCCAGAGAAGTTTTTTATGCTGTGGGTTCAGCCAAGGATGAGCTACTAGAGGACAGTCAGCAGCTACTGGCCAGCCAAGATGTGGAGGAGACATCCGCCGCTTACTGCGCTAGGCGGGCAAGTAGTGAGGAGGAGAGTGGCGTAGGAGCTGGTGTTGCTAGCGATGAGGTTCCTGACCCAGAGACCTTTGAGGAGGACATCAGTGACATGGAGACAGTACTTGATGATGATGATGTAGCTGATCGCACTTGGGAGCCGGGTGAATTAGGTGCTTCATCATCATCGGGAGAAGAGGGTGGCAACTTACCCGTAAGGCAGTGGCGGAGCCAGCAAGTCGCTAGCGTGGCCGGGAGTCAGCAGGGTGGCAGCAGTGGGAGGTCGGGAGCCAAACATGCTCGGGGTAGACCACCCGCTTCGAAGGAGCCTACCTCCCCAGAATGTATTGGTGCAGGTGTGCATAGAAGCAGCGGCGGTAGCAATCAGTCAGTGCATAGTGTTGGGAGTAAAATCACCTAGTCGGCAGTGTGACAGTTTTTTGTTAAGCCGCCGGAGGTGAACATGGACATATGTAGTATCTGTGGGCAGAAGGTGAAGCGTGGCAAGGGTGCCAATGTTGGCACCAGGGCCCTGCGTCAACATATGCAGCGTCACCATAAAGTGGCCTGGGAGAACCATGGCTACGATGTGGTGGTCCAGCCACCCGCAGCAACCACTGCATCACTCAGTGGCCCACACCTGGTTTCAGGCAGTAATGGCTCCACCACCTCAGCTGAAGAGAGCTGTCTGTCCTTCCCATCATCTGCTGCCTCCTGTTCCGCCTCCTCCTCATCAGTCATTCCATCAGCAATCGATCACCAAAGCGATTGGCAAGAGAAAACAGTCCCAAGCCATCAGTTCTATGCCAAAAAGGCAGTACCAGCCCTACACACACATGTAGAACAGAAGCTGGGCCAGACCTTGAGCCTGTCGGTGTCTGCCAAAGTGCACGGCAGTCAGGGAAAATACATGTCCTTTATGGACCACTGGGTGAATATAGTTCCTACACAACCACACCAGCAACTTGGCCAGGTGACGCCGCTTCCGCCTCCAAGTTGTCATGCCGTTGGTCCTGCGACAAAGTCTGCCTCTGCCTCCTCATCCTCCACCGTGTCCTCAGCGTCCACTGCAGGGACAATCACAGTGCCCTTCGAGCATACCACATGTGCAGGGCACGGTGTCACGCTGTTCTGCACCTCGCCTCCCTGGGCGAGCGGAGTCATACAGGTGAGGAACTGCTCCGTGTACTTTATAAAAAAAAAAGTTAATCCTGGCTTTCTCTGCGACAACTCAAAATTGGAACCATGGTGACTGACAATGGGAAGAACATGGTGTAAGTGCTGCGTCAAGTAGAGCTGAGCCATGCGCCCTGCATGGCACACGTGTTCAATCTGGTTGTCAAGCGGTTCCTGATGTCTTCCACCCATCTGCAAGACATCCTAAAAATGGCAAGCAAACTTTGCATGCACTTCAGCTACTCGTACACCGCAAAGCATACCCTTATTGAGCTGCAGCGGCAAAATGGCATCCCCCAACATAGGCTGATATGCGACGTTTCCACCTATTGGAATTCCACCCTCTATATGTTGGACTGACTATACGAACAGAGAGAGGCCATAAACGATTTCTTGATGATTCAAGAAGACAGGAGTACTCCTCTGTGTGACTTTGATGTCAACCAGTGGCAGCTCATGCTTGACACCTGCCGTTTGCTCAGGCCCTTTGAGGAGGCCACGTTATTTTTCATTCGCCAGTGCTACGGGATGAATAACATCATTCCTGGCTGGTCAGGGGACTGGAGATGTGGCGCCTAGTTCTCACGGCCACATGAGCCCTATGGGGGCGGAACTGGAGGAGGGGGAAGAGGACATTTGAGCCCAAGCAATGTGTAGCAAAATGGGTGGTTTTTACACACAGGTAACAGGAGAGGAGGAGCAGCCAGAGGAGCTACAGGGCGATGAGGAAGATGAGGCAGAGGACCCAGAGACACCGTGGCATTATGCAGTGGAGATGGGGGCAGGGAGTCCCTCCGAGTCACTTGCACAAATGGCCCGATGTATGCTCACTTCCTTGTGTAATGACAGCCTAATTGTCACCATTCGGCAGAGGGATGACTTCTGGCTCTCCCTTGTTGGACCCTTGCTACTGGTCCAAAGTGGGGGTCTTTTTTATACCCGCAGAGAGGGAGGACAAACTGAACTACTATAGAGACATCCTATGTAGTGAGTTGGCCGCTGCCTATCTGCGCCATCGTCCATCCTCTCACAGGTCTGACTGGGGGGGACCCTCTGCACTCACATTCCTCTGCCATGGCTGCTGTGGCAGGGTGGGGGAGTAGGAGCAGTTACAGCTCCATCAGCAGCAACTTGAGTCTAGAGTCGCTGATGAGCAGATTTCTTCACCAGCCTAGTGAAGAAACTACTCACCAGCAGCAGCAGGTAGAGCTGGAGCAGGACCTGAACTAGCAGGTTTGGCATACTTGGACAGTACCCTGCCACCCCATATCGAAGATCCGCTGGACTACTGGGCAGCCAAACTGGATTTTTGGCCGCAACTAGCAGAGTTTGCCCCAGAAAAGCTGTCATGATATAGTATATGATAGTATAGTGGCATCAGAGTGAGTGTTTAGTACAGCGGGGGCCATAGTTACCCCAAGAAGAACTTGCCTGTCCATCCAAAATGTGGAGAGACCAGTGTCGGACTGGGGTACCTAGGGACCACCAGTAAAATTTATTTTGGGGGCCCACCGTATGGATACATTCAAATATAATAAATAATCGAACATTTTTTTTACATGAACATAAGCTGGTTGATGTGCTGTACATTGAATATATGTATGTAGTGTACTAAATCTAATGTGTTATGTGCCACTTGTGCAGGGGGTGGGAGACTAGGGGCCCACCTTGCTCAGGGGCCCACCTTGCTCAGGGGCCCACCGGGGGATTCCCCTGTACCCCTGTGGGCCAGTCCGAGCCTGGGAGAGACTGACCTTTGTCAAGATGAATCAGGCGTGGATCAGCCAGGATTTCTACCCACCAATGCCTGATGCATCAGACTAGATCATCCATGGTGCCATACCAACACTTTGACAAAAGAGACCAGTTTCTTCTGGCTACCTGCCTCAGCTACTATTCTGATACTGTCACCTGCCTGATGCCACATATCTGATGCCAAGTGCTCTATCTTTCATCCACCATCTTCATCTGGTACTCGTATTGCCACCCACCTCCCCACTTTGTCAACGGGTCACTCTGTGGTCTCCTGATGCTGCTGCCACCTTCTCACTATGTCACATTGCCACTCTGTGGTATCCTGATGCTGCTGCCACCTCCCCACTCTGTCACCTGGCCACTCTGTGGTATCCTGATGCTGCTGCCACTTCCCCACTTATTCACCTTGCCACTCTGTGGTCTCCTGATTCTGCTGAAACCTCCACACTATGTGACCTTGCCACTCTGTGGTCTCCTGATGCTGCTGTCACCTCCACACTATGTCACCTTGCCACTCGTGGTCTCCTGATGCTGCTGTCACCTCCACACTTATTCACTGGGTCACTCTGTGGTCTCCTGATGCTTTTGCCATCTCCACAATATGTCACCTTGCCACTCTGTGGTCTCATGATGCCAGTGTCACCTCTACACTTTGTCACCTTGCCACTCTGTGATCTCCTGATGCTGCTGTCACCTCCCCATTCTGTTACTGGGTCACTCTGTGGTCTCCTGATGCTGGTGTCACCTCCACACTATGTCACGTTGCCACTCTGTGGTCTCCTGATTCTGCTGAAACCTCCACACTATGTCACCTTGCCACTCTGTGGTCTCCTGATGCTGCTGTCACCTCTACACTATGTCACCTTGCCACTCGTGGTCTCCTGATGCTGTGGTCACCTCCACTATATGTCAACTTGCCACTCTGTGGCCTCCTGATGCCACTCTGTGGCCTCCTGTCATTGTGCCGCTTTATGGCCTCTTTCTGATGCTGCCGCCACCTCAAGACTGTCATTGCGCCACTCTGTGGTCTCTTCATGCTGCTTCTTACTCCCCACTATGTCATAGGGCCATTCTGTGGACTTCTTATGCTGTTCCCACCCTCCCCACTTCATGACTGGGCACTATTTTGCCTTTTGGCCTGGCTGACATCATCATTTATTTGACCCTTCTTCTGATCTGTCAGAAAAAAGCAAAAATGAGACACACAACGGATCCTGTCTGTGTAGCAGCTGTAAGGTCTGCATGGTCCAATCAGAATTGGCTTGTGATTTGAGGAAATACAGGAGTGGGTACAAATAACAGAAGACATGCAAATATTCAATTCACGTGTCATCTCTGCACTTGTATAAGCGTTTAATAGAACAGGTTGTGTAGACATCTATGCAGAATCAGCTAATGATGGTATAAAAGGAGTGCACTTCTTTTTGGCGCTAAAAATCGACCTGCAAGGCTGAGTTCATACTTGAGTTATTTGGTCAGTTTTGGCCCCGTGACTGCCCTAATAAGTGAAGTATGCAGTGATTCTAAGAGCGACGCCTGCCATCTGCATGTCATACTGACTCACAGTATTATTTCACTACCACAGCAGACTCCCTATGCTGTGTTACTGCAAGGCACAGTGTTCTACCCCACTATAAAGGCTCTCTGCAGCCAGGAAATAGAAGTTTTTTTTAAGGCTACTTTCACACTAGCGTTCGATCGGATCCGTTCTGAACGGATCCGATCATATTAATGCAGACGGAGGCTCCGTTCAGAATGGATCCGTCTGCATTATATTGGCAAAAAAAAGCTAAGTGTGAAATTAGCCTGAGCGGATCCGTCCAGACTTTTACATTGAAAGTCAATGGGGGACGGAGCCGCTTGAAGATTGAGCCATATTGTGGCATCTTCAAACGGATCCGTCCCCATTGACTTACATTGTAAGTCTGGACGGATCCGCACGCCTCCGCACGGCCAGGCGGACACCCGAACGCTGCAAGCAGCGTTCAGGTGTCCGCCTGCTGAGCGGAGCGGAGGCTGAACTGCCGCCAGACTGATGCAGTCTGAGCGGATCCGCATCCATTCAGACTGCATCAGGGCTGGACGGAAGCGTTCGGGTCCGCTCGTGAGTCCCTTCAAACGGAGCTCACGAGCGGACAGCCGAACGCTAGTGTGGAAGGAGCCTAACGCAAATCACCGCAAATAAATTCGGATCGAATCAAATTTTTGAAAAATTCTCTCATCTCTAATTATCACTAAAGGTTACTGGTGAACATTAGAGTGACGTTTTGAAATTCATTTCGGGAGCTTCGCGAAGTTCGATTTGTTTCAAATGAATTTGTCCTTAATCGCAATAAATCTGATATACCGAGGCCAATCTGCCTAATCTTTCCACTTGGTGGCCCAATCTCAGTGTGAAGGCTTGGAAGTTAAACTGCAGTTTGAGAACAGGGAGTGTGCAGAGAGAGAGTAGGAGACTGCTGAACAACAATTTATCGCCGTGTATATCGCCATGTATATAACTGTGCAGTGCACCAAGATTCAAATAGTGGATCCATGAAAGAGTGGGGTGTGTGGCAGCAGTGGCAGTGACAATAGTGGCCCCATGACAGAAAGGGGAGGGTGGCAGCAGGAGCAGTGGTAGTAGCAGTGACAACAGTGACCTCATGACAAGTGGGGACGGTGGCAGGAGCAGTGACAGTAGTGCCCCCATGACAGAGTGGGAAGGGTGGTGGCAGTAATAGTGACAATAGTCGCCCCATGACAAAGTGGGGAGGGTGGCAGCAGAAGCAGTGGTAGTAACAGTGACAATAGTGGCCCCATGACAGAGTGGATGGGGGAGTCAGCAGCAGTGGGATACAGCACAAGATGGGGGCAGATCACAATAGTAGAAGAACAGCAGTGGGATAGCAAGGGTCATTAAAAATGTAACATGTGAACATATCAGTAGGCCAAGAAGCCCCATTGTAGGAATGGTATTAGAGGTAGCAGGAGGGTAGCATTAGGTGGGAGGCAGCTTTAGAATGGTGGTAGCAGCACGAGGCCAGAAGTAACGGCCCATTTTACACAATATGATAATTAGTGGCAGAATAATCAGGGACCGGTGTCTGGAAGTCCTGGTTCTCTTAGGGGTAACTATGCCCCCGCCGCACTGAACACCCACTCTGATGCCACACTACTGGTGGGGCAGGAAAGCATGCCCATGGCAAACTTTGCCAGTTATGGCCACACTTCAATTTTTCATGCCAGTAGTCCAGGGGATCTTGGATCATGGGCGACATGATGCAGTCCAAGTATTCCACCACCTTCTGGTTGAGATTCTGCTGGGTGTCCCACTGCTGTTGCTGCTGGGTGGTTTCTTCAGAAAACAGCTGAAGAAAACTGCTCATCAATCATGTCTTTTGTCCCCTCGCCAATCATATTTTTCAGCATCCCTTTCGGGATGTGAAGGAGTGGAATGACGTAATTTATCTAGTAGTTCTGCCAACTGACAAATAAAATGGCCTCCTCAAAATGACTGAGCAAACGGCACGTGTCACGCATTAGCTGCCACTGGCTAATGTGGAAGTTACACTGAGGAGTAAACCTGTCCATCTGCAGCATTAAGAAATCGTTGACCTCCTTCATCTTCTCATACAGGCAGACTAACCTATGGAGCATACAGTTCTAACGAGTGGAAACGTCACATATCAGGCAATGTTGGGGAGGAGCTCAAGGACGGCGTGTTTTGCACAGTAAGATTGGCTGAAGTGCATGCACAATTTCATGGACATTTTTAACAGCCCTTGCAGTTCAGTGGAAAACTTGAAGGAACGGGTGACAACGAGACTAAAGACGTGCACCATGCAGGGCACAAGGGTAGGTCCTCCCTGATGCAGCGCAAATGTTCTTTCAGTTATCAGTAACCATGGTTGCTATCTCCAGTTGGAGGAGACAACCAGTGTTTAATTTCTTTATTGATGATGCCGAGCAGTTGCTTCTAGGTATGGCTCAGTTCACCAAGGCTTAAGAGGTGCAGAACCAAGTGACAATGCCTAGCTGTGCGTTGGTGATATCCTGAAGGACCACTGTGCACTGTGCCTAGAGGGGAAAGTAAGGAAGGTGGAAAATGAGGTGGCAGAGGATCATTGGTGCAGAAATCCAGGCACTACAACGCAGAGGCAGCATTGCCATCACCTGGCCAAGTTTCTGGTGTTCCTGGGCCAGAACCACATTTACCCAGTGGGTTGGGAATGATATATATTGTTCTTGACCATCTTTAGCCGTCTCTCACATGCAATCAGCTACAACATCAACTACAATGTTTGGTTATCACTTGTGTCAACCTCATCTGCCTCTTGCACATTTCCCTGACCTCCTGCACCCACCTGACTGTCAACATCGATACCTGCATGCCTAAAAGAGTCCACAGTGGACCTCTCCTCCAAGTCTGGTTTGGCCTGTAACTGCTGACTGTCCTCACAAAGCCTCAAAAGGACCAGTCCATCTCAATGTTGTGGAGGGCGCCAGAAGCAATATAACCTACAACACACGCAGTAAAGTCTAAATCCGCATGCGTGCATTACCTTTACTATCTGTGTCCAAGTATTGTCTCTTAAATGGTCCTCAACCTTCAGCAAAAATGCAATGCTTCTTTTCCTCAGAGTTTGTTTCTTAGCAAAGTTGCTTTGCCAGCAGCTTTCAACCACAGGGATTGTGTCTCTTTGGAGAAGAATTATTTTCTCCTGCCTCAGCTTCTCTGGCTTACACATCACCAGCCATATTCCCACCTTTGCTATTTGTTCACCAAACGTGCCGTTCCAAGCAATACAAAAAGGCCTCTTTCACACGGGCGTCGCATGTGAGGGCCTGATAGGATGCGGGTGCGTTGCGGGAAAATGCGCAATTTTTCCGCGTGAGTGCAAAGCAATTTAATGCGTTTTGCACGCGTGTGAGAAAAATCTGCATGTTTGGTACCCAGACCCGAACCCGGACTTCTTCACAGAAGTTCGGGTTTGGGATCCGTGTTGTGTGGATTTTATTTTCCCTTATAACATGTTTATAATGGAAAATAATAGCATTAATACAGAATGCTAAGTAAATTAGGGATGGAGGTGTTAAAAAATAAAAAAAATAGATTAAACTCACCTCATCAACTTGTTCGTGCAGCCCGGCTTGTCTTCTTTCTTATTCTTTGATGATCTGGGAGAAAAGGACCTTTGGTGATGTTACTGCGCTCATCACATGGTCCGTCACATGGTCCATCACATGGTCCATCGCCATGGTGATGAACCATGTGATGAGCGCAGCGACGTCACCAAAGGTCCTTTTCCTCCCAGGTCATCAAAGAAGAAGAAAGAAGACTAGTCGGGCAGCGTGAATAAGTGGATGAGGTGAGTTTAATATTTATATATTTTTTTTAACCCCTCCATCCCTAATTTACTTAGCATTCTGTATTAATAATGCTATTATTTTCCCTTGTAACCATGTTAGAAGGGAAAATAATAATGATCGGGTCCCCATCCCGATCATCACCTAGCAACCTTGTTTGCAGATGCTTGCGATTTTCACAAAGCCCCATTCACTTCTATGGGGCCTGCGTTGCGTGAAAAACGCACAATATAGAGCATGCTGCGATTTTCACGTAATGCACAAGTGATGCGTGAAAATTACAGCTCATGTGCACAGCCCCATAGTAATGAATAGGTCCGGATTCAGTGCGGGTGCAATGTGTTCACCTCACGCATTGCACCCGCGCGGAAAACTCGCCGTGTGAAAGAGGCCTAAATGCTATAGATGAGAAGTGACTTGTGATTTGGTATAATCATACCTTCTTCTTTATTCTTAATGTAGATACATTTTCCTAACAGGGATACAATAGCATAGATAGCAGCGTATCCTCAACCCATGCAATGTTTTTGGGACACGACCCCTTACTCATGCATAACGATGAGGGCTGGATGCAGGTTTAAATACCTGATACAGGTGTGATGATCACCTTACATATTCATGGATATAGCCATAAACAGTCCTGATCAAAAGTTTAAGACCACTTGAAAAATTGCAAAAATTCATATTTTACATTGTTGGATCTTAACAAGGTTCCAAGTAGAGATTCAACATGCAACAAGAAGAAATGGGAGTGAGACAAAACATTTTTTGAGCATTCATTTAATTGAAAACAACGAATAAACTGAAACAGGCTGTTTTTCAGCTGATCCAAATTTTAGGACCACATGCCTTTAAAAGGCCAAATCTGTGCAAAGATGTGGATTCATTGTCATTTTCTGTCAGGTAGTCACACGTTGTGATGGCAAAGGCAAAAAAACTCTCCCTTTTTGAACGTGGTCGGGTTGTTGAACTGCATAAGCAGGGTCTCTCACAGCGCGCCATCGCTGCTGAGGTGGGACTCAGTAAGACAGTCATTTGGAATTTCTTAAATGATCCTGAGGGTTATGGAACAAAAAAGTCAAGTGGAAGACCCCAAAAAATTTCATCAGCACTGAGCCGGAGGATCCAATTGTCTTTCCGCCAAGACACTGGACGATCCTCGACCCAAATTAAGGCCTTATGTAGTGTCCCATTAGGTAAATGTGGGCACTACACAAGGGTCAATTGGGCCACGTGGTTCTCCACCTCCTGTGGAACAGTGGCAGTGTATTTAACAGTCCATTTTAATGTATTCTTATATGCTTTTATGTGTATTTTTCCCTGTGATGTGTGTAGCAGGCCTATTAGGGTGTAGTTCATCATCCTAGACACTAGAGGGAGCTAGGGAACCCCTAGTATATATATTTAGGCCCAGACAGGGAGGAGTTAGTCTGTGTAGTCAGGAGTCTGTGGATAGATAGAAGAGAGTGCACCTTAGCCAGAGAGAAGCTGAGGGCCTCCTCCTGACATGCAGCTAGACAGCCCAGGCTTCTAGTTGCCACCAGGAGGCTAGTGGATGCAGTCCACCCTGCCTGAGGATATTGAGCCAGAGTTGGCTCAGAAGATTGTTACCAGGGGAAGAGTTTACGTCCTGAGAGAAGCCTGCAGTTCCCATAACCAGAGAGCAGAGCAGAGCAGAAAAGTATTCCAGCCAACCTGAGAGGAGCTGAAGGGCAGAAGGATTATTTACCTAAAGCAAGGGATATATACCTGAGGAAGTTTTCTACCAAGGATAAAGCCAGCATTAGGGCATACGGGCCTTGGGATTGAGACAGCCAGGAGTTCTGAGGAATAGTGCACAGGATTTCTGAGGAAAAGGTGCAGCCTGGTCTGTAAGTGTTTTTACCCTCTGAGTATCTTGCAAGGAACATTGTACCTGCCATTGTTTGTATAAGCCTGCTATTGGTTGCTGCTGCCATGTGGAACTGAATTCAGACTGTATAAAGTTAACTGTTTTCAGTAAAGGAAGTTTGGTTCACCTCAACATCGTGTTCCTCACGTATTACTGCTATAAATCGGTGTGCCACCGTTACAGACACTGGCGTCACGAATCTTAAAGGGACCTTGCCCTCCGGCACATTAAACATCTGCAACATCCAGGGCACCTCATTCAACATCAGGCCTGGTCCCTATACACCAAGAGTGCCCCAGAGGACTCCTGTGCCAGCCTCTCCATCACTGCTCTACGCCTGCCCAGGGTCTCCCCATAAACGGTGAGTAACCAAGAGCAACCCTCGTTTGCCTAAGTACCGTGACCTCACAATCACAATACCCTGCAGGGCTGCGTACTGCACTTACTGGTGCTGACTGCAGCCCCATAACCATCAGACGGCATCTGAGACTGAAGGGCTTCAAAAACAAAAAACATCTTCAAAGACCTCGTCTCCTTGAACTGCTCGTTTGTACTTTGCAAGAGAGCACTAAACATTGGACATTCAAAGGTGGAAGAAAGTTTTATTCTCTGATGAGAACATTTTTTACCTTGATGGTCCTGATGGTTTCCAACGTTACTGGCATGACAAGCAGATCCCACCTGAGATGTTTTCTACACACCACAGTAGAGGGGGCACCATAATGGTCTGGGGTGCTTTTTCCTTCAGTGGAACAATGGAGCTTCAGGAAGTGCAGGGGTGTCAAACGGCTGCTGGCTATGTCCAGATGTTGCAGAGAGCATTCCTCATGACTGAGGGCCCTCGTCTGTGTGGTAACGACTGGGTTTTTCAACAGGACAATGCTACAGTACACAATGCCTGCAGGACAAGGGACTTCTTCCAGGAGAATAACATCAGTCTTTTGGCCCATCCTGCGTGTTCCCCTGATCTAAATCCAATTGAGAACCTTTGGGGATGGATGGCAAGGGAAGTTTACATAAATGGACAACAGTTCCAGACAGTAGATGGCCTTCGTGCGGCTGTCTTCACCACTTGGAGAAATGTTCTCATTCACCTCATGGAAACGCTTGCATCAAGCATGCCGAAACAAATTTTTGAAGTGATAAACAATAGCGGCGGAGCTACTCATTACTGAGTTTATGTTTAAAAGTTGGATTTCTGTTTTGGGGGGTTTAGTTTTTTTTTGGAGGTGTGGTCCTAAACTTTTGATCAGCTGAAAAACAGCCTGTTTCAGTTTATTCGTTGTTTTCATTAAATTGAATGCTCAAAAAATGTTTTGTCTGACTCCCATTTCTTCTTGTTGCATGTTGAAGCTCTACTTGGAACCTTGTTAAGATCCAGCCATGCTAAATATGATTTTTTGCCATTTTTCAAGTGGTCTTAAACTTTTGATCAGGACTGTATATACAAAATTTTAAAAACAGCAATTTTTCACTCATTTTACAAAAAGGATAAAAAAATGCAAAGCTACAAAAAGTATCACAAAAAATTGGTACAAAAATACTCCAAAATTGCATTCCTCATTTAAACAACCAGGATCTACTGAATCAAATGTTTTGAATCCAATATACATCATGTTGCAGTAATCGCCTCTTATTACCACTCTCATCATAAACCCTGTTCACACCTTTCCAGTTGGCTGACCTGCTGACTACTGTACTCACTAGCAAGGGGAAAAAGGGGGCCAGCCCACCCCGTCAACTATTACTAACGACTGCCAATAAATTATTTATCTTCCACACACAGCCTTTGGAATACATAGTGCATAGTAAAGTCGCATTAGCCATTTGTGCCACTGAAAGTGCATAGTTAACGTCTCGTTAAACATTTCAGCAACTTTAAAAGTGAACCATGTCTTATAGAAATTACCCTTTAGCAGTAAACCAGTGGGTCACAGCACAACTACTAAATGTGAAAAGGAAACCTGACAAGACTATTGATAACAAAATTGAGTCCAATGGAATAGCTTTGGTCACAAAATGAAATAATAACCTGAAAACAGAAACAAATCTAGATATGCGCCCACCTTTACCTGAAACTCAGCAACGTGATTATTTTAGGCATGCAAGGTATTGTAATGATTTATAGTTGTATATGAAGATTCAGTAACTTCTTCTCTCCCATTGTGTATTGATTTGCCTGTGCAATGCTATGTGACGAAATCGCCAGCAGCAGGTTTGATCAAGTCCTATCCAAGTGTCTTTTGACAATTTTTTTTCCAGCTCTTTTCCTGTCTGCTCAGGATCTTTGAACTGAAAACCGAATAAGCCTGTCTTCTCCTGAAGGCAAAATGTAAGATTGTGCTTCCCCACCCTATCAGGGACTTCATCTCTGTCCAGCTGCAGGGCTAATGTGGGATCAAAATGTGTCAAAGCCCTTTGGATTAGAGTTTGGAGTCTTTCTTCTTTTGGAGAATCAATATTACTGACTTTTCTCCATTCCTGAATCTGGTTCTGCGGTGAAATATCATGCTAATGCTTTAAATTGCTGCTAAATATTATGAAAATCAATGGCAGGTATAAAAACGTTCAGATCAGTCTTTTTTCCTTGTTGCATATATTTACAAAAATACTTTTCTAGCTCCGAAGTCAGCTATCCTCTAATTGAATAGTTCGGTGTCAATTCTCCAGTGTTCCTGCTGGATATTCTAGGCCTCAAATAAACAACTTTTAGTTAGGCCATAACGTGGTCGCATTTTTACGTTATTAATACTCAAACCTTCTGAGGTTAAACTTACCTGGACGCAGATCACCATAGAACCCTGTGGTTATATAAGCTTGGTTCAGTAGAACCGTGGGAGGTCCATGTTTTGCTGCCATGAAGCCTCATTCAAACATCAGTGACTGCGAGCTAAAACCAGGATTGGAGCCTCCACAGACATAAGGTATTGGGCCTCGTCCACACTTCCATGTCAGTGTGAAACGTCTGTGAAAAAAAGCTTACGTCTTTCATCGTGAGCTTTGACAACTGTTCACATGGTGCGGTGCTGCACGGGGGCCACTGTGCTGTTTTTCTGTCGGGTTGGTGGGGCCCAGTGCTAGGTATGGCATAGTCAGGCAGCAGGGGTGCTGATTAGCTGCTGGGTCCCGCGCCTGCCGGATTGTCACCACAGCTTAGGTGGGGCGCCGTGCAGCGCCGCGCCAATTTTAGAGTAGGACCCACTCATAGAGGCAACCTTGGCGTGGTGAGTGGGCTTATGCCTTTTGATCAAAATGTACACTAATGCCTCATTTAGCATGTAGCATTTGAGGCGGTACACATGCGCTATTTAGTGCTGTTTTCTGCAAAAGTAGCAGGGATGAGATCAAAGCATAGCAGCAGGTGGCAGCAACTCATTGGCAGGTACAAGCTACAGTTTAGTGTATCTGAGCTGGAATGGATTATTCCAGCTTAGCTCCCCCTCTGTCTCTTAATGTTTGTGTCACGGTGCTCCTACCTGGATACAACTGGACCCCAGGCGTTGGCTCCGAAGCAGCAAATATGGGGGGTATAGTTGAGGAGTTTGAAGAAATAATTGAGTCCAGACCTTGTGATGAAGTTGAATAGAAGGTTTACTTTGGTAAACGTTCATCAGAAACAATCGTCTGCTACAACTGTTTCTCTCTGGCTCTGCTGTACTGACAGGCTGGCTATGTAACTCAGCTTCTTCTTTATGCTGTACTTCACTTTGTAGTCTGTCTCTAGATTTGTCCAGGGAAAAACTCCTTCTGGCTTCTGAGGCTTTAAGCTTTGGCCTCCATATCCAGCAGAGCTGAAGGTGCTCTAGCTGGCTTGCTTTGTTTAGCTGGGGCACGTCCAACAGTGACGTGGCCCTGCACACCTTCACCTAGCTTGGGGTAAGCTAGGACTGACCTCTAACTGGTCCCCACCCTTCCTGCAGGAAGTGATACTCGCACACTTTCTACAAAAGGGGGTTTAGAATGGAATGGATGGTTCCATTCTATCTAACTGTAGCTCTGCCATGTTTTCTGCCACCTGCTGGTGAACCAGGCATATTACATTTAAACAGTTGCAAAATAGAAAAAAGCACAGTGTGACGGTCCTGCAATAACTACAGATGATGACATGAGGTTAACCATAGGATACAGTAGCAAGGCGCAAATGTGGTAACGGCACTCTGGGGCGTTACATTTCCATCAGTGAGTGTGATCCAAAACCAGTACTGGAGCCTCCAAAGAGATAAGGTATAGGGGAAAGATCTGCTCCTGGTTTTGACTGATCATACACTGACATGTGAATGAGGCATAATACAGGCCTCAGCTTTGCAGTTTTCATCCTATCAGTTTAGTAACCAGCAGAGACTGACTAACATCACAATATGGAAAACGGCTTTCAGAGATGTGTACGTCTCATCCATGCGACCTGTAGACATGTCAGAGAATTCTGAAGAACGGCTGATCAAGCTGAATGTCTCTACTTAACCAAACCGAATGTTGCAATTAGTGTTAATGTATTTTTTTCTCTATTGTGTTTAACAGTCTGTTTCTTCAATTATCGTCATATTAATGATGACTGATGTCATCTTAGCACAACACTGTCTGTACACAAAGTAGGAGTGTGGCTGTGGAGGACGCTCCAGTGCAGGATCAAACATATGACTGTCTCATGAATTCACCAGGGAAAATTCATATTGTTTATGCTTTTCAACATTAAAGGAGATGTCTAACTTGGAAAACACATTGTCATACACCCTACTAGGGAATTCTGAGTTAAAGCAGTTTTTGGTGCTATAGCTGCTGCAGAACAGCCTGTCCTATAAAACCCATAAAACCCATAAAACCCATTGATTTGAATAGGCACTCTGTAATGCTTTATTTACCCTTGGGTGGCGCTGCAGGGAAATTGAACACCTAGGGCTTATGCACACGACCGTATGTTTTTTGCAAAAAAAAAGAAACGGATGACATCCGTGTGACATCCATATTGCATCCATTTTATTTTTTTGTGCGAATCTGTTGTAACAATGCCTGTCCTTGTCCTCAAAATGTACATGAATAGGACATGTTCTATCTTTTTGCGGAATGAAGATGCAGACATATGGAAACAGAATGCATATGGAGTCATTTCAGATTTTATTTTTTTATTTTTTGCAGACCCATTGAAATGAATAGTTTTGCATACGGACCTGTAAAAAAAAACTGAACCGAAAAAAACACCATTTATTTCTCGGGAGCCTGTAGGCACAAATTATTTGGTGCCTTAAACTCCTGCCATCAAGGAGGCTATACCTTGTCATGTATGGCTCTTGTTAGTTCTGGATGAGGACAAATGATCATTTGCCCCGATACAGATGGATGATTTGTACATTCAGGAACTAACTGGCAGACGTGGTTAGGTTGCCAAGGTGATGGACTAGGTATGCCCCCAGTTAGTTAATTGGGGAGTCTTAGCAGAGCTACAGACAAGACCTACAAGGACAAGCTCCTGCAAACCAGGTCTAAGTCCAGAGAACTTTTCTCTGATTCCCCAAGGCAGGAGCCCCAATGGCCGGTGAATACTAATGAGCGCTTCCATTATGGAAGCGCTCATTAGTACAGAAGGACCAGAAAGTGGTGAACGCTATGTAATCACCGCTTCCTGGTCCTCGGCTGTCGGTTGTGCAGGGCTGCGCACAGCGTGAGGGCCAATTTAGAGCACAGCCAACGAAGAAAACAGGGGCGGCGAGGAGCGGTGGAGTCCAGGAGCAGAAGAGGTAAGTGTTTTTTTATTTTATAAAAAATTGGGCTGCTGGGGGCATAATGGGGGCTAATGAGGCATATGGGGACTAATGAGGCATATGGGAGCTAATGAGGCATGAGGGCTGATAATGGGGGTTAATGAGGCATAAGAGCTGATGAGAGGCATAATGGAGATTAATGAGGCATATGGGAGCTAATGAGAGGCATGCGGACTGATATGGGGGTGATGAGAGGCATAATGGGGGCTAATGAGAGGCATAATAACAGTATCATCGACAGACCCCCATAACAGTATCATCCACAGATCCCCCATAAGTGTCACCCACAGATTCCCCATAACAGTGACACCCACAGATCCCCCATAACAGTGTCATCCACAGATCCCCCATAACAGTGCGCCTGCGCACTGAGGAGAGACAGAAAGAAGGGGAAAGAATCCGCAGAAGCAAGCAGAGGACGGCACAGCAGACGACTGAATAGCTTCTTTTGTAAGTAAATTGTTTTATTATGAATGTATCCCTGCATACCGCAACTCTCTCGTATTTTGTAATCTTATTTATATATACTTATTTAGTTTTTTTCAGTAGTATGATTAAGTGGTGAAAATTATTATATATAAGATATATATTGCTCCTAGAGTCGCCACTGCATCTGACTACCCCTAAGGCCTCTTTCGCACTACCGTCTTTTGTTTCCGTTTTGCGGGCCGTTTTTTGCGTTCCGTATACGGTACCATTCATTTCAATGGTTTCGCAAAAAAAAAAAGGAATGTACTCCATATGCATTCTGTTTCCGTATTTCCGTTTTTCCGTTCCGTTGAAAGATAGAACATGTCCTATTATTGCCTGCAAATCACGTTCCGTGGCTCCATTCAAGTCAATGGGTCCGCCAAAAAAACGGAACACATACGGAAATGCATCCGTATGTCTTCCGTATCTGTTCCGTTTTTTCTGAACCATCTATTGAAAATGTTATGCCCAGCCCAATTTTTTCTATGTAATTACTGTATACTGTATATGCCATACGGAAAAACGTAACGGAAAAGGAAACACAACGGAAACAAAAAAACGTAACAACGGATCTGTGAAAAACGGACCGCAAAACACTGTACAGCCATACGGTAGTGTGACAACCACAGCAAGGTATTAGGTTATGCTTTATTGCTGTGGAAAGGGATCCTTTCTCCAGCACCCACCACACTTGTAGAAGGACCCATCTGGATCTAAATTCAGCAAATGTAACAGAACACACCAGCATGCCTCTGGTTATTTAGGGAGACTGCAAAGTGTACTTTGAAGGAGAGTTAGGAACCACTACCAGTGGCGTACATAGAGAAGTAAGGGCCCCATAACAAGGATCAAACCAGACCCCCCCCCCACACAGGACAGAAGGGTTTCTGCCTAAACCCTTTCAATGACCCTTGAGCCATTTTCCCACTGCCTAATTTGCTAAAAGTTGTTTCTTTAGAGGGTAGAGTCCTGACCAAGATTTCACCCCCAGCAGAAGAGAGAATGATCCCAACTGTGCCCCCTCTTGCCCTGGACCCCGTAGCAGTCACCGCTATGGTAGTTTTGCCCCTGAGCACTACTATTACCACCATTGTTGCTGCCCATACACAGCTATAGCGAGCAGAGCATTCTGTAATATACTATATTTTATAGTAAAAAAAATAATAATTGAGATCCCTCAGTGGTTGATACCTTTCAGTGGCTAACTGAAGAGATCATGACAAAATTGTAAGCTTTCGAGACTACTCAGTCCTCTTCCTCAGGCCTCATGCACACGAACGTATTTTACGTCCGTTCCTTTTTTTTTTTCCGGACCATATGCGGAACCATTAATTTCAATGGGTCCGCAAAAAAAAAACGAAGTTACTCCGTGTGCATTCCGTTTCTGTATGTCCGTTCCACAAAAAAATAGAACATTTCCTATCATTGTCCACATTACGGTCAATGATACGACTGTTCTATTAGGGGCCAGCTGTTCTGTTGCTCAAAATATGCACGGAATGCACACGGACATCATCTGTAATTTTTGCGGATCAGTTTTTTTGCAGACCGCAAAATACATACGGTCGTGTGCATGAGCCCTTAGGCATGAACAGGAACAAGAACTATTGGTTCCTGTGCCCCACTTTTTAGCCCCATAGGCTGAAGGATGAGGCTTATAAGGCAATGCTAACGTGCAGAAGATCAAGATGACATCATAGCAACCTTCTGCGCCGAATCGCAGGCAGTGTGACAATGTTATCATGCCACCAGAGACCAGATGCAGAAGGTTGCGATTACATTCGCGACCGCCTGTGTTATAATGCAGGCAGTGTCACTGGAAGACTGACGTGCAAGGTAAGTACTTTTTATATCTTTTTTGGTTTGTGAACACTTCTGGGGGTACTATGGGGGAAGGGTTGTTGCATTATTTACTGGGGGGGCACTATATTTAAAGAGGCCACTACTTGGGAGGTGCTATATTTAAAGAGGTCACTACTAGGGGGGCACTATATTAAAAGAAGTGACAGCTGGGGGACATTACATGTGACGAGGCCACTACTGGGGGGCATTATATATGAAGGGGCCATTACTAGGGGGCATTATATGTAAAGAGGACAATATTGGAGGTTGTCCAACAGTTGTCACCTTCTCTCCCAGCTTCTTGCTAATGGTTTTGTAGCCCATTCCAGCCTTGTGCAGGTCTACAATTTTGTCTCTGACATCCTTGGACAGCTCTTTGGTCTTTCCCATGTTGGAGAGTTTGGAGTCTGCTTGATTGATTGATTCTGTGGACAGGTGTCTTTTATACAGGTGACTAGTTAAGACAGGTGTCCTTAATGAGGGTGACTAATTGAGTAGAAGTGTCTAACCACTCTGTGGGAGCCAGAACTCTTAATGGTTGGTAGGGGTTCAAATACTTATTTCACTCAATGAAATGCAAATCAGTTGCTATCTTTTATTTAAAGTTATTTTTTCGATTTTCCTTTTGATGTGCTATCTGCCACTGTTACAATAAACCTACCATTGAAATGATACTGTTCTGAGACTTTTCATTTCTTTGTCATTGGACAAACTTACAAAATCAGTGAGGGGTCAAATAATTATTTCCGCCACTGTACATAGGACACTACTGGGGGTGGGGCCCCTTTATATATGCTGGTTCCTAAATGGTGATGATTACTAAGTAGGGGTACACAAAAGGAAGCATTAATACTAAATAGGTGTGTTCCAGAGGTATCACCTGTAAGTCACTGAATAGGGGCCTAAACGGGATTAGTAATGACTGGGTCATGTTGTAGTTGTGTTATTTGGCCTTTATAAAGTGTTATTATTGGGAATGTTGGCCACATATTCTGTAATATGCACTTTATTTTCTAACAGATATCCAGTCCATGAATGTGATGAACCCAAGAGGTCTTAGGGCCACATTCCTTAAAGGGGTTGTCTGTCTTGAGCAAATGGCATTTATGATTTAGACAAAGTTAATACAAGGCACTTACTAATGTATTGTGATTGTCCATATTGCCTCCTTTCCTTGCTTGATTCATTTCCCCATCACATTATATACTGCTCGTTTCCATGGTTGCAACCACACTGCAATCAAGCAGTGCACTATAGGAAAAACCGTAAGTTTATGCACACTTCTGCGGTCCCAGGCCAGCGCCTTTTCCTATAGTGTACAAGCATGGCCGAAGCTGCTGAATTGCAGGGTGTTTGCAGCGTTGGACTGAATTTCCATGGGCCCACCAGTAGTGTTAAGCGAGCATGCTCGGCCGAACTGCTGTTCGGCTCGAGCATCGCTATGCTCAGCACATCGGAGTGCTCGGCCGAATACTGCGGTTGCTCGAGTACAATTTAATACAATGAAAGTCAAGGGGAGACTCGAGTATTAAACCAGGCACCCCCTGCTTTGATGAAGAGAGGATGTCTGGTTCACAAAAAATGGTTAGAAATTGATGGTAACCCCATCAAAATGGTTTGGAACCAGTATTAAGAGGATGGCTGGATGAGTCTTGGACTCCTATTATCTACGACATACAATAGACTACCACACAAAGGCTATATGCCAAAAGCAAGGTATATGCAAGCCATTAATCTATCCATGAGACAGATGACAGGCTGAGTCAGCATACCTTACAATGACAGCCTTGTGCACTATGAGACATTCCAAACCATCTTGTTAGGGCGCTAGTAAGTGGGGCACACTGCTCACACACCGTGTAGCACTCATCCTATAATAGCCTGAGCTAACACTGAGGTGTATATCGGTTTGCTGCTATCATTCACACATCTTCTATCACTTTATCTGCGCTATTATAAGCTTTCTAGGGTGTATCTGAGGACTATTGCCCTGCTTGTAATGACTCATGAACAGCACCATCTATTAGTTTCATAGTCTTATGACAAGACTATTAGTCTTGTCATAAGACTATGAACCCAATAGATAGCTCTGTTCATGAGTAGTGTAGATCGCAAATTTTCCAGCTGAAAAACAAGGCAGATTCTGCTCATTTGCATGTCTTTCCCATATGCCCATGTTTATTCAAATGAGTTTTTACATGACAAAACTGTATAGAAAGGTTATTGAATATTATGTTAGGACAATCAGAAAACATTTTGTCACCCTAATGATATTGATCTAGGTGCGCAGGTCCACCCAAGCCATTCAACAGATCCGAAGTAACTTTGAGGCTTACTGGCTTTCAGTCAGATTAGAGCTGGTTTTGAATGTTTCATAGTGCACAAGACTGCCATTGCAAGATATGCTGACTCAGCCTGTCATCTGTCTCAATGATAGATTGATGGCTTGCATATACCTGGCTTTTGGCATATAGCCTTTCTGTGGGTATCTATTGTATGTCGTAGATAATAGGAGTCCAAGACGCATCCAGCTATCCTCTAAATGCTTTTTCCAAACCCTTTTGATGGGGTTTCCATCAATTTCTAACCTTTTTTTGTGAACCAGACACCCTCTTCTCTTTCGAGCAGGGTGTGCCTGGGGTTCTCCCATTGACTTCCATTGTGCTCAGTAGAGCACGCGAGCATACCGATGAGTTCGGCCAGAGCACCCAAGCACTTTGGTGCTCGATCAACACTACCAACCAGAGGAAATTAATTCGGGGGCCTGCCATCTGTGTATACAGGACATAGGCATGTTCACATTTCAGTATCTGGTGGTTATTGATTCCAAGGTCAGCTCCAAATTATCCTCTGCTAGATCTTAGGGGCCCTGTTTCATAAAGGGCTTATTACTTTGTCAGAGCTTAGACCCACTGAAGGATCCTCTGGTAACTCTTGTGGACCAGTCCGATCCTGAGTGGTCATTATTATTATTATTATTTATTATTAAAGCGCCATTCATTCCATAGCGCTGTACATATGAGAAGAGGTATACATACATAATACAGACAAATGCACTAATCATAAACAAGACAAGTTACAAACTGGTACAAAAGGAGAGAGGGCCCTGCTCACGAGGGTTTACAATCTACATGGTATGGGAGAAGGACACAGTAGGTGCGGGTGACGTTGGTCATGGCGGTATAGAGGCAGCAGGGTCACTGGTTGCAGGCTTGTCTGAAGAGGTGGGTTTTCAGGTTTCTTTTGAAGTATTCCACTGTAGGTGAGAGTCTGATATGTTGGGGTAGCGAGTTCCAGAGTATGGGGGATGCGCGGGAGAAATCTTGGAGGCGATTGTGGGAAGAGGTGATAAGAGGAGAGGAGAGAAGGAGGTCTTGTGAGGATCGGAGAGTGCGTGTGGGGATGTATCGGGAAAGTAGCTCAGATATGTAGGGAGGGGACAGGTTATGGACGGCCTTGTATGTATTTGTTAGTACTTTGAAGTAAATTCGCTGGGCAATGGGGAGCCAGTGAAGGGATTGGCAGAGGGAAGAGGCAGAGGAGTAATAGGGTGAGAGGTGAATAAGTCAGGCAGCAGAGTTGAGGATAGATTGGAGGGGTGCGAGAGTGCTAGATGGAAGGCCACAGAGGAGAGTGTTGCAGTAGTCTAGACGGGAAATGATGAGGGCATGTACAAGCATTTTCGCAGATTCAAAGTTAAGGAAAGCGCGGATGCGGGAGATGTTTTTGAGTTGGAGGTGGCAGGTGGTGGAAAGGACTTGGATGTGCGGTCGGAAGCAAAGGGCAAAATCCAAGGTCACTCCAAGGCGGCGGACTTGGTTGACCGGGGATAGTGTGCAGCCATTTATCGTGATAGATAGGTCTGTTAGGGGGGGTTGAGCAAGATTGGGGAAAGATGATGAATTCGGTTTTATCCATGTTAATTTTTAGAAAGCGAAAGGCGAAGAAGGATGATATAGAAGATAGACATTGGGGGATTTTTGATAGTAAGGTGGTGATGTCTGGACCAGAGAGGTAGATTTGTGTGTCGTCAGCATAAGAGTGTTACTGAAAGCCATGGGACTCTATAAGCTGTACCAGGCCATAAGTGTAGAAGAGCAGGGGTCCTAGGACAGAGCCTTGCGGTACACCAACAGAGAGGGAATGAGACGAAGAGGTGGTGCGGGAGTGGGAGACACAAAATGTCCGTTCTGTGAGGTATGATGTGATCCAGGCGAGGGCCAGGTCAGTGATGCCAAGAGATGAGAGAGTTTGCAACAGAAGGGAGTGGTCAACAGTGTCGAAGGCAGAGGACAGGTCAAGGAGAAGGAGGACAGAGTATTGTTTCTTGGTTTTGGCTGTTAGTAGGTCATTGGTGACTTTGGTAAGGGCAGTCTCAGTCGAGTGGTGGGGTAGGAAGCCAGATTGTAGGCGGCCAAAGGGGGAGCAGGAGGAGAGGTGAGAGGACAGTTCTGAATGGACATGTTCAAGTAGCTTTGAGGCATACGGAAGAAGTGATATGGGGAGATAACTGGACAAAGCAGATGGGTCAAGTGAAGGCTTTTTGAGGATTGGTGTAATGGTAGCATGTTTAAAAGCAGAGGTGAAGACACCAGAGGTTAGTAATAGGTTGAAGAGATGAGTTAGGGCTGGGATAAACACTGTGGTGAGGTTAGGGATGAGGTGGGATGGGATTGGGTCAAGTGCACAGGTGGTCAGATGAGATCTGGAGAGTAGAGTGGAGAGTTTTTGTTCTGTAATGGTGGAGAAGCGGGTTTTGGGAGAAGAGGACCGAGCAGTTGTGTAGAGGGTCCGTGGGGACTGTGTACTGAAGCTTTCTCTGATGTTGACTATCTTTTGTTTGAAGTATTTGGCAAAGTCCTCAGCTGAGATGAGAAGAGAGGTTGGGGGTGCTGGGGGACGGAGAAGGGAGTTAAAAGTGTTAAAAAGTTGTTTAGGGCTGTGAGCCAGGGAAGATATGAGAGATGAGAAGTAGGCCTGTTTTGCATCAGCGAGTGAGGATTTGAATATGAGGAGGGATTGCTTGTATGCGGTGAAATGATCTTTAGAATGGGATTTCTTCAATCGCTGCTCAGCAGCCCTGGAAGATTTTCTGAGTTTTTTGGTCAGGTTGGTGTGCCAGGGTTGTCTGTTAATTTTTCAGGTTTTGTTGTGTGTGAGGGGGACAACGGTGTCCAGAGCAGTACTTATTGTGGTGTTATATAGGGTGGTGGCAGCATCTGGGTCTTGGAGGGAACCGATGGTAGAGAGTAGAGTCATAACCCGTAGATACGAGCAGTGTATAATGTGATTGAAAAATTAATCAACCCAGCAAAGGAGGCAATATGGATAACAACAATACATTAGCAAGTGCCTTGTAGTAACTTTCTCTACATGATAAATGCCATTTGCTGACGTGGGGCAACCCCTTCCGAGCACCCGAGTATAATGGAAGTCAATGGGAGAACCCGAGCATAAAACCAGGCACTTTCTACTCTGAAGAGGGGAGGGTGCCTGGTTCATAGGAAAAGGTCAGACAATGATGGAAACACCACCTAAATGGTTGGGGAACAGCATGGGGAGGATGTCTGGATGCATCTTGGACTCCCAGGTCGCTGCTGGGAATGATATTGTCCGAGTAGTACGCCACTTTTCCAGACTGACAATAATACGCACCAAACTGAAGATAAAATCGATTTTAGAGGAAGAATTTTTAGGAAATATTCTTTCACGTATATTTACTTGTATATAAAGTGCAAGTGCTGCCAAAAATTACAAGGAAGAGGCACTCCGACACAACCCGTATATCACATAAAGGAGGGCATAATTTACATTGTGGTACAATTGTTCAGGTAGTGGGACCCCTACACTGATAAAGCCTATGCACTAAGGGAAAGGGCTGCCAAAAATTACAAGAAATCGGCACTCCAATACACCCTTAATTACACATAAAGGAGGGCATCATACACACCCTTGAAAAATTATGATTGATGGCCTGCTGGTGACCCACAAAAACATTTGGAGCAAGGGCCTGCTGATCTGACCATCTAAAACATTTTTGGCAAGGGTCTGCTGCCGCTTTGGTGACTCTAGATAACCTGGGGCCGATCGCACGTCCCTGTGCCGGCGACGATCCATTCGGATGTCTGCCCTATCAACTTTCGATGTTATTTTCAGCCCAAACCATGTAGACCATGGGTAACGGGGGAATCATGGTTCGATTCCGAAGAGGGAGCCTGAGAAACAGCTACAGCTACCACATCCAAGCAAGGCAGCATGCTCGCAAATTACCTATTAGGTATAATTAGGTAAGGCCTGCAGGTGAGCTGACCCTCTAAAATATTTTAGGTGCGGGCCTGCTGGTGATCTGACCCTGTAAAAGATTGTAGGTGAAGGCCTGCTGGTGAGCTGACCCTGTAAAAGATTGTAGGTGTAAAGCTCCAACTGGTGTGGACCCGCTGTGCCACTTACCGGTTTGGCTTTGGGCCAAACTTGGGAGCGGAATCTAAGTGTTCCCCTGGTCTTCACCCTTTATCCCGCTCCAAGATGAGGAAGCTGCTCACCTTCACCAGTAGCTCAGGCAAATTGGGGTAAGTTTTGAGAAACCGCTAAACCACAAGGTTGAACACGTGGGCTAGGCATGGGATGTGTCTGAACTTGCCGAGCTCCAAAGCCGCCACCAAGTTACGGCCATTATCAGACACAACCATGCCTGGTTGTAGGTTGAGTGGCGAGAGCCACAGCTCAGTCTGGTCTCTTATCTCCTGCCACAGCTCTGTGGCGGTGTGCTGTTTGTCCCCTAGGCATATCAGCTTCAGCACAGCCTGTTGCCGCCACCCCACTGCAGTGCTACACTGTTTCCAGCTACTGACTGATGACTGACTGGTGCTGCATGGAGATAATTCAGAGGTGGAAGTAGAGGAAGAGGCGGAGAAGGACAAGTGGGGTTTGGAGGCACTAATGTAGGTGCTAGCGGAAACCCTGATCGACATAGGGCCCGCAATCCTTGGCGTCAGTAGCACCTGTGCCATCCCAGGGTACGACTCGCTCCCGGCCTCCACAACATTCACCCAGTGTGCCATCAGGGAAATGTAGCGTCCCTGGCCGAATGCACTTGTCCATGTGACCGTTGTTAAGTGGACCTTTCCAGTAACTGCGTTGGTCAGGGCACGTGTGATGTTATGGGACACATGTTGGTGTAAGGCGGGCACAGCACACCTTGAAAAATAGTGGTGGCTGGGGACTGCGTAACGCGGAAGGTCTCAATGTCCACAAGCCTAAATGGCAACATTTCCAGGGCCAGTAATTTGGAAAGCTGCGCATTTAGTGCTATGGCCTGTGGGTGGGTGGCTGGGTATTTTCGTTTGCATTAAAAGGCTTAGGGTAAGGACATTTTGATGCTGCAATGGGACACGGAAGTGGATGTAATCGCTGATGGTGCTTGCGAAGGTCCAATTGCAGGGCGGGAGGCATTCGGGCCTGTGCCTTCGACAGGGTATTGGCCAGCACATAACATAGGGGAAGATGAGGCAGTGGTGTGATCCGCTGACACAGATTGTGGACCCAGGCGTTCGTCCCACTTATTATGGTGCTTGGATGCCATGTGGCGGATCATGCTGGTGGTGGTGAGGTTGCTAGTGTTCATGCCCCGGCTAATTTTTATATGGCACAGGTTGCAAACTACTATTCTTTTGTCATCCGCATTTTCCTCAAAAAAGCGCCACACTGCAGAACATCCAACCCTTGGCAAGGGAAATTTACGCAAGGGGGTGCTCCGTGGAACAGTTGCGTGCCTGTTTGGTGTGGCCTGCCTTCTCCCTTTTGGCACCCTACTGCGTCTTCCAGCCTGTTGTGGTGCTGCAGATCCCTCCCCCTCTATACTGCTGTCCTCGCTCGGCTTTCCATCTTCCCAGGTTGGGTCAGTGACCTCATCGTCCACCATCTCCTCTTCCACTTCCTCACTCTGATCATCCTCCTGATTTGTTGACCTATCCACAACCTCAGTGACTGACAACTGTATCTAATCCTCTTCATCAACCTCTTGAGACAGTAATTGCGGTTGACTCATTGGCAACTGCGTCTCATCATCATTCACCTCATTAAACACTAATTGCCGTTCCCCACCGTCATGTTCTTGTGACTGTGGATGCTGAAGAGGTTGGGAATCAGGGCACAAGATTTCATGTCCCTTTTCAAGCGTGCTTGGTGAGAGGGCCAAATCAAGTAATGGCGATGAAAAGAGGTCCTCGTCATATCCGAGAGTGGAATCATTTGTTTGACCAGACTGTGCATGGTGGGAGGAAGGAGGATCAGGGTGAGGATTGTGTTGATCAGACTCCTGGCTACTGAGACTGGACTTGGTGGAAGACAGGGTGGTGCTTAATCGACTAGAAGCATTATCTGCTGCAATCCAACCAACCACCTGCTCGCACTGGGCTGACTTTGAGAGCGTTGTCCTGTGCCATCCTGCAAACTGGGACATGAAGTTATGTATCGTGGATGATTGTTTTTCTTGTGCTCTGGCAGCAGGCTCTGTTTCTCCGCGCCCAGGGCTACGGCCTCTGCGTGCACCATCACTATCACGGCCACTTCCCCGTCCCTTATTGCTCGCCTTCTTCATTTTAAATGTGATATATGCTTGAAAGTATGTCACACGTACAGTAGCATAGGATTTAGAAGTGTATGTGCAAAAATTTTTTACTAAGATATTTGTGATGAGGAAACATTATACAGGACAGGTACCACAGGTAATGTCACCGTTCGCAGTGTCTACGGAAAAAGTACACTGGATGTTACTGATATTTTAGGGATGCACCCACTTTACACGCAACTGCTTCTCCCCGTGCGCGGATGAAAACATCCAGTGTGGGGGGGCAACCAATGGCAGGCTGTGACGGGGACAAGCCTCACTAGCATCGTGGATGATGCTAGAGAGGCTCGTCCCCGTCACCACCTGCCATTGGCTGTTTCCCCCGACTCTGGATGTTTTTCTTCCACTCATGGGGAGAAGCAGCTGCGGTGCTGCAGGTTGCACTACTACAACCCGAGGCAGTCCACACTGTCGTGAGCTAGGCGAGTGCGCTTATCGGTCACGATCCCCCTGCTGCGCTGAACGTCCTTTCGGACCAGTAGAAATTATCCACCTCTGAAAGTGTTTGTCACTCTGTGTAGATGCGTAATGCAGCAAAACCACAAACAAATGCTGCACTACCTAAATGCACTATATAGAAAGTATATTATTGGTATATAACACCCATGCCTCAATCAGTTTTTTGGGGGGCCAACTGGTATATCACACCAGTACAAATTATTTGTTCCAATAGCGTTTGGCACTCTGTGTGGCTACGGTATCGCAGCAGAAACGCACACAACTGCTGCACAATACAATTGCACTATAATATACTTTCTAAGTATATTATAAGCATATTACACCTCTCAGTATGTCACACCTATCGATAGTACACCTATACCAGTCCTTAAAAAGACTTTTGTGGCCCTATTAGTTAGCGTTTGGTGTCCGTAACAGCCTGCCCCTGCTCCACAAAGCAACCTCTCCCTACACTGGCAAAAGACTGAATGTAAAATGGCGGCCAGATCAGGTTTCTTTATAAGGTAGGGGGTATGTCCATGTGCTGAAACGTCTCAATTGACTGTCCTGTACCACCTGATGGATGTTTCATGGGTCAAAGTTCTTCACAATGTAAAAGAATATGATAGGTGTGAATATATATATTGCTATCCACATTGTACTTTTACTTTTCATTTTTTCATTTTTCTCACTTCATGTCTTTTTATAAAGGTGATAACCTTTACTGAATAATACCTTTTTAAACCTAATCTTATCAATTGTACCTATACGATCCCCCCCCCCATACCATAGCATACCCTCTATGATCGATATTGATATTAAATAAATGCAAATTTTTACCAACCAATCTGTCTACATTGCTCTTTAAGTGTTCTACCAGGTGAAGAGTGACGGTTTTCCACACATTCTCATTGCACATTATCCTTTTCTGATTGGGTGAATCAGTCAAACCTAGAGCACCTACACATTGTATTGGCCAGGTGAGCCACCAGCGACCCGTTTCCTTCTATGATTAAATAAGAACCTTTTCCTTTCTTTTCTGCTGTACTTGACTTTCTCTGATCTGGTCTGTCTCTAAACTCGTCCAGGGAACTTTCTCCTCCTGGCTTCTGAGGCTTCAGGCTTTGGCCTCTGTGTCCAGCAGAGCTGAAGGTGCTCTAGCTGGCTTAGGCAAGGCTCGTCCAACAGGGACAGCTCCTGCTTCCTTCCCCAAGCAGGGGGTAAGCTAGACTCCTCTAACTAAACTCCTCCCTCTCTTGGAGAGAGCTAGAATGGAAAGAAAGGTTCCATTCTAGGTAAACTAGCTCTGCCATGCTTGCTGCCACCTACTGGTGAACCAGGCAAGTTACATCAACAACAACAGTTGCATAGAAATAGATATGCACATTATGCAGAATCTTGAAATTAAGACATAAGATGACATGAGGTCAACCATTAAGGACAGTAGCAGGGTGCCAGGGTGCCAAGGTGGTAACAGCACTCCACAAATCTCCATGTATCAAAGTAAAGAGGCAATCATTATAATCGTAAGGGCCAGTTCACATTGCGAAACCATGCCAAAAGTCCTGCTGCGGCCATGTGATGTCTGCCTCCCGCTGTTTTCAGTGGGAGACAGTGCTGCAGTTCACTGGCTGGAGGTTTTAAGCCGGGACTTGTCATGTCGATTCTTAGCACAGTGCACAGACTGTACTTGAAGCCTTGGTGGGTGTTTGCTCTAGGTTTGGTTTTATTTAATGGAATGAAGCTGTGAGCGGTTCCATGGCATTTAAAGTGAAAATCCGGAGATATTGCCAGTGGATACCCGGCATACCATAAGGACACATGCTGTGTCTTCAAGCAGCGTCCATCCACACACCAAGCCAAAGAGGGACATGTCCCATCGAGAACAATGGGAGGCAGACACCATGGAGAGGTCGCTGGAATTTTGGTGCTGTGACCGAGACTTTTGACGGCAAATGCTGCCATGTGAACAATCCCTAACTGTAGGCTCCTGGGCCCAAGTGAAAAATCCATAATAGGGCCCTCAAATTATCATGTACCTTTTTAATACTCTATAATCCAATTATGTGGTAGAGAAGCCTCTTCTCTTGCTCAGGAACCAGGACATAGATGTAGCTGTTGCCTCTGAACCGGTACCTATAGTAAATATAGTAACAGACTAATAATAATAATAATGCAGTGTCCCACTTATGTGTGTATAAGTGGTCCCCTTAAATTCTGTATATGTATTTAATGTATTGTAATTTCTAAGTTTAGGCTGGCATTGTCATTACATCTTTTCGCCCCTAGGTGGTGCTGGCGCCACATATTATATATAGCTTGGGGTTTGCTAACTCAGTTTAGTGTGTGGAGGAAGTGTTGAGGCAGAAGTGAGTAATGTAGGAAGCAGAGAGGAGAAGGAAGTGTATGGAGGAGCATAGGAGGCTCAGTCCAAGATGTAGCTGCCTTTCTTTCCTCTGGGCCCTGATCAAGCCTGGAGAGGACAGACCAAGTAGTCACAGTAGCCCAGCACAGACAAGTGAATCTATCTACAAATATAGAGAAAGTCTAGTGAAGATTAGATCTGAGTCTAGCCAAGGGACTTCACAAGCACCAGTGACCAGGAGGAACTTAACCCCTTAAGGACACAGGGCGTACAGGTACGCCCTTGTGCCCTGGTACTTAAGGACACAGGGCGTACATGTACGCCCTGTGTATTTACAATCACCGCCGCGCGGCCGGCGGCGATCGGAACCCCGTGCCTGCTCAAATCATTGAGCAGGCACTTGGGGCAAATGCGTCGGGGGGTCCGGTGACCCCCCCCATGTATGCGATCGCAGAAAACCGCAGGTCAATTCAGACCTGCGGTTTTCTGCGTTTCCGGGTTATTCGGGTCTCTGAAGACCCGATAACCCGGAACAGGATGGTGATCGTGGTGTGATTTCACTCCACCAATCACCATCCAGCGATCCTGAGTGGTGATGGTGACATCACCACTCAGGATCGCTTTCTGATTGGTCTGTGGGCGGTCCGGCGGCAGATTCAAAAGAGGCAGGCGCCCCTCTCCTCCTCCTTTTGTGTTCCGGAGCCGGAGGAGAGAGGAGCTGCCTGCACGTGTCTGCCACCGCTGCCTGCACCGCGATCTGTGCCCCCAGGACCCGATCTCTGCCCCCAGCACCCCATCAGGTACATAGGGACAGCTAGGGAAAGTTTGGGTTAGGCAGGGGAAAAAAAGGGAAAGGTAGTTTTTTTGAACTTTTATTGCATCACCACAGTTAGGGTGTCCGGAGTCCACAGCACAGCTGTGTGACCCTAGACCCCCCAGGGGTGCTGCCACTTGCCCCCCTCCCCCTGCCACTTGCCCCCCCCCCCCACTTTTTTTTTTGCGTACGCTGACTGTGGCCGGCACTTAGCGTCCGGCCACTGTTAGCGCATCGCACACCCCACCGCTGATCAACTTCGGACGGTTGATCAGCAGTTTTAAATTTTTTCCCCCATATTTTTTGCCCTTTTTTTTAGTTAGTTTATAAAAAATTCTGTTAGTTTTAGGGTGAGTTCGTGAACACCCGTGCCCCCACACACACGCACACCAAATAAAGAGTTACACACACGCACATATACACGCAGACACACACTCCCCTATGGCCCGCCGGACGTTCTCGGCCGAGGAGGCATATGCCCAGCTTGCCTCCGACTCCGAGAGTCCCAGTGAGGATGAGGATGACCCCCACATTCCTGTTGTCATCCGCATCCTCCTCATCATCTAGCGATGATGATGAGCCCTCAAGGCGGCGGAGACGCCGCCAGGCGGAGCAAGGGGACCGCCATGTTAGGGACCCTGTGGCCCACACTAGTACGAGCAGCTCTGGGGCTCGTACTGGTTTCCCGGCCCACCAGTTAAATCCACCGGAGCACCCTGCCGGTGAACTTGTCTGGTGTAGCCCAGAGCGATACGAGCCCGTGATTCCTGATTTCGTAGGCCAATCAGGAAACCAGATTTCCACAGTGGGCTACACTGAATATGACTTTTTTTGTCATTTTTTCAGTGACCCACTGGTAAATCTGATGGTGGAGCAGACGAATCTGTACGCCCAACAGTTCGTCGCTCAACACCCGGGCTCCTTTTTGGCCAGGCCCGGTGGCTGGACGCCGGTCAGTGCAGCCGAAATGAGGACATTTTGGGGCCTCGTGCTGCATATGGGCCTGGTCAAGAAACCTAGTGCCAGGCTGTACTGGAGTGGGGACGTCCTATATCAGACCCCACTTTACAGTACGGTTATGACACGCTCCCGGTTTGAGGCCATCCGGAAATGTCTGCATTATTCCGATAATGCAGCATGTCCACCCCAAGGTGATCCTGCCCATGACCGTCTGTATAAGATACGGCCGGTCATCGATCACTTTGGGGCCAAATTCATGGAGGCCTATGTACCTGGAAGGGAGGTCGTGGTTGATGAGTCTCTCATTGCGTTCAAGGGGAGACTCATTTTCCGCCAGTATGTGCCTTCCAAGCGGGCGAGGTATGGCGTGGAGATATACAAAATTTGAGAGAGTACCTCAGGGTACACTTACAAATTTCGTGTATACGAGGGGCGAGATTCCCGGATTCAACCCCCAGAATGTCCCCCTACTCTGGGTGTTACCGGGAAACTTGTGTGGGACCTTAGGCACCCACTGCTGGATAAGGGTTACCACTTGTACGTGAATAACTTTTATACCAGTATCCCCTTGTTCCAGTCCCTTGCCGCCAGATCCACGTCCGCTTGTGGGACCGTGCGGAAAAATCAACGCGGCCTCCCTGCCCACCCCCTCCAGGTACCTATCCCCAGGGGTGAGACCCGTGCCCTTACCACTGGAAACCTGTTGCTGGTCAGGTATAAGGACAAGAGGGATGTCCTTATGCTGTCCACAATTCATGGTAACGGCATCACCCCTGTCCCTGTGCGAGGTACCGCGGCAACGGTCCTCAAGCCCGATTGTATCGTCGCCTACAATCGGTATATGGGAGGAGTTGATCTCTCGGATCAAGTCCTCAAGCCATATAACGCCATGCGCAAAACCCGGGCATGGTACAAAAAAGTTGCGGTCTACTTGGTACAGGTTGCCATGTACAACTCTTTTGTACTATCCCGAAGCGCTGGCAGCACAGGGACATTCCTCCAGTTCTATGAGGCAGTCCTCAAGGCCCTGATCTTTTCGGACCGGGAAAGAGCAGGCCGGAGTACCTCGGGAACTGTAGGCGCCCGGATCGTCCCTGGCCAACACTTTCCAGGTGTGGTCCCCCATACTGGAAAGAAGGGACGAACCCAAAAAAAGTGCAGAGTGTGTCGCAGGAGGGGGATACGGAAGGACACGACTACTCAGTGCGACACATGCCCCGATCATCCGGGCCTCTGCATTGACGGTTGCTTCAGGGAGTATCACACTTCCATGGAGTACTAAATTTATATCCCAATTTAGCACTGACATCGGATAAAAAAAAAATGGTTCTCAGACTTGAGACACCCAAAAAAACTAAAATAATTTATTAAAAGTAGACATATTAGGTATTGCCGCGTCGGTAATCTCCTCTATAAAAATGCCCCATGACCTAACCCCCAGATTAACACGGTCCAGAAAAAAAAAAAAAAAAAGGTGCAAAAAAAGTTTTTTTTTTGTCACCTTACATAATAAAAAGTTTAATAGCAAGCGATCAAAAAGTCATATAGCCCCCAAATTAGTGCCAATAAAACCATCATCTCATCCCGCCAAAAATGAGCCCCCACATAAGATAATCGGATAAAAAAAAAAATATTGAAAATTACTCTTAGACTTTAGAGATACCAAAATTTTTTTAGGGTATCAAAAAGGATAATATAGTCTAAAACCTAAGTAATTGTAAAAAAAAGTAGACTTATTAGGTATCGCCGCGTCCGTAAGAATCTCCTCTTTAAAAATACCCCATGACCCAACCCCCCAGATTAACACAGTAAAAAAAAAAAAAAATAGGTGCAAAAAAATATTTTTTTTGTCACCTTACATAACAAAAAGTTTAATAGCAAGCGATCAAAAAGTCATATAGCCCCCAAAATAGTGCCAATAAAACCGTCTGCTCATCCCGCAAAAAATGAGTCCCCACATAAGATAATTGGATAAAAGAAAATAAAAAAAATGACACTTAGACTTTAGAGATACCCAAAAAAAAAATGTTGTATCAAAAAAGATAATATAGTCAAAAACCTAAATAATTGTAAAAAAAAAGTAGATTTATTAGATATTGCCGCGTGTAAGAATCTCCTCTATAACAATATCCCATGACCTAACTACCCAGATTAACACGGTTAAAAAAAAAAACGGTGCCAACACCGCTATTTTTGGCACTTTTCCATTTCAGTCCGTTTTTTCCGGTAACAAAACAAGGGTTAACAACCAAACAAAAGTTAAAATTTATTACCCTGATACTGCAGTTTACAGAAACGCCACATTTGTGGTCGTAAACTGCTGTATCCGTAAAAGGGAGGCCGCAAAAGGAAAGGACCGACATGGTTTCTGGAAGGCCGATTTTGATGGCCTTTTTTATTGACACCATATCCCTTTTGAAGCCCCCCTGATGCCCCCCTAGAGTAAAAACTCCCTAAAAGTGACCCCATCTAAGAAACTACACCCCTCAAGGTATTCAAAACTGATTATACAAACTTTATTAACCCTTTAGGTGTTCCTCAACAGTTAATGGCAAATGGAGATGAAATATCAGAATTTCAATTTTTAGTAACCTTGCCTCACAAAAATGTAATATAGAGCAACCAAAAATTATATTTACCCTAAAAATACTCCCCAAAAAAATGCCACCTTATCCCGTAGTTTCCAAAATGGGGTCACTTTTAGGGAGTTTCGACTCCAGGGGTGCATCAGGGGGGTTGAAACAGGACACGGTGTAAATAAACCGGTCCATAAAAATCAGCCCTCCAAAAACCAAACGGCGCACCTTTCACTCTACGCCCCGCTGTGTGGCCGTACAGTAGTGTACGGCCACATATTGGGTGCTTCTGTAAACGGCAGAGTCAGGGTAATAAAGATACAGTCTTGTTTGGCTGTTAACCCTTGCTTTGTTAGTAGAAAACATGGGTTAAAATGGAAAATAAGGCAAAAAAATGAAATTTTCAAATTTCATCCCCATTTGCCAATAACTCTTGTGCAACACCTAAAGGGTTAACAACATATGTAAAATCAGTTTTGAATACCTTGAGGGGTGTAGTTTCTTAGATGGGGTCACTTTTAGGCCTCATGCACACAACAGTTTTTTTTCACGGTCCGCAAAAACGGGGTCCGTAGGTCCGTGATCAGTGACCGTTTTTTCGTCCGTGGGTCTTCCTTGATTTTTGGAGGATCCACGGACATGAAAAAAAAGTCGTTTTGGTGTCCGCCTGGCCGTGCGGAGCCAAACGGATCCGTCCTGAATTACAATGCTAGTCAATGGGGACGGATCCGTTTGACGTTGACACAATATGGTGCCATTTCAAACGGATCCGTCCCCATTGACTTTCAATGTAAAGTCTGGAGTTCTTTTATACCATCAGATTGGAGTTTTCTCCAATCCGATGGTATATTTTAACTTGAAGCGTCCCCATCACCATGGGAACGCCTCTATGTTAGAATATACTGTCGGATATGAGCTACATCGTGAAACTCAGATCCGACAGTATATTCTAACACAGAGGCGTTCCCATGGTGATGGGGACGCTTCGAGTTAGAATACACTACAAACTTTGTACAAGACTGCCCCCTGCTGCCTGGCAGCACCCGATCTCTTACAGGGGGATATGATAGCACAATTAACCCCTTCAGGTGCGGCACCTGAAGGGGTTAATTGTACTATCATATCCCCCTGTAAGAGATCAGGGCTGCCAGGCAGCAGGGGGCAGACCCCCCCCCCTCCCCAGTTTGAATATCGTTGGTGGCACAGTGTGCGCCCCCCATCGGGCCCCCCTTCCTCCCTCTAGTGTAATAAATCGTTGGTGGCACAGTGTGCGCCCTCCATCGGGCCCCCCCTTCCTCCCTCTATTGTTATAAATCGTTGGTGGCACAGTGTGCACCCCCCATCGGCCCCCCTCCCTCTTTAGCAGTAACAACATTGGTGGCCAGTGTGCGGCCTCCCATCTCCCCCCCCCCTGATCATTGGTGGCAGCGGAGTTCCGATCAGAGTCCCAGTTTAATCGCTGGGGCTCCGATCGGTAACCATGGCAACCAGGACGCTACTGCAGTCCTGGTTGCCATGGTTACTTAGCAATAGTACAATAGTAGAAGATTCATAGTTACCTGCTTGCTGCTGCGATGTCTGTGTCCGGCCGGGAGCTCCACCTACTGGTAAGTGACAGGTCTGTGCGGCGCATTGCTAAAGAACTGTCACTTACCAGTAGGAGGAGCTACCGGCCGGTCACAGACATCGCAGCAGCAAGCAGGTAAGTATGAATCTTCTACTGCTGTACTATTGCTAAGTAACCATGGCAACCAGGGCTGCAGTAGCTTCCTGGTTGCCATGGTTACCGATCGGAGCCCCAGCGATTAAACTGGGACTCAGATCGGAACTCCGCTGCCACCAATGATGGGGGGGGGGAGATGGGAGGCCGCACACTGCCACCAATGTTGTTACTGCTATAGAGGGAGGGGGGCCGATGGGGGGCGCACACTGTGCCACCAACGATTTATAACAATAGAGGGAGGAAGGGGGGGCCCGATAGGGGGTGTACACTGTGCCACCAACGATTTATAACAATAGAGGGAGGAAGGGGGGGCTCGATGGGGGCGCACACTGTGCCACCAATGATTTATTACACTAGAGGGAGGAAGGGGGGCCCGATGGGGGGCGCACACTGTGCCACCAACGATATTCAAACTGGGGACGGGGGGGGTCTGCCCCCTGCTGCCTGGCAGCCCTGATCTCTTACAGGGAGATATGATAGTACAATTAACCCCTTCAGGTGCGGCATGCAAACATATGGCGAACATGCAAACATATGGCGATGTCCCCCGGCACCATATTCTTTTGCATTGCACCGAACTTTGAACCATGACACACACATCAGGTGGGACAGGACAGCCAATTGAGACGTTTCAGCACATGGACATACCCCCAGCCTATAACAGAACCCGATCTGGCAGACTTTTACATTCTATGTTTTGCCAGTGTAGGGAGAGGTTGCTTTGTGAAGCAGGGACAGACTGTTAGGGACACCAAACGCTAGCTAATGGGCCCACAAAAGTCCTTTTAAGGACTGGTATAGGTGTGCTATCGATAGGTGTGATATACTGAGGGGTGTGATATACTTATAATATACTTTCTAACATAGAAAGTATATTATAGTGCATTTGTATTGTGCAGCAGTTGTGTGCGGTTCTGCTGCAATACCGCAGCTATATAGAGGGATAAACGCTATTGGAATAACTAATCGCAACTGGTGTGATATACCTGTCCCCCCAAAAAACTGATTGAGGGGTGTGATATACCTATTATATACTTTCTAACATAGAAAGTATATAATGCATTTGTATTGTGCAGCAGTTATGTGCGGTTCTGCTGCGATACCGCAGTTATATAGAGGGACAAGCGCTATTGGAACAACTATTTGCAACGGGTGTGATATACCTGTTGCCCCCACAAAAATCTGATTGAGGGGTGCAATATACTTGCTTCCACAAAATACTGATTAAAGGGTTTGATATACCTGCTTCCGCCAAATACTGAATAAGGGGGGTGTGATATACCTACTTCCACCAAATATTGTTTGAGGCCTGTGATACACCTGTTTCCATGAAATACTGATTGAGGGGTGCGATATATCTGCTTCCATCAAATATTGATTGAGGCCTGCGATACACCTGCTTCCACAAAATACTGATTAAAGGGATTCTGTCACCTGGATTTTAGTGACAAAGCTTTTAACATCATCACATCAGTCTGCTCATTTTGTATTAAAATATACTAGTATTACTACCCTAAGTGTTGCCCTTTGTCTAGAAAATCGCTTTTATTAATATGGTAATTACCCGAGTAAGGAGCCCAAGGGGCTGTCCCTGCGGCTGTTGGAGCCCAGACCCGCCCCTTCTCCTGGAGCCCAGCACCGCCCCACTGCTAATTTATTCACTCCTCAATGCCGGCTGTGAGGCCGATTCCAGGCGCTGACATGTGTTTCCATGGAATGCATTCGCTGAGCCATAAGCTCACGCATGCGCCGTAGATACACATGTCAGTGCCTGGAATCGGCCTCACAAAATATTTCTCCCAGAAGGGCATCCCAGAGCTATATGGCCACGTTCAGCAGCAAGTGAATATATCTCTAGCACACAGTGTCGGTGCCAAGATACATCTGACCACTGACATGTGGTCTAGCAAACACGGGCAGGGAAGGTACATAACTTTTACTGCCCACTGGGTGAACCTTCTGACGGCCGTCAAGCATGTAACCCGTGGCTCCCGTGTGGATTTGGTGTTACTGGATTGCATGCAGACCTACCTCTTCCTCTCCTCCTACTCCATCCTCCGTCTGCTCCTCAGCTAAATCCTCCTTTTCCACTGCAACTGCTTCTTACGCTGCACCCCCCAAGTTCCCCAGAACCTATTAGACGTCCCAGGTTAGACGTTGCCATGCTGTGCTGCGGCTGTTGTGCCTGGAAGCCAAGAGCCACACCGGTCCTGCACTGCTTTCAGCTCTGCGGTAACAGGCCGATCAGTGGCTAACCCCGCTCAATTTGACAGTTGGTAAAGTGGTGTACGACAATGGTGCCAATCTGCTGAGCTTGCTGAAACAGGGCAAAATGACACGTTGCTCACGTCCTGAACTTAGTCGTGCAGCAATTCGTTGCCCAATACTTCGGGGTCCAGGACGTCTTATGGCAGGCCAGGAAGATCTCTGGCCATTTTAGAAGATCTTACATGGCCATGGCTCGCCTTGCTGACGTTTAGCGACGACACCACCTCCCCGTCAGACATCTGATTTGTGACAGCCCGACGCGCTGGAACTCCACCTTGCATATGCTTGATAGGCTGCTCCAGCAGCAACGTGCCGTTAACGACTAGTGATGAGCGGCAGGGGCAATATTCTAATTTGCAATATTTCGCGAATATTCAGTAGAATATTAGTCATATTCGAGAATTCGAGATGATCTTCTTGATCGTGAAAATTGGGCATGTAATATGCGCGTATTTGCGTATGCGCAATACTGGCTTGGCCTAGTTTTGCTACCTTTTTTAAACTGCGGGAAGCTTGCAGAAACTGGAAAAGATGGTGGGCAGCAATTTTCGCGACGGTGAGGAAGAACTCCTGATCACTGTAAGTAATGTTATATTACAGCACTGTATTTGATTACATTTCACATGCATTGCAGAATGATGGCTTTATTTGCAGATAGAGTGTTCCAAAATATTCGTGATTGCGAAAAGCTGCGCTATTGATGCGATTTTGTATTTGCAATACATATAACTTCACATTTTATCAGGTCTGACTACATATTACTGATTGGTGCACTAAGTATTGACATCACAGCACTGTGTCTGTAGCATGTATGTATGGACAGCAGAGAAATATCTCTCAAATTCACATTGCACATCCATTTTCCTGCAACACACTATATACCACACACACAGTCTGTAGATTAGAGTTTGTGTCCTGTTGGTCAGGAGAAGCTTTCTTTGTCTGACTGCCAGTATTTTCTGGTTCATTAAGCGTTACCCAGGGTACACCACGGGGAGGCGAAACAGCTGTACACCCCATACCGTACCGTCACTTCCCTAGACAGGTACATCTCTGCTCAGCTGGCCAATATCCGATTGCTCAGACCCCACACACATACAATTGCAATACAATCCGATCTTATAACGGTAACATTAAATCTAATAGTTCCCCTTGAAACACTTAAATTGTTTTGTCTGTGTTGTTGATGACATTATTTTCAATACTTGTATTAAAAAAAAATTGGAATTATATGCTTGCATCTTTATCCTGCATAGCATGCTGGAGGGGGCCATCATGAAACATTGGTCAGATTTGAAGAGGAGGCACATTGGCTGGATCACAGAGATCCGTGACAGAAAATGCCCAGGTACAATGCTTACATTACTTTTGTATCTCTTGCCTACACTCTGTAACGTATATATACAGTTATACAAATAAGTATTTCATCCCTTTACAGATGATTACTTGGTACCTGGTGTGACACGTAGCAAATCAGCCGTTTACATCATACATCTCTACCTCGCTGTGAGTATATAAATATATATATTTATACACACATGGAGGCACAGATGTATGATGTAACTGGCTGACTTTGTACGTTTCACACGCACATAAATATATATACATAAACTGCAATCATCATTCTATATTCCAGTAAAAGGCCCTGGCCATCATTACATTAGATACATCCCCTACTTAATTTCCATTTGTTATGACTTTTGAGTTGTTTGTCAAAATTATGGAGGATTTGGAGGTGGTGGAGGTCTCCATAGAGGAGGAGGAGGGAGAGCAGACGGGACCCTCCCAGAATGTGGATGACCCTCCCCCACCTGATGTTGGCAAAGTGGTGGGGGTGGCGGCGGAAGAGGCTGGACCCTCCCATCAGCCGGATTTCCTCCCTCAGCTCATGATGAGGAGGATGTCACCAGCCCCCTCCAGGAGGGTAAATATGTGCACACAGCAATATAATTCTGTATACATAACATATTCAGAAACAATAACCCTTTCTACCCCAGTCAAGTTTTTAACTTCCTGCTCAGGCCATTTTTTGCAAATCTGACGTGTCACTTCATGTGGTAATAACTTTAAAAAGCTTTTATCCAGGCCATTGTGAGACACACATCGTCACTTATTGTACTTCACGATAGTGGTAAAATTCATAAAAAAATAATAAAAAATGTATTCATAAAAAATACCTAATTTATCATAAATTGGGAAAAATTAGCAAATTTCCAATGTTCAATTTCTCTTCTTTTATAATAGATAGAAATACCTCCAAAAATAGTTATTACTTTACATTCCCCATATGCCTACTTCATGTTTGGATCTTTTTGAAAAATATATATATTTTTTTTTTTGGGGGGGGGGGGGGGCACGTTAGAAGGCTTAGAAGTAGAGTTGAGCGAACACCTGGATGTTCGGGTTCGAGAAGTTCGGCCGAACATCCCGGAAATGTTCGGGTTCGGGATCCGAACCCGATCCGAACTTCGTCCCGAACCCGAACCCCATTGAAGTCAATGGGGACCCGAACTTTTCGGCACTAAAAAGGCTGTAAAACAGCCCAGGAAAGAGCTAGAGGGCTGCAAAAGGCAGCAACATGTAGGTAAATCCCCTGCAAACAAATGTGGATAGGGAAATGAATTAAAATAAAAATTAAATAAATAAAAATTAACCAAAATCAATTGGAGAGAGGTTCCATAGCAGAGAATCTGGCTTCCCGTCACCCACCACTGGAACAGTCCATTCTCAGATATTTAGGCCCCGGCACCCAGGCAGAGGAGAGAGGTCCCGTAACAGAGAATCTGTCTTCATGTCAGCAGAGAATTAGTCTGCATGTCATAGCAGAGAATGAGGCTTCACGTCAGCCACCACTGCAACAGTCCATTGGCATATATTTAGGCCCAGCACACACACAGGCAGAGGAGAGAGGTCCCGTAACAGAGAATCTGGCTTCATGTCAGCAGAGAATCAGTCTGCATGTCATAGCAGAGAATCAGGCTTCACGTCAGCCACCACTGCAACAGTCCATTGTCATAAATTTAGGCCCAGCACCCAGGCAGAGGAGAGAGGTCCCGTAACAGACAATCTGGCTTCATGTCAGCAGAGAATCAGTCTTCATATCATAGCAGAGAATCAGGCTTCACGTCACCCACCACTGTAAGAGTCAATTTTCATAAATTTAGGCCCAGAACCCAGGCAGAGGAGAAAGGTCCCGTAACAGACAATCTGGCTTCATGTCAGCAGAGAATCAGTCTTCATATCATAGCAGAGAATCAGGCTTCACGTCACCCACCACTGTAAGAGTCAATTTTCATAAATTTAGGCCCAGAACCCAGGCAGAGGAGAAAGGTCCCGTAACAGACAATCTGGCTTCATGTCAGCAGAGAATCAGTCTTCATATCATAGCAGAGAATCAGGCTTCACGTCACCCACCACTGTAAGAGTCAATTTTCATAAATTTAGGCCCAGAACCCAGGTAGAGGAGAAAGGTCCCGTAACAGACAATCTGGCTTCATGACAGCAGAGAATCAGTCTGCATGTCATAGCAGAGAATCAGGCTTCACGTCAGCCACCACTGCAACAGTCCATTGTCATAAATTTAGGCCCAGCACCCAGGCAGAGGAGAGAGGTCCCGTAACAGACAATCTGGCTTCATGTCAGCAGAGAATTAGTCTGCATGTCATAGCAGAGAATGAGGCTTCACGTCAGCCACCACTGCAACAGTCCATTGGCATATATTTAGGCCTAGCACACAGGCAGAGGAGAGGTTCATTCAACTTTGGGTAGCATCGCAATATAATGGTAAAATGAAAATAAAAATAGGATTGAATGAGGAAGTGCCCTGGAGTCCAATAATATATGGTTATGGGGAGGTAGTTAATGTCTAATCTGGACAAGGGACGGACAGGTCCTGTGGGATCCATGCCTGGTTCATTTTTATGAACGTCAGCTTGTCCACATTGGCTGTAGACAGGCGGCTGCGTTTGTCTGTAATGACGCCCCCTGCCGTGCTGAATACACGTTCAGACAAAACGCTGGCTGCCGGGCAGGCCAGCACCTCCAAGGCATAAAAGGCTAGCTCTGGCCACGTGGACAATTTAGAGACCCAGAAGTTGAATGGGGCCGAACCATCAGTCAGTACGTGGAGGGGTGTGCACACGTACTGTTCCACCATGTTAGTGAAATGTTGCCTCCTGCTAACACGTTGCGTATCAGGTGGTGGTGCAGTTAGCTGTGGCGTGTTGACAAAAGTTTTCCACATCTCTGCCATGCTAACCCTGCCCTCAGAGGAGCTGGCCGTGACACAGCTGCCTTGGCGACCTCTTGCTCCTCCTCTGCCTTGGCCTTGGGCTTCCACTTGTTCCCCTGTGACATTTGGGAATGCTCTCAGTAGCGCGTCTACCAACGTGCGCTTGTACTCGCGCATCTTCCTATCACGCTCCAGTGCAGGAAGTAAGGTGGGCACATTGTCTTTGTAGCGTGGATCCAGCAGGGTGGCAACCCAGTAGTCCGCACAGGTTAAAATGTGGGCAACTCTGCTGTCGTTGCGCAGGCACTGCAGCATGTAGTCGCTCATGTGTGCCAGGCTGCCCAGGGGTAAGGACAAGCTGTCCTCTGTGGGAGGCGTATCGTCATCGTCCTGCCTTTCCCCCCAGCCACGCACCAGTGATGGACCCGAGCTGCGTTGGGTGCCACCCCGCTGTGACCATGCTTCATCCTCATCCTCCTCCACCTCCTCCTCATCCTCGTCCTCCTCGTCCTCCAGTAGTGGGCCCTGGCTGGCCACATTTGTACCTGGCCTCTGCTGTTGCAAAAAACCTCCCTCTGAGTCACTTCGAAGAGACTGGCCTGAAAGTGCTAAAAATGACCCCTCTTCCTCATCCTCCTCCTCCTCCTCCTGGGCCACCTCCTGTTCCATCATCGCCCTAAGTGTTTTCTCAAGGAGACATAGAAGTGGTATTGTAACGCTGATAACGGTGTCATCGCCACTGGCCATGTTGGTGGAGTACTCGAAACAGCGCAACAGGGCACACAGGTCTCGCATGGAGGCCCAGTCATTGGTGGTGAAGTGGTGCTGTTCTGTAGTGCGACTGACCCGTGCGTGCTGCAGCTGAAACTCCACTATGGCCTGCTGCTGCTCGCACAGTCTGTCCAGCATGTGCAAGGTGGAGTTCCACCTGGTGGGCACGTCGCATATGAGGCGGTGAGCGGGAAGGCCGAAGTTACGCTGTAGCGCAGACAGGCGAGCAGCGGCAGGATGTGAACGCCGGAAGCGCGAACAGACGGCCCGCACTTTATGCAGCAGCTCTGACATGTCGGGGTAGTTGTGAATGAACTTCTGCACCACCAAATTCAGCACATGCGCCAAGCAAGGGATGTGCGTCAAATTGGCTAGTCCCAGAGCTGCAACGAGATTTCGCCCATTATCACACACCACCAGGCCGGGCTTGAGGCTCACCGGCAGCAACCACTCGTCGGTCTGTTGTTCAATACCCCGCCACAACTCCTGTGCGGTGTGGGGCCTGTCCCCCAAACATATGAGTTTCAGAATGGCCTGCTGACGTTTACCCCGGGCTGTGCTGAAGTTGGTGGTGAAGGTGTGTGGCTGACTGGATGAGCAGGTGGAAGAAGAGGAGGAGGAAGCCGAGAAGGAGGAGGTGGCAACAGGAGGCAAAGAATGTTGCCCTGCGATCCTTGGCGGCGGCAGGACGTGCGCCAAACAGCTCTCCGCCTGGGGCCCAGCTGCCACTACATTTACCCAGTGTGCAGTTAGGGAGATATAGCGTCCCTGGCCGTGCTTACTGGTCCACGTATCTGTGGTTAGGTGGACCTTGCTACAGATGGCGTTGCGCAGTGCACACTTGATTTTATCGGATACTTGGTTGTGCAGGGAAGGCACGGCTCTCTTGGAGAAGTAGTGCCGGCTGGGAACAACATACTGTGGGACAGCAAGCGACATGAGCTGTTTGAAGCTGTCTGTGTCCACCAGCCTAAATGACAGCATTTCATAGGCCAGTAGTTTAGAAATGCTGGCATTCAGGGCCAGGGATCGAGGGTGGCTAGGTGGGAATTTACGCTTTCTATCAAATGTTTGTGAGATGGAGAGCTGAACGCTGGCGTGTGACATGGTTGAGACGCTTGGTGACGGAGGTGGTGGTGGTGGTGTTGGTGGTACATCCCCTGTTTGCTGGGCGGCAGGTGCCAACGTTCCTCCAGAGGCGGAGGAAGAGGCCGAGGCGGCAGCAGCAGAATAGGCCGAGGCGGCAGCAGCAGAAGAGGTAGCAGGGGGAGCCTGAGTGACTTCCTTGGTTTTAAGGTGTTTACTCCACTGCAGTTCATGCTTTGCATGCAGGTGCCTGGTCATGCAGGTTGTGCTCAGGTTCAGAACGTTAATGCCTCGCTTCAGGCTCTGATGGCACAGCGTGCAAACCACTCGGGTCTTGTCGTCAGCACATTGTTTGAAGAAGTGCCATGCCAGGGAACTCCTTGAAGCTGCCTTTGGGGTGCTCGGTCCCAGATGGCGGCGGTCAGTAGCAGGCGGAGTCTCTTGGCGGCGGGTGTTCTGCTTTTGCCCACTGCTCCCTCTTTTGCTACGCTGTTGGCTCGGTCTCACCACTGCCTCTTCCTCCGAACTGTGAAAGTCAGTGGCACGACCTTCATTCCATGTGGGGTCTAGGACCTCATCGTCCCCTGCATCGTCTTCCACCCAGTCTTGATCCCTGACCTCCTGTTCAGTCTGCACACTGCAGAAAGACGCAGCAGTTGGCACCTGTGTTTCGTCATCATCAGAGACATGCTGAGGTGGTATTCCCATGTCCTCATCATCAGGAAACATAAGTGGTTGTGCGTCAGTGCATTCTATGTCTTTCACCGCTGGGGAAGGGCTAGGTGGATGCCCTTGGGAAACCCTGCCAGCGGAGTCTTCAAACAGCATAAGAGACTGCTGCATAACTTGAGGCTGAGACAGTTTCCCTGGTATGCATGGGGGTGATGTGACAGACTGATGGGGTTGGTTTTCAGGCGCCATCTGTGCGCTTTCTGCAGAAGACTGGGTGGGAGATAATGTGAACGTGCTGGATCCACTGTCGGCCACCCAATTGACTAATGCCTGTACCTGCTCAGGCCTTACCATCCTTAGAACGGCATTGGGCCCCACCATATATCGCTGTAAATTCTGGCGGCTACTGGGACCTGAGGTAGTTGGTACACTAGGACGTGTGGATGTGGCAGAACGGCCACGTCCTCTCCCAGCACCAGAGGGTCCACTAACACCACCACGACCATGTCCACGTCCGCGTCCCTTACTAGATGTTTTTCTCATTGTTATGGTTCACCACAACAACAAATATATTATTTGGCCCAATGTATTGTATTCAAATTCAGCGGGATATAAATTTGAGGCCTAGTATTTAGGCGCTGGGTGACCGGTATGGATTTAGTGACAGAATTAGACTTGGAAATGCACAGAAGCGTGTGTGTGAAGTTATTCTGAATGACCCAATGTGCACCTTGAATATTATATACCCTTTTAGGGATAGATTTCAAATAGCTCTGATATAGCAGGAACCACTAAATTATGAAATTGCTAAATTGGGAATTGTACTTCAACCCAGAACAAAAAATGTGCTTTGACGGGCACTAAATAACTTTCCCAGCTACAACAGGACAGCGGTAACGAGAGATTTAGAGGGATTTAAATTTGAGGCCTAGTATTTAGGCGCTGGGTGACAGGTATGGGTTTAGTGACAGAATTAGACTTGGAAATACACAGTAGCGGGTGTGTGTGAAGTTATTCTGAATGACCCAATGTGCACCTTCAATATTATATACCCTTTTTGGGATAGATTTCAAATAGCTCTGATATAGCAGGAACCACTAAATTATGAAATTGCTAAATTGGGAATTGTACTTCAACCCAGAACAAAAAATGTGCTTTGACGGACACTAAATATCTTGCCCAGCAACAACAGTACAGCGGTAACGAGAGATTTAGCGGGATATAAATTTGAGGCCTAGTATTTAGGCGCTGGGTCACCGGTATGGATTTAGTGACAGAATTAGACTTGGAAATGCACAGAAGCGTGTGTGTGAAGTTATTCTGAATGACCCAATGTGCACCTTCAATATTATATACCCTTTTAGGGATAGATTTCAAATAGCTCTGATATAGCAGAAACCACTAAATTATGAAATTGCTAAATTGGGAATTGTACTTCAACCCAGAACAAAAAATGTGCTTTGACGGACACTAAATATCTTGCCCAGCAACAACAGTACAGCGGTAACGAGAGATTTAGAGGGATTTAAATTTGAGGCCTAGTATTTAGGCGCTGGGTGACAGGTATGGGTTTAGTGACAGAATTAGACTTGGAAATACACAGTAGCGGGTGTGTGTGAAGTTATTCTGAATGACCCAATGTGCACCTTCAATATTATATACCCTTTTTGGGATAGATTTCAAATAGCTCTGATATAGCAGGAACCACTAAATTATGAAATTGCTAAATTGGGAATTGTACTTCAACCCAGAACAAAAAATGTGCTTTGACGGGCACTAAATAACTTTCCCAGCTACAACAGGACAGCGGTAACGAGAGATTTAGAGGGATTTAAATTTGAGGCCTAGTATTTAGGCGCTGGGTCACCGGTATGGATTTAGTGACAGAATTAGACTTGGAAATGCACAGAAGCGTGTGTGTGAAGTTATTCTGAATGACCCAATGTGCACCTTCAATATTATATACCCTTTTAGGGATAGATTTCAAATAGCTCTGATATAGCAGAAACCACTAAATTATGAAATTGCTAAATTGGGAATTGTACTTCAACCCAGAACAAAAAATGTGCTTTGACGGACACTAAATATCTTGCCCAGCAACAACAGTACAGCGGTAACGAGAGATTTAGAGGGATTTAAATTTGAGGCCTAGTATTTAGGCGCTGGGTGACAGGTATGGGTTTAGTGACAGAATTAGACTTGGAAATACACAGTAGCGGTGTGTGTGAAGTTATTCTGAATGACCCAATGTGCACCTTCAATATTATATACCCTTTTAGGGATAGATTTCAAATAGCTCTGATATAGCAGAAACCACTAAATTATGAAATTGCTAAATTGGGAATTGTACTTCAACCCAGAACAAAAAATGTGCTTTGACGGACACTAAATATCTTGCCCAGCAACAACAGTACAGCGGTAACGAGAGATTTAGCGGGATATAAATTTGAGGCCTAGTATTTAGGCGCTGGGTCACCGGTATGGATTTAGTGACAGAATTAGACTTGGAAATACACAGTAGCGGGTGTGTGTGAAGTTATTCTGAATGACCCAATGTGCACCTTCAATATTATATACCCTTTTAGGGATAGATTCCAAATAGCTCTGATATAGCAGGAACCACTAAATTATGAAATTGCTAAATTGGGAATTGTACTTCAACCCAGAACAAAAAATGTGCTTTGACGGACACTAAATATCTTGCCCAGCAACAACAGTACAGCGGTAACGAGAGATTTAGAGGGATTTAAATTTGAGGCCTAGTATTTAGGCGCTGGGTGACAGGTATGGGTTTAGTGACAGAATTAGACTTGGAAATACACAGTAGCGGGTGTGTGTGAAGTTATTCTGAATGACCCAATGTGCACCTTGAATATTATATACCCTTTTAGGGATAGATTTCAAATAGCTCTGATATAGCAGAAACCACTAAATTATGAAATTGCTAAATTGGGAATTGTATTTCAACCCAGAACAAGAAATGTGCTTGAACGGACACTAAATAACTCGCCCAGCTACAGCACTAGGGACAGATTTAGCTGGATATAAATTTGAGGCCTAGTATTTAGGCGCTGGGTGACCGGTATGGATTTAGTGACAGAATTAGACTGGGATATGGCCAAAAAATAAACAGACTATTGCTGGTTAAATGCACTTGGTGTGACAGCTTCACCCTGATGTAGGCTTTAGCCAAAAAACAACCACACCATTGAGGGTTAAATGCACTTGGTGACAGGCGCAGCTTGCCCCTGATTTTGTATATGGCCAAAAAATGAACAGACTATTGCTGGTTAAATGCACTTGGTGTGACAGCTTCACCCTGATGTAGGCTTTAGCCAAAAAACAACCACACCATTGAGGGTTAAATGCACTTGGTGACAGGCGCAGCTTGCCCCTGATTTTGTATATGGCCAAAAAATGAACAGACTATTGCTGGTTAAATGCACTTGGTGTCACAGCTTCACCCTGATGTAGGCTTTAGCCAAAAAACAACCACACCATTGAGGGTTAAATGCACTTGGTGACAGGCGCAGCTTGCCCCTGATTTTGTATATGGCCAAAAAATGAACAGACTATTGCTGGTTAAATGCACTTGGTGTGACAGCTTCACCCTGATGTAGGCTTTAGCCAAAAAACAACCACACCATTGAGGGTTAAATGCACTTGGTCGCAGCTTGTGCTGGCGCACCACAAGACACAAAATGGCCGCCGATCACCCCAGAAAAATGAGACTGACAAACGGTCTGTGCAGCCTAAAAACAGTGAGCAATTGAGGATCAGCAGCTCAATGATCCACAGCTGCAGATCGATCAGTTAATCAAGTCCTTTGGAGGAGTTAATCTGCCTAATCTCGCCCTACTGTCGCAGCCGCAACCTCTCCCTACGCTAATCAGAGCAGAGTGACGGGCGGCGCTATGTGACTCCAGCTTAAATAGAGGCTGGGTCACATGGTGCTCTGGCCAATCACAGCCATGCCAATAGTAGGCATGGCTGTGATGGCCTCTTGGGGCAAGTAGTATGACGCTTGTTGATTGGCTGCTTTGCAGCCTTTCAAAAAGCGCCAAGAAAGCGTCACAAAAGCGCCAAGAAAGCGACGAACACCGAACCCGAACCCGGACTTTTACGAAAATGTCCGGGTTCGGGTCCGTGTCACGGACACCCCAAAATTCGGTACGAACCCGAACTATACAGTTCGAGTTCGCTCATCCCTACTTAGAAGTTTAGAATCAAATCTTAAAATTTTTAAGAACTGTTCCAAACCCCAATTTTTTCAGGACCAGTTCAGTTATGAAGTCACTTTCTGGGGCTTACATTGTGGAAACCACCCATAAATCACCCCATTTTAGAAACTACACCCCTCAAGCTAATCAAAAATGATTCTATATACTTTGTTAACCCTTTAGGTGTCCCACGATAATGAAATTAAAATGGGAATGAAATTTCAAAAAATCACTTATTTTAGCAGATTTTAAATTTTAATAGATTTTTCTAAAACACATCAAGGATTAACAGCCAAACAAAACTCTAAATATATTACCCTGAATCTGGAGTTTACAAAAACACCCCATGTGTTCTCAAAAACAGATGTATGGCCGCACAGTAGGCTTCAGAGTGGAAGGAGCACCATATGGCGTTAGGAGAGAGGATTTAGCTTGAATGGTAATTGGGGTCTATGTCGCTTGTGAAGACACCCTGACGTGGCCCTACAGTGGCAAACCCTAAAAAGTGACTCCATTCCGGAAACTACACCCCTCAAGGAATATACTGAGCAACTTGACCCATCAGGCATTTCACAGAATTAGGAAACGCTTGGCTGTGAAAAAAAAAATTACAATTTTTTCCAGAAAAAGTTGCTTTACACCCACATTTTTCACTTTTACAAAGGATTACCAGACAAAATGCAGCCCACATTTAGTTCCCCATTTTCCCCCGAATACGCCAACACCCCATATGTGCTCAAAAAATGATATATGGGCGCATGGCAGGGCTCTAGAGTAAAACTGCCAAATATAAAATTTGATGACAGGCCTAAATTTTCAGGAATGTATTTTAGGTGCAATGTCGCATTAAATAAAATTCCTGAGGTCCCCAGAAATTAAAAACTCGAACAAGTGATACCATTTCGGAAAGAGCACCCCCGTACAAACATTTTAAGGGGTAGAAAGGGCACCTTTGACCTAACAGTTGTCTCACATGAAAAATGATGTTGGTAAGGCTGATTGGTCAGCCTGCATTTGTGGGAGGGGCGGAGGCTCTTCATATACGAGCCACACCCTCACTCACAGGCGTGTTCTCAGGTGCACAGCTGCCGCTGGTTGTCATTAGCAGACTAGCTTCTCTGGTGGCAGGAGTCTTTCTTTGCAGCATGGAGCTTGTTATTTTGCTCTCTGCTACCGTAGCATGCACGCTCCATACTACGTAAGTAGGTTGGGCCGGGGCCGTCTCTCCTGGCTGGTCGGAACCGACTTTGCTATCGAACGGGAGGCTTCGCCTCAGAATCTGCTACCTCAGGTTTGCTTGTTGGGGCTAAATCCTTCTATTTCTTTTCAACTTTGTTTGTTGGTAATAGGAGTTGGTTCCTATAAATCTTACAAGTTTCACTTTGCTTTGTTCATCTCGTATGAAAAGTTTGCTGTAAAGGAAGCGTTACCCGGGCTGCACGTGACGTCATATTTGGAGATCGGACGCAGCGTTTATTGTTTAGGCCTTTTGCTGTAGCTGTTCCTTGCCACGTGTCTCCCCCCTCCCCCGCTACCACCATCTTTAGGCTTCATGTATTTCACTGCTCCATGTGCTTAAAACCCTGCCACGCTTTATGCTCTGCTGTTATCCTGAGCGGCATTTACACTTTCGGCTTTTATTTAATGTCTTATGCGGCATCCGCACGTCCTTACTGTCCTGCACTTTCCTACTCTTGGTTCGTATTAACTCAGATTGGTCCCACATTCAAGCTGCGCTCACCTGTTGGCTGTTACATCTCATTCCGTACCCAGCCGACAGCCGGATCCGTATTACACACCTGTTATTACATGTTCTATACTCGGCTTACAGCCATAGCTGCTACTGTTACTCCATTTTTATTCTCTGAACGCACCACCCTGGTGTTCACACCTTGCTCCACTCACAACCAGAGCTGCGTTTATGCGTTGACTGGTATACCATGTTTTCTCTGCTCACTGTGAGCTGTGTTTACACGTCCGCTGTCACAACATGTTCTTATTTGGCTTGTTTCAGAGCTGCATTCACGTTCACTGTTACGTGAGAGGCAAATGCGTTTGCCGTATTTGTGGGAGGGGAAGCTGGTGACCTTATATAAACTCCCCTCCCCCTGACAGCGTTCTCGGCGGCGAATGCTTACAGCAGTGTTCCTCAGCTGACGGCACTTCCGGTTGTACGAGCAGGCTGGGTCCGCGTTCATCGCAGCAAGCAAGCAAGCGGCTAGACGGTGGTAGGATCGGGGCCAGGGTATGGGAGGGTTGATGCTGGATGCTATCGGCATGAGTCGGTTGGGGGTGAGTAGGCACGCAGGCAAGCCCGATCCTACTGGGGTCTATCGTCGGCACCAGCGCGTGGTGTGGGGGCGTGTCAGGGGGCGGGGCGTTGTATCGTCAACCTCGTACCGAGGCGTGCAGTCCATCAGTAATACGACTGCAGTTGTTGCGTGTCACGGAGGCTTCCACAACTGTGGGTTGCCATCTATAAAGTACAAACACGCTCGTAGGTACACGTTTGTATGGCATGATCAATGTAAGAGTACCCTACGTGGTGGTTAGTCTCTGCTGGTGATATTATGTTCCTTCCAGTGTCACAGCAACCAAGTTGGGAACACACCAGTAATTATTGCTGAAGTAGCGTAAACGGATGGCAATGACATTGAACTTGTAACCACGTATATTAACCACGGCACGCTGCAATTCCTGCCGGTTAAATTTATTGTTTAAACAGGGCCTTTTTCCTTGAGAGTCCTTAGAGGTTAGTAGGGAGAGTTAGGTTCTGACGCTAAAAAAAAAAAAAAGGGGGGGGAGTGTTTTAGAGTATTATAAGGAGGGCATATTAGGTAAGGGAGGGGAAAATACGTAAAAAAAAAAAAAAAAAGGGGGGGGGGGGAAGAGAGGGAGGGGGGAACGGGGAATAGGTACATAGGGGGGTTGTCCAGTTGTTCAGGTAGATTCATGGTTACGCTGTATGCATAGGTCTATAACATGATGTATTTTTAGGTGCAGAGACTGGCGGTTGGTGAGAGCTTACGGTTGTCAATCCAGGGCTAGAAGCTGTATAGCAGGTGAAAAAAAAAAAAAAAAAAGGAAAAAAAAATAAAATAAAATAAAGGAGGGGGGGGGGACTACAGTAAAAAGGGGGTCAGTGGGTGTATTAAATAGAGTATACATTTTTATTTCAGCATACGGGTACGTACAGCATAAAGATCTGAGCATCCGTATAGTTCATTTCAAGCAAAAGTCTGTCACGTCTACAGACTCAATGTAAGTCCTGTCACGTTTTTCAGGCAACATTCGTGCTGCCACGTCTGCAGTTTATTAAGACCTGTCACGTCTTCAGGCAATTTACGTGCTGCCACGTCTGCAGCTTATTAAGACCTGTCACGTCTTCAGGCAATTCACGTGCTGCCACGTCTGCAGCTTATTAAGACCTGTCACGTCTTCAGGCAATTCACGTGCTGCCACGTCTGCAGCTTATTAAGACCTGTCACGTCTTCAGGCAATTCACGTGCTGCCACGTCTGCAGCTTATTAAGACCTGTCACGTCTTCAGGCAATGGGTTCGGTCTGATACGTTTTCGGACACAAGTCCTGACACGTTTTCAGGCACCACGCATGGGGACCTCACATATTACACGGTGTCGTCATTTTAGTTGAGGGTATTACTGGTACTGTCACGTGTGCGGTGCATGGGTTAAGCATGGAGTGGGGTTTAGAGCACCAGCGGCAGCATAACGATGCAATCCTGTCTATAGGGGAGTGGTTGGCTTTATTAGGGTCCTTTTTAATGGTTTCACCCATCAGGTTGGCGGTGGGCTAATGGTGACGGTTCATTCAGTGAGGCTACAAGTGCAAGTATAAAATTTGTTTTGTGTTTCCTTCCTTTACCGTTCCAGTGCAAGATGTCTAACATTTCAGAAATTGGTGACACTCCTAGTGGTCATGGCAGTGTTGATCAGCAGTCCGAGTGTGGAGGACCTTCCTACAGGGCATGGACCGTGCCCAAATTTATGGCAGAACTAACAAGAAGAGGGGTTCCGTTTTCTACTTCAGCCAGGAAAACTGAACTGTATAGACTTTTACAAGCTGAGTCCGCAGGGCCAAGTCAGGAAGTGGTCTCTATGAACACAATTCAGACATCCCTGACACAATTGCATACCTTGATCAATTCAATGGCAACATCATTGTCCGACGTGCAAGTTAGATTGGAGTCTGTCGAGAATAAGGTCATCTCAGGTTCTTCGGCAGGGGCCAGCGGCCCGGCCACGCAGGGAATACAACAGGAACCGCAAGCAGCTCCTATTAGTCTTCCTGATGTCACTCCCTCACATTTCGTCCCAAGCAATATTCGGCAGGACATTCTAGAGGGTAAGGATGTAAACTTGGCTACACTCCTTATCGCCACTCATGAAACGCCGGATAACAAAACGATTGCTTGCGGGGAAGTGTCAGTGATTCTGAAATCAAAAGATGTTCGGCTCAATAGGAAGCTTTCCGTTGCTGAATTTGTATTAGCCTTCAGTTTATGGCGAGATGTTGTTTGTTCAGTCAGTCCACAGAGAAGGGAGGAACTGGATTTGTATCTATATAAGGTGGTGGAACTTGGGTATAAGTATGGAGGTACAGCGTTTTATGAGTACCACAGATCTTTCTCGGCTAAAGCAGCAGCGGCACTATCCCAATTTAATCAAAAGATTGACTGGTCTAAAATGGATACTGAATTATTCTGCCGACACTTTGCAGGCCTGAAAGCACCGGCTTGTTCGTTATGTAACTCTTATTCCCATACGGCGGCTTGGTGTACCAGTAGCAATGGGTTGGCAGAATTCCAACAGGTGAAGAATTTTCAGTTCCCCTCTACTAGCAGAATGGCTTCAGGTTCGGATAAACTAGGTCGACCGATCAAGTTCCTGGGCAGATCACAACTGTGTAATAACTTTAATTTTGCAAATTGTAATTATAGTCAATGCAGGTTGCTACACTTGTGCTCCATTTGCTTCAGGGCTCACCCAAAAGCGGCCTGTCCACAGAGAGATGTCAAGACCACATGACTAGGCGTGGTGAACATAGATCTGCTCAGGCTGTTGCTAGCGGATCACCCACAGGCAGGTTGGGTACAATTCGTCCTGGAGGGCTTAGCGAACGGGTTTCATACGGGTTTCATGGCACTGCCACAGGTCCCGTATGAGTGTAGCAATCTACAGTCGGCAGATAGGAATCCATCAGTTGTGTCAGGTTTAATCCAGCAGGAACTTGATAAGGGTTATCTGATTGGGCCACTGAGTCAGTCGCCATTTGATTGCTGGCGCGTCAATCCGGTGGGGGTTGTGACCGGTAAGTTCAATCCTAATAAAAAAGGCTGATTTATGATTTGTCAGCGCCTCATTCATCACCCATACCCAGTCTAAATGCGTTAATACCATCAGAAGAATTTACCATGAAATATTCCTCAATAGACGAAGCTATTCAGGTAATATTATCCTTAGGCCATAATACGTGGCTATCAAAAGCAGACATTACTGATGCCTTTAAGTTACTCCCCCTACAACCCCAGCTTTGGCGGTGGCATGGCATTAAGTGGCAAGACGCATATTATTTTTCCAATAGACTCACGTTTGGCTCAAAATCTAGCCCCTGGTTGTTTGATCAATTTGCGAAGGCCCTACACTGGGTGTTGACAGACAAATTCCGGGTCAATCATGTCATACACTACCTGGACGATTTCTTGCTAATAGAGCCATCATGGCAGGTTCCGCAGGATCTACAGATTTTACAGTCAGTTTTCAAGGATCTCAACGTCCCCGTTGCAGCCAGCAAAGTGGAAGGGCCTAGCACCAGAATTACCTTTTTAGGTATTCAATTGGATACGCAGAAAATGGAGGCTAGTTTGCCAGCGGATAAACTAGTCAGAATCAAGGAGACGGTATCAAACGTCTCTCGGGCAACAGCCATCTCCAACAGAGTTACAGTCTCTCCTGGGGACTTTGAATTTTGCCATTCGGATAATCCCACAGGGGAGATCCTTTATATCTAGATTGTTGAGGTTACTCTCTTCGGCACCGGAGCAGGACAGTCCGATTCGTTTAGACCAGCAGGCCAGGGCAGACTTAAGTATGTGGGACAAATTCTTGGCTCAGTGGAACGGGGTCTCATTGTTTTCTCCAGCAGCATCCAATCAGTCGCCAGTGGTATACTCTGACGCGGCTGCCACTACAGGGTTTGCGGCCATCTGGGGTCCTCACTGGTTGGCAGATGGTTGGCCTCCAGAGATTGCGAGTTCCTCTGCCAGCATGCGGTCTTCTCCTCTTCTGGAGATCTATCCTATAGTGGCAGCAGCACGGGTCTGGGGAGCGCAATGGACCAATAAGACGGTCTTGTTGTTGACAGATAGCGCAGTGGTGGTGGAGATTCTAGCGAAAGGTAGATCGGCTGCGTTAGAAATCATGTCTTTCGTGCGGAAACTGGTATGGTTATCCTTGCTGCATCAGTTTAATTTTGTTTGCTCACATATTAGTGGTCGTGAGAATGTGGCAGCCGATGCGTTGTCCCGGTTTAATTTCCCTCTTTTCTTCCAGGTTTCCCCAGAAGCAGATCCAGTTCCGTCAGTTACACCACAATACGCAGACTTGAGGATGGATTAGGGCACCATCTCGAAACAGCACGTAGGCTTATGCGCCAATCGTTATCCAAAAATACGATTAAACTCTACAACACGGCATGGGCATGGTTCACGAAGTTCAGTGAATCGTACCCGGCGGAGGGTATGGGGGATATCTCCTATATAATGGCATTCATCGGGTTTTGCCACTCTCAGCTGAAATTGGCTTTCAGTACAATTAAAATATATCTGGCAGGGATTCAGCATTTTTTCCATTTACTCCGCCCTGAGGAACCGTCTCTCTTTTCAGCGCACCCCATTAGGGCAGTTCTGAGAGGTATCCAGAAAGAAGCAGTCAAAACTCAGGTCACCCGGCAACCTCTATCAGGCATGACATTCAAGTTATTGTCTGATTCTCTAGATAGAAGACCCTTCGGGTATGATATCAGTCTTGCTATCAAAACTGCATTATACGTGGGTTTCTTTGGGTTCCTTAGGCCAGGGGAATTCACGTGTAGTGCGGCTTCCTCCACGTATTTAAAGAAAAAGCACTTGAGTCGGGACGGTGATACTTATGTACTCAAGTTACCTCACTCCAAAACAGCTTTACCAGGGGAAGTAATAGAGATCAGATATTTCCCTACGAACAATAGGTGGTGTCCTGTTAAGACCATTCAGCAATGGTTGACGTTTATCTCAGACAGTCCAGAGGATGCCGCATTGTTCACAATAGCCCGCAAACCCCTCAGTTTATCGGTGTTCATCAAACATATACGCATGTTGCTGGTCAATACCGGCATTAACCCTCGGTCTATTACTGGTCACTCATTTAGAATGGGCGCAGCTTCCGTGGCATCTAGCAATGGGGTACCGGTTCATGTAATTAAAAGGCTAGGTAGATGGAAGTCTTCATGTTATGGTCGTTATATCCCAAATATGCATAGTGAGCTGTCCATGGCTTTTCACAAACTGTTAATGTAACTCAATAAACCTACTGTGTATCGATTAGTTTGGGTTCCTCTTTTTGGCCCTCTTTAGGTTTCTCTTCCTACAGCAGTTACGGCACAATTCTACTGCTTTAGAGATAGATAGGTATGGTCATCAGGTTCTCGATACGTTTCTGATAGCTGAGCCGAGCACAAGTGAGAGGCAAATGCGTTTGCCGTATTTGTGGGAGGGGGAAGCTGGTGACCTTATATAAACTCCCCTCCCCCTGACAGCGTTCTCGGCGGCGAATGCTTACCCACCCTCCCTCCCACTTTTTGGAGGGGCAGTATAAGAGAGGCCCTCTTTAGGTTTCTCTTCCTACAGCAGTTACGGCACAATTCTACTGCTTTAGAGATAGATAGGTATGGTCATCAGGTTCTCGATACGTTTCTGATAGCTGAGCCGAGCACAAATAATGTTTATGCTCCACTCACATTTAGAGCTGCTATTCTACCAATTTCATTCTCTGCCACACCCAGAGGTGCATTCACACTACGCTGTCAAATCTTTTTTTGCACTCCACCCACGACCAGAGTTGCATTCATACGTCTATCGGTATATCATGTTTGCTCTACTCGCACCCAGAGCTGCGTTCACACGTCCTATGCTACTACAGGTTCTTTCCAGGCTCATTTCAAGAACTGCATTCACGTCGCTTTTACATCTGTTATGCTCCGTTCACAACCAGAGCTGCTGTTATACCAAATTTCATGCTCTGCTTATACCCAGAGTTGTTTTCACACTTCTACTGCTGCACCAGGTCTTATACCCCACTCGCCAAAGCCGCTTTCCATGTCTGCTGTCACTTCAAGTTAATATTCCGTTCACATTCAAAGCTGCGTCCGCATGTCTGCTTTTACATCCCTATACTCCATTCACTACTAGAGCTGCGTTCACGTGTCTGCCTTCGCATCATGTCAATACTCTGATTGCATTTATACGTCTGCTTTATACCATGCTTTTCATGCGCTACCCATACTCGGACCTGCGCCCATACCATGTTCTTTAGGTACCACTCACATCCAAAGCTGCATTCACCCATTTGTTGTTACATCATGTGTTGTACTCTGCTCCCACTCAAAGCTGCATTCTCTTGTTCATTGCTACGTCATGGTTTTGCTCAATCTCACCAGGGCAGTCTGCACCCACCGCTCTGGTACCTATCTCCCGAAAAACATAACTGCGTTCTTTTCAGGCTTACGTTCCTTTCCTCGGTGGTCTGTTACATTCCATAGGCCTACTTTCTGTTTAATCCTGGTTCATGATCACTCAGACTGGTCTCCTTTTTACTTCTGGTTCGTATTCACTCAGATTGGTGAACTGGGGCAGGAGACCAAACAGCTCCTCAGCGGAGGTCAGTCGGCCAATAGGAGTGAGTTTCCTGCTATGTTTTCACAAGCTGTTCGTTTGTTTGTCACGATAAGAGACTTCTCTTAGCGAACTTGCAATGCCTCAGGCTCTTGTTTTTCTCCCATCTCTGTTTCAATTTCATGTTTACGTTTCATGGTTCGCGGTGGTTAGTGTTTTATGTAGGCACGTGCTTCGGATTACTAATGTCTATATTTTCAACGCTTGTTGGCAGTTATGTTCCTTAGACCCGCTTCAGGCCAATCTAATCACTCAAGTTGCTGCATATCCATCAGGTCCAGCTTACGTTTTAATTGCTTATCGTCACCGCAACGTCATCCCTCTGGTTTCGGGGGCCCCTATGACTGATCCGGCCTCATGGCTCCGGGGGCCCCATGCCCGTTTTTCATGTTTTGTTTAAGGGTACGACATGGTTGTAGGCTGGTTAGTGTCCCAGGTTTACTGTTGGGGGGGGTCATGGTTATGCGAGTCCCCAAGGCATTCTAGTGCTGCATAAGTGGTTTATTTAAAAAAAAAATTAATTATAAGAGGCTCGCACGAGTGGCTCTTCGCTTATAGGACCTCACGATTGGCACTGACACTTGTAGTTCGCCCGGCCATCTGATACTTTTTTCCGCCATAAGAGACTCGCACGCATGGCTCCCGCCATAAGAGACTCGCACGCATGGCTCCCGCCATAAGAGACTCGCACGCATGGCTCCCGCCATAAGAGACTCGCACGCATGGCTCCCGCCATAAGAGACTCGCATAAGAGGTTTGCTGCCCGGCCCCATGGGCCCCTGGTGGTTGCTTCGGCCCCATGGCTCCAGGGGTCCGATCAATGGTTGTCCGTCCACCTGTGCAGCTATGCTTTTGGTTTTGAATGGCTCACATCTTTACCTGCTTGCCAGCTTATGTTATTTAGGTTTCATTTTAATGTCTGTTATTATCTCCATTTTCTGTCACGTTTCCCTTCGTCTTTTCAGGTCATGCAGTTGAATTCATGTTGGGGGTCACCTTCCACGTCGGTCAGGTCTCGTTTCTAGCGATATTTCGCCTTGCATGTTATTCAGGCCACATAGTTTATCTTGGGTATCGCCTGCCACATCGGTCATGCTCATGGTTTAATTTCACCTGCACCTTATCCAGGTCACTTATTACAGTCATAATTTCTTTTTTTTTAAAACAAAAAAAAAAGAAAGTCGGCCCCATGGCTTCGGGGGCCCGATGACTGCGTCGGGCCCCATGGCTTCGGGGGCCCGATGACTGTTTTCAGTCCTGCTGGGCTGATTGCCTGGTTTGGTTGTCCATCTGTGCATCTGGGTTGATTTGGCCCGTATGTATCACATACATGCCTACCGGCTTCCCTAAATTCCTAGTAATCGATGTTGATCGCTCACTTTATGTTTTGACCGCAAACTGGTCCGGTTCGCCCTACAGCATCATTGTCATGTCTTACGCAGATACTTTGTCTTGCTTTAATTGTTCATGTTTCGTTCAGGTCCTGCCAGAGGAGGAACAAGCAGGTCAATTCCCTCCTAGCATTTCAGTCTCTGACCGTAGTCGATCATATCTTGTCAACCAGGTCCCCGCGCAAAGTCATTGCCTTTTTACCACGACCAGGAATTCATTTTTGCAGGTAGCTTCATTGCAATTGCATTCCCTCACTCATAGGAGGGCATAGACGGAATCTTGTATATTATGGCTTTGTAGCTTCTTGCCGCACTAACCTCAGACTCCCTACAACCACGTTGAATTGGGTTTTGGACAAGGTCCAGCATTTCCTCACGGTAGATGATTCGGATAGTAGGTCGGTCTTCACGCCTCAGGTGTTAAAACAATTCCCAGGGGCACACAGTAGAACAACGCGCGGACCACGGCTAGCAGATAGCTGTTGTCTGGGGAACTATTCAAGAATTCTCTTCCTATCTACATAGTTCTTTTTGGCCCTCATTCCTGCCTAGTCTAGGCAGTTGGGTTTCGGTCCCCCGATCTCCTGAGGCTGGGGCATTGCCAGTACTCGCACTAGAACCAAAACTTTACAAGGTTCAGTTGGTTTTCATGATCCATTTCACAACGTATTCCCGGTCCTCCATTCCGCTTCGGGGCAGTATACGCAATATTGAGCATTATGTCTCTGGCCTTGTCATCCACAAGATGGGTTGTAGGTCTCCTTCTGGTCTTGCCTCATACACCCTGAATTTTCGCTCTAGATCCCTGACGCCTTGCAGTTGGCTTGGGGATTAGTTTGCACATGCCATTCGAGTTCCTTTTCTACAATACTTGGCTTGGTTTTTGCCCACTTATAGGCCTACCCACGATCATGGCTTAGGGCACACAACAAGCCATTTAGTCAAGTTAGCTAAGACACGCCTAGCTGGGTTAGGTTGTTCCCGTGGTTTCTCGCCCTAGGGTTCTTCAGATATCTCTTGGCCGTAGCCATGACCACAAGTTGGTAAGGCTGATTAGTCAGCCTGCATTTGTGGGAGGAGCGGAGGCTCTTCTTATACGAGCCACAGCCTCATTCACAGGGGCGTGTTCTCAGGTGCCCCACCCTCCCTCCCTTATCTTCTCATTTCCACAGGGTATGCCCACTTATAGACCTACCCACGATCATGGCTTAGGGCACACAACAAGCCATTTAGTCAAGTTAGCTAAGACACGCCTAGCTGGGTTAGGTTGTTCCCGTGGTTTCTCGCCCTAGGGTTCTTCAGATATCTCTTGGCCGTAGCCATGACCACAAGTTGGTAAGGCTGATTAGTCAGCCTGCATTTGTGGGAGGGGCGGAGGCTCTTCTTATACGAGCCACAGCCTCATTCACAGGGGCGTGTTCTCAGGTGCCCCACCCTCCCTCCCTTATCTTCTCATTTCCACAGGGTATGCCCACTTATAGACCTACCCACGATCATGGCTTAGGGCACACAACAAGCCATTTAGTCAAGTTAGCTAAGGCACGCCTAGCTGGGTTAGGTTGCTCCCGTGGTTTCTCTCCCTAGGGTTCTTCGGATATCTCTTGGCCGTAGCCATGACCACAAGTATTGGTTGTTGGAAAGTGGATATGCAAGCGAGGTGGACTAAATCAGAGATATAAAGTGGAAATACAGGGAGCATAATTTATTCACCATGGATGAGTGGTAGATTTTAAAACACTACTTTATGCACAGGCCAGGTTTTTCAGGGCTGGTTTCGTAAGTGGTAAATGGTGTCCTTCCTAATACCCCTTTTTGAACACACTCTGCATCTTTTTTGGGTCCTTCCCTTTCTTGCTGTCTCGGGGACTCCAGCTGGGAATGATCTGGAACAGCTGCAAATGAAGAAAAATAATCTGTGCAGCAATTCCAGATCTTCTTCTTTCTTCTTCTTTTCAGCATGAAGGGGGTTAAATCGCAGTGGTGTTCACCAAAAGTCCCAGCAAGCCACGAGCAGCACAGAAAGGTACATAACCTCTCTGCATGCAGTCACCAGCTAGAATGGCTGCATGCAGGGAAGTTCTGCCTCTTTCTGTACAGCTACAGCCCTGCCATTGGCCTACAGTAAAATGTTTAGCCGGTGACCGCCTATTGTACCTCCAACCACATCATCACAAGTTCTTTTCTTTCAGGTGAATGCATAATTTTTGGGGCCTGTACTGTCCTACAGTAAAAATTTTAGCTGGTGACCATCTAATGTACAACCAGCCACATAATCACAAGTTTTTTTTTCTGTCAGGTGAATGCCTAATTTTTGGGGCCTGTACTCCACTGGCCTACAGTAAAATTGTTATTCAGTAACCGCCTAATGTACCTCCAGCCACATAATCACTTGTTTTTTTTCTGTCAGGTGGATGCCTATTTTTGGGGGCCTGTACTGGCCTACAGTAAAATTCTCATCCACTGACCGTCTAATATACTTCCAGCCACATAAAAACTTGTTCTTTTCTGTCAGGTGAATGCCTAATTTTTGGGGCCTCTACTTTCCTACAGAACAATTGTTATCCACTGACCATCTAATATGTTGTGGGACTATTTGTGCACTTCTAGTAAGTATTTGGTGGCTGCAAATATGACCTGAAGGTTTTGATCACAAACGCACGTTCGCGTAATGTCCCGCCCGATGTTCGTCCATCACTAACAAAGACCAGTACACAGCAGGATGCCCACCATTAAAGAGGACCTTTCATGGGATTATTTGTTAGAAACTGGTATGATTACCAGATAGGGCGGCCCTTACAGATGCCAGCATTTTAATTTTTTTTTCCAAAATACCCCTCCGTTCTGACGCTGTGTTTGGTGCCTCATATGTTAATTTAGACCATCGGTACAGGAAGGAGGAAACGACCGGATTTCTCAATGGGAGTCTCCTTCTCCCTGGCTCTAGCACAGTCCAATCGCAGTGGAGAGTGTCACAGCTAGGGAGAAGATGCTCTGTTTTCTCGGTGGCTGTGAAACTCTCCACTGCGATTGGACCGCGCTACAGGCAGGGAGTAGGAGAAACCCATTGAGAAACCCGGCTTTATCCTCCTCCCTGTACTGATACAAATTAACATATTAGGTGCCAAAAACAACAGGGGACACAGTGCCGGAACGGAGGGGTATTTTAGAAAAATAAATAAAGTTCTCGCATGTATAGGGGCTGCCCTACCTGGTAAGCATACCAGTTTTTAACAAATAAACCCATGAAAGGTCCTCTTTAACTGCCCGTTTAGAGAGTGTAAGTGCTTCACAACCCCCACGTCATGTACTTTGTCAGGTGTCCTTTTAGTGCATATGAGTTTTGGAAGTCAAAATCAGCAGTGAATTCCAAAAAGAGGAATCGTAGTTCTCATATACTTTCTCTCCTTTTTTGATCCATTCCTGTTTTCCAAAAAATGTATGCAGAAACCTGACCCTATGGCTGTACACTTATACATCTTTGCACTATTTTTGCAGTTCTAGTCTGAATTTGTAGATGCAGGTCTGGCTCCAGGTTTACGTGGGTCCCCTTATGCCTTAACTTCTTTCATCAAATCAGTATACTGTACTCTAGCAATGATGCCAGAGATGTTTTTTCATGGTGTTAAGAAAAAAAAATCTCACATACACAACAGTGCAACACATAGAGTCCTGCATCTTTTTTAGGTCCTTCCCTTTCTTGCTGTCTGGGGGGCTTCAGCTGGGAATAATCTGGAACAGCTGCAAATAAAAAAATAAAAAAACGGTGCAGCAATTCCAGATCTTCTTTCTTCTTCTTTTCAGCATGAAGGGGGTTAAATCGCAGTGGTGTGCACCACAAGTCCCAGCAATCCACAAACAGCACAGAAAGGTACATAATCTCTCTGCATGCAGTCACCAGCTAGAATGGCCGCATGCAGGGAAGTTCTGCCTCTTTCTGTACAGCTACAGCCCTGTCATTGGCTGGAGCGTTGTTCCAGCCAATAGCAGCGCTGGCAGGCGACCCAAAACACTGATGTCCCCTGCCTCACCTGATCTCACCCTGCCACATGACACCCACCGCCCCCCCCCACCCCCTGCAGCTCCGGAGCTGCGATGCGCATGTGTAAGGAATCCAGCCAATAGCAGCGATCGGGGCCAGAAAAAACAGCCTTTGTACCCTGGATCTCGAACGATTATGCCTGGTGGCCGGGTGTTTGTTGCACCGTAATAGTACGGTGCTGGGCGGCAAGTCACGTCCCGCTGCGCTGTACCATTACGGCACTGGTCGGAAAGGGGTTAAAGCGGCTAGCAATGAGGAGACAACACAAAGTACAGTAATAGAAAACAACACTGGACACTAACTCTGTAATGTACATAAAAACCATTAACTAACCAAATAAATAACATTATACTCCACTTAACTATCACTAACTAACCAACTATGTAATTAGCATAAATATCATTAACTAACGAATTGAGATGTATATTGGCAGCGCTTAACCACCTCAGCCCCCCTAGCTGAAACACCCTTAATGACCAGACCACTTTTTACAATTCTGCACTACACTACTTTCAACGTTTATTGCTCGGTCATGCAACTTACCACCCAAATGAATTTTACCTCCTTTTCTTCTCACTAATAGAGCTTTCATTTAGTGGTATTTCATTGCTGCTGACATATTTACTTTTTTTGCTATTAATCGAAACCTACCCATTTTTTTGCAAAAAAATGAAATTTTTCAGTTGTATTTTTTTTTTTAAAAACGACATCTATATATAAATTTTTCTCTAAATTTATTGTTCTACATGTCTTTGATAAAAAAAATGTTTGGGTAAAAGTTATAGCATTTACAAACTATGGTACAAAAATGTGAATTTCCACTTTTTGAAGCAGCTCTGACTTTCTGAGCACCTGTCATGTTTCCTGAGGTTCTACAATGCCCAGACAGTAGAAAAACCCCACAAATAACCCCATTTCGGAAAGTAGACACCCTAAGGTATTCGCTGATGGGCATAGTGAGTTCATAGAACTTTTTATTTTTTGTCACAAGTTAGTGGAATATGAGACTTTGTAATAAAAAAACAAAAATCATCATTTTCCGCTAACTTGTGACAAAAAATTCTAGGAACTTGCCATGCCCCTCATGGAATGCCTTGGGGTGTCTTCTTTCCAAAATGGGGTCACTTGTGGGGTAGTTATACTGCCCTGGAATTTTAGGGGCCCTAATGTGTGAGAAGTAGTTTGAAATCAAAATCTGTAAAAAATGCCCTGTGAAATCCGAAAGGTGCTCTTTGGAATGTGGGCCCCTTTGCCCACATGGGCTGCAAAAAAGTGTCACACATGTGGTATCGCCGTACTCAGGAGAAGTTGGGCAATGTGCTTTGGGGTGTCATTTTACATATACCCATGCTGGGTGAGAGAAATATCTCGGCAAAAGACAACTTTTCACATTTTTTTTATACAAAGTTGGCATTTGACCAAGATATTTATCTCACCCAGCATGGGTATATGTAAAATGACACCCCAAAACACATTGCCCAACTTCTCCTGAGTACGGCGATACCACATGTGTGACACTTTTTTGCAGCCTAGATGCGCAAAGGGGCCCAAATTCCCTTTAGAGGGCATTTTTAGACATTTGGATCCCAGACTTCTCACGCTTTAGGGCCCCTAAAATGCCAGGGCAGTATAAATACCCCACATGTGACCCCATTTTGGAAATAAGACACCCCAAGGTATTCAATGAGGGGCATGGCGAGTTCATAGAATTTTTTATTTATTTTTTTGGCTCAAGTTAGCGGAAATTGTTTTTTTTTTATTATTTTTTATTTTTTGTTTTGTTTTTTCTCACAAAGTCTCCCTTTCCGCTAACTTAGGACAAAAATTTCAATCTTTCATGGACTCAATATGCTCCTCAGCGAATACCTTGGGGTGTCTTCTTTCCAAGATGGGGTCATTTGTGGGGTCATTTGTACTGCCCTGGCATTTGAGGGTCTCCGCAATCATTACATGTATGGCCAGCATTAGGAGTTTCTGCTATTCTCCTTATATTGAGCATACAGGTAATGAGATTTTTTTTTTTCGTTCAGCCTCTGGGCTGAAAGAAAAAATGAACGGCACAGATTTCTTCATTCGCATCGATCAATGTGGATGAAAAAATCTCTGCCAAAAAAAAAAAGAGGGGAAAGGCGTCTACCAGGACATAGGAGCTCCACCCAACATCCATACCCACTTAGCTCGTATGTCCTGGCAAACCCGATTTCTCCATTCACATCAATCGATGTGAATGAATAAATCATTGCCGGGATTTTTTATTTTTTTTTATATACAAAGTGTTTGCCAAAGCATATGAACACCGCCGCCCCCTCAGCTCATATGCCTCGGCAAACTTATCTTTTACTGCAGAGGAGAAATCTTGTCTTGCAGCGCCGCATACACCGACTTTTGTGTAATCTGACAGCAGCGCAATGCTTCTGTCAGAATGCACATCAGTGCTGCAGCTAGTCGATCGGTTGGTCCACCTGGAAGGAGGTAAAAAAAAAAGAAAAAAAGAAAAAACCAGGCCACAACACAATACATTTATTAACTTTACAATAACATTTGAACGGAACATATAACCTTTATTTAACTTTTTGAACAGAACGTTAACTTTTTTGCTTACTGGTGATTTTTTTTGATTTTTTTTTACCTTTTATAGGACAAACCTCTCCTTCCCCATGGGATAATGTGCAAAGCGCAAAGCGCCCAGAGATGTGGCGAAGTACATTATGCACTTTGTCCCAGGTGAAAGGAGAGGTTTTCAGCAGCTCTGTGTGAATGGGCCCTAAAAGCCCTGTGTGCCTGTCCTGTGAGATGCAATCCCTATGCTAAGTGTACCTGTGTGTGGTACTTCCGGAAACACTCCCCTAAGCATAGGGCAGGGTGGTCAGGGCAGTCAGGACAGAAATAGCGAGTGTCACACCTTATTCCACTCCTGCTACAGACACTACATCTTTTTCGGGGTGACGATTGGGTTGAGGAGGAGAGCATGTAAACGTCACGCTTGTCTCTCCATTTCCCCGCGAGCAGTTCTTCATTACACAAGGCAGCCCTCTCCCCCCCTTACAAGACGGGTGGTAATGAGACGTTGGGGGAAGCCCCGGCGACTAGGTCGCGCGGTGCCACAGCAGCCAATCTGTTCTAGGAACAAATGTCTGAAGAGGGGCACACTTGTGTAGAAATTGTCCACATAAAGATGGTACCCCTTGCCAAATAAGGGTGACACCAAGTCCCAGGCTGTCTTCCCACTGCTCCTCAGGTAGTCAGGGCAACCAACCGGCTCCAGGGTCTGATCTTTACCCTCATAGATCCGAAATTTGTGGGTATAGCCTGTGGCCCTTTCACAGAGCTTATACAATTTGACCCCATACCGGGCGCGCTTGCTTGGGATGTATTGTTTGAAGCCAAGGCGCCCGGTAAAATGTATAAGGGACTCGTCTACGCAAATGTTTTGCTCAGGGGTATACAAATCTGCAAATTTGTTGTTGAAGTGGTCTATGAGGGGCCGAATTTTGTGGAGCCGGTCAAAAGCTGGGTGGCCTCTGGGACGAGAGGTGGTGTTGTTGCTAAAGTGCAGGAAACGCAGGATGGCCTCAAATCGTGCCCTGGACATGGAAGCAGAGAACATGGGCATGTGATGAATTGGGTTTGTGGACCAATATGACAGCAATTTATGCTTTTTGGTTAGACCCATGTTGAGGAGAAGGCCCAGAAAAAAAAATTAATTCGGAAACTTGGATGTGTTTCCACCGGAAAGGCTGGGCATAATAGCTTCCAGGGTTGGTGGCTATAAATTGAGTGGCATACCGATTTGTTTCTGCCACGACTATGTCTAAGAGCTCCGCAGTCAAGAACAGCTAAAAAAAAATCCCAGTGCCGAACCGATCTGAGCTGTCTCAACCTGAACTCCAGACTGGGCGGTGAAAGGGGGAACTAATGGTGTGGCTGAAGTTGGGGACTGCCAATCAGGGTTTGCCAGCACCTCAGGGACTCTAGGGGCTCTACGGGCCTGTCTGTGCGGTGGCTGCGACGGGGTAACTACTGCACGTGCCACTGTACCAGCTTCAACTGCCCTTCTGGTGCTCGCCACTTCACCATGTTGTACGGCAGTGCTGGTACTAGGTCCAGGGTGGGCTGCGCTGCTGGTGTATGCCTCACCACGTATTCCGACAGCGCCAGCCCCACTCTGCTGCCCTTGAAGCGGATCCTGCGCAACCTGTGGTCTAGCAACACTGGGTCGGGTACGCCTGGTGGTATCAGGGACCTCAACCTCCTCGTCCGAACTTTGTGTCAGACTGCCACTGCTTTCTACAGGTTCATATTCTGACCTGCTGGATTCGTCAGATGAGGGTTCCCATTCCTCATCCGACTGGGTCAGAATCCTGTAGGCCTCTTCAGAAGAATACCCCTTATATGACATTTGGACTACTAAATTTAGGGGGTATTCCCTGAGACTACCCAAGAAAAAAAGCAAGCCTGTCTTACAAATGGGAGGCTAGCGAAGTATCGGAAGCTGCTGCGATTGATAAAAAATATCAAAACAAATTTTTTTTATCGCCGCAGCGCTTGTGAAGTGATTGAGCAGTGATCAAAAAAATATATATTTTTTGTCACTGCGGTGGGGCGGGCGTGGGTGAACGCACGTGTGGGCGACCGATCAGGCCTGATCGGGCAAACACTGCGTTTTGGGTGGAGGGCGAACTAAGGTGACACTAATACTATTATAGATCTGACTGTGATCAGTTTTGATCACTTACAGATACTAAAAGTACAAATGCTGATTAGCGATACGCTAATCAGCGAATCAGTGACTGCGGTGTGGTGGGCTGGGCGCTAAACGATCACTAACTACCTAACCAAGGGGCCTAAACTATCCTAAATCTAACAGTCAATACTAGTGAAAAAAAAAAGTGACAGTTTACACTGATCACTTTTTTCCCTTTCACTAGGTGATTGACAGGGGCGATCAAGGGGTTAATTGGGGTGATCTGGGGCTGTGTGTGGTGTTTTTTGTGTACTCACTGTGATGTCTGCTCCTCTGCTGGAACCAACTGACCAAAAGAACCAGCAGAGGAGCAGAGAAGCCACTTAACACCTTATATTTATAAATATAAGGTGTTATATGGCTTGTGATCATTGGCTGGCAGGCTGATGATGTAATACTTCTTTAACTTTTGCCGGCCCGCGATGCGCATGCGCGGGCAGGCTGTGAGCGTCATCTCGCGAGATGACGCATAGCTGCGTGACTCTGCCTCAGACAGCCGCCTCCGGATCGCGATCCTGGTTAGGCGGTCCGGAGGCGGTTAAACAAATACAACACACAATGCACGAATTGCCTCTTAATCTGAATTGCAAGTAATTTTCATATATATTTTTTTTCCTAACAAAATAGTACTCAGTAAATTTAAAACACTCCTGAGCAAGATGCAGCATGAGAAGAAAATAACATGCAGGATATCGAGGAGCAGCAGTGGCAGCTGGCAAAGAAAGCAAAGAAGATCCATGAGCAGCAGCGGAAGCTTGCACTGAAGGTGCAGCAGTTTGATGCGCTGCAACTAAATCAGATGCAGGAGTTGTGTGACCTGCACGAGCTACTTAAAAAGTTGCCATAGAGCCATGTTTGGCTCCATTTTTTTAATAAATAGTTTTTGCAGTTAAAACGTGTGCGTACTTTTTAAATACTGTTATGTTTTCATGTAATTTTTAACGATAAGGTTGCAGTAAGGCTCCTTTAGTCCAACTCACAAGGATCAGGACAGACAGCAGCAGCGGGTAATGGTAACGGTGGACTATAAGACCTACACATAACTAAGCAGGGTCAGGACAGACAGCAGCAGTAGGTACATGGTAACGGTAGAGTATAAGGCCTACACATAACTCAGCAGGATCAGGACAGACAGCAGCAGGTGAAGGTCTATTATAATGCCTACACATAACTCAGCATGATCAGGACAGACAGCAGCAGGTTCTTTGCAGCAGGAATGTGTTCCCAGGAATGGCACCCACCAGACCGGGGCAACACCACAAATAAACTTAGACACCTCTGACAGCAGCAGTTTCTTCGTCTAGAGCATTCCTGCTGTAGTGGTTAAAACTGCTAGCAATGAGGGAACAACACAAAGTACAGTAATAGAAAACAACACTGGACACTAACTCTGTAATCTACATAAAAAACATTACCCAACCAAATAAATAACATTATACTCTACTTAACTATCACTAACTGACCAACTATATAATTAGCATAAATATCATTAACTAACGAATTGAGATGTAAATTGGCAGCGCTTAAACAAATACAACACACAATGCACTAATTGCCTCTTAATCTGAATTGCAAGTAATTTTCATATTTTTTTTCCTAACATCAGTACTTTTTTCCTGAACAAGATGCAGCAGGAGAAGAAAAAAAACATGCAGGAGATCGAGTAGCAGCAGCTGGCAAAGAAGGTGAAGGAGATCCATGAGCAGCAGTGGAAGCTTGCACTGAAGGTGAAGCAGTTTGATGCGCTGCAACTAAATTAGATGCAGGAGTTGTGTGACCTGCACGAACTACTTAAATATTTGCCATAGAGCCATGTTTGGCTCCAACTTTTGAATAAATAGTTTTTGCAGTTAAAACGTGTGCGTACTTTTTTAATACTGTTATGTTTTCATGTAATTATAAACAATAAAGTTGCAGTAAGGCCCCTTTAGTCCATGGCAAACTCATCAGGATCAGGACAGACAGCAGCAGCAGCGGGTAATGGTGAAGTATAAGGCCTACACATAACTCAGTAGGGTCAGGACAGACAGCAGCAGCAGGTACATGGTAACGGTAGAGTATAAGGCCTACACATAACACAGCAGGATCAGGACAGACAGTAGCAGGTTCTTTGCAGCAGGAATGTGTTCCCAGGAATGGGCCCCCACCAGACCAGGGAAACACCAAATATAAACTTAGACACCTCTGACAGCAGCAGGTTCTTCGTCTAGAGCAGGAATGTGCTCCCATGCATACCAAATGCTATATTTTCCGTTTAAATAGTTTTTCAAAAGTATTTTAGATTTTGTAAAACCCACAATAAATTTGTAAAAATTTAGCTCCACGCGTCGCCCGCACTGGTCGGCTCTCAGTTTCCATATCGGGCACATCGAGTCTGGAGCAGAACACTGCGGTAATGCAGCCTGCCGCGCCATGTGCTGATTCTTCCAAGCCAGAGGGCAGCAGGACTGGTGGGGTTTAGCAGCGGCTCTCTCATTCTCCTTTTGTCTGTGGTTTTCGGGGATCCCTGGTGTTGTCCGTGGTTGGGGGAACAAGGATGACATTCTCCTGGGCGATGAGCAGGGCGCTCCACGACTTCCAATTTAGTGCAAATGGGGGGCTTCATGCTCCAGTGTTTTAAGAGGGACCCCCGTATAAAAAGCATAAAGGGAAAGGACCAGTACTGGGTGGCAACGTACTTAGACCCCCGGTACAAACACAAAATGGCAGACATGTTACCAGCATCACAGAGGGCTGTCAGAATGCAGCATTTCCAGGCCTTGCTGCGAGAGGTGCTGCATTCTGCTGTTGCGGGCGCTGGCAGAGGAATTTCCACCCACAGTGAAAAAGGTACCGTGCCTGCAAGAAGAGGGCAGTTTGAAGATGTGTTGGTCACTTCGGATATGAGATCACTCTTGCAGCCAAACTATCGACAGCCGCCCTCCGGATCCAGCCTCAGGGAATGCCTAGACGGACAGGTGTCTGACTACATCGGGTTAACGGCAGATGTGGACGCTCTGAGAAGCGAAATACCCCTTGAATACTGGGTGTGCAGGCAAGACCTGTGGCCAGAGCTAACACAATTTGCAATGGAACTGTTGGCTTGCCCCACGTCGAGTGTCCTGTCCGAAAGGACGTTCAGCGCAGCAGGGGGGATCAAGACCGATAAATGCACTCGCCTAGCTCACGACATTGTGGACTACCTTACATTTATAAAAATGAATGAGGCATGGATCTCAGAGGAATTCAACACCTGTGACAACCACGTTTAATAGAATTTTCTCATGACAGCCCACAAATATCCGCCACCACCCAGTACAAATAATGGTCCCTGTCTAAGGTAAATACAGCAGCATAAAAGGCCAACAGTAAAACTGTTATACGGTACCGCCTAATTTACCTCCAGCCACATTATCAATTGTGCTTTTCTGTACGGTGATTGAATAATTTTTGGGGCCTGTAGTCCACTGGCCTGCAGTTAAATTGATACAACAACAGGGAATATAACAAATACAAACAAAAGCGACACTTAACTACTGTAGAGATGAAAAAACAGGAACACCAGAGAGGATCTCATATCAGCTCAGCCAAACCTAAATGAAGCTATCAACTGCATAGTCATAAGGGTGGGGTGACACTATAAAGGGTAGAAGTGATGACCACTGAGAAACAGCTAAGAAAAGGGAAGTGGTCATTAACCCTATCAACACTGAATCAAGAGAAATCAAGGAAGCTGTTAGATTCCTCCACGCTTAGCCAACCTGAGGGACAGTGACAGTGGCGTCCGGAATGCCCATGGTGCTGGGAAAGACGTTGGCTGATTGGGAGAGAGTCCAGAATGGCTGCCCGGGCCTGTGGAGAGTAAAAGACTGGGTCCGGACCAAGATCTGGCCGCGGGCAGAATAGCCTCCAGAGTGCCAAAAGTTATTGAGGCAGTGGGATAAGCTGACTGTTACCCAGGGCCTCCTGTGTCAGACCATATACTTACAGTCAGAACTACAGTGCCGGCAACAGATTGTTATCCCCATGCCATTGGGACCGGAGGCCACCCGGGAAGCCCATGAGAGGCGTTTCCATTTCGGGGGCGACAAAAACGTTCAAGTGGCTCCAACGGCTGGTATGCTGTCCAGATCTGGCAGACATGATGGCCGAGGCATGTCTTAAGTGTCGACCCTGCGGGCTGAGTAAGAGTACTGAACAGAAGGCTTCTGTCCAGGCCATCCGGACCTCAGGGGGGCCCCTAGAGCTTCTTTTGATCGATTATGTACAGATTGGGTACTCTACCTCGGGACACCCATGGTGTCTAGTCATGACAGATCATTTCACAAAGTATGCGGTGGCTGTACCCAACAGAGACCAGACGGCAGAGTCGGCCGCTGAAGCGGTCTACAAACACTTTATACAGGTGTTCGGGTGTCCACCTAGGATACATTCGGACCAGGGGGCATGTTTTCAGGGTACTCTAATGAATGAGCTGTGCCAACTGTATGGGATCGAACGTTCACGCACCACCCCGTATCACCCCCATGGAAACGGGGTGTGCGAGCGGTTCAACCGCACATTGCTCCAGATGCTGCGAACTCTGGAGGACAGCCAAAAGACTTGGTGGCCCGAGTACCTACCTAAACTGATGTGGGCCTATAACAGGGTACTCAGTACCACCGGATACTCCCCACATATGCTCATGTTCGGGAGAGCTGTACGGGGGATTGAAGACCTCCACATGCCTGATCTAATGGAGCCACCACGAGAAGTACCACCGCATGGGTGCAAGAGCGCCGACGCCAGCTGAGATCGATCCACAAGGTTGTGGAGGAGCGCCTGGGACAAGTGTTACACCCTAACCCAAGACCAGTGCAGAGGGATGGGTATGCCCTGGGTGATCGAGTCATGGTCGAAGCCAAAAGGCCGTCTGGGAATTTGGATGGGCGGTGGCAGGCGGTCCCATACACAGTGAAGAGGAGGGTAGACCCTGCCATCCCAGTCTATGAGGGAGAACCAATAGGGCCTGGTGGGCCCTCACGAAACTTGCAGCATAACATGTGGAGGCGGTGTAATTTTGATGAGCCCCAGTGCATGGAGGAGATGCCTCCTCCTGCTCAGAGTACAGAGAAAATCCCCTTAGAGGAGGAATGGTGGGTTGTCCCTGCCCCAGTTCCCAAAGAGGCCACCCAGGGAAAATGTTGAGTGGTCAGCATCTTCTCCATTAGAAGTGCCTGACGTCCCCAGTGCTTCTGAGCCTATCACTCTGCGAAGGTTAACCAGGCCCAATGCTGGTGTGCCCCCACAGCGCTAGGCCCAGGATGAGTTTGTATGGGGAGGGTTGCCATGTACCACATCCTCTAGTGGGGTGGCGTGTGAGATGGGGAAACAGCTCTCCTTATCGGAACACTGTTTGTTTCGACTAACCTCTTAAGGACCCATACCGTCATATCTGCCCGTGACTTAAGGACCAGTGACGTACATGTACTGCATGGTGATCGGGCGGGTGCAGGAGCTGTGCCCGCCCAATCAACTCTAGGGGTCCGGCAGTCACTGATAGCCGGTCCCCTGCTGTATGCGCCGGGATCAGTGAAAACACTGATGCTGGCGTATTAACCCTTGCACTGCCATGCTCAGCGCTGACTGCGGCACGTGTGGTATCCTGCCGGGTGCGGTGTAGCCATCGGTTCCCCGTGCTGCTGTGACGGGGACCCTATGTCAGGGAAGGTAATACTCTTACAGCCCATGCATTACAATACAGAAGTATTGTAATGCATTGTAAAGGGGATCAAACCCCCAAAAGTTGAAGTCCCAGATTGGGACAAAAAATAAAATGAAAATATAAGTAAAAAATAAAATTAAACATTTCAAGTAAAAAAAAAATAAAAAAAAAACGCATCCTTTTCCCAAAATAAAGTAAATAAAAATCATAAAAAATAGAAAAAAAAAAAAGAAAAGTATACATTTTAGTTATTGCCGCATGCATATCAACTGGCTATATAAAAATGTCACATGACCTAACCCCTCAGGTGAACACCGTCAAAAAAATAAAAACTGTGCTAAAAAAACATTTTTTGTCATCTTACATCACTAAAGGTGCAACACCAACCGATCAAAAAGGCGCATGCCCCCCAAAAGTTTACCAATCTAACCGTCACCTCATCCCGCAAAAAATGAGCCTCTAACCAAAAAATTTAAAAAACTATGGCTCCCAGACTATGGAGACACTAAAAAAATTTGTTTAAAAAATGCTTTTATTGTGTTAAATGTGAAAAAATATATAAAAAAGTAGACATATTAGGTATCGCCGCGTCCGTAACAACCTGCACTATAAAAATACGACATGAACTAACCCCTCAAGTGAACACCGTAAAAAAAAAACCTGTAAAAAAAGCAATTTTTTGTCACCTTACATCACAAAAAGTATAACAAGGGATCAAAAATTCATATGCACCCAAAATCGTACCACTCTAACCGTCATCTCATCCTGCTAAAATGATACCCTACCTAAGACAATCGCCCCCAAAAAAAATAATATATATATATATATATATATATGTCTCTCAGACTATGGAGACACTAAAACATTATTAATTTTTTGTTTCAAAAATGATATTATGGTGTAAAATGAATAAAAAAAGGGATACATATTAGGTATTGTCACGTCCATAACAATCTGCTCTATAAAAATATTACATCACCTAACCTCTCAGATGAACATCACAAAAAAAAAAACGGTGTCAAAAAAGCCATTTTTTGTCTTCTTACATCACAAAAAGTGTAATAGCAAGCGATCAAAAAGTCATATGCACCCCAAAATAGTGCCAATCAAGCTGTCATCTCATCCCACAAAAATCAAACTCTACCTAAGACAATTGCCCAAAAAATAAAAAAAACTATGGCTCTCAGACTATGAAGACACTAAAACATGATTTTTCTTTTGTTTCCACGTCACTTCCGGAATTACAAATCATTCTCCGCCGTATTCTTTGAACACACGTGGGACTCCGACTGAGATACAGCCGGGACAAACCAGACTGATCAGCCAGGACAAAGTGAAGGTAACTGGCTCTAAGGCCCCTTTCACACGGGCGAGTTTTCCGTGCGGGTGCGATGCGTGCGGTGAACGCATTGCACCCGCACTGAATCCTGACCCATTCATTTCTATGGGGCTGTGCACACGAGCGGTGATTTTCACGCATCACTTATGCGTTGCGTGAAAATCGCAGCATGCTCCTCTTTGTGCGTTTTTCACGTAATGCAGGCCCTATAGAAATGAATGGGGTTGCGTGAAAATCGCATGCATCCGCAAGCAAGTGCGGATGCGGTGCGATTTTCACGCATGGGTTCTAGGTGACAGTCTATTCACTGTATTATTTTCCCTTATAACATGGTTATAAGGGAAAATAATAGCATTCTGAATACAGAATGCTTAGTATAATAGTGCTGGAAGGGTTAAAAATAATAAAAAAGTTAACTCACCTTCTCCTCCTGTTCGCGTAGAGGCCGGTCTGTTCTTTATCTGTGGCTGAAGGACCTTTGATGACGTCAGATCACATGCTCCATCACCATGGTGATGGACCATGTGATTGGAGCATGTGATCTGACGTCACCTCAGGTCATTCAGTCCACAGCTAAAGAACAGACCGGGATCTACGCTAACAAGAGGAGAAGGTGAGTTAACTTTTTTTATTATTTTTAACCCTTCCAGCACTATTATACTAAGCATTCTGTATTCAGAATGCTATTATTTTCCCTTATAACCATGTTATAAGGGAAAATAATACAATCTTCAGAACATCAATCCCAAGCCCGAACTTCTGTGAAGAAGTTCGGGTCTGGGTACCAAACATGCGTGATTTTTCTCACGCGAGTGCAAAACGCATGACAATGTTTTGCACTCGCGCGGAAAAATCGCGCATTTTCCCGCAACGCACCCGCCTCTTATCCGGGCAAAAAACATGACGCCCGTGTGAAAGAGGCCTAAGATTTAGAGGACCAGAGAACAATATTGCAAAAAAGGAAAAAATTATTATATTGAAAAGCAAGACTGATCAATTTCCATTTTTCCAATACCATTGATACGAGTGCAGTGGTGGACAACAATTTCCCCGCACTTTCTCTATAAGGGACACAACCTATGAAGTGATTCTCATATTACCATAGATGAATTCTTTTGAGAATAGATACAGATAACCTATGGTGCAAGGCACTCCATGAATCTTTAAGGTGTATTCAATTATATGTTGCAACTATCAATGGTATATTACATTCATAATGCGAATTTATTGAAGTTTTAGAGAATCATTGAATGTCCATTGTATCATATTGAACATTTTATTTTATTTTATCCTTCCTTTACCAATATAGTAAGATTTTACCTGTTTATTTTATTTGTATGTGTAATAAATTATGTCACTTGAATGTAGCCATTTTACTCCATATGTTGAGTGTACCAGTCTTTTGGTATTAGATATGATCTAACCTGTCAGATGAATATTGGAAATAACAAAAAATAAAAACGGTGTCAAAACAGCAATTTTTTTGTTACCTTGCCTCAGAAAAAGTTAATATAGAGCAACCAAAAATCATATGTACCCTAAAATAGTACCAACAAAACTGCCACCTTATCCTGTAGTTTACAAAATGGGGTCTTTTTTTGAGTTTCTACTCTAGGGGTGCCTCAGGGGGTCTTCAAATGTGACATGGCAACTTAATTTTATCTCCAAAAAACATATTTCGTTCCTTTCCTTCTGCACCCTGCAGTTGCCCGTACAGCAGTTTACGACCACATATGAAGTGTTTCTGTAAACTACAGAATCAGGGTAATAAATATTGAGTTTTGTTTAAATGTTAACCCTTGCTTTGTTACTGGAAAAAAAATAGAATAAAATTGAAAATTCTGAAATTTCATCTCCTTTTTCCATAAATTTTTGTGGAACACCTAAAGGATTAAGAAAGTTTGTAAAATCATTTTTGAATACCTTTAGGGGTGTAGTTTCTAAAAAGGGGCCATTTGTGGGTGGTTTCTATTATGTAAGCCTCGCAAAGTGACTTCAGACCTGAACTGGTCCTTAAAAAGTGTGTTTTGGAAATTTTCAAGATTTACTTTTAAACTTCTAAGGGTACTATTTTGCCGTGCCGCCGGAACGCCGCTCCGTCCCCATGCTGTTTTTTTAGTCTGGCGGCCTTTCGCTGTGCACTGCCGTGCTGTGCCGGAGCTCCACCCCGTCCATTATAGTCAATGGGGACGGAGCGGCGGTCCGGCGGCACGGCAAAATAGTACCCTTAGAAGTTTAAAAGTAAATCTTGAAAAGCTCCACCCTGTCCATTATAGTCATTGGGGACGGAGCGGCGGTCCGGCGAAATAGCGGCAGGACGGATCCGACAGGGTGAACAGCCTGTCGGATCCATCCTGCCGCTAGTGTGAAAGTAGCCTAAGCCTTCTAACGTCCCAAAAAAATAAAATGTAATTTACAAAATGATCCAAAAATGAAGTAGACATATGGGAAATGTAAAGTAATAACTATTTTAGGAGGTATCATTATCTGTTTTAAAAGCAGAGAAATAGAAATTTTGAAAATTGTGAATTTTTCTAACTTTTTGGTAAATTTGGTATTTTCTTATAAATAAAAATCTAATATTTTGACTCAAATTCAGGACTGTTATGAAGTACAATATGTGACGAGAAAACTGTTTCAGAATGGCTTGGATAAGTAAAAGCCTTTTAAAGTTATCACCATATAAAGTGACACATGTCAGATTTGCAAAAAATGGCCTGGTCCTTAAGGTGAAAAATGGCTGGGCCCTGAAGGGGTTAAATCAAATGATCTGGACTGACATTCTGCTGTTTGGCCACAAAATGCCGCTGTTTCCTAAACACAGCTACAGACTGCATATATTTCCATATTCATGAGAGGTGGGGTCACACAGAGCCTGTAGAGCAGGGGTCAGCAACCTCCGGCACTCCAGATGTGGTGAAACTGCAACTTGTGTCATGCCATTACTATATGGAGAAATTTTATTTCACTATTTTATTATTATATGGAGAAATTTTATTATTTTATTTTATTATTATATGGAGAAATTTTATTACCTTATTGCTATGTGATGAGGTTTAAGAACAAATAGAAGGAAAACAAATTCCCTCAATATGTACATTAGGTTTGTCTGTAACAGTTGACTTATTTATATATTTATATTTTTATATATATTTTTTAGATATATCTTATATTTGTATGACCATACGGAATTAATGTAGAGATATTGAATCCAGTAATAATGATATAGACAGAGAAGTATATTAGAATGAAAACGCATTAAAAAAAACGTAGATGTAATACACTGAGAACAACATATCATCATACGTGTCCTCAGCCACTATCATTTATTTTACATCAATATGGATGGTAATAATAATAGAGGCAGAGAAATAACAATGAAAACACAGTGAAATTAATAAAACCGCAGATGTATGACACTGGGAATAGGATGTCATTGCATATATATACATCCTCAGTCTTGATCATTCAACCAACATATAACTCTGAGTCAGCTCACACGGAGACACTCAGAGATATAACCATATGCAGTTACGATCCATATCTCCGATATATCTATAACTAGAGTTTCAGTTTTATTATATGTAATGATAGTATATAGTAACATATGTAGCTATAGGGATTTAATTTATTTTTAATTAGATAAATAAATGTTTTTAAACGAATAATAAAAAAAAGAAAAAAACTGATTGTGTCATCATGAAGGTTGAAAAGGAGTATACGTCACTTCCGATACACAGCTGTAACAAATTGTTTCTAAACCACACCTGTTCAGGTATATAAAGACAGTTCATTCCCATGGGAAATTTAACCACTGAAGAAGGAGCTGGAGTAAGCTCCGAAACGCGTATGGTAACTTAATCCCATGAGAAACAAACACGGCATTCGAGGATAAAAAGCGCTTGAAGAGAGGGATCGGTGCTCTTTCACTCTGATACCCAGGAAAGCTGGATACTTGCTGTTCTTTGCTGAGATCGGTATTTCTGGTGTAACCCTGCAAATCTGGACTATAACTATATTGAAGATTAGAGTGACCAGACCATCTCAAAAACAACGCATTGACACCCGACCACCGAGGATCCCGAAAATCTTCCAACATTACCGCAACAAGCCAAACTGCATCATATCACTGCCAACATCACCTTCACTGCACGTGGGACGCCACGAGTGAGGTAAATAGGTCCGGTATCAACTGAAACAGTGAGTAACACATTCCGGTCTATTTTGTAAGCAGGCAGTAAAAAACCTAGCGGTATTGCTACACCATTTGAGTGTTTACCCTCTCAACGATTCCATCTGACCAATTCCTTACTCCGGTCACAACAAGGTGTGAGTTTATAAAACTCTCAAGAAAGACTACCTTTTGTTACAACATTTCATCTATTCACCATTGGATACATTTAAGGACATTATGTGTTTTAAGATTTCTTTAGGATTTTAGTATTTTTAATATGTTTTAATTATTATATGTTACTACCTCTAATAAATAACGTGTAAATTAACCCTCCGTGTGGCATTAAGTGTCTGGTGTGCCCTACTACTGTTACCTGCTTGTTCATTGCAAGGACTCCATAATTTAAAGTGACATTTCACACTGGAGAGCTGATAAACTTCCCACAAACTCAAGCCAGGCTGACGTTTTGCTCAGAAGGAATACTAAGGCACGTGCTACAAGACCAGTTATGGGAGAGGGAATCCTGTAGAGCACTCTAAGATTATAAGCTGTTGTGCTGCACCGCAGACTAGGCCGTACCACATACCTATACAGTTATTCTAATTTTTTAGGGTAATAACAGGTAAGGTGTGGCGGTTTAGTTATGCCCGCAAGTAGAGATGGTCTTGCGGTTCACCCGGCAGTCGTTTTGCGGCAAACTTTGCTCGTTAATGGTTCGCCGAACATGCGAATATATGGCGATGTCCGCCGGCGCCATATTATTTTGCATTGTGCCGAACTTTGACCCATGGCACATCCATCAGGTGGGACAGGACAGCCAATTGAGACATGTCAACACATAGACACACCCCCTACTCTATAAATAAACCCGATCTGGCAGCCATTTTACATTCTGTTTTTGCCAGTGTAGGGAGAGGTTGCTGTGTGGGGTGTTATATACCTATAATATACCTTCTAACATAGAAAGTATATTATAGTGCATATGTATTGTGCAGCAGTTGTGTGCGGTTCTGCTGAGAAACCACAGCTAGATAGAGGGACAAAAGCTATTGGAATAACTAATTGCAACTGGTGTGATATACCGTACCTGTTGCCCCCCCAAAAAATTCATTGAGGAGTGTGATATACCTATAATATACTGACAGAGTACAGGTAATCAATATTAAATAATTAAATCAATTAGTCGACACACAGAGACAATCACGTTTGATGTATCTGTGGAGATCTCTCTCGAGACCGCCCAAAACTCTTTATTATATACCCTTAGGATATGGAAGTAACTGGGGGTTTCAGGGCGGTTACACTGCATATAACTGGACAATATAGGTTACATAATTGCACGTGATACATATTGGCAATGTCTTATAGTCATATAACTACGTAATAGATCTTTTAGACAAGACTCTAAACTTAAGGTCACGTTCCCAGGAACTGAATCCAACTTATCACATATGGTAAACATCTGTGTCCATCATTTGAATAACATTTCCTAGAATTTTTTGGAACATAAGGACAAATTTGACCACAAAAATACATTTCTCAATCTTCTCCTTTGTTGTATGAAATACTCCCTTTTCCTCATATTATGCTGACATGGCACGTACTGACAAACAACTTTACTGAAAAACATCCCCAACCAGGCCTAGTCACAAGACATGAGAATATGATAATCTTATAAGTTGGCGCTAAATGAAGCAATACAATTATATAAATATTCATTTATATAATATATATGTTTAACCAGTGAATGTATGGACTATTACTCTAACATAGAAAGTATATTATAGTGCATTTGAATTGTGCAGCAGTTGTGTGCGGTTCTGCTGAGATACCGCAGCTAGATAGAGGGACAAACGCTATTGGAATAACTAATTGCAACTGGTATGAAATACTCATTAAGGGGTTCTCTATACCTTTTTCCACAAAATACTGATAGAGGGGATTGATACACCGGCTTCCACCAAATATTGATTAAGGGGTTTGATATACCGGCTTCCAGCAAATACTCATTAAGGGGTTCTATATACCTATTTCCACAAAATACTGATAGAGGGAATTGACATACCAGCTTCTGCCAAATATTGATTGAGGCCTGCGATACACCAGCTTCCACCAAATATTGATTAACCGATTTGATATACCGGCTTCCAGCAAATACTCATTAAGGGGTTCTATATACCTTTTTACACAAAATACTGATAGAGGGGATTGATATTCCGGCTTCCACCAAATATTGATTGCGGCCTGTGATACACCAGCTTCCACCAACTATTGATTAAGGGGTTTGATATACCAGCTTCTAGCAAATACTAATTAAGGTGTTCTATATACCTGTTTCCACAAAATACTGATAGAGGGGATTGATATACCGGCTTCCACCAAATATAGATTGAGGCCTGCAATACACCGGCTTCCACCAAATATTGATTAAGGGGTTTGATATACCTGCTTCCACCAAATATTGATTGAGGCCTTCGATATACCTGCTTCCACAAATACTGCTCTTCTATAGGGACTTTATCACAGGGTCATTTTAAAAAGGACGGGCAGAGGAAGAGGCAAGCCATTCCGCAGGGGTGGTAGAGGTTGGACAGGTGCACCAGGCCAGAGCCTAAGTAGGAAGTTGGAGAAGGTGTGTGCGATTACGTCAAAGGACGCACCAGAGTTGGTTGAGTGGCTCACTCAGCCTTCCGCTTCTGCACCCTCCTCACTCTCTGCTGTGTGCACCCCCAAAGACACCACCACCATCACAACCCCTCCACTTGAGTCAGACAAATTACTTTACCATTCATTCCCAGACCTTACCGATGTGCAGCTATTCTTGGCCTCAGATCAGGAAGAGGAGGTAGCAACGGCTGCCACCCAGCGGTCTGATGACAGTACCCAGATGAGCCCAAGGACGGAGGTCCCCGCTGTTGCTGCCTACTTTGAGATCTCTAATGTCAGTGGTGGTAAAGGTGACGATGAATAACCAAAAAGGAGACCCTATCTGGGAAAGGATTTATAATATATCAATCACATAGCCTAAACAGGCTGGTTTCCTTTCTTGTCCCAGACCTTAAAATATTAATTTTAATAAATCACTTAAGAAAACCAACATAACAATTATTAAATAGTAATTTGTGAGCAATCAACATTCAGGTTAACACTAGCTGACAGTCACTGTTGGTGCTACAATGTTGTGTTGTATGCAGAGGGTTCCGTCCGGAGTGCACTTCCCTGCAAAACTCTCTATTTGTAGCACACACTATTCTCCTATGACATACTTCTAAGCTACCACTGAGATCATATCACTTTAAAGCACACTCACAGTGATGATTAGTGCTTAAAACCTAACACTGCCCCCCCAACATATTTCACCAGCTAATCTGGCTTCATCAGGGCTAACTGGCAGTGGTGGTGAAGGTGACAATGATGATGTGTTGATGGATGTCAGGTGGGTGCCCACAAGAGAGGAAGAGAAGGGTACAGAGCAGCAGATAGGGGGTAGAAGGAGAAGAAGCAGGCAGAACTCGCAGTGCACAGGAGGCAAAAAGCAGACTGCAAATGTATCTGGAGCGTGCCATCCATCATATCTGGTGCTCCCAGGACGCCGGCACATGGTTCCGCAGTGTTTTTTTTTTTAACGTGTCAGCTGCTGGCAATCCATGGATCGGATCCGCAAAACACATACGGACGTCTGAATGGAGCCTTACAGGGGGGTGATCAATGACAGGGGGGTGATCACCCCATATACACTCCCTGATCACCCTCCTGTCATTGATCACCCCCCTGTCATTGATCACCCCCCTGTAGGCCTCCATTCAGACGTCCGTATGTGTTTTACGGATCCACGCATCCATGGATTGGATCCGCAAAACACATACGGATGTCATAATGGAGCCTTACAGGGGGGTGATCAATGACAGGGGGGTGATCACCCCATACAGACTCCCTGATCACCCCCCTGTCATTGATCACCCCCTGTAAGGCTCCATTTAGAATTTTTTTTGGCACAAGTTAGCGGAAATAGATTTTTTTGTTTTTTTGTTTTTTTCTTACAAAGTCTCATATTCCACTAACTTGTGTCAAAAAATAAAATCTCACATGAACTCACCATACCCCTCACGGAATCCAAATGCGTAATTTTTTTTTGACATTTATATTCCAGACTTCTTCTCACGCTTTAGGGCCCCTAAAATGCCAGGGCAGTATAAATACCCCACATGTGACCCCATTTCGGAAAGAAGACACCCCAAGGTATTCGCTGAGGGGCATATTGAGTCCATGAAAGATTTAACTTTTTGTCCCAAGTTACCGGAAAGGGAGACTTTGTGCGAAAAAAAATAAATAAATCAATTTCCGCTAACTTGTGTTCCAAAAAAAAATCTTCTATGAACTCGCCATGCCCCTCATTGAATACCTTGGGGTGTCTTATTTCCCAAATAGGGTCACATGTGGGGTATTTATACTGCCCTGGCATTTTAGAGGGGCCCTAAAGCGTGAGAAGAAGTCTGGAATCCAAATGTCTAAAAATGCCCTCCTAAAAAGAATTTGGGCCCCTTTGAGCATGTAGGCTACAAAAAAGTGTCACACATGTGGTATCGCCGTACTCAGGAGAAGTTGGGCAATGTGTTTTGGGGTGTCTTTTTACATATACCCATGCTGGGTGAGATAAATATCTTGGTCAAATGCCAACTTTGTATAAAAAAATGGGAAAAGTTGTCTTTTGCTGAGATATTTTTCTCACCCAGCATGGGTATATGTAAAATAACACCCCAAAACATTGCCCAACTTCTCCTGAGTACGGAGATACCACATGTGTGACACTTTTTTGCAGGTGGTTAAATATCAATATCAAGTGTGCTACAGGCCCCAAAAATTATGCATTCCGCGTACATAAAAGAACAAGTAAGTATCTGGCTCGATGTAGATTACACGGTCATTGGATATCAATTTTCCAGCAGGCCAGTGTACTACAGGCCACAAAAATTATGCATTCAGCGTACATAAAAGAACAAGTAAGTATGTGGCTGGAGGTAGATTACACGGTCATTAGATATCAATTTTCCAGCAGGCCAGTATACTACAGGCCACAAAAATTATGCTTTCAGCGTACATAAAAGAACAAGTAATTAAGTTACTGAAGGTAGATTACAAGGTCATTGGATATCAATTTTCCAGCAGGCCAGTGTACCACAGGCCCCAAAAATTATGCATTCAGCGTACATAAAAGAACAAGTAAGTAAGTGGCTGAAGGTAGATTACACGTTCATTGGATATCAATTTTCCAGCAGGCCAGTGTACTACAGGCCCCAAAAATTATGTATTCAGCATACATAAAAGAACAAGTAAGTATGTGGCTGGAGGTAGATTACACGGTCATTAGATATCAATTTTCCAGCAGGCCAGTATACTACAGGCCCCAAAAATTATGCTTTCAGCGTACATAAAAGAACAAGTAATTAAGTTACTGAAGATAGATTACAAGGTCATTGGATATCAATTTTCCAGCAGCCCAGTGTACCACAGGCCCCAAAAATTATGCATTCAGCGTACATAAAAGAACAAGTAAGTATGTGGCTGGAGGTCTAATAGACGGTCAATGGATATCAATTTTACTGAAGGCTAGTACAAATAAAGGTCAAATACAAATGTTTAAAAGAACTAAAAAAATAAAATTTTATAAAACAGGGACCAATATTTGTTCTGGGTGGTGGTGGATATTTGTGGGCTGGCATGAGGAAATTCAATTAAACGTGGTCGTCACAGGTGTTGAATTCCTCCAAGATCCATGCCTCATTCATTTTTAGAAATGTGAGGTAGTCCACGCTGTCGTGAGCTAGGCGAGTGCACTTATCAGTCACGATCCCCCCTGCTGCGCTGAACCTCCTTTCGGACAGGACACTGGACGAGAGGCAAGCCAAAAGTTCCATGGCAAATTGTGCCAGCTCTGGCCACAGGTCAAGCCTGCACACCCAGTAGTCCAGGGGTTCCTCGCTTCTCAGAGCGTTCACATCGGCCGTTAACCCTATATAGTGGGACACCTGTCAGTCTAGGTGTTCTGTGAGGCTGGATCCGGAGGGTAGTTGTAGATGGGTTGGCTGCAAGAATGATCTGATATCCGAAGTGACCAACACATCTTTAAACCGCCCTCTTCTTGCATGCGCTGTTGGATTGGTACCCGCAACTGTTTCTCTGTGAGTGGAAATTCCTCTGCTAGCGCCCGCAAAAGCAGAATGCAGCATTTCTCGAAGCAAGGCCTAGAAGTGCTGCATTCTGACAGCCCTCTGTGATGCTGGTAACATGTCCGCCATTTGGTGTTTGTACCGGGGGTCTAAGTACGTTGCCACCCAGTACTGGTCCTTGCCATTTGCACTAAACTGGAAGCGGTGGATTGGCTCCTGCTCATCGTCCTGGAAACCATCGTCCAGGATAATGTCGTCCTCGGTCTCCTCCCCCCAGCCAGGGACAACACCAGGGATCCCAGAAACGTTTAAAGCATGCTCTTCTTGCTCCTTCTCCGCTCCAGCACCATCCTCCTCTGACTCCTCTTCAGACTCCTGTTGACTTGTCTCAGATGTAGTAGCCCCCCCCTGGGAATTCATCCAGTATTGCGACTTCCTCATCTTCCTGCTCCTGCTCCTCAAAGGCTTGATCAATGACATGACGCAATGCACGCTCCAGAAAGAAGGCGTAAGGTACGATGTCACTGATGGCGCCCTGGCTGCGACTGACCAGTTTGGTGATCTCATCAAATGGCCGCAGAAGTCTGCATGCGTCGCGCATAAGCAGCCACTGGCATGGTGAAAAGAAACCAAGCTCCCCAGAACCTGTCCTGCCTCAGAGTTCGTACAGGTAGTCATTAACTACACATTTCTGCTGGAGCAGCCTATCAAGCATATACAGAGTGGAGTTCCATCGCGTCGGGCAGTCACAAATCAGACGTCTGACGGGCAGGTGGTTTCATCGCTGAACATCAGCAAGGCGAGCCATGGCCGTGTAAGATCTTCTAAAATGGCCAGAGATTTTCCTGGCCTGCCTCAAGACGTCCTGGACCCCGGGGTATTTGGCAAAGAATTGCTGCACGACTAAGTTCAGGACGTGTGCCATGCACATTTTGTCATTTTGCCCTGTTTCAGCGCGCTCAGCAGATTGGCACTGTTGTCGCACACCACTTTACCAACTATCAAACTGAGCGGTCTGTGACCGCAAAGCTGAAAGGCGTGCAGGACAAGTGTGTCTCTTGGCTTCCAGGCACAACAGCCGCAGCACAGCATGGCAACGTCTCACCTGGCATGTCAAATAGGTTCTGGGGATTTTGGGTGGCGCAGCGGAAGAAGCGGTAACAGTGGAAAAGGAGGATGGAGTAGGAGGAGGAGAAGAGGCAGGCCTGCATGCAATCTGTGGCGGTAACACCAAATCCACACGGGTGGCAGGGGTTGCATGCTTGACAGCCGTCAAAAGGTTCGCCCAGTGGGCAGTAAAAGTTATGTACCTTCCCTGCCCGTGTTTGCTAGAACACGTGTCTGTGGTCAGATGCATCTTGACTATGTGTCAGAGATTTATTCAAATGCTGCTGAACATAGCCATATAGTTCCGGGATGCCCTTCTGGGAGAAATATTTCCTTCCGGGTGCCTTCCATTGCGGTGTGCCATCGGCCACAAATTTTCTAAAGGCCTCCGAGTCCACCAGTTTATATGGCAGTAGTTGGCATTATCCGGCGTCATCATCTTTTTTCGCTCGAACATTTGGGCCATGGAAGCCTGCCTATTGCCAGATGAAATTTGTACGTCCTAGAGAGCTGTGACCCATTCTAAAACCTTTCCGGACACCTGATGCACCTGTGTGCCAAATTTGGTGAAGATCGGTCCAGTCATTTGGTTACGCATAAAGAACAGACAGACGTCCAGACAGAAACTCTTTTATATATATAAGAGATAAGAGGCTAGCAGAAGGACTCGGCTTCGCACGGGTATATTTCATCTATTTAATTTAATGTTTCTGTGTGTCGCTAATATATCGACAGTATCCCCCATAACAGTGACCCCTACAGTACCCCGCCCCCTTAACAGTGAACTTCACAGCCCTTAACACTGAACCCCCCATAGTGACCCGCCTCCGTAAAATGGGACCTCCACAGCAGCCCATCCCCTTAACAGTTACCTATACAGCACCTGTCTATTAACACTGACCTCCATAGGTGACCGTCCCCTTATCTGTGACCTCCACTGTTCCCTGCCCCCTTAACAGAGACCTCCACAGCACGCGTTCTTTCAACTGTGAAGCCACAGTACCCTGTTCCCTTAACAATGACCTACACAGTACCCCACTGCCTTAACAGCGACCTCCACAGCAGATGCCCCTTTATTAGTGGCCTATGCCCCCATTAACAGTGACCTCCACAGTGCCCTGAGCCCTTAACAGTAACATCCATAGTGAATGCCCCTTTAACAGTGACCTTCACAGTGCCCGTCCCTTTAACAGTGACCTCCACAGCAGCTGCCCCTTTAATAGTAGCCCCTGCCCCCTTAGCAGAGACCTCCACACTGCCCTGCCCCTTTAAGGCTAGGGCTACATGACAACATGTATCGCGCGACATTTTGTCGTACCAATGTCACGCAACAATTTTTATAATAATAGGCTATGGCAGGGGTGGCCAACCTTACAGACACAAAGAGCCCCCCCAAAAACCGTATGACTGCCAGGAGCCACAAGCTATACATTTACACAAATATTCGTGCACACTACAGTATTACTGCAATTGAGTTTTCAAACATTTAAAAGTGTATTTAAACCACCTTTCCTATCTGTAATGTAGACAACTTTAGTGCAACTTCTGGCAATCTTTGTTTTTCACAATGTGTTTCAAATCTGGCTTGTATTCAGTCGTTGCTACTCAAGGCAATTCTTTAAGGGTACTTTCACACCAGCGTTAAAGTTTTTTGGTATTGAGTTAAGTCATAGAGGCTCAATACCAGAAAAAAACGCTTCCGTTTTGTCCCTATTTATTGTCAAAACTGTACTGAACAGAACGGAATGCTCCAAAATACATTCCGTTCCGTTCAGTGGGTTTCCCAAACTGGAGAGAAAACCACAACATGCTGCGGTTTTCTTTCCATCCTGGGATGCGGAGCAAGACAGATCCATCATGACTCCGAATGCAAGTTAATTGGGACGGATCCGTTTTCTCTGGTACAATCTGCCACAACGATAGTGTGAAAGTACCCTAACGTGTGTCAGTAAGAATCATCAGTAAGTAATCATCTCAATTTGAGTTGCTGCTTTATCTGTCACCAGCGGGGGTTTCAAACTAATTATGTGAGATAGTAATTTGGGGGTCACTTACTATTAATGTGAGGCACATGGGGTCCAGTCCAAAAGCATGTGCCCAGCCTGACATTAAAAATAAATGACCCCCATCATGGCAGTGGCAAGATTGGGGTTAATGAGTAATATTAACCCCAATCTTACTGGCTGCCTGATACATATGTCTTTTGCCTGCCTCTATTTTGAGGCAGGCTACTCTTGCACTGTGTGGGGGTGGGGTTCCTGCTATGCTGGCTGCTCAGTGCACTAATGCATACTGACTCCGGGGCTGAGGACAGGACACTCAGGAGGAGGTTGCTGCTGCTGCATTCGCCGAGCTCACTAACTCAGATGGTGCAGCAGTCCCTCCCCGTTCCTCCTCCTGCTTTAATTAGTCGCCCATTCATTGGTGGAAGTGGTGCGGGCAGCTTCAGAGCCCGCTCTTTTTATTGGGCTCAGGGGAGGCTGCTTCATAGGAGGCAGCGCAGCCTAGATAGTAAGAGCTGGCTGGACCGCTCCCCTGCGAGTCGCAAATGAAGGAGCAAGGAGCCACATGCGGCTCGCGAGCCGCCAGTTGGCCACACCTGGGCTATGGTGTCGCACTGCGACATGCAACATGCTGAGATTGCGACACGACAGTCACAAAAATCCATCCAAGATGAATGCATGTAGCAGTGTAGTTGTGCCCTATGTGTCGTGCGACTTTTTGGCGTCGTGTAGCCCTAGCCTAAAGCAGACCTACAGCAGTAAAGAAAAATGTCTGGGTTGTTATGGAAACCTTGAGTAAAACTGTGTGTATGTGGAGACTAAGGGCCTGCGAACTTCTATTGGCTGATAAGGGACATGTGACCGTGTGTATGGCAGTTGGGATATGAAGAGGAAGACTTACAGGCTTGTATTGGCTAATGCAGGTAATGTTTGGGGAATATCTCAGGAACAGTATGTTCTAGAGAGCTGAGACCCGGTCTAAAACCTTCCCAGACACCTGATGTACCTGTGTGCCAAATTTGGTAAAGGTCGGTTCAGTCGTTTGGTCGCGCATAAAGAACAGACAGACATCGGGACAGACAGAAACTCATTTTTATATTATAAGATATAAAGCCAATCGGCTTAATCCTCTAAAGGGTGTATTTCTGAATACACCCTTTAGAGGAATCTCTAAGGATAGATGCTTTCGGTTAAATAAAAGTACTCGATTCAGGTAAAACCACTATTGTTGCAAAGAAATCGAAAAAATGAAAGTAGGCTGGATAAGACATTGATCAGGATAGTGGCTTGAGTTCAAATAAGAAAATAAAAAAGAATTTATGTTCAGAGACTAAAGCCTTCCCTCGATTAATGTCTTTGATATTCTTGTTCACTCACATCTACAAGTCTTTTTCTCACATTAAAGGTCCTTAAAGACATAGAAATCAATGTTTTACATAAATGATAATAGAATGAATCTGCCATCTATTATACAACAGAATAAAGTCATAGTACTAAGTGGTGCTGAGGTCTGTAAGGACCACCCCAACTACGTGGCTTGAGATGCCTGTATCTCAGTATGATCTTGCCTAAGCATACAGAGCTCCATAAACACTGTCCACTGATTATACACTACTTATGCAGTGGCCAGGTTTGGGAAGGCTCCAACACTATACTGAGTCCCCCAGACATTGTCAAGGTGTCGCCACATGTTGCTGCTTTCCAGAAGGAATGGTAAGGCATGGTGGACCCCAATAGGAAATTTGTCCAGAGAGTCAGGGTCTTCACTGAAATAAATCAAGTGCAAAATGATACAGGCAAGGCACTGAGCTGACTTCTGCAGTCTCCTCCCAGAAAGAAGGTTTCATGCTGAGGAAAGGCCTGAGCTAGGTGTCCCTCTCTCTCAGAATGCTGGTACCCTGGCCCAAGGCTGATGGCTTAGGGTCTGTGGCTCAGTTGTCCTACTGGCTCCATGGTGAATGGGCTGGTATCTTAGGTTCTGTGGCTCAGGATCCCCTTCTCAGCATCTTCTTCTCGTCACTCATGTAGTCTAGCAGAGTCTCTCCTACTAAGCTATGGTCCCTATCTGCAGACAACTAGGGGCTCTAACTGATCTCTTTATATACAGTTTCTAACTGAACTAGAACCTTCTAGTGGGAGGGGTAGAGCAGAGAAGCACAGCCTAAATAGAAACAATGTTACAATTTCTATCATAGACTTGTATAATGCTTTTATGCACATCTATGGGAATGAATAAGCACCTTTTCCCCAGACATAAACAAGTCTTAAGATATAAACAACAGAGCTAAACCACACAGAAGGTCTGTGTGTCTAGCTTTTTCCCTCCAAAATTTTAGATAGGTAAAAAGTCATAAAGTCTCTCAATATTAACTGGCTGTGCATTAACCCTTTCCATAGTGCAGTACACCTATAGTGTAATAGTGCAAATGAACTGGATATATTACAATAAACATATCAACTCACATTGCAAGTTAACAATTCAAAGTGCAATAAAATAGAAAGTTAATGGCTTTGCATAGTAACAATAAGGAGAAATGTCCAGAAATGTCCATAGTCCAAAGTACCCTTGCTCCACGGCACTACATTTACAGTGTAAAAGTGACCATGCTTTGTCGTCACCAATCTGATGTGGATACTCGGGCATCTAGTTCTATAACATATCATGGATGTGTTTGTTCTCAGGCCCACTGCAATTCTTACTGCAATACAGAGCAGCAAGCTATAACCATTGGCCATTTTGAAGTTACAATACTAAGTTTTAGTTTGCAGGTCATCCATCTGTATACAAATATGCACAAACACTTGTCACGAGGGTGTCACGACCTATCACTGACCCTGTTGTGCCTGGGGTCAGAAGGTCGCAGCGGGTGGCTACTCGCTCGGTTTTATGAGATCGCTCCATTAACTAGTGGTGGGAATGGATTCCGGTCCAGGTTTTCCTGCTTAGGTTTGCGATTCTTTTTGTCCCATTTAGGAATCTGTAGCTTTTCCTCTCAGCTGTTCTGTGTCAGCCATTCCCAGCTACTATATATTCTTCCTTTCTGCCAGATTTAGACCTTCTTTCCAGATCTTCTATTCTGACCTCTGGTTGAGTTGGAGTTGCTGTGGAGCTGTTGGAACTGGTGCTGTCAGATCTCCGGTTCACTCCTGTTTTTGTCTCCTGTTTGTTGTCTCTCTTTGGGGATTGTATGTGGTGTTAGTGTTTTTTCTCCTTTCCCTGTTGCTACCCTAGGTGTCAGTGGTGAGGACTAGTGCTTCCATCATCTTACTCACTACCTAGGGCTTATTTTAGGGTAAGCCAGGGACGAGGCACGTGATCGGCGTATGGGTTAGCAGCCATTTAGGGATGTCAGGGCAGCCAGGTGCCAGTGCTAGGTAAGTTAGGGGTCACCACTCCTCCCTCTCCCTAGTGAAAGGGGTCTCTCCTTCCCTTCCCTCTGCGCCGCACGTTTGTTAGCTGCCATATCAGACGTGATAACACTTCTCTGCTCACTGTAGCCTCCTTTCCTCTCCATTTCTGTCCTTCTTGTGTAATTTCCCATAGTCAGACTCCTGTGCATTTTTAGATTAGAATAAACGGTGGAGATGAAATGAGCAGGACCGTGGTAATGTTAGGCGGACGCCAAAATAATGCAGTGGGTCCGGATATGGATATAGAAGTCTATTGTTTTTGTTTGTAACACCAATTGCAGCGTGCGCAGGGTACAGTCTCAGGACCCTTCAAGGTGTTGCAACTCACGTACCAGGTTAGGAATGCCAGAGTGGTGTAATGTCTCTGTATGGTAGTAGTAATAGTGTCAACGGTGTCTCCTACCTGGGTACGGCTGGACTCCTGGATCCTGGCTCACTTGCAATAAATGAGTGTGTTGCTAGTAGGTGTAATTGAGGAACTTGGTAGCAGTAAATGAGATCCAGACTTGGAATATAATTCAACTTTTCTTTACTGGAGGCAGCTTTAATCCATATGAGATACAGCAATAGTCTTGGGTCCCAGCAGGTATTGGCAAGGTATGGCAGGGATTAATTTCTCTTCTGCTTCTATCATGTGCCTGGAGAATATGGCAGGAATCTGTCTTCTGCTCTGTCTATCTTCTGCTGTGTATGGGACTGACTTGCAGAGGAGGAATTTGGCTTCTCCTGGTCTCTGGATAGTTACTCACAGTTAGCTCACAGGGAATGGCTCTTCCTGGAGTTCTGGAGGTGGCTGCTTGCTTGTCACCAGTTGAGGCTGGAGGCTCAGACTGGGGATGAAGATCTTTGGTCTCAGCCGAGACACGATCCTGGGTTGGGATCCCTAGAACTGGGAGCTCCTACCAGCAGAGCCTTCCCCGAGCCGGGGTGGTTGGCACACACTAACTATAACTTCCTTCTCCTCCCCATGAGGCAGGACATGTGCCAGCCCACTTCTGCTCATAGAGGGGGAGCTAAACTGGAATGTACTATTCCAGTCTAAATATGCTAAACTGAACTAAGGTCCTGCTGAACACATTGCTGTCACCTGCTGGTGTACATGAAAATTACAGCAAATACATGTAACAGGCTTAGAAAATGCACATTATTGAGGATGAGATGTTAAATTACACAAGATGACAGTACAAATACACTTAACTCTGGGATGTTACAGAGACACTGGGGTAAAAACATACACATGGCAGCCCAAATGTTCTGTCACCTGTTAGCTTGAAATACAAACTTCTCTCACAAGCTTTATTTTTTTAAATTTTGGACACAAGAAAGTCATGGTAGGACTAAAGTGGTTGTCCCATCTGGACATTTATAGCACATCCACAGGCCATAAATGTCCAATAGGTGCAGGTCCTACCTCAGATACCCACTCCTATCTTTAGGAGCTGACCCATTGGGAATTGAGATGTGGCTGCACTTGAATGGCTCTCTTTACTCACTGCTATGGGAGTTTTGAAAACACCGTAGCTGTGCAAAAGACAGAGATCCATTATAGAGAAAGGAGTGTGTCCCAGAAGAGGAACCCACACATATAGGAGACTTATGGAAGGTACTGTAGACATGTCATAAATGTCCAGATGATAACATCCCTTTAAGCATGGAGTTACTTGAATGGTTTCCCATCTGCTCTTGTGATGACATGACCTGGTTAGGGTAGAATAGTATAACCACTCCATTTTCAGAGGTTCACCTTGATGCACCAAGTGATTCTTAGTGTAGCATTCGTCATACCACGATCAGGTCTCTACACCTTGATCCATCTCCACAGAGATTTAGTTATTTAGGCTCTAAGTACGCCTTACTCCTAAAATGGAGTAAGGCCACAAGCCAGTCACCTAGCATCCTAAAAACAAACAGTCTGTCAAATTGTTAACCTTACATTGTGTAACATGGGGGCTGTAGTAGGTGTATATTTCACCCAGAAAGCTCAGATGGGTAAAGTAAAAGAATCCAGGAAAACTGGATGGTTTCAGCAAAGTGCAGTTTACTGAGAAACTTTTCTTTAAAGCACATATCAGGGAATACCTACTGTGAGAGGCACATATTTGGGCATGGCTACTGTGAGGAGGCACATATCTTGGCACTGTGTAGTGTCCCACTAGGTAAATGTGGGCACTACACAAGGGTTAATCTGACATTCGTGTTGATATGATGTTTTATGCATATTTTCCTGTTTATCTGTATGTCAGGCCTATTAGGGTGTAGTTCATCATCCTAGACACTAGAGGGAGATAGGGAGCCCCTAATATATATAGTTAGGCCCAGACAGGAAAGAGTAGTGTAGTCCAGGAGGCTAGTAAGTGCAGTCTAGCCTGCCTGAAGTTCTTGAGCCTGAGTTAGCTCAGAAGATTTACCCCAGGAGAAGGGTTTGCCTCCTGGGAGAAACCAGCAGTTCCCACAGAGCAAAGAGCAGAGCAGAAGAGTATTCCAACCAGACAAGTAAGCTGAAGCGCAGAAGGATCATTAACCTAAAGCAAGGGATATATACCTGAGGAAGTTTGTTACCAAGGATAAAGCCAGCATTAGGGCATACGGGCCTTGGGATTGAGACAGCCAGGAGTTCTGAGGAATAGTGCACAGGATTTCTAAGGAAGAGTGCAGCCTGGTCTGTGAGTGTTGTTCTTACCCTCTGAGTATCTTGCAAAGAACATTGTACCTGCCATTGTTGTGTAAGCCTGCTTATAACTGCTGCTGCCAAGTGGAACTGAACTTAAACTGTACAAAGTTGATATTTCCGTTACAGGCACTGGCGTCACGAATCTTAAAGGGACCTTGCCCTAGGCACATTAAACACCTGCAACATCCAGGGCACCTCATCCACCATCAGGCCTGGTCCCTAAATACAGAGAGTGCCCCAGAGGACCCCTGTGCCAGCCTTTCCATTACTGCTGTACGCCTGCCCAGGGTCCCCCTACAAACTGTGAGTAACCCTCGTTTGCCCATTAATCGTGACCTCACATCGCAATACCCTGCAGGTCTGCGTACTGCAATTGCTACTGTGAGGGGGCACATATCTGGACATCGCTACTGTGAGGGGCACATATGTGAGCATAACTACTGTGAGGGGCCATATATCTTGGTATAGCTACTTTGAGGGGGCACATAACTGGGCAATATTACTGTGTGTTGGCACAGTTGGGCAAATTACTGTCAGGGGGCACATATCTGGGAATATTACTGTGAGGGGGCACAGATCAGGGCATCTTACTTTGAGGGGGCATATATCTTTGCATAACTACTGTGAGGGGACACATATCAGAGCATAACTACGTGAGGGGGCACATATCTGGGCATAACTACTGTGAGGGGGCACAGCTGGGCATATTACTGTGAAGGAGCATAGCTGGGCATATTACTGTGAGGGGGCACATATATGGGCATAACTAATATGAGGGGCACATATCTGGGCATCGCTACTGTGAGGGGACACATATTTGGGCATAAATACTGTGAAGGGGGCACATATCTGTCATAACTACTTTGTAGTGGCATAAAGGGTTAATAATTACTATGTGGGGGCATTTAGGGGACTGGGTGGGATTAGGTGTATTGTTATGTTTTGGGCAGAGTTAGAAGTGTGGCCTAATGAAGAAAAGTTTTGCTTTGTACGCTGCACATAGTGTCCCTCTACCTTCTTTTCATAAGTTGGGAGGTATGCTCTTACATTCAGTGACATCTCCGCTGATGTAGATGTTCTCTTTCCTCTGGCTTAGGGGCTCGGTTGCAATTGTGACCGCTGCAACCCCTATAGCTATACCAGTGGGTAAGTGGATTCATTTAATTTTGAGTCTGATCTGAGGTCTGATGGGTGTCTGAGGATCTGATATTGGGGTCAGAGGATTTGATATGAGGGTCTGAGGATCTTATATGTGGGTCTGATCTGAGGTCTGATATGGGGCTGTCTAACATGGAGGTCTGATGGGGGCCTCATCTGAGGTTTGATATGGGGGTCTGAGGATCTGATATGGTGGTTTGATTTGAGGATTTGATATAATGGTCTTATCTGAAAGATAAGGGGGTATTTTTGTACTAATACACTTTATAAGCAGGCATTTTGCCACTGGGACACATTATTAGGAGAATTATTACTACTGGGAGACTATGGTTAACATGATTACTAGTATGGGCGCAATGGGGGCATTATTACTATTTGGGGCACTTTTAACACTAGTTACGCTCTGGTAGATAATTATTTCTATTGGTGGGACTTTGAGAGCACTATTATTGTGGGGGCATCCTGGCATAGTATCGGCTTAGGATAATTATTTTTGGGAAATGGTATGTTTACTATAAGTGTCAGGGACCCTATTTGCTTGGCACAGTTTTTTTTTAGGGCTCTGTGTGCCAATAATTATTGAAGGGGGCACTTTTTGTGTGGTACTAGTATTTTCAGGGAGATTATCTGTTTCTGCAGTATAGTATTGGGAAGCACAGAGGCCACGGTATAGGGGGTGGCAGGATTAGGTGTTGAGAAGGTGGCAGAAAGATGGAAAGTAAGAAACTAAGATGTGTTTTCATGCTCTGCAGAGACAAGAGATGGCTGACAGAAATCATCATGGTGGTCTGGTCCGAATGTAGAAAATGAGGAAAGAGAGCGTCTACATCAGAGGAGATGTTACTTGATGTAAGAGGTATGTGGCTCTATATTAGGCTACTTTCACACTAGCGTTCGGGGCTCCGCTTGTGAGTTCCGTTCAAAGGCTCTTACAAGCGGCCCCGAACGCTTCCGTCCAGCCCTAATGCATTCTGAGTGGACGCGGATCCGCTCAGACTGCATCAGTCTGGCAGCGTTCAGCCTCCGCTCCGCTCAGCAGGCGGACACCTGAACGCTGCTTGCGGCGTTCGGGTGTCCGCCTGGCCGTGCGGAGGCAAACGGATCCGTCCAGACTTACAATGTAAGTCAATGGGGACGGATCCGTTTGAATATGACACACTATGGCTCAATTTTCAAACGGATCCGTCCCCCATTGACTTTCAATGTAAAGTCTGGACGGATCCGTCTGAGGCTACTTTTAAACGAAGACATTTTTTTACAATATAATGCAGACGGATCCGCTCTGAACGCAAGTGTGAAAGTAGCCTAACCTTGTATGCTTTTTAGCGCTGTATGTAATGTTTTCCAAGTATGTCTTTAACAATATGGCTGGAGAGAGGAAGTAAAACTATGGCATGGGGAGGGGTTGCCATTTCAATTTTTATCTCAGGCAGCAGGCTAGGTGTGCAACACGCCAGACCTGCAGGGTATAGCGAAGTGAGGTCACGGTTATGGGCAATCGAGGGTTGCTCACTGTATTGGAGAACCCTGGGCAGGCATGTGGCAGTGAAGGAGAGGTAGACACGGTTCCTCTGGGGCACACTCTGTATGTAGGGACCAGGCCTGATGGTGGATGAGGTGCCCTGGATGTTACGGGTATTTTGAGTGCCTAGGGCAAGGTCCCTTTAAGGTTCGTGACGCCAGTGCCTTTGACGGTGGCACACCGGTTGATAGTTGGAATAAGTGAGGTACACAGGTGGTATAGTGAACCAAACGTTGCTTTACTTAACAGTCCAACTTTGTACATACAGATGGTAACACAGTCTTTTAGATCACAGCTTTACAAGCAGGCTTATTCCACAAGATGGCAGGTATTGGTTATGCAAGATACTCAGAGGGTAAATCCACAATGCGCTCAGAATCAGGTTGTACCTTTCCTCAGAAATAGCGTACACTGTTCTTTCTAGAATTCCTGTCTGGCTTTCTATCCCAAGGCCCGGATGCCTAAATGGTGGCCTAAATCCTTGGTAATTATATCTTCCTCTCGTATTAAATCCTTGCTTTGCTTTTCTAAAGCATCTGCCCATCAGGGTTACTTATCTTTGCTTGTAATATCCTGACTTGTCTGGTGAATGACTGTGGGTTTCTCCCAGGAGGTTCTGTCCTGCTACTGGGGTATCTCAACTGAGCTAAGCTTAGCCTCAGGAGCTTCAGGTTGACGAGGTAACTCCTCTAGTCCCCTGGGATGAACTAACTCTCCCCTGTCTGGGCCTTCCTATATATATCTAGGGCTCTCTAGCTCCCTCTAACGTCTGGGAGGCTAAATTACACCCTGACAGGCCTGACACCCAGATAACACAGGGAAAAACATGCACATGACATTTAATGCAATGAAACACATTAACCTGTGTAGCGCCCACCTTTACCTAGTGGGACACTACAGGTGTGCCCCTGCTCCTTGACACAAAGCACCGGGCCCAAGCTTAATTCTTGCACCAGTACCCAGGAGCCTTTAGCTATGACCCTGCACTTACCTCTCCTGTTTTACCACTACTTTCCACGTCCGGCTGTCTCTCCTTCAGTCCCTGCTAGCTGGTCTTTTCCGGTGACCTGACTGCATACAATGCACTACATGATGCTGTACATAGTCAGGACAGTGCAGTGTGGACCCCAAGCAGACCAGGGAGGAAGGGTACAGCGCTTAACAAACCTCTTCCCTGTCTCCTGCATACTAGTTAATGCTTCCATAATAGAATAGTAAAGAGTTATTGCGTCTTATGAAGCGAAAGATATGGTAATTGGAAACCCATATTAGTTGTCAAATCAGACCCCCATATCAAATCCTCAGATTAGACCCCCAGATGAAGCCTCAGATTAGACCGTCATATCAAACCTCAGATGAGACTCCCATCAGACCTCCATGTTAGATCCCCATATCAGACCTCAGATTAGACACATCTGGCCTCCATGTTAGAACCCCCCATATCAGACCACTTTAGACCTACATATCAGACCCCCATATCAGACCTCAGATCAGACCCAAAATAAATAAATTAACTTACCTCTCCCGCTCTGCTGCTACTCTGCAAGTCCGGTGTCCTCTCCTGTAGTCACTGCTCCCTAGTCTTTTCCAGACCCTGTTGCACTGTTACCTGACTGCCTACAATGTTAGGTCATAGTGTGCGCACTATGTCTTGATGCTGTACTCAGCCAGGACAGTGCAGCGCGGACCCGGAGAAGACCAGGGAGGAGGGGTGAGTACAGAGCTTCACTCCCCCCGCCTTCCACATACTACTGAGTGCCTCCATAATGGAAGCGCTCAAGTATCCAGATATAGATGCAGTGCATCTTATAAAGCGAAAGATACAGTAATTAGTGGAGCACTAATTGCAAGGGGCACCCTGCGACTGCGGCAGCTCCTATAGGTGCGCCAGTGATAGGTGGAATTTCAAAAGCTAATATGACAATAGTGAGACCCACATACATGATCTTCAGCCATAAAACCAGGCCAGATCCAGACAAGGGCAGATTGGCCATAGAGCTTACAGGGAAGTTTCCTGGTGGGCCAATGCACAGGGGGCCACCTGGACCCTCCTCACGGCCGGCTAATGGAAGTTCTTGGGGATATATTTTGTTGGCAGTGTTTTGTGATGCACTGTGGTATTTGGCTCTGTTGGGGTGGTATAATGTGTCACAATATGGTATTGCTGGCCCTGCCTTCCATCAGTCTGGACCCAACTACAAAATGGGGCCACTTATAGTATTTTTTCCAGGGCCACTTTAAGTTCCCAGTCTGCCCCTGGATCCAGACCAGGCGTTCCTACAACTTACTGTTCAACAATGTTGCTGCATGTTAATTACTAGATTGTAATTATAATAATGTGCTTCAGGTCTATCATAAGCTGGGGGAGGTGGAGGAGCAGCCAGATCTCAGGATGAGGAGGTTTGTGAAGTAGCATGTACTTAAGTCACACAAGAGGCCAATTCCACCGTGCTGCCAAATCTGATGAAGCCAGGCCACCTCAGTGAAATGTAGTAATGGACGCTGCTGCCAAGAGGCTTGTGGAAAGAAATAATCTGCTGTCTTCAGCCTGAGGTTTGTTTTAGAAGAGAAGCAGTGAGTATGTTGAGTCATTTACATGTGATACCCCCAGAGCAGTGTCACATTAGTGTTCCTGAATGACTTGGAATCAACTGCATAGAATTTCCAGAATCTGGCTGTGAACTTCTCGATACCCTGTTTATCTGTCACTAGAGTGTATGTGATCACATGGTGTTTTTAACAAGGACTCGATTACAGAGTCGAAACGCGTAACTTACTTGGTTCCTCCATGTGGCAATAAAAAGAAAGAAGCATTGAATCCGGCACTGATTTCAGCGAGTGCCAGTCTTTTCCTTTGTGTATATGCGGGACGCCGACCCTGAAACGTGCACCGCGCATGAAAGTGGAGTGCCGGCTGTGTCTCTTTGTTGATTTTGAGTGTATGTGTTGTCATCAGTATAGCTAGGGGACCCTGTTTGAGGAGGTGCAATGAAACACCCGCAAACAGAAGGGTGGCTTTATCCTGTATTCCCTCCTAACAACAAGGCCTAATTATGCTTTACGCTTCGTCACCTTGATGAATAAAACAGGTAGCTTAATATTGTTCCTAAGTCTGTGCACGAGGCCTTAGGACATACACAACCTTGGCTAAACACAAGGTTTAAATTAGGAGGATGAGTCACACTCAAAGCTCTCCCATGAAGACTATTTTAGGAGGAGGAGCCTTTTCCCCTACCACTCCAAACACACACAATATCAGCAGATTACCCTTAACGGTGTTAGATCTGCTTTGCGCATAACTACTCGGTCCCTTTAAAGATAAGGACCTTTTTTTTTTTTTTACTGTACTCAGAGGCAGTCCATAATGAGCAAGGCAATGTTAGATCTGCTTGGAACGTATATTAATGTACTCAGAGGCAGTCCATAATAGCTAAGCAAAGACATAAAGTGCTTACTATCTGGAGACCTGAAATAAAGTGCAAAGACAATAAGCCATACAAAAATGCATATAAGATCACATTGTGGCACCTGCAAAGGAATACACACAATAGGCTCAATAATTGAATGTTTAGTGTAAATTTTAATAAGGCACATTTTTAATGCAATAAAATAGTGCAAATACTTAATAAATTCACTTTAGTGTCTCTTCTTCAGTGCTTGAGGTAGAGCGCACCATGCTGGAACTTTAAGTGCATCAAAGTCTCTTAAGGGTAACAGAGTATTTTGTAATCCATAGGAACAAAGCAATATCATTATTTGTAATCCATAGGAATAATGTCACTTGTAATCCAAATGAGGTAGCAAAAAGTCATTTGTAATCCACATAAGGCAACAAGGTCAATTGTAATCCACATGGGTAGAAAAGTAATTTGTAATCCAAATGGGTAATAATGTCATATAGCAGCACAGGCTATGAGAACCATTAGGCAAAGAGGCTCCCAAATAACCTGAAAAGGGGGGAAAATTGTTGCAATCCGTGCGCAACAGGGATTTTTGGTAGTTAGGGTATGAATGAAGGCAATGGGGGGAGTCCTAACTAAGAATGACCATATTTGCGATGGCAGAACGTGGGCAACTTGTAGCATAAAAACATATTAAAACATGCCAACAGGCCCTCACCCTTCAGGAGTAGTCCACATCGTGGCTCATTGTTTTTTTTTTCTTTACAGTTGGTGCTGAACTTTCGCTCCTCTGTTGGGCATGAAGAAGCTGCGCCATTACTTGTAAAAATGGTGGATTAACCGTCCGGACGCCGGCGCGCAGCGTTTTGCTCCGGTCGCTTCGCAATAAAGTCATTAAAGTCATTTCCAGCAATATATTTGTAACTCCAATAGGCTAATAAAGTTTGTAGGCACACAGATTGCTGTTCAATGGCACACAGATATGTTGTTCGCATCCTGTTTGTGACGCCACTTTTATGCAACGAGCCGGTTCCATGCCTGGGGTCTCTTCTACAGGTGTTATGTGAATTTTTTAAAGTTTTTGTCATAACGCCAGTTGCATTTCAGCAGTGAGGGAATGAATTCTCCTATGCAGAAGGTGATGGTGGAACCCAGGTGTAGGAATGCCAGAGTGGTGTAAGGGTTTCCTATGGTCTCCCTTAGGTGCAGCTTTTGCACTTGTCACAGTGCTCCTACCTGGATATCCTGAACCCCAAGTGTGTTTGTCTGAAGCAGTGAAAAAAGGGTTAACAGTTGAAGGATTTGCAGAAAAAATTGAGTCCAGACTTGTATTGAAGTAGTTAACAGTTTTTCTTGAATATACTTGCATCAGAGACAATCTTCAAGCTTTATCTTGGTCCTCAGCAGATTTTGGCTTAACTTTTGGCAAGCAAACACAACCAGCTCTGCTACATCTGAACTCTCTCAGCTCTGCTATGCTGACTGGATTAAATGGAAACTTTTCCTTTTCTGCTGTAGGCTGCAACTTAGCTTTCTGTAGTCTAACTCTGTCTTTATCTTGCTTTGTATCTTTGTCTTTATCTGGCTTTATTCCAGGGAATCTTTCTTCCTGAAAACAGACTAGAAAAAATATTTTTTGATAGACTACACGTACCAAGATTAATTTTAGAAAAAAGTAGAATTTAATGTGCTTACTAAAAACGATACCTTTATTATTAAACTGGGTTATGGAGCAAAAGCAGTTTGCTCAGGTGATATCCTAAGTATGATAGATATTTTAAACAAGATCTCCTACTATAGATAGGATATATTTTTAAATGGGGTCAATAGAATACTGACTAGGAAAAATTGGGGTAATGGGTAAATGGCTGGGAAACAATCTTTCCCTAGATAACCCTCAAGACCTAAAATCCTGTGCACAGGGATGTCTCCTGATGGTGGAGACACCCTGCCCCCGTACCTAAGTCTCTCTATTGCCGTAATGAAGCCCTACTCACAGACCTGGATTGGAAATAAATAAATCTCATGGCCTGCGCATGAGATCATACCAAATCACTTTACAGTACACCTATCAGACAATAGGGGCATATCCTAGCGATTATGCCCCTATTGTATATGATGGGAAAACTCCTTTAAATACTATGGAGGAGCTTTATCAAAAACTGGTGTAAAGTAAAACGGACTAAGTTGCCCATAGCAACCAATCAGGTTCTACCTTTCATTTTCCAAAGGAGCTCTGAAAAATGAAAGGTGGAATCTGATTGGTTGCTATGGGCGACTAAGGCTACTTTCACACTAGCGTTTTTTCAGAATCCAGCAGGGCTCACCAAAAATGCTTCCGTTACTGATTACATCCATCTGCATCCGTTATGAATGGATCCGGTTGTATTATCTGTAACATAGCCAAGATGGATCTGTCATGAACTCCAAAGTCAATGGGGGACGGATCCGTTTTCTATTGTGTCAGATTTTGTCATAGAAAACAGATTTGTCCCCATTGACTCTGCATCTCATGACAGAAAAAAAACTGCAGCTTGCTGCGGTTTGCTCTCCGGTATGAGAACGCAACCAAACGGAACGGAATGCATTTTGGAGGCTTCCGTTCTATTCAGTTACGATTTGTTCCCATTGACAATGAATGGGGACAAAGCGGAAGCGTTTGTCTCCGGTTTTGAGACCCTATGACGGATCTCAATACCGGAAAATAGAAACGCTAGTGTGAAAGTAGCCTAAGCCAGTTTTCCTTTACACCAGTTTTGATAAATCTCCCCCTATGTTCTCTGATTCTCAATGGAACTTCATATTTACTCTAATTCACAGATCCTCTCAATGTGCTAATCACCTTGAAGCCATAAGGAAACTTAGGTATGACCCCTCTTCATCTCTCACGCATATATCCTAACTCCTCGGCTACATGCTGGAGATGTCATGGAGAGCAGTGGCGTACATTGAAAAGTAAGGGCCCCATAGCAAGGATGAAACCAGGCCCCCCACACAGGACAGAAGGGTTTCCACCTAAACCCCTTTGGGCCATTATTTCCACTGCCTCATTGCTAAAAGTTGTTCCTTTAGAGAGTAGAGTCCTGACCAACCCCCCCCCCCCCCCCCATTAAAAGAGGAGATGATCCCAACTGGGCCCCCTCTTGCCCTGGGCCCCATAGCAGTCATATGGTCTGCCACTATGGTAGTTACGCCCCTGATGGAGAGGTTGGGTCTATTTTCCATGTCTGGTGGAGCTGTGACATTATTGGACCCTTCTGGTCTTTCATACACCGATTACTTCAAAATATTATAGGCTATTATTATGTTTCTTATATGTACTGTTTTGAATGTAAAACTCTAAAAGCCTTGATTCTTTAATTGTCGATATGTTTGTGCCACTCTATAACCTTAATAAAAACATAATAAAACTTAAATACACAACCAACAAACTAAATGCAAAACTTCTGGCCATGTGGGAACATCAGAAGATTGAGGTTTGATGCATGTAGTGCATGGAAACCGCGTGCCCTCAAGTTCCAAACCTTCTCTGAAAGCAATGCCGGCACCATTGTGTGTTGGTGCTTCTCAATTCAGTTGGGTTAACGGGGCTAAGCAGCCACAATGCCAAGCAATTGATGTGAGCGAGGAGCCATGGAGTCTATTGACCTGACAGATGCCAGGAAAACGCTTCTTGCCAAGATATATGTAGTGCAACCTCATGGTATAAGGCTATTTTTTATAGTTTTCCATAGACAATATATTTTTTTTTACTACTGTTGCTTATATTCCGCAACTCTGTGCAGAGATTATCATCCCAGATCAGTGGGGTTCAGAATCTAAATTCTCCAACTCAAACAGTAGGTGTCACAGTGGTTACAATTGCGACTGGGCCCTTAAGCCAGGGGGGCCCACCCGTCCCCCTTGCCAGTGGCACACCACCAATACAGAACGACGATACAGTTAGATGCTGCGGCGGGGCACTGGAGTGATGTATTCAGGCCTAGTGCCTGTAGCCTGGCACAGGCGGACCAAAAGCATAATCATCAGCCAGGCAGAATACGTTTTAGGAAAATGTATGGCGCACATTCTAATGGCAATATTGTATGTGAGTGAGCAATAGAAGTCACACTCACAAGTCGCTGGTACAAAACCTTTTGTTTCTTTTTATTTCTTTACTATATTCCAATATAAGATGGTAAATCATGAGGGACGCTGAGACAGACATGGTTCACACCTCCTCCCCTCCACACAACATTTTGGGAGAGCGCGCCTCCTTACTCATGCGTGCAGGTGGACGGGGAGGTGGGGTATTTATAGCACCAACAGCTGATACATATATGCAAACCATATCCTTTATACAAAATACATAGCCCAAAATAACCCTAAAACATGAAAGTGATCAATCATATAAATGCACTAAAGCTACAAATTTCATTTCACCCTTTAAAGGGAACCTGTCATGTGGATATTTGATTATAATCTAACTAATTATATACAATCATTAACTACTAAAAAGTGCCTTAGATGTATTCACTTACTGGTGTGTCAGATGGTTATCTCCTAATATACACACAAATATGCCGCATGCTAATGAGCTGATTTGAGTCCAGCGTGATGTCATTGAGTCCAGCGTATATTTAATTAACAGCTATAGCCACTCCCCTGCCCACCTGCTGCTGATTCATATGGAAAAAAACTGTCATTCAGCAGCCTGTAGGAGGGGAGAGTCAGGAGCTCATGAATATTCAGGACTTATCATTATCAGCTGGAGCTTTATAATACAAGATGTTGGCAGATTGACTGGGTCAATTAAAGAAAGTGACCCAGAATTTTGCTAAGCGAATCAGTCACTTATTTATGTTGCCCTTAGTTAGGACACCATAAAACTGGTGACAGGTTCCCTTTAAGCATTAAAGACTGCAGTTTCACTATCCAAAAGGTCTCCCTTTATAACAATCTCCTACCATTATCCTCCTCATCGTCTCCACTTTTTACTACCTCCATTACCTGCCACCTGAGAGCTGCCACCTGATGGGCCCGATCATAAAAATATTGTGCAACCGTAGTTTCACCTCCACTGTATCCATCTTACTCTCCCTTCTGAGTTCCTTCCTCATTGATTCTGATCCTTATAGCCAGGGGCGTCGTTAGGTCAAAACATTCGGGGCTTGAGCCCCGGATGTTTTTTCCAATGCCCCGAATGTTATGCTGGCCCCACCCCCCTTGTACTTATTCCGCTACTTGCGTGCTGCACGGGCATGAGTTCAGTCACTTCGGTGCGCAATCCCGTCTTGCAGCGCGTGATCCCACGAGACCCGCCGCTGTAGATCACTGCTCTCGCAGGATCAAGCTGCCGCAGGACGGGATTGCACACCAAAGTGACTGAAGTTGAACTTATGCCCATGCAGCTAGCGGAACAAGTACAAGAGGGATGAGGGGATGATCTGTGGGGTTCCCCAGACGGCTAGGCCCTTCACAGTAGTTATTAACCCCTTTCAGCAGTCCCCAATTCACTGAAGGGGGGACTGCTGAAAGGGTTATTAACTACTGTGAAGGCGGGACTGCTGAAAGGGGTTAAAGTACAAGGGGGTGGGGGGATGATCTGTGGGGTTGCCCAGAGGGCTAGGCTCTTTACAGTAGTTATTAACCCCTTTCAGCAGTCCCCAATTCACTGAAGGGGGGACTGCTGAAAGGTGTTAATAACTACTGTAAAGGCGGGACTGCTGAAAGGGGTTAAAGTACAAGGGGGGTGGGGGGTTTGATCTGTGGGGTTGCCCAGAGGGCTAGGCTCTTTACAATAGTTATTAACCCCTTTCAGCAGTCCCCTATTTGCAATGAGCCGGACCGTGGTACGGTTACACGGACGCCAGATTATGCAGTGCGTCGGGATATGGGTATAAAAGTCTATAGTTTTGTTTGTGACACCAATTGCAGCGTGCGCAGGGTACTGTCGCAGGGCCCTTTAAGGTGTTGTAACTCACGTACCAAGTTAGGATGCCAGATTGGGGTAATGTCTCTGTATGGTAGTGGTAATAGTGTCAACAGTGTCTTCTACCTGGGTACGTCTGGACTCCTGGATCCTGGCTCACTTGCAATAATATGAGTGTGGTGCTAGTAGGAATAATAGAGGAATTTGCAGCAGTAATTGAGATCCAGACCTTTGGTAAAGTTCAAACTTGTTTTTACTGGTTGCAGCTTTCATCCAAGCGAGATACAGCATTAGTCTTTGGTCACAGCAGGTATTGGCAATGTGTGGCAGGAATTTGGCTTCTGCTCTATCATGTACCTGGAGCTTTTGCAGGAAAAGGACGTCTGCGTGTTGCTCTGTAATGTGGCAGGAATTTATCTTCTGCACTATCTATCTTCTGCTGTCTGGGGACTGACTAGCTGAGGAGGAATATGTCTTCTCCTGGGTCTCTGGATGGTACTCACAGCTATCTTCACAGGGTATGCTTCTTCCTGGAGTTCTGGAGTTGTCTGCTTGCTTTCTTCCAGCTGAGGCTGCAAGGCTCAGGCTGGGGATGATGATCAATTGTCTTAGCCAAGACAAGATCCTGGCTTTGGATCCCTATATCTGGGAGCTCCTACACGCACAGCCTTCCCCTAGCAGGGGTGGCTGGCACACACACTAACTCTAACTTCCTTCCCTCCCCATGAGGCAGGATGTGGGAGTAATCCACTCTGCTCACAGAGGGGGGAGCTGAACCGGAATGAACTATTCCAGTTCAGAAACACTAAACTGGCTTAAGTCCCTGCTAACACATTGCTGCCACCTGCTGGTGAACATAGAAATTAAAGCAATATACATGTAACAATGCTTAGAATGCACATTTGTGAGAATATGATGTGAAATTACACAAGATAACAAGGTTAATGCTCTTAATAGGTTGTAGCGGGGTAAAAGAGTTTTGTAACACAACTCTGGGGTGTTACATATTCACTGAAGGGGGGACTGCTGAAAGGGGTTAATAACTACTGTGAAGGGGGACTGCTGAAAGGGGTTAATAACTACTGTGAAGGGGAGACTGCTGAAAGGGGTTAATAACTACTGTGAAGGCCTCCACTGGGAATGGGGGCGTGGCTTCATTTGGTGGGGGTATGGCTGCACTGGGGCGTAATACAGTGGGCTTGTGCCCCGGATGTTTTTTAGACCCTAGCAACGCCCCTGCTTATAGCCCAAGAAAAGGTTTTGTACCAGCGACTTGTGAGTGTGACTTCTATTGCTCACTCACATACAACATTGGCACAGTGAGGTAAAAAGCACTGGCACACATTGTAGAGTTTTTTTGTGTTGGCACTAATTATATGGGTATTTTTCGTGCTGGCACTCATTATAAGGTGGTATTTTTTGTATTGGTATACATTATAGGGGTATTTTTTGTGCAGGTGCACACTATAAGGGGGGTAATATTTGTACTGGCACACATTATAAGAGGGTATTTATGTACTGGCACATTTTAAGGGGTATTTTTTGTGCTGGTGCAAATTATAAGGGGGTATTTTTGTTCTGGCACACATTATCAGGAGAATTATTACTACTGAGGCACTATGGGGAACATGATTACTATTATGGGCACAGTGGGGGCATTATTACTATTGGTAGCACTGTTAACACTAAGGCTGGGTTCACACCTGAGCGTTTTACAGCGTGTTCCTACGCGCTGTAAAACGCTCAACATGCAAGAACCAATGATTCCCTATGGGAATGGTTCTCACCTGAGCGTTTTACAGCGAGTATGATCGCGCTGTAAAACGCCCGACACCTCAAGAAGTACAGGAGCTTCTTTGGGGCGTCTTTTTGCGCGTTCCCGTACATAGACTTTCGGGAACACGCGACAATGGGCGTTCGCTTGTTCCGGAGCCGCGATTGTAAACGTGCATACAATCGCGCATACAGAGCGCTCCATCCCGTACGCTCAGGTGTAAACGCAGCGTAATTGCACTCTGGCAGATAATCATTTCTAATGGTGGGACTTTGTGGAGCACTATTACTGTGGGGAGCACCCTGGCACAGTATCAGCTTAGCACAATAATTTGGGGACACACTATGTTTGCACTATTATTGTCAGGGACACTATTTGCTGGGTGCAGTTATTTTTTAGCACACTATGTGCTAATACTTGTTGAAGGAGGCACTTTCTGTGTGGTAATAGTATTTTCAGGGGGGAGTGTTTCTTTAGTATAGTATTAGGGAGCACAGCGGCACAGTATTGGGGGGTGGCAGGATGGAGTGTTGAGAAGGTGAGAGGATGATGGAAAAGTAGGAAACTAAGATGTCTGCTTGTCAAACTCTGCAGAGACAAGAGATGGCTGAAAGAAATCATCATGGTGGTCTGGTCTGAAAGGAGAAGATGAGGGAAGAGAACATCTACATCAGAGGAGATGTCACTGGATGTAATAGGTACATATGTGGCGCTGTATTACCCTGTATGTTTTGTAGCGCTGTATGTAATGTAATGTGTATGTAATATGTCTTTAATGCCAGACTCACACAAGCAAGTGTGTATGTGTGTCGGCATGAGGTCCTGTTCTGAGCTCCACTCCCCTGACAGGATTGCATAGCATTATGCTGATTTATAATGCTGTGTTACTCTTAAAGTCCTGGAAACTATTATATTACACTGACAACATTATGTCAGTCTAAGTCTACATGCACACGACCGTATGTGTTTTGAGGTCTGCAAATTGCAGATCCGCAAAAAAAAAACGGATGACATCCGTATGCCATCCGTTTTTTTTTTTTTTGCGGATCCATTGTAACAATGCCTAAAACGGACAAGAATAGGACATGTTCTATTTTTTTTGCGGGGCTACGGAAAGGACATACTGATGTGGACAGCACAGCACAGGCTACTTTCACACTTGCGGCAGAGAGATCCGGCAAGCAGTTCCGTCGCCGGAACTGCCTGCCGGATCAGGCAAAATGTATGCTAACTGATGGCATTAGTAAGACTGATCAGGATCCTGATCAGTCTTAAAAATGCCTGATCAGTCGACCGGCAAAACAGATCCGGCATTTATTTTTTACACCTTTTTTTCAGTCTGCCATGCGCATAACGGAACAACGGAACCGGCATTCCGGTATTCTGAATGACGTATCCGGCGTTCAGGCAAGTCTTCAGTTTTTTTCGCCGGAGATAAAACCGTAGCATGCTGCAGTTTTCTCTTTTGCCTGATCAGTCAAAACTACTGAACTGAAGACATCCTGATGCAAACTGAACGGATTACTCTCCATTCAGAATGCATGGGGATAAGGGCTCTTTCACACCTGCGTTCTTTTCTTCCGGCATAGAGTTCCGTCGTCGGGGCTCTATGCCGGAAGAATCCTGATCAGTTTTATCCTAATGCATTCTGAATGGAGAGAAATCCGTTCAGGATGCATCAGGATGTCTTCAGTTCAGGACCGGAACGTTTTTTGGCCGGAGAAAATACCGCAGCATGCTGCGCTTTTTTCTCCGGCCAAAAATCCTGAAGACTTGCCGCAAGGCCGGATCCGGAATGAATGCCCATTGAAAGGCATTAATCCGGATCCTGCCTTAAGCTAAACGTCGTTTCGGCGCATTGCCGGATGCGACGTTTAGCTTTTTCTGAATGGTTACCATGGCTGCCGGGACGCTAAAGTCCTGGCAGCCATGGTAAAGTGTAGCGGGGAGCGGGGGAGCAGAATACTTACCGTCCGTGCGGCTCCCGGGGCGCTCCAGAGTGACGTCAGGGCGCCCCACGCGCATGGATGACGTGATCACATGGCACATCATCCATGCGCATGGGGCGCTCTGACGTCATTCTGGAGCGGCCCTGGGAGCCGCACGGACTTAAGTATACCGCTCCCCCGCTCCCCACTACTACTATAGCAACCAGGACTTTAATAGCGTCCTGGCTGCCATAGTAACACTGAACGCTTTTTGAAGACGGATCCGTCTTCAAATGCTTTCAGTTCACTTGCGTTTTTCCGGATCCGGCGTGTAATTCCGGCAAGTGGAGTACACGCCGGATCCGGACAACGCGAGTGTGAAAGAGGCCTAAAACTGATCAGTTCTTTTCCGGTATAGAGCCCTGTGACAGAACTCTATGCCGGAAAAGAAAAACGCAAGTGTGAACGTACCCTTAGCTATTGATGAATAAAGCCTACCTGTAAAGTTGAGCGAACCCGAACTGTAAAGTGCGGGTTCGTACCGAACTTTAGGTTTTTCGGCCTATACATAAAAGTTCGGGTTCGGTGTTTGGCGCTTTCTTGGCGCTTTTTGAAAGGCTGCACACCAACCAATCAACAAGCGTCATACTACTTGCCCCAAAAGGCCATCACAGCCATGCCTACTATTGGCATGGCTGTGATTGGCCAACTGCAGCATGTGACCCAACCTCTATTTAAGCTGGAGTCACATAGCGCCGCCCGTCACTCGGATTAGTGTAGGGATAGGATGCAGCTGCTGTGAGGGAGAGATCAGGGAGAAATCTTATGAAGAACTGCTTTTTACTCAGCGATCTACAGCAAATGTGTTTTGTGGGTGCAGTGCACAATTTTTTTAAGCCTGCCCTGAGCCAACTACTACTGAAAACGAACTTTTTTTGTCAATAACAATACATAATCGGCATCCATTTTATGCAACGATAGTGCACCAGCACAGGATATCTGCATGTCTGCAAGTCCAGAAATACAGCTTTTTGCTTACTGGGGATAAAAAAAACATCTGTTTCCTATAGTGCACATCTGTGATTAGACGTGCATAAGTTAGTGTCACATTTAGGCCAGAAAATACAGCTTTCTGCTTACTGGGGTGAAAAAAAAAACATCTGTTTCATATAGTGCACATCTAGGATTAGGCGTACATAAGTGAGTGTCACATTTAGGCAAGAAATACAGCTTTTTGCTTACTAGGGGTGAAAAAAAACCCATCTGTTTCATATAGTGCACATCTGGGATTAGACGTGCATAAGTGAGTGTCACATTTAGGGCAGAAATACGGCTTTTTGCTTACTGGGGTGAAAAAACCCTCTGATATACTGCACATCTGGGATTAGACATGCATAAGTGAGTGTTACATTTAGGCCAAAAATACGGCTTTTTGCTTACTGGGGTGAAAAAATCCTCTGATATACTGCACATGTGGGATTAGACGTGCATAAGTGAGTGTCACATTTAAGCCAGAAATACGGCTTTTTGCTTACGGTTGTGAAAAATCCCTCTGATATACTGCATATCTGGGATTAGATGTGCATAAGTGAGTGTCACATTTATGCCAGAAATATAGCTTTTTGCTTACTGGGGTGAAAAAACACTCTGATATATTGCACATCTGGGATTTAGACGTGCATAAGTGACTGTGAAATTTAGGCCACAAATACGGCTTTCTCATACTGAGGCATACTGGGGTGAAAAAAAAACATCTGTTTCATATAGTGCACATCTAGGATTAGATGTGCATAAGTGAGTGTCACATTTAGGCCAGAAATACGTTTTTTTGCTTAATAGGGTAAAAAAAAAAACTCTGATATACTGCACATCTGGGATTAGACATGCATAAGTTACTGTAAAATTTAGGCCACAAATACCGCTGTCATATAGATAATGATAGTAAGGCCTGAGCAAGTACAGGCGCTAGTCAATTGGGTGGCCGACAGTGGATCCAGCACGTTCACATTATCTCCCATCCAATCTTCTGCAGAAAGCGCACAGGTGGTGCCTGAAACCCATGCCCATCAGTCTGTCACATCACCTGTCTGAGCCTCAAGTCATGCAGCAGTCACTTATGCTGTTTGAAGATTTTGCTGGCAGGGTTTTCCAAGGGCATCCACCTAGCCCTTCCCCAGGGGTGGAAGACATAGAATGCACTGACGCACAACCACTTATGTTTCCTGATGAGGACATGGGAATACCACCTCAGCACGTCTCTGATGATGACGAAACACAGGTGCCAACTGCTGTGTCTTTCTGCAGTGTGCAGACCGAAAAGGAGGTCAGGGAGGAAGACTGGGTGGAAGACGATGCAGGGGACGATGAGGTCCTAGACCCCACATGGAATGAAGGTCGTGCCACTGACTTTCAGAGTTCGGAGGAAGAGGCAGTGGTGAGACCGAGCCAACAGCGTAGCAAAAGAGGGACCATGGTGCAAAAGCAGAACACCCGCCGCCAAGAGACTCCGCCTGCTACTGTCCGCCGCCACCTGGGACCGAGAACCCCAAAGGCAGCTTCAAGGAGTTCCGTGGCAGGGCACTTCTTCACACAATGTGCTAACGACAAGACCCGAGTGGTTTGCACGCTGTGCCATCAGAGCCTAAAGCGAGGCATTAACGTTCTGAACCTTAGCACAACCTGCATGACCAGGCATCTACATGCGAGACACGGGCTGCAGTGGAGTAAGCACCTTTAAAACCAAGAAAGGGCTCAGGCCCCTCCTGCTCCCTCTTCTGCTGCTGCCTCGGCCATTTCCTCCACCTTTGGAGGAACGCTGGCACCTGCCGCTCAGCAAACAGAGGATGTGCCACCAACAACACCACTTCCGTCACCAAGCATCTCCACCATGTCACACGGAAGTGTTCAGATCTCCATCTCACAAACCTTTGAGAGAAAGCGTAAATTCCCACCTAGCCACCCTCGATCCCTGGCCCTGAATGCCAGCATTTCTAAACTACTTGCCTTTGAAATGCTGTCATTCAGGCTGGTGGAGACGGACAGCTTCAAACAGATCATGTCGCTTGCTGTCCCACAGTATGTCGTTCCCAGCCGCCACTACTTCTCCAGGAGAGCCGTTCCCTACCTGCACAACCAAGTATCGGATAAAATCAAGTGTGCACTGCGCAACACCATCTGTGGCAAGGTCCACCTAACCACAGATACGTGGACCAGTAAGCACGGCCAGGGACGCTATATCTCCCTAACTGCACACTGGGTAAATGTAGTGGCGGCTGGGCCCCAGGCGGAGAGCTGTTTGGCGCACGTCCTTCCGCACCAAGGATCGCAGGGCATCATTCTTTGCCTCCTGTTGCCTCCTCTTCCTACTCAGCTTCCTCCTCCACTTCTTCCACCTGCTCATCCGGTCAGCGACAGACCTTCACCACCAACTTCAGCACAGCCAGGGGTAAACGTCAGCAGGCCGTTCTGAAATGATGTGTTTGGGGGACAGGCCCCACACCGCGCAGGAGTTGTGGCGGTGTATAGAACAACAGACCGACGAGTGGTTGCTGCCGGTGAGCCTCAAGCCCGGCCTGGTGGTGTGCGATAATGGGCGAAATCTCGTTGCAGCTCTGGGACTAGCCGATTTGACGCACATCCCTTGCCTGGCGCATGTGCTGAATTTGGTGGTGCAGAAGTTCATACACAACTACCCCGACATGTCAGAGCTGCTGCATAAAGTGCGGGCCGTCTGTGCGCGCTTCTGGCGTTCTCATCCTGCCGCCGCACGGCTGTCTGCTCTGCGGATCAGCACCACTTCACCACCAATGACTGGGCCTCCATGCGAGACCTGTGTGCCCTGTTGCGCTGTTTCGAGTACTTCACCAACATGGCCAGTGGCGATGACGCCGTTATCAGCGTTACAATACCACTTCTATGTCTCCTTGAGAAAACACTTAGGGCGATGATGGAAGAGGATGTGGCCCAGGACGAGGAGGAGGAAGAGGGGTCATCTCTAACACTTTCAGGCCAGTCTTTTAGAAGTAGCTCAGAAAGAGGATTTTTGCAACAGCAGAGGCCAGGTACAAATTTAGCCAGCCAGGGCCCACTACTGGAGGACGAGGAGGAGGAGGATGAGGAGGAGGAGGATGGGGATAAAGCATGTTCACAGCGGGGTGGCATCCAACGCAGCTCGGGGCCATCACTGGTGCATGGCTGGGGGGATACGGAGGACGCAGATGATACGCCTCCCACAGAGGACAGCTTGTCCTTACCTCTGGGCAGCCTGGCACACATGAGCGACTACATGCTGCAGTGCCTGCAGCAGAGTTGCCCACATTTTAACACGTGTGCTGACTACTGGGTGGCCACCCTGCTGGATCCCCGTTACAAAGACAATGTGCCGTCCTTAAATCACTGGAGGCGCACACTGGTAGACGCGCTCCTGAGAGCATTACCGACTGCTGGGGGACAAGTGGAAGCACAAGGCGAAGGCAGGGGAGGAGAAAGAGGTCGTCAACGCAGCTGTGTCAGCGCCAGCACCTCAGAAGGCAGGGTTAGCCTGGCCAACATGTGGAAAAGCTTTGTCACCTCGCCGCAACAACCGGCCCCAACTGCTGATATGGAGTGTGTTAGCAGGAGGCAGCATTTGGACAACATGGTGGAACAGTACCTGTGCACACGCCTACACGTACTGACTGATGGTTCTGCCCCATTCAACTTCTGGGTCTCCAGATTGTCCACATGGCCAGAGCTTGCCCTGTATGCCTTGGAGGTGCTGGCCTGCCCTGCAGCCAGTGTACTCTCTGAACGTGTATTTAGCACGGCAGGAGGCGTCATTACAGACAGACGCAGCCGTCTGTCCACAGCCAACGTGGACAAGCTCACGTTCATTAAAATGAACCAGGCCTGGATCCCACAAGACTTGTCTGTACCTTGTGCAGAATAGACAGTTCTAACAGCCTCAACCATCCATCCTTGTACTCAAGTGCACTTATTCCTTTTTTTTTTTTTTTCCCAATATTATGTCTCAATATTTTGGGGGATACCCCTATTTAAAAATTCAAAATAACACACATCTGTTCCTCCTTCGCCGCCGCTTCCACCTAGACCTCCACGTGAGCCTACACCGCCACATCCACCCATTCACCGCCTGCTCAACCTCTTCCTCCTACATCATTACTAATTTTTATTTTTTTAAAGTCTTTTATGTTTTTTTAATTCATTTCCCTATCCACAATTATTTGCACAGCATTTGCCATCGCTGTTTCCAGGGCTATTTTAGAGCCATTTTAGTGGCCAAAAGTTCGGGGTCAAGTTCGGGTCCCGAACCCGAACTTTTTTTTTAAGTTCGGCCAAACTTGCCGAACCCGAACATCCAGGTGTCCGCTCAACTCTACCTACCTGTCATTTCAGGTGACTTTTCAGAATAAACTGTGAGAAATAACACTATATCTGGCTATGTGACTTGTATTCTGCATTTATTAGTGAACACTAGCTGCTATGATGTCCTCCATATTGAGTACACACTCTCCTATCTCTCTATAGTGCACCCTCATAAGCTGCAACAGGATGGAGGACATTATACAGTTGTGTTGAGCAGGATAGCTGTGATTCCTGTACTGGGGTCAGATAGAAAACCCCACAGCAGCATCTCTGCCCTTCTGTGCCCTCCCCTCTCCTTATACTTCTGTGTCCAGCAGCTGTAACCTGATCTCTCAGACAGCTAATAGTCCATCTTGTCTCTCAAGATGAATGTTATCTGTGACTTGAGGTGAATGATTAGTTCTGGAGACAAGGGGGTGAGTGACTGATAAGTGGAGCAAGAGGCATTATTCTCTAATAAGATATATCATAAAGTTTCTTTATTTGAAATACTGATTTCTGAGTAGCCTGTTGAATGTACAGTGCCTATAGAGGTATGCTTAACAGTGAGCGCTGACCTTTCCCTTATTTTTTTTTAGTTTTATTTAAATATACACCCTTTTTGGTAACTAGTGTTGTGGAAACCCTTATATATCATGTGCTACACATCAAATTTCCTTTAAATCCTTTGTTTTATCTATTCAATATATCACCTATATCTCCACTGAAAAATCATTTTAACTAGCAATGCATATTTTGACAGCAGCCAGATGCCTAATAGCTAAATTTTGGAGGCAGTCAGTCATTCCTTCTCGTACTGATCTTGTTACTAGGGTAAAAGATGTGCGGACTATGGAATATCTTACGGCACTTATGCCTAATATTGTAACACAATTTAACAAACTTTGGACTTTATCGAATGAATACTGCAGTTCCAAGTTTATTTGAAGACATTTTCTGACAAATATTGCTTGGTTGTGATGCTTCCACCACTCTTTCCTCTTTTTTTCCCCCTCCTGTTTGTGTCTTGTCTCTGTATGTTTTCATCCCCCTTCCTACATATTGGTTATTTCTATGGAAATTTATACAATTGCATTTTGTTTTTATGCAATACCATGTCTATGTACAGTATATGATTTAATTTTGTATTTCTTTCTCTTTGAAAAATATTGTACTTCTCAGGGATGCACCACCAATCAGACCAGGTAAGGCAATCGCAAGGCAGGGGGCAGCGGAAGGGCCATGGGAAATGAGCGCTTTCATTGTAGCAAAGGAGTTAGGTTAAGAAATTGGCATGGGGGGGGGGGGGGGGCGCCATTTCAATTTTCGCCTCAGGCAGCAGAAAGGCTAGGTGCACCCCTGGTACTACTTATATGATATTGTCATAAGTGACTTTAATAAAAACACAGAAAAAAAGTGGAGGTTGCCCCATAAAGCTCATTTATCACAGCAAGGACCTTTATGATCACTGTAACCTTAACTAACACTGTAACAACCACCTTACCACATAAAAAGCTCATTGGTCTGCCATATTCCAACAGAATAAAATGGTGAAAGTATGTCTAGGAAAAGGTCACTGTGGTCTTTGACTGTAATTAAGACGGTAAAAAGATTAGCGACGATCCCTGTGCATCTGGGTCAATAGTCATAGTAGGCTCCTTATCTACCTCACCTTTGGCTTGACACATATGGAGCATACCTACCTTCAGTAGATCACCATAGGCTACCCAAGACAATTGTGTCCTGAAATTTACCCAGGTGCTGGCATGGACCCTGAATTAGGGTACACTACAGTATGGATTGGCATTTTTATGTTAGAAATATCCATAAGGATAAGGTCAGATGGATGAAATATTAGGTGAAGGTGCAGCGCCCCAGAACAGAGTTGCTGCAAAAAGAGTAATTGTTTGTCAGTACAGTAGGCAGGAAACACACAGACAGTGAGCCCTCACTGGAACCCGCATTCCCTGCCTACTTGCAGTGCAAGTCCTAAGTGGCAAGTCGCAACTGGTCGACTTTCCCTGTTCTGCTAAGTGCAAGACAAACACACTCACATAGACAAGAAAACACAAAAATATGGTCGTACAGAAATGGGTCGGAACTGAGCAGACAATACAGTACCAATCAGAGTAGTGAAGCTGAAGTCAGAACCAGATGGGAGTCCCAGTACCAAATCATAAGGCAGAGAGTGGTCAAAGGTAAGCCGAGGTCAAAACAAATTGCAATCCAATACGCATAGAATAAAACTGGGAGAATAGTAGGGGAGTAATACCTATAACTGGCAAGGGGGTTTTGCCAGCAGGGGATTTAAACAGAGCGCCAAGTCCCTGAATCAGAATCTGATAGGTCCAGGGACCCAGAGCCCTAATACAGTAGCCCAGACATAGGCAGGCTGAGTGATCACGCAGCCTGCATCATAGCCCACACACCTATGCCAAATAAAGCACTAAATCTTCATGCTGGGGGAGAAACAGAGCGGTCCATTGCTATGGATATGCTCGCGTTACCAGGGGGAGTGATTGGGCAGCGCATCTCACACTGCAGCTCTGGAGCCCGAACAGGTGAGTTGGTGACATTGTTGTAATGTTGTATTGCTTAAGTGAAATCTTCTCAATTACTGTAATTGTACACATAACAGCATTGTATGGATAAGTCAAAGTTAACACCTTGATTCCGCCTCTTCCGGTTGCTAGGAGAAAGGCCTAGGTGCGCCCCTAGTTAGTTGAGAGTCTGAACGTAGCTGAGGAAGAGAGCAGGCCTAACACCTCAGAACTAGAGTTCAGAGAATCATCATAGTAACATAGTTTATAAGGCCGAAAAAAGACATTTGTCCATCCAGTTCGGCCTGTCATCCTGCAAGTTGATCCAGAGGAAGGCAAAAAAAAAACCTTAGAGGTAGAAGCCAATTTTCCCCACTTAAGGGGGGAAATATTCCTTCCCGACTCCAATCAGGCAATAAGAATAACTCCCTGGATCAACGACCCCTCTCTAGTAGCTATAGCCTGTAATATTATTACACTCCAGAAATACATCCAGGCCCCACTTGAATTCCTTTATTGTACTCACCATCACCACCTCCTCAGGCAGAGAGTTCCATAGTCTCACTGCTCTTACCGTAAAGAATCCTCTTCTATGTTTGTGTAGAAACCTGCTTTCCTCCAGGCGCAGAGGATGTCCCCTCATCACAGTCACAGTCCTGGGGATAAATAGATGATGGGAGAGATCTCTGTACTGACCCCTGATATATTTATACATAGTAATTAGATCTCCCCTCAGTCGTCTTTTTTCTAAAGTGAATAACCCTAATGTTGCTAATCTTTAAGGGTACTGTAGTTGCCCAATTATTACTTTAGTTGCCCTCCTCTGAACCCTCTCCAGCTCTGCTATGTCTGCCTTGTTCACAGGAGTCCAGAACTGTACACAGTACTCAATGTGTGGTCTGACTAGTGATTTGTAAACTGGTAGGACTATGTTCTTATCATGGGCATCTATGCCCCTTTTGATGCAACCCATTATGTTATTGGCCTTGGCAGCAGCTGCCTGACACTGGTTTTTACTGCTTAGTTTGCCGTTTATTAAAATTCCTAGGTCCTTTTCCATGTCAGTGTTACCCAGTGTTTTACCATTTAGTATGTACGGTTGATTTGCATTATTCCTTCCCATGTGCATAACCTTACATTTGTCAGTGTTAAACCTCATCTGCCACTTCTCTGCCCAAGCCTCCAATCTATCCAGATCCATCTGTAGTAGTATACTGTCCTCTTTAGTGTTAATTACTTTACACAGTTTAGTGTAAGCTGCAAAAATTTATATTTTCCTATGCAAGCCTTCTACAAGATCCTTAATAAATATATTGAAGAGAATAGGGTCCAATACAGACCCCTGAGGTACCCCACTAGTGACAGTGACCCAATCTGAGTGTGTACCATTAAAAACCACCCTCTGTTTTCTATAATTGAGCCAGTTACTTACCCACATACAGACGTTTTCTCCCAGTCCGAGCATTCTCATTTTATATACTAACCTTTTATGTGGTACAGTGTCAAATGCTTTGGAGAAGTCCAGATATACAACATCCATTGATTCGCCGCTGTCAAGTCTAGAACTTACCTCCTCATAGAAACTGATTCAATTAGTTTGACATGACCGATCCCTCATGAAGCTATGCTGATATGATGTTATTTGCTTGTTTTAATTGAGAACCTCCAAGATAGCATCTCTTAGAAAACCTTCCAACAGTTTACCCATAACAGATGTTAAACTTACCTGCCTAAAGTATCATGGGTCTGTTTTTGCACTCTTTTTGAATATTGGCACAACATTTGCTATGCGCCAATCCTGTGGAACACTCCCTGTCAGTATAGAGTCTGTAAATATTAGAAATAAAGGTCTGGCTATGACATTACTTAATTCTCTTTGGATACGGGGGTGTATGCCATCTGGTCCTGGCGATTTGTCTATTTTAATCTTTTTAAGTCACAGTTGTACTTTTTCCTGGGTCAGACAGGGCACTTTTAATGGGGAATTTACTTTTACATTCTGACTGTTTATTTTTCTCAGTGAATACAGTGGATATTTAATAGCTTTGCTTTCTCCTCGTCGCTCTCTGCAACGCCCCTCTTATTGCTCTGTAAAGGGCCAACACCTTCAGATTTATACTTTTTACCATTTATATAATTGAAGAACATTTTAGGGTTAGTTTTGCTCTCTTTGGCAATTAATCTCTCGGTCTCTAGTTTGGCAGCTTTTATTTGTTTTTACATGTTCTATTTTTTCCTTATAGTTCTTCAGTGCTTCCGTGCTACCCTCCTGTTTTAGTGATTTAAATGCTTTCTTTTTGCCATTTTTTTTGCCGCCTTTACAGTTCTATTTATCCACATTGGTTTCTTCTTGTTCCTTAACCTTTTATTCCCATAAGATATGCACCTCTCGCAATTAGATTTTGTGGCTGTATTTTTAAGGACTTTGTCCCAGTTAGTTTGTCTGAAAAATGTCTGATCAGTCAGAAAAATACATTGAAATGACAGATCCATCTTTCCGGTGTCATCCGGAGAAACAGATCCGGCATTTTTTTTTTCCACCTTTTTTTCGGTAGTAAATTTAGCTTTTTTGAAGTTTGGTATTTTTGTTCCTCCCTGTAGAAACGCTCGTTTGAAGGATAATTGGAAGGTTATTACTTTATGGTCACAATTTCCCAGGTGTCCCCCAAATTGCACATCTGTTGTTCTGTCAGGTCTGTTGGTTAATACTAAGTCCAGTATGGCCGTCCCTCTAGTCGGGTCCTGAATCAGTTGGGAGAGGTAATTGTCTTTGGTTATTGTCTTTGGTTAGAACCTGCTTCCTTTATGAGATATACAAGTTTCAGTTTCCCAGTCTATATCTGGGTAGTTGAAGTCCCCCATAATAACCACCTCATTATGATCTGCTGCCTCGTCTATCTTGTTTAGTAGTAGATTTTCTGTGGACTCTGGTATATTAGGTGGTTTATAATAAACTCCTATTAGTAATTTATTATTATTTTTGCCTCCGTGTATTTCTACCCACAGTGACTCCACATGTTCATGTCCCTCACTTATATCTTCTCGGAGTGTGGGCTTTAGACAGGACTTTACATAAAGGAAAACCCCTCCCCCTCTCCGGTTTTGACAATCCTTTCTAAACAGACTGTAACCTTGTACATTAACTGCCCAGTCAGAGCTATCATCCAGCCATGTCTCAGTTATTCCCACTATGTCATGTCTGAGGTTTCAACAGCTAAAGAACAACTGCTGCATTAAAGTACCCAAAAAAAGAGTAGAAGTTAAAAGGTCCAGAATCTACAAGGCCATGTACTGGAGCCAGTCAGCAAGGTATTATACTAGTCTATGGCAGAAAGAGAGACCTTACTGCTGTGAGAGGGAACATTTATAACACACCCTTCCACTTTCTGAGACAGTTTGGCCAGATGTACCTTAATTCAATACCCCTTCAGCCTGGGAATTACAGAAACATCTTCTAAGAACCTCATTGTCAGTCTTAGGTTCTTCAGAGAGAACGTCTTTGGAGAGACAAAGAGCAGGAGCACCACTGCCCCCATCATTGCTGCTATCCATTCATCGCTATTAGGGAACATTAGCACTGTGAACGGCTGTGAACTGTGCCTTGATACTGTTGGGTGTACTACTACTCCTATCCTGCCGTTTAGTACCTCTGGGCTTGGTACTGACTCAATCACCTGCCGACCACTTTATCCGCACCCCTGCCTCTTACCCTGCCAAAACACATAACAAGGGCAGCATAATCACAACCAGGTAGAAGCCCCAACATCAAGGTGTGCCCTGAGGGAAGAAACGGTGCTCCTTCCAGCTCTAGGGGGTATCGGTGTGAGGATTGCCACTATGACTCGTGTGTACAACTATTTTTAGCGGAGCTACTACCACTCCCATCCTCTTTACAGCACTCCCCGCAGGCTGCAGGAAAGGCATGATTACTCAGGCTGTAGGCCTAACAATCATATACCCATTGCTAAGTTTTATTATTTGCTTTGTTTTAGCCTTTTCAAGGTACAATAAGCCCCGGTAACATTTCAGAGATCTCCACAATAATTTAAAAGCAGCTCATTCAGTATCAGCATTCATCACAATTGACATTTCTTACCTTTAGATCTGCAGCTAATTTATACTGCAGTCTTTAAAGTGAATAATTTTCGCATTTCCATACTTAAGATTTCAATCACGTAGAGCGGAATCCTGGGCAGCTGAAGCACATTTGCCAGTCATAGAAAAGGTCTTTGTTCCCTCGCCACAGGTTGCAAGTCTTGTCAATGCACTGCAGGGGGCGTCTCATCTGAAGTACCAACCTAGCAGGACACAGCATAGGTACGGCAGGGCTCTGTGGGCTTCTTGAAGTTTGCCTTAGTGACATTTATTTCTTTGTGGCTCAGCGAAGAAATGAATCCTGACAATAAAACACACATGGATCGACTGGAAAAAATGGGAGGATATTTTGCCATGCAAGAGCCTACAATCTGGAAGGAAACCTGAGCAGCCAAAGCCTTTTATCTAGATGGACATCAGTTGGTCTTTTATAAACATGACATTAATTAATTAAGACAGCAATTAGATCATACAAGGTAGAGCACGGATAAAAAAAAAAAGAACCTCGGCGTATATGTTCATGTCTATATGCGCAGAAGGGGGGCACAAGCAGAGAAAATGGTTAGTGACCAAATGTGTTTTGTTCAGTGACTTTTTTTTTTAAATACAGCACGGTCCATGTGTGGTTTTCCCATAGACTTGAAAAATGGAGCTTGCCCATTGGAGGAGGAGTCTGTCATTAGGAGACCAGAGTGGTCCTGAGAAAGCACTGGTGAGCTGAGTGTCCGGAGTGGCTTGTCCACTGGAAGAGAGAGGATGGGCTGGAGGCTGAAGTTTGTAACACAGGTCTCGCGAATACATTTGGTTGACCCATGGGTGAGAGCTGTTATCTCGAAATCATTGACCAAAGCCAAGAGAGTGGGCTAGGGACCACCTGAAGATGTACAACCCAGCTCCAAAGTTGGCAGGCCACTCCTTTGGCTTGTACAGTCAAATACAAGGTAGTGATTGTTATGATCCATGCCAGGGCTGGTAGTGGAAGTGACCCAGTGTAAAATATGTCCATGCATGTACAGTGAGCCCTCGAGGAGCAAGAGCAGAGGATAGAAGTGGTAGTGGCCCTGAAGATGATGTGTCACGATGAACTCCCTCAAGCCATCGCTCCATGGGATTAGTGCAGTGAAAGAGGCACACCTTGTTTTCACTCAGGGCTCTCCCTGCAGCTAGGGCTTCTGCCTGATGGTAGTTTTGGAGTACCCTTGATGATAAATGTCTGTGTGGGTGCAAGGCAGGGCTTATAATGGAAATGTAAAGTAAAAATGCCAGACTGAACTTATAAAAAGTGTCTCTTTACTTTGCACAGAATAGGAATTGTAGTACACCCAGCAATTATGTACAAGTTCCACCTATATGTCTAAGCATTAGTAAGTAGTTGGAAGCAAAGGCCCTCAGATTACTCTTTCTCTTGCTACAGTCTCGATTACTGGGATCTCTGGCTAGAAACCGTAATCTATCACAAAGTTCAAAATTTGCATGGCGGCGAGTAGTTCCAATAATACAACTAACCAAAATTGTACCTGAAGTGTGCAGGGTGTCTAAACTAATTTTCCCTTCATTGCAGCAGGGCCTGAGAATGCTGTATACTGGTCACCTTGCTGACTAAAATGTTGTAGCCCTTGAATCCACTAATCTGGGGCGCATGAGGTGTCTTGTTTTTTCCCCAAAGCAGCAGCAAAGTCTGTAATCCTCCATGCTGGTTACCTTGAAGACTCTCACAATGTAGCCATGAAAATTCTCCAAAATCTTCTCTCTCTCTGATGGTAGTGGAGGACACACATGGATCTGTTAGTCTGCGGAAGCATTGAAGATGAATGCCTGAGAAGAGGAGCACATGCTGTTTACTTTATGCCTTTTCCCGGCCCATCTTCACACTGCCTACTCCTAGAACATTAGGCAGCATACACCCTTAGCTCCAGAGAGGGCTGGGCCAGGATAGTTAACTCGAGCCATGCCTGTCTCATGTGTGTCACATTACATAGCGGTGTATAACATAATATTACAGTACGATATATTGCCAAAAGATTGCAGATACCCCTCCCTGTCCACTGTATTTTACTATAGGTATTTCATAGGATGCCATTTAGCTTAATGTATGACCTATATCCTTTTAGATGGCATTAATATACCATATTGACCACAATACAATGCACACTATGAGTCAAGCATTTGTCTTTGAAGGGAATCCGTCAACAGTTTTGACCATGCTAAACTGCTGACAGCACTAGGTGGGGGCTGGGAAGATCAGGACAAACATACTGTGAAGTTGGCGGTCTGTGCATGGCCACCAGATTACTCACCCTTCCCACTGTTCAACACTGCACATGTGTGCTGAGTAAATTCCTGGACAGGTTGCAGGTATGTCATGGCAACTGCTGCCTATGACCTGAGAGTACAGGCTGCATTAGTGTACTTTCACACTTATGGCAGAGTGATCTGGCAAGCAGTTCCGTCGCCGGAACTGACTGCCGCATCCGGAAAAACGTATGCCAACTGATGGCATTTGTAAGACTGATCAGGATCCTGATCAGTCTGAAAAATGTCTGATCAGTCAGAAAAATGCATTGAAATCCCAGATCCATCTTTCCGGTGTCATCCGGAAAAACGGATCCGGCATTTTTTTCTCTGCCCTTTTTTCGGTCTGTGCGTGCGCAGACCGGAAGGATGGGTCCGGCATTCTAGTATTTTGAATGCCGGATGCGGCACTAATACATTCCTATGGAAAGTCTTCCGTTTTTTGGGCAGGAGATAAAACCGTAGCATGTGGCCTTCTGATGAGCTGATTCCATAGCAATTTGTGAGCATGGGTTCTTCTCCACTGCGTTTCAGGTGGTGTAGGGAGTCATACAGGTAATGCTCCCTGAGATATTGAGTTGGTGGCACTAGAGCTATTTTTTTCCCTTCCCCTATCAATCTAACTAGAAAAATGAAGAAGTTATGTTGAGTGCAACGTTTCAGCCCCATACGCCATTTTTCAAACTTGACCTGAGTGAATAAATGATATATCACTACAGTGATCAAAGTAACCATAGGTTACTGTTATCTTTAACGACACCCTTAAATAGGTTAATCTTGTTTAGACCTCCTGCACACGAACATGTGCCCCCTGTGGCCGTGCTGCGGCCCGCAATGCACGAACACCGACCGTGGGGCAGGCGCAGGGGATCGCGGACCCATTCACTTTAATGAGTCCGCGATCCGGCCGTTCCGCAAAAAGATAGAACATGCTCTAACTTTTTGCAGAACAAAAGTATGGACCGAAACCCCACGGAAGCACTCCGTAGTGGTTCCGTAGGGTTCCGTTCCACACCATTCCGCATCTCCAGATTTGCGGACCCATTGAAGTGAATGGCTCCGCATCCGTGATGCAGAATGCAATACGGCCACGGAGCACACACGTTCGTGTGCAGGAGGCCTTACTGTTTTTTTTAGATTCTTATTCTTTTCATGTTTATTATATTTAGGCTGCGACTTTTAGAATGTGTGATTTTGAAACTGTTTGTTAATGTATCCATATGACCCGAAATCAGTCCGGCTTTGAAATGTATTGTGGTTTGCAATAAAGCTGGGATTTAGAAAATATCTCTCCCATAGAGTTTTAATCTCATGGTAGCCCATTCTTCTTTCCGGTTCCAATATCCTGGAGCTACCTATTGGATGTATGTACACGACAGGAGGATAATAACAGGAGTTTTGTAACATAGTTTATAAGGCTGAAAAAAGACATCTGTACACCCAGTCCAGGCTGTTATCCTGCAAGTTGATCCAGAGGAAGGCAAAAATACAACAACTGTGAGGTAAAAGAGAATTGTCCTTATTTTAGGGGGAAAAATTCCTTCCCGACTCCAGTCAGGCAATCAGAATAACTCCCTGGACCAACGACCCCTCTCTAGTAGCTATAGCCTGTAATATTATTACACTCCAGAAATACATCCAGGCCCCTCTGGAACTCTCTTAGTGAACTCACCATCACCACCTCCTCAGGCAGAGAGTTCCATAGTCTCACTGCTCTTACCGTAAAGAATCCTCTTCTATGTTTGTGTACAAACCTTCTTTCCTCCAGACGCAGAGGATGTCCCCTCGTCACAGTCACAGTCCTGGGGATAAATAGATGATGGGAGTGATCTCTGTACTGACCCCTGATATATTTATACATAGTTATTAGATCTCCCCCAGTTGTCTTTTTTCTAAAGTGAATAACCCTAATGCTGATAATCTTTCAGGGTACTGTAGTTTCCTCATTCTAGTTATTACTTTAGTTGCACTCCTCTGTACCCTTTCCAGCTCTGCTATGTCTGCCTTGTTCACTGGAGCCTAGAACTGTACACAGTACTCCATGTGTGGTCTGACTAGTGATGTGTAAAGTGGCAGGACTAGGTTCTCATCACGGGCATCTGTGCCCCTTTTGACGCACCCCATAATCTTATTGGCCTTGGCAGCAGCTGCCTGACACTGGTTTTTGCAGCTTAGCTTGCTGTCCACTAAAATTCCTAGGTCCTTTTCCATGTCAGTGTTACCCAGTGTTTTACCATTTAGTATGTACGGGTGACTTGCACTATTCCTTCCCAATTGCACCAATTATAACCTTACATATGTCAGTGTTAAACCTCATCTCCCACTTCTCTGCCTCCAATCTATCCAGATCCCTCTGTAGCAGTATACTACAGGCTGGGGAGGTGGACCCCACATTGAGCTTCTTCTGGTTGTAAAAACACAGTATTTTCATGCAGCCACCCCTAGGGCAGTGCAAACAGATAATTACAGTAACTCCTATGCATTGAGCTCCCCTTGTAATGGCTGCAGGGAGTCAGCTTTATAATAGATGGAAAGCACAAGATTTATTAATGTATTTATGCCAGTTTTCGTGCATGAATACATTTAGAAATATGGAGGTGAAAATGTATGAAACACCTGTTCCACTTTACTGACATTGAAGTCAGATAGAGTGGGTGAAGCCAGGTGTCACTTTTTAATTACAACTTTTGATATTGAAATTTCTTCTGCTTATAGAAAAAAAAATGTTTATTAGAAACCTGTGGTGTTGCACATTTCGTTCTGCATTGCATGGGAGGCACACACACTCTAGCACTGAATGGGGCAAGGGGGGGTCCATACTAAATTATACTATGAAGCCCCACGAGGGCTGACCAGGCCTTTACTAGAGTTGCGTCTAGTCTTGTACAAAAATGGAAGGTAGATTGTCTCTTACACCTGCCTTTAAGACTGGGGTCACTTCTGCAGTGTCCCATCCAGTATCAGTAGTGGGGTCTGTATGTTTAAGGGTATCTGCAGAATGTCACACTATGCTATATATAGAAAAAGAAAAGTCCAACGGGAGCACCAGCCGGGATGTGGGTGCAAGGTCCGATGTGGGGAAACGACAATCCCCAATAGTATAAGCAGAAAAAGGAAGGCTCGTGTGAGCTGAAACGTCGCAAGATTTGCCACATGGGTGAATAAAACTTTTTGCTTTCACCACCATTTGGAGTGCGTCCTACTTTTTCTGCATATATATCTATATATATACATTGCTGTAATTCCTTTTAACAGGCTGTTTATACCTTGCAGGTCATCACATCCAAGTACCCCTAGGTGGTGTTTGTACCACATATACAGTTAGGTCCATATATATTTGGACAATTACACAAATTTCGTTTTTTTTATTACCTGCTACTAAAACATATTCAACATAGAAACATAGAATGTGTCGGCAGATAAGAACCATTTGGCCCATCTAGTCTGCCCAATATATCTGAATCCTATGAATAGTCCCCGGCCCTATCTTATATGAAGGATAGCCTTATGCCTATCCCATGCATGCTTAAACTCCTTCACTGTACTTGCAGCTACCACTTCTGCAGGAAGGCTATTCCATGCATCCACTACTTTCTCAGTAAAGTAATACTTCCTGATATTACTTTTAAACCTTTGCCCCTCTAATTTAAAACTATGTCCTCTTGTGGTAGTTTTTCTTCATTTAAATATGCTCTCCTCCTTTACCGAGTTGATTCCCTTTATGTATTTAAAAGTTTCTATCATATCCCCTCGGTCTCTTCTTTCTTCCAAGCTATACATATTAAGGTCTTTTAACCTTTCCTGGTAAGTTTTATCCTGCAATCCATGGACCAGTTTAGTAGCTCTTCTCTGAACTCTCTCTAGAGTATCTATATCCTTCTGGAGATATGGCCTCCAGTACTGCGCACAATACTCCAAGTGAGGTCTCACCAGTGATCTGTACAGCGGCATGAGCACCTCCCTCTTTCTACTGCTTATACCTCTCCCTATACATCCAAGCATTCTGCTGGCATTTCGTGCTGCTTTATTACATTGTCTTCCCACCTTTAAGTCTTCTGAAATAATTACTCCTAAATCCCTTTCCTCAGATACTGAGGTCAGGACTGTGTCAAATATTCTATATTCTGCCCTTGGGTTTTTACGCCCCAGGTGCATTATCTTGCACTTATCCACATTAAATTTCAGTTGCCAGAGTTCTGACCATTCTTCTAGTTTTCCTAAATCCTTTTCCATTTGGCGTTATCCCTCCAGGAACATCAACCCTGTTACATATCTTTGTGTCATCAGCAAAAAGACAAACCTTACCATCGAGGCCTTTTGCAATATCACTTATGAAGATATTAAACAAAATTGGTCCCAGTACAGATCCCTGTGGAATCCCACTGGTAACATGACCTTGTTTTGAATGTTCTCCATTGACTACAACCCTCTGTTGTCTGTCACTCAGCCACTGCCTAATCCACTCAACAATATGGGAGTCCATGCTCAATGACTGCAGTTTATTGATAAGTCTTCTATGTGGGACAGTGTCAAAAGCCTTACTAAAATCTAGATATGCGATGTCTACTGCACCTCCACCGTCTATTATTTTAGTCACCCAGTCAAAAAAATCTATAAGATTTGTTTGACATGATCTCCCTGAAGTAAACCCATGCTGTTTTTCATCTTGCAATCCATGGGATTTTAGATGTTCCACAATCCTATCCTTTAATAGGGTTTCCATTAATTTGCCTACTATTGATGTCAGACTCACTGGTCTATAGTTGCTCGATTCCTCCTTACTACCTTTCTTGTGAATGGGCACGACATTTGCCAATTTCCAATCTTCCGGGACGACTCCTGTTACTAATGATTGGTTAAATAAATCTGTTAACGGTTTTGCCAGCTCACCACTAAGCTCTTTTAATAATTTTGGGTGTATCTCATCAGGCCCCTGTGACTTATTTGTCTTCACTTTAGACAGCAAACTTAGAACATCTTCCTCTGTAAAGACACATGCATCAAACGATTTAATAGTCATCCTTTCTAGTGGAGGTCCTTCTCCTTCTTTTTCTTTTGTAAAAACTGAACAGAAGTATTCATTAAGGCAGTCGGCTAGCCCTTTATTCTCTTCTACATACCTTCCGTCCTTTATTTTTAATTTAGTTATTCCTTGTTTTAATTTCCTTTTTTCATTTATATATCTGAAGAATGTCTTATCCCCTTTTTTCATAGACTGAGCTAGTTTTTCTTCTGCCTGAGCTTTAGAAGTTCTTATAACTTGCTTGGCCTCTTTCTGCCAAATCTTGTAGATTTCCTTATCTTCATTGCTCTGGTTTTTTTTATAATTACAAAATGCTAGCTTTTTATTTTTAATGATTTGGGCCACTTCTGCTGAGTACCACAGTGGTCTCTTCCTTTTTTTGCTTTTACTGACAAGTCTAATGCAATTTTCTGTTGCCTTCAATAATGCACCTTTTAAGTAGTCCCATTTCTCCTGGACTCCATGTAATCCGTTCCAGTCTGATAAGGACTCATTTATGACTAATTTCATTTTTGAAAAGTCTGTTTTTCTAAAATCTAAAACTTTTGTTTTTGTGTGGTGGGACTCTTTCACAGTTCTTATATTAAACCACACTGACTGGTGATCACTAGATCCCAAGGTTTCGCCGACAATGACATCATATACCGAATCCCCATTTGTGAATATCAAATCCAAAATGGCCTCCCTCCGGGTTGGCTCCTCAACCATTTGTTGTAGGGATAACCCCAGTAGGGAATTTAGAATATCTGTACTCCTGGTAGAACTTGCTATTTTGGTTTTCCAGTTTATATCTGGAAGATTGAAATCTCCCATAATGATAGCTAAAATGACAATGAAAGGAGAAGTTATTTCTTCAACTAGTAGATCATCTAGTTCTTTAACTTGATCAGGTGGTCTATATATCACACCTACACGAGTTACTGCATGATTAGCAAACTGCAACGTAACCCAAACTGACTCTATGTTGGCCTCACCAACTTGTATTAGGTTAGATTTAATGCTATCTTTCACATACAGGGCCACTCCTCCTCCTTTCTTGCCTTCTCTGTCTCTTCTGTATAAAGAGTACCCTGGTATGGTTATGTCCCAGTCATTTCTTTCATTAAACCATGTCTCCGTAACAGCCACTAAATCTACATTCTCAGATGCCATTATTGACCTCAAGTTATAGTTATATAATGAACATGGACATGGATATAAAGTCCAGACTTTTAGCTTTCATTTAAGAGTATCCACATTAAAATTGGATGAAGGGTTTAGGAGTTTCAGCTTCTTTACATGTGGAACCCTGATTTTAAAGGGACCGAAAGTAATTGGACAATTGACTCAAAGGATGTATCATGGGCAGGTGTGGGCAATTCCTTCATTATTTCATTCTCAATTAAGCACATAAAAGGCCTGGAGTTGATTTGAGGTGTGGTGCTTGCATTTTGAAGATTTTGCTGAGAAGTAAACATGCGATCAAAGGATCTCTTTCAATGCAGGTGAAACAAGCCATCCTTCATCTGCAAAAACAGAAAAAAATATCCGAGAAATTGCAGAATCTACAGTTTGGCAGAATCTACAGTTTGGTGCATCCTGAGAAAGAAAGAAAGCACTGGTGACCTCAACAATGCAAAAAGACCTGGATGCCCACGGAAGACAACAGTGGTGGATGATCGCAGAATAATTGCCATGGTGAAGAGAAACCACTTCACAACAGCCAACCAAGTGAGCAACACTCTGCAGGATATAGGCTTATCAATATCCAAATCTACCATAAAGAGAAGACTGCATGAAGGTAAATACAGAGGGTTCGCTGCACGGTGCAAGCCACTCAAAAGCCTCAAGAATAAGAAGACTAGATTGGACTTTGCAAAAAAAAACTTAAAAAACCAGCACACTTCTAGAAGAACATTCTTTGGACAGATAAAACCAAGATCAACTTCTACTAGAATGATGGAAAGAAAAAAGTTTGGTGAAGGCATTGTCCAGCTCATGATCCAAAGCATACCACATCATCTGTAAAACACGGTGGAGGCAGTGGGATTGCTTGGGCATGCATGGCTGCCATTGGCACTGGGTCCCTACTGTTTATTGATGATGTGACTCAGGACACAAGCAGCCGGATGAATTCTGGGGGTTTCAGAGACATAATGTGTGCTCAAATCTAGCCAAATGCGGCCAAATTGATTGGTCGGCGTTTCATAATACAGATGGACAATGACCCAAAACATAAAGCCAAAGCAACCCAGGAGTTTATGCAGTGTCCCACTACGTGATCGTGGGCACCGCAAACTTGTTTTATTGTGTTTTATATATTATGCCTGTATGCTGTACTTCCTCTCATGTCATATTCTTCCATGTCATTATGTGATTTTTACATGTAAGATCCTTTACACAGGCCTAGTTAGGGTGCACTACACTAGTTTCTCCACAAGATGGGGCAGCGTTACAGTGTATATATAGCTTAGCTCAGGCCCAAGTTAGGCAGTCTTTCTCTGAAGTCCAGGGTTAAAGCCTACAAGATTCAGCCCAGAGGTGTTCATTACACCAGAGTGTGCCCCAGAGAAGTCTTGTGCCGTTCTCCTTATCACTTATGCGAGCCTGCTCAGGGATGACATAACTGTGAGTAACCAGAACTGTATTTACCTCGGCTCACCTATTGCTCACACCGTGACCTCACGTATAATTCCCCTGCTAGGTCTGGCAAACTGCATTAAGAAATCTTGGCGTCACTACAAACAGGATTCATTCCTTTGTGCCTTTAATGAACTGTGTGAACAGGATTGTGCCATTATAGACTGCCTATTGTGAATGAGCCCCAACTGTTTATTGCTTTTATTGGGCCAAAGAACTGTTTAGGACTGTCTGCATCTATTGCGTTACACTTCTACTACGAAACCGCACTGTTAAAACTGCAACATTGTCGATTTTTCAAAAATCAGTAGCGCTGCTTGCTGTATTTGAATGGACTATTTTGCACTTAAGATGGCCGTCTAAAGGAATTTTAATTGTTTGCTGCACCATGACTGAGCAGCTTAGCGGAAAAATATTGGCGCCACTGTGTTGAGAAGCAGGAATTGTATTTCTGCTGCGCCATAACCTCATTTGCATGGACAATATATGCGCTGCCTCCCCTATGCTGAAGTACCTAGAGGGCGTGCAAGGGACAAGGAGGAGTCTGCCTTCGGATATACTGGAAGTGACTTCTTTGCCGAACAGGTCAGCGAGCGGAGCAACGAGAGACACTTCTGTGCCTAGAGAGCAGGACAAGAACAGGACAAGAGATGGGTGAGCCACCTGCCTACTCTCCAGGATCGGAGATGCTACCCTACCGCTGCAGGCAGCCATGTGAAAGCTTTCCCAGACTGAGTTTCTTGTGGCCTGCTCTAATGGAAGAGATACTTGCCGCTGCGGTGCGCAAGACGACTCTGATAAAAAAATTTTTTAAGAGATCACCAAAGCCATCCATGAGAACCCTAGAGACTGTCAGCCCTGCCTGGAACGGAGGTTGGGCACTGTCATTACTTTTAACAAGGACCGAGGTTTTGGCTTCATAAAAGGCCATACTATTGGCCGAGACCTGTATGTAAAAAAGAAGGTCCGTCAAGCGGAGTTACTTACTGGGGCACATGCATAACCTCTGGGAGGGGGAACAAGTGGAATTTACCCCTGCTGAGGGCCTGAGAGGTCCGTATTCCACAGCAGTGACCCGCCCGCGGTCTAAGCCAGAAAATTGGGAGGACTCAGATTACATTTCTCTCCCAGAGGCTGAGCCAGGGGTCCAACTTGAGCCTACCCGAACCACCTACCAGGAGAAAGCTGCATTCATCGGGCCTAACATCTTCTGGCGACCCACAGTATTGGAGAAGCCAGCCCGTATTCATCACTAGAGTTTTTCTCGTAAGGACAGAACCCTAGAGTTAGGCAGTCTTTCCCTGAAGTTTAGTTACGAAGTGGCCATGATGTAGCTGCCTGCTGGGGGAGGCCTCACGTCTCTCTGCTCTCTCCCTGTTGGCTCCACAGTCCAGGGTTAAAGCCTACAAGATTCAGCCCAGAGGTGAGAAGTCCACTTCTACAGCTTACTCCTCCAGGGTGACCAGTGACAAGCTGCAACTGCAGGTATTCAAGGGGATTATTATATATATTTCAAGTCAAAGGATAGCACACGGCCATACTTAAAGGCTTCCCAGACACCTTTGCAAGCAGGTGTAGGACACAGCTTCTGGCATTCACACCTTACAGTTTAAACCCTGAGGACAAAAAAAGCCATCTGCCGGAAAAGCACTGGAAAATAGAGGTTCAAAGATTCTGAAAACCACCTTCAAGTAAGGTTAGAATCAGGCGAGAGTTATTACCAGTCTGAGACTTTTTATACTTCAAAAGCCTAGTCGGAAGCAGTAGCTTTTACATATATAAAGACTAAGAGCCTGTTTTTATCTGAGGACATCACCCTAACCCCGTATGCATGAGACTGTATTTCATACATGGATGTACCAAAGACTGTTTAATCCTTGGATGTAATGTTACCAGGAGCAATGTTCAGTAAAAGTTATAAGCTGGATTGCACCATCCTTGTCTCAGTCTCCAATTCTTCAGTTAACACTACAGTAAATGGTTGTACCACCACAAAAGGTACTGGCGTCACGACTACAAGAGACCTTGCCATAGGCACATTAATACAGACCATCAAGGGCACCTCCAACCACCATCTAGCCTGTGTCCCGTACACCAGAGTGTGCCCCAGAGAATACTTGTGCCGTTCTCCTCATCACTTATGCGAGCCTGTCCAGAGACGACATAACCTTGAGTAACCAGAACTGTATTTACCTCGGCCCACCTAATGCTCACACTGTGACCTCACGTATAATTCCCCTGTCGGTCTGGCATACTTCATTTATTAAAGCAAAAAAGTGGAATATTCTTGAATCTGAACCCAATAGAGCATTTCACTTGTTAAAGACTAAACTTGAGACATAAAGGCCCACAAACAAACAGCAACTGAAAACCGCGGCGGTAAAGGCCTGGCAGAGAATTAAAAATGAGGAAACACAGCGTCTGGTGATGTCCATGAGTTCAAGACTTCAGGCAGTCATTGTTAACAAAGGGTTTTCAACCAAGTATTAGAAATCAACATTTTATTTACCATTATTTAATTTGTTCAATTACTTTTGAACCCCTGAAATGAAGGGATTGAGTTTAAAAAATGCTGTTCGCACTCTATGCAGAGCCGCATTCCTCTATGGACAGTGTGGACAATACTTATGGAAATTGTGAGTAAGCCAGGAAGGCAAGATATATGTGTAATGGCCATGTGAAGTAGTTTATTGATGTATACTCCACCCCTGGAAGATAGTCAGCCAGATCAGAATCGATAACTCGCCCAGAGCCTGTTACTAGGATTGCAGCCACAACTAACTGTGATGTGCTTTGTATGGATTACAATACAAAGACCTCCTGCATGTCAATGAACCTGTACATCTACCCCCAGGCAATTGATTACCAGTAAATGTTCCAGTTATTTATACAAACGGACTCCACTTTATTTCCACACCTCTTTTGCACCCAAAGGTGCTGGCATCACGAACCTCAGAGAACCTGCCTTCCCTGCACGGAAAACCCTGTACCATCAAGGGCTCCTCAACCAACATCTGGCAGGAGATCCCTCAACACCAGAGTGTGCCCCGAAAGAATCCAGTGCCTTACTTCCCATCACTGCATGCCAGCTCAGGGAGCTGCAGAAATGTGAGAACCAACTACTACACCCATCAGGCCATCATACTCACACATTGCCCCCGCGGTCTCTTTTGCTGCACTTCTGCATTTGTAAATCCCAAAATGTGGTCCATCGGTATCTGTTATGGGGTCCATCATTTTACCCCCCCAAAAAAAATAGTGCAGCATGCTGGCCTACTTTTTCCAGCAAATATGTGGAAATTTGTGAAGGATCAGATGTAAAATGAAAAGTTTCTAACCTACAGTACTCTGTTTCTGTGTCTCTTCTAGTCTAGCTCTGCAAATTACGTGAGTAATTTACCTAAAATAGAGTCAATATAAACTAACATACTATTTTGTAATATATATAAGGTCTCCTAACAAGCAAATAGCAGCTGCTCAGAGGCTTGCGCCAAATAAATTGGCCTTTTTATAGTAATATTTTCATCTTTCTACTTCGTAACTCTCACTTCCTGACAGAGTCGCCTCATTATGGACACCCCCTGGTCAGTCATAGTCACTCCTATCTTTGTGAATTTTATTTTCATCCAATACATTTGACATGTAACACAGCGTGTCTTTGATACTCAATGGCCAGGCACCATATGTGCACCTCCTGATAATCGCCTACATTGTCATCATTCTTTACGAAAAATTAAATATCTCCATTTCTGTCATTTGTGGCAAGACATTAATTCACCATATATAAAAGGATGCCCATTCTAGACGATATATCACTATTTTATAGTTTTATTGCCTGAGTATCAGCTTCTGTAAGTAATTGTGCATTGGTTGACGATGCAGCACATTTGGGGGGTGTAATATTAGTCTTTAACAAGGTTTTCCATCACCTAGAGAAAGATTTAAGTTCACTGGTCCAGCACTGTATCCAAAAACCATGGTCAAAGTGGGTTATTGGCATCCCCCATGGAACCTCATGCCTGGGGCAAATGCCCTACCAGTTGCCCCGAAGGTTTCCACATAGATTAGGTCACTTCAGTTATGTACTTACCTGTCTGCACTCCCATGAGGAGTCTGGACGGTACGGCATTGCGGACTAGCAGGCATTGTAGGCAGGAGCTTGACAGCATATTTAACCCTTTCAGCCGCAAAGTTTTGTTTTTGTTTTTCACTCCCTGCCTTTCCAGGGCCATAACTTTTGTAATTTTCCAGTCACATAGCTGTATGAGGGGTTGTTTTTTGTGAGGCAAGTTGCATTTACTAATTCCATCAATTAATATTGCATACGATGTAGAGGGGAGTTGGAAAAAAATTCCAAATTGTGTGAAATTGGGAAAAAAAGGAATTCCACAACAGTATTATGGGTTTTGTTTTTACGGCGTACCCTATATGGTAAGCCTGACCTGTTAATTTCATTCTACAGGTCAGTACGATTACGGTGATGCAACATATGCATAGTTTTTCTTGCGTTTTAATACTCTGACCCCTATAACGTTTTTTTTTTGTAGTTATGTGTACGATGCCATTTGGGCCTCACAATTGTCTGCTAAATCTACCTGTGACGTGACCTCCTGTTCTGACTTGGTATGACTTTGTGACTTTGGTTCAGAATTCACTCTCTGGCTAGGAGTCTGGCTTGTTCTCTGAATCCACTTTTGATTTATGTTGTGCCTGTGTGACTTGTTTCTGGTTTTACCTCCCTCCTTCCCTTTCTTTAACCTGTGTTCTTAACAGGAAAGGGACTGCTGCCCAGTTGAGGGCCACCATTTAAGGGTACAAGTAGTAAAGGACAGTTGTGTGGTTGGGCAGTGATGAGGCAGAGGATGGGAGTGGTAGTGGCCCTAATGATGATGTGTCATGGAGTACTCCCTCAGGCTTTCACGCCCTGTGGTCGGTGCAGTGAAGGAGGGGCATCCTATATCCCCTCGGGGCACTCCCTATTGCTAGGGCTCCTGCATGATAGTAGTATGGGGGTGCCCTTGATGTTGGAGTAGGGTGCAAGGCAGGGCTTGAAATGGAAATGCAATGGCAAGCATGTGGTGTTAGGAGAGTCAGTAACTAGGCCAGATTAAACCTAAAGGGCTTATCTGGGAAATAATATTGATGGCCATCACACAGGATGTGTACGGGGACGTTTAGAGAAAGTTGCAATTATATTTCATCTCAGATAACATTTCTCAGTGGAGATCATTATTTCCCTTTTACAAGGGCCCCAACTCTGATCTATTGTCCTCCATAGACAATTTTTTTTCTGCCTTGGGTAAATTGTATGACAAAGAGATAGTTGCTTTTACTGAGTCAAAGCTGGTTTCATTATGTCAGGGATGCAGATCTGCTGAGGAGTATTGTGCTGACTTCCATAAGTGGCGTGTTGCTTCTAAATGGAATGACCCAGCCCTTAGATGCCCTTTCCATTACTGGTTTTCGGGCACCATCAAAGACTTATTAGTCAGTTATTCATCACCTCACTAACTTGACGAAACTATGACATTAGCTGTACTTTTGGACAGAAGACTCAGAGAACGCAAAAGACAAGGCTTACATCCATTCTATATTCTAGTGCCGACCAGTTCCTCACTCCCACCAAGATGCTAGCCTTCCCCACTAAGCCTATGCAACTGAATGCCACCATGTCTCCGTGGGACCACGGAAATTTTTGTAAGAAGAAGGGGTAGTGTTTCTACTGATCTCATCATCTCCTCAAGACGTGTCCCACTCCCAAACGTCGGTCCTTGGAAGTAAAATCTCTTGGTGGGTCTCGAGAAGACAACCTAGATGAAAAGGTATTCTCTAAAACAGGCATGTCCAAAGTGCGGCCCTCCAGCTTTTGCAAAACTACAACTCCCAGTATGCCTGGATAGCTTACAGCTATTAGGGCATGCTGGGAGTTGTAGTTTTGCAACAGCTGGAGGGCCGCACTTTGGACATGCCTGCTCTAAAACCTCCAAAAAAATATTTTCCCTGTATGTATTTCCTATAAGGACAGGAAACAATCTGGAATTTTCTTTGTAGATTCTGGAACATCAGCTAATTTAATTGCTTACAGTATGGAATATCTTTGCTCTATCAGAACTGACAAATGGTTACATTGAGTTTTGTACCTCTGAAATTTCATTTACTAACCAATGTTAGTTGGAGTCATTCATTCAGAGGTTGGAACTCTCAATGTGATGGAGAATTTACCTATTGATGTCATTTTAATAATGCCCTGGCTCCAACTCTGGACATTTAGAGAAGGGGGGATCAGAATGTTCATACCTGTCTATCGGTATATGGATTTTACTGGTGGCCAACGATGTCTAGAGACATTAGTGTTTATGTCTCAGTATGAGACCTTGATCTCACTTGTTGATGGATTTTATTACCGACTAGCAGAAGGACCCAGCTTTGCATGGGTATATTTCATTTATTTCATTTAATGTTTGTGTGTGTTAAAAGATATCAACAGTATCCACTATAACAGTGGCATCAACAGTACCCCGTCTCTTTAATAGTGACCTACTCAGTGACCTGCCCCCTTAACAGTAACATCCACAGTGGCCTCCCCTTTAACAGTGACCTCCACAGCGGCCGCACCATTATTAGTGACCTCCACAGTACCCCGTCTTGTTAACAGTGATTTACACAATAACCCGCCCCCTTAACAATGACCTCTACAGAGCTTTGTTCCCTTAAAATGTGACCTCCACAACACCCTGCCCCCTTAACAGTGACCTCTACAGCACCCCGCTCGTTAACACTGACCTCCATAGCGGAGTGTCCCCTTAACTGTGACCTCCACAGTTCCCTGTCCCCCTTACAGAGACCTCCACAGTGCCCGCCCCTTTAACAGTGACCTCCACAGCATTACGCCCCCTTATCAGTGACCTCCACAGCAGCCCGCCCCTTTAACAGTGACCTCAACAGCATCCTGTCCCCTTAACAGTGACCACCACAGAAGCCTGCCCCTAGGGTGGCCAGAGGTCCGGTTTTAGGCCAGACAGTCCAGCTTTTAGACTTCCTGTCCTCCGTCCGGCGCAGGGCCTGGATGGACACAGGGAGGTTCTTTTGACAGTGCTGCTGTCTGAGCGTGAGCTGCAAGGAGAAAGTCACCCTCATTCCCACCCCTGCAGCTGACAGAAGTTGATTTTTACCTTCATTTTTTCAATCCCCGTTGATTGCAGTGTGGGAGGGGATGTGGCTTAGCAGGGCCTGGGGGCGGGGTTTTTACTTCTGTCTTTTGAGGGTGACCTGAATGGCCACCCTACCTGCCCCTGAACTGTGACCTCCACAGCACTCCGCTCCCTTAACCGTGTCATCCACAGCGCCTTGCCCTTTTAAAGCTGACTTACAGCAGTAAAGAAAAATGGCTCGGTTATTATGGAAACCTGGTGTAAAACTGTGTGTATGTGGAGACTAAGGGCCTGCAAGCTTCTATTGACTGATAAGGGTCATGTGACAAGGCTTCTATTGGCTAATGCATTTTTTGGGAATATCTCAAGCAGGGATGTCCTTTTGAACAGCTCACTCTCAGACAGCAGCACTGTGCTGTCTGAGCGTGAGCTGCAGGGAGAAACTCACCATCCCTCCCACCCCTGCAGCTGACAGAAGTAGATTTTTTCTTTCATTTTTTTGAATTCCTGTCAGCTGCGGAGTGGGAAGGTGCGTGGCCTAACTTGATCAGGGCGTGGCTTAGCGGGGCCTGGGGGTGGGGATTTTAAGTTTGTCTTTTAAGAGGTGGCGTGAATGGTCACCCTACCTGCCCCCTGAACTGTGATCTCCGCAGCACTCCGCTCACTTAACAGTGTCATCCACAGCGCCCAGCCCCTTTAAAGCTGACCTGCAGCAGTAAAGAAAAATGACTGGGTTGTTATGGAAACTTGGTGTAAAACTGTGTGTATGTGGAGACTAAGGATCTACGAGCGTCTATTGGCTGATAAGGGACTTGTGACCATGTGTAAGGCAGTTGAGATATGAAGAGAAAGACCAGGCTTCTATTGGCTAATGTAGGTCAAGTGATGTGCCATATTTGCATTTTTTGGGAATATCTGAGGGATGGTACGTGCTAGAGAGCTGTGACACGGTCTAAAACCTTCTTGGGCACCTGATGTACCTGTGTGCCAAATTTCGTGATTGTAAATGTGATGGTGCGGATTCCTTTAGCGGACTTACATACATACACACACACACACACACACATAAATACACTCAGCTTTACATTTGCAAGAAAAAGTATCTCCAAAAGCCTTGCTGTTCATCAGTCCACGGTAAGACAAATTGTGGAGTGGAGAAAGTTCTGCACTGCTGCTACTCTCCCTAGGAGTGGCCGTCCTGTAAAGATGACTGCTCAATGAGGTGAAGAAGAATCCTAGAGTGTCAGCTAAAGATTTACAAAAGTCTCTGGCATATGCTAACATCCCTGTTAGCGAATCTATGATACGTAAAACACTAAACAAGAATGGATTTCATGGGAGGATACCACAGAGGAAGCCACTGCTGTCCAAAAAAAACATGGCTGCACGTTTACAGTTTGCACAAGAGCACCTGGATGTTCCACAGCAGTACTGGCAAAATATTCTGTGGACAGAAGAAACCAAAGTTGAGTTGTTTGGAAGAAGCACATAACACTATGTGTGGCAAAAAAGAGGCACAGCACACCAACATCAAGACCTCATCCCAACTGTGAAGTATGGTGGTGGGGGCATCATGGTTTGGGGCTGCTTTGCTGTATCAGGGCCTGGACGGATTGCCATCATCGAAGGAAAAATGATTTCCCAAGTTTATCAAGACATTTTGCAGGAGAACGTAAGGCCATCTGTCCACCAGCTGAAGCTCAACAAAAGATGGGTGTTGCAACAGGACAACGACCCAAAGCATAGAAGTAAATCAACAACAGAATGGCTTAAACAGAAGAAAATACGCCTTCTGGAGTGGCCCAGTCAGAGTCCTGACCTCAACCCGATTGAGATGCTGTGGCATGACCTCAAGAAAGCGATTCACACCAGACATCCCAAGAATATTGCTGAACTGAAACAGGTCTGTAAAGAGGAATGGTCAAGAATTACTCCTGACCGTTGTGCACGTCTGATCTGCAACTACAGGAAACGTTTGGTTGAAGTTATTGCTGCCAAAGGAGGTTCAGCCAGTTATTAAATTCAAGGGTTCACATACTTTTTCTACCTGCACTGTGAATGTTTACATGGTCTGTTCAATAAAAACATGGTAACATTTAATTCTTTGTGTGTTATTAGATTAAGCAGACTGTGATTGTCTATTGTTGTGACTTAGATGAAGATCAGATCACATTTTATGACCAATTTGTGCAGAAATCCATATCATTCCAAAGGGTTCACATACTTTTTCTTGCAACTGTATATATTAGATTTACCATTTTCACAGGAGAAAACTGTTGTTTGAGTGATCGTGTAATGGTCATTTTGTCATTCTTAGGCCCCTTTCACACGGGCGAGAATTCCGCGCTGGTGCAATGCGTGAGGTGAACGCATTGCACCCGCACTGAATCCGGACCCATTCACTTCAAAGGGGCTGTTCAGATGAGCGGTGATTTTCACGCATCACTTGTGCATTGCATGAAAATCGCAGCATGTTTTATAGTCTGAGTTTTTCACGCAACACAGGCCCCATAGAAATGAATGGGGATGCTGGAAAATCGCATAACATTCCGCAAGCAAGTCCGAGACGCCCGTGTGAAAGAGGCCTTAAAGGGGTTGTGCAGGGGTTTTATATTGATGACCAATCCTCAGGATGACCTCTGCTCAGGAGGTATCCAGTCAGCTGTTTGAATAGGAGGAATAGGTCATCATTAGGGATGAGCGAATCGACTTCGGATGAAAAATCCAAAGTCGATTTGCATAAAACTTCGTTCCAATACTGTACAGAGCAGGAGCTCTGTACAGTATTAGAATGTATTGGCTCTGATGAGCAGAAGTTATTGCTTCACAAAGTCTCGCGAGACTTCGGGTAATAACTTCATAAAATAATTTGTACTGTAAAAAAACATTTCCCGAACTCGGGTTCGGTTCGGTTGATTTTCCATTCCCATATTCCAATAACCATAACTTTTCATTTTTCTATTCATATAGACATATGAGGGCTTATTTTTTGCGGGACAATATGCAATTTTTAATGCTACCATTTAATTTACCATGTTTTGTATTGGAAAAACATTTTTTGTGGGGTAAAATAAAAAAAACACACAATGCCACCAAGGTTTTTGAGATTTGCAATCACAGCAGTTCACTGTGCATTAAAAATGACATGATGGCCCTATTCTTCAGCTCGATTACTGCTAGACCAAACTTGTATAGATTTTATTTTATTTCATTACCTTTAAAAAAAACAACTTGCATTGCCATTTTCTGACAGCCATAACTGTTTTTTGTATTTCGTGCTACAGAGCTGTATGGGGCTTGTTTTTTGTGGAACAAACAGTAGTTATTATTGGTACTATTTTGTGATATGTACAGCTTTTTGATCACTTTATTCAATTTTTGGGGGGGACAAGAGGTCTAAAAAATAGTTCAGACATTTTCAGGTGCGGCGATACCTAATATGTTTTCTATTGTTTATATATTTTTATACTAGTAGAAGGACCCGGCTTCGCACGGGTATATTTCATCTATTTAAATAATGATTTTGTGTGTCGTTAAAAGATATTGACAGTATCCCCCATAACAGTGACCTCCACAGTGAACGCCCCTTTAACAGTGACCTCCACAATGCCCGCCCCTTTAACAGTGACCTCCACAGTGGTCTGACCTCTTAACAGTGACCTCCACAGTGAACTCCCCTTTAACAGTAACTTCCACAGTGCCCGCCCCTTTAACAGTGACCTCCACAGTGCCCGGCCCTTTAACAGTGACCTCCACAGCGCCCTGCCCCTTTAAGGCTAGGGCTACAGGACCACATGTGTCGCGCAACATTTTGTCATACCAAAGTCGCGCAACTATTTTTATAATGATAGGCTATGGTGTCGCACTGCGACAAGCTGCGACTCCGACACGACAGTCGCAAAAAATCCCTCCAAATTGGATGCATGTAGCAGTGTAGTTGTGCCCTAGGTGTCGTGCAGCCCTAGCCTAAAGCTGACCCTACAGCAGTGAAGAAAAATGTCTGGGTTGTTATGGAAACCTGGAGCAAAGCTGTGTGTTTGTGGAGACTAAGGGCCTGCGAGCTTCTATAGGCTCATAAGGGACATGTGACCGTATATATGGCAGTTGGGATTTTTTTTTTTTTTACTTTTTTTAACATTTTTTATTTACTATTAGCCCCCTTAAAGGACTATTACATGAGATCTTTTGTTCCCTTGTCCTATTCACCCTAATAGAGATCTATTAGGGTGAATAAGATTCTAATACTCTCCCTGCTGAGCTGTTTCTCATCCACAGCAGCAGCAGGGAGCTTACCATAGCAGGCCTGGGAAGCTTCAGAAGCGTCCCGGCTGCCATGGTAACCGATCGTAGCCCGACAATTTCTCTGCGGCGGTTCCGATCAAAAGACAGAGGGAGCCGCGTCTCTCTGCCTTCCCTCACAAATGCTGTTATTGGTGTTGATCGGGGCATCTTTGGGGTTAAATTGCTGGGTTCGGCTCATAATGCTGTACATGCATGGCATTATGCGTTATGGGGTTAATAAATTACCCAGTGCAAAATAATTGCCCTCCCTGTTTATCAATCATGTTGTCACAAGCTTACCTGTCCAGGCTCCAGCAGCGAGATCTTCGGGAGAGACATGCTGCTAAGCCACACCCCCTAGTGATGCAACAGCATCCTTAGCAACAGGATGCAATGCTCTCTCACACAGCGGGCGTGTGCTGGAAGAGACTAGCGGTGCGATGATTGCTCAGCTGACCTATCGGGTTCTGATCCTGGGACTCGGTGCTCTATTTAAACCGCTTCCTGGCCTTATACCAGTGATAGTCTATGTGTTCCTGGTCCTGGTTGCGTATTTTGGATTACTGGTATTTTGACCTCGGCTTGTCTGCTTAACCACTTTCTGTCTAACTTATTATTACTGAGTTTCCCGTCTGGTTCTGATTTCGGCTTGGCTATTTGACTACTCTTGGTCTCTTGATTTGGTACTTTGTTGTCCTCCTGGTTCTGACCCATTTTAGTACGACTTTGTCTCTGTGTCTTGTCTCTGTCCCTTGGTGTTGTTTTTCTCACATCTTAGCAGAGTAGGGAACGTCGACAAGTTGCGGACATGCTACTTAGAGCTTTCCCTGAGGGGTTCTAGTTAGGACTCACTGTCCGTGTCTGTCCCTATCTACTAACTTTACACATGTTGTATGCTTCTATTGCATTCCTGAAGATATTGGGGGACATTTACTAAGCATGTTGCACCAGAATTATGGCGTAAAATGTGCCAAATTATGCCAAAAATATCAACTGTTTTCTCTAGAATCTTCACCGTAAAGAATGCAACACGCCAGAAATGAGTTATAAATGTCAAAGTGGGCGGGGCTATCAAATAGGCGCAATTTATGCCTCATCCTCTTATCAGCAGAAATGGCTCCAATTTTGGCAGACAATTAAGCCAGCTTATGTGGTGATGTTTTGTGTAAAAAGTCGCATTTATGGCAGAAAGATGCAACTTTTGGTCAAAACGTTGCATTTATGAAAAGAAAAAAAACAACTCGTCGTGGGAACAAGTGACAGGTAAGTATTTATTTTTATCTAATATAAATGAGCTAAACAGCAAGGTTCTGCCAGTAAATTGACATTCAACAAAAACAATAATAAAAACGTCCCAAGTCTGAGACAAAAGTCGCAATTTACCAGTGGAAATGTCACAAATATGCTTCAAAAGTCGCAAATGTGTTTAAAAAATCTGGCAGGTTGTCTGAAATTGCGCATTTCTGTTTAAAAAAAGTCGCATTTTTGTGCTATTGGCGTTAAAATGTCGCAAATCAAGAGAAATAAGCGAATAATCAAGTATATGTTTAAATTGTCACATTTTAAAAGTGACTTTAAAATGATATATGAGGTGAAACAAATCACCACTTTTGATTTATAATGTTAGTATTTTTTTGGTGCAAATTTCGCCATTATTGATAAGTGCCACTCATTGTGTCTGATCAGGGGGTACGATTTGTTTCTAAATTTTGGAAGTTGTTTTACTCTAAATTGAGGCTTACTCTTTTTTTATGTGTCTTTAATCCACAATCTAATGGTAAGACATTTAAATCAATCCTTAGAACAATATTTGAGATGTTATGTTTCCAACAATCGATCTGATTGGGTATCTCATTTAGCATTTGGAGAGTTTGTCATTAATAGCCATTTGCAACTATGGGTTTCACCTACGATGTTGGTCCTTTTCATCTTCTAGTTCTGATAATCCAGAGGTTGATATCACTGCAGACAAACTGTGCATAGTTGAACCTAAGAAGAAACCAGGTTATTCAAAAGAAGGGGGCAGATAGGAAATGTGCTCAGGATTTGAGTTTTGTAGAAGGAGATAAACTATGGCTCTTCATGCAATGAGCCCCTGAGGAGCCAGAGCAGAGGATGGGGGTATTAGAGGCTCTGATGAGGTATTGTGTCATGGTGTACATCCTTAGGGTGTATGTGCCATATTCCCTCACCTGCAGCAGTATCTGTAAAGTTGTGATTTCAATGACCACTCAATTTAAAAAGGTTTCCTATTGGTTTATCATGGTCATGGTGGACCATGTAGAAATGTAAATTGTGCACAGAACAGTTTTTTTTTTAAGCGACTAGGTCACCAGGTGAGCAGCTCCAATGTGTGCTTATCTCTATACACTCTGTCACAAAGGGTATTATTCAGTGTTGCGCTTAACTCATTTTAAAGGGTGTTATCAGAGATATAGCTATAGGGGTGCACAGGTAGCAGTCACACCTGGTCTCTGATGGCTGAAGGGGGAACACAGTCCATTTTACTACATAGGATGATGCAAGTATTTTAAATGGCAGATGATAGGGGCCTTTTACAGCAGACCCAGGGGTCTCAAGTCACACCTCTGGGTGGTATCCACAAAATTCCAAATCACCTCAGAGTTGACATTCCTTATCTATCAGAAATACCTCTAGCAATGCACCCAGAAGTCCTACTAGCTCCCCACAGCCTGGGCACACTGTGCACTCATATTGAAATTCTTTGAAAGTCTTTACCTCATGCCTACTTGAGTAAGAAAGGTCTCGTATTAGGCTTCTTCTTCGTGACACTTCATTTTTAGCTCTGAGGCAGATTTCCTGAGCGGCAGACATATGATGAGCCAGGACCATGTTGCATTTTGTGTCAGAAGAAACCAATATTTTGATCTTTACAGACAGTTTTGTCAAATGTCTGCAACATTTCTAAACATCAAACTGTTGCTTTCTTCTACCTGATAAATACCTGAATGAAGAACACATTTGCTGTCTTATTTTTTTTAAAAAAACATGGTTTACATGGAATTAAATAATTGAGAAGGATTTTATTACTGGTTTTATTACAGTTTTATCAATACAAAAAGTATGAAGATATACATAGAGAATATATCTTAGCTGGTCATAACATTGTTCTCTTTGAACAGTCAAAGCTGCATTCCCTCTGCTAGTGCTCGTCAGTAGATCTCTCACTAACCCTCGCACCTGCTTCCACTAATGGCTTTTTGTACCGTAATATCGTCTCAACATGTCAAGGTGACAGTCCATATGCAGTTGGATGACCTAACAGTTGGATGACCTAACAAATAGCTAGTTGTGGTAAGGCCTCAGTCAACATTTAACCTCCTGCATGTAGAGGATCAATCAAGGGCCCATGTGACCCTATAATTCTCAAATGTTATAAGAGGAGAAACAGAATTGAAGCAACAGAGAAATAGGGAAAGGCATAGAGGAGAAAGGAGGAAGAGCCAACACAAGAGAAAGTGGGGTAAAAAAAAAACACAACCCGACTTCCATGATCAACCAGTGAGTAGAGAATCATACTCTGCTGTATCCATGAATATCATCCACAGGTTTCAAAGTACTAAATGCTGACGTGTGTTCATGCTACAACTAACTCTTCCATTAGATGAATGCCCCTGATTTCCTCAGAGCACTCATGCAGAGAGGGCACTATAGTTGACCTCCAGTGTCTGAGGATTACCATCCTAGCTGTCACTAGTAGGTGACACAAGATGTTCCTTTTGACTTGTGCCAAATTTCTAGCTATATGTCACTCTCGCTCACCACACCGGGCATAGGAGGAAAAAGGGATACTGGAATAAGGCCTGGAAACTAGGGAAGGAAGATGGACACCTTCTAGAGAAAACCCTAACTCCAGTCCTGACAGACTACCAGTATGAACAGGCCCCAAAGGTAGGCAAGTTCATACACCGGATACCTAGAATCCTATCTCACCCTATAGGACCCTGGAACTAATGTCAGGACTGAGTCAACATGTTCCTCCAAAGGGAAGGACAAACAGGATTCTCCCTCAGGCCTAATGACAAACAACAGGGAAAGTCAACACCCACATATAGCAAAACAAAATACAAAAGGGAATGGAAACCCTTATCTTTAATGAAGCTTTAGTAGCACCAGGAACTCAGCCGAGAACCAAACACAAGCTAACCACAAGTCAAACAGAAGCTATAAACCGCACAGCATAGTGGGAGAAACAACAATAAATAGAGAAGGTTAAATTACCACAATAGCAACACCTGGGGATAGAAGGTGCGGCAAGCACCAGAAACAACCCAGATGTCATTTGATCCAAAAGGAAAACATGTCAAATCAAACCACATGTTGCCAGCCTTACAGATCTCCTGCCACCTGTCGTTCGTATGTCTTGGTATGTCTGTGACACTATGAGAGATAAGAGTGTGCATTGAGGGGTATTATGTATACAGTTTTCTGAGAAGTGCCTATAGATCTGGAGGATGCACTCCCAAAACCGATTTTATATCAGGGCAAGTCCACCAAATGTGCAACATTGTACCCCTTTCCATGCCGCAACACCAACAAACCTCTGGGACTGATGGGTACATCCGATGTACTAGCACAGGGCAGTAATACCACCTTGTTAGTATCTTCTCTTTTACCTGGGACACCGGAAACATACTGTGTGTTAAGGTAAACATCCTTAGGACCTCAGGTCCAGAAAAGGTAACCCCTAGTTCATCCTCCCATTTTTTTTGAAGTATGAAGCTCGGCCGGAGTTACTGAGTTCAAGAAGAAAATGATACATGCAGGAAAGACATCTTGACATAGGAGAAACATCTTATTAAACACAGACAGCAAGGGAATCTAATTTTCTGTAGGGAACGTACTTTGCAAGAAGGAGTGTAGTTGTTCATATTCCATTAACGACAACCGCAAGGCTGGAGCCCTAGATTGTACATGTTCAAATTTAGGCAATGAACCTGCCTCAAGTACCTCATCCAATCTAGGGACCTTACTAGATTTCCATATTATAAATCATTGTACCCCCACCCCGAGGACATTCTTCCTGGTCTAGTAGATATCTGTCCTTTAGCAATCCAAGTATCCCATATTGCAAAGCAAAATTTGCCCAAAGGAAAAAAGGGCGCTTAAAGGGTGAGAAGTTCAAATAACAAGCCTCCAAATACAGGAAAAAGTGGTTACTGTGTTTATTGTTTATTGTTTCACCTGATGTTCAGTGCAACTGTAATGGAGGCAGATAGGAGTGATAGAGTTTGACTGGTTGATGCTGCCTATTACGTCCGTGTTCAACTTTGGCAGGGGCCAAGCCGCCGTCTGGGTCAGTATATGTGGTATGTTTCCACTGGACTTGGAGGTTGAGTGGAGGGGCGGACATTAGGCGCAAAGACACAACCAGAATTTTGCAAGGTTTTTATTGTTACTGTGACAACGCGTTTCGGGGTTCTGCGGACCCCTTTTTCAAGTCTGGTGGAGAAGCTGCTGGAAAGGAGTGCGCTTCTCCCAGCTTCTGGACGCCGCATGTCAAGGCGTGAGCACCCAAAAATGGTGCCTGACCAAGGTGCTGTCTATCCTCCGGCCGAAGCCATCTGGCAATTCGTAAGTCCCAGGGAGCCATTTGCAACTCTAGAGCCACCCACTGTTTTGTAGCCACCAAGTGAGCCAAGTCTCAGTGGATCTGGCCTTTCTCAAGATGTCTCTATGCACTTGTGGCCCACTAGTACCACACACAAAACGTGTAAAAGCCTTCTGATGGGCCCTAAAATAGCCCACTGGGAGGCAAATAGGGAGGGCTTGAAAGTAATATAGGAATTTTGGGAGGATATCTATTTTAATCACATACATTCTCCCAAACCAGCAGAGACATTTGTAGCTATAAGACTACAAATCTAGTAGAGTTTTCTGCTATAGGGGCATATAATTAAGAGTCTGTATAAGGTGCAGTTTAGATGGGATCTGTACACCAAGATAAGTGATACTTATCTCCTGCCATTTGGATCCAAAATTCTCTTTCAAGGCCTGGAGCTCCTGAACGGGAAAGGGAAATATTGAGAGCCTCAGTTTTGGACACATTCCTTTTAAAATTGCTCAGACCACAGGTAAAATTCTTTAAGGACTGAAGGAAGATAGGTGTGGAAACATATAATAATAGGTCATCCAAGAAGTACCATGTTTTAAAGGGGCAGTCTCATCACAAACATTAGTGCCACAGTCGAGCGATCTGCCACCAATGTGTTTGATCTGATAACCTTTTTAACACTTTGTCCTGTGCTTCCAATCATTGGTGGTCTCACTGTTGTGATCCTCATGGTCAGCAATTATAGTCGGGTATCGTATCCAATGCTTCAAGAGGGAAAGCAGGGGATATCAGCTGCTCACTGGAGATGTTGATTGGGCAAATTCTTAAGTCCTGTCCTTGCCTATCTCAAATGTAAAATTATTGGCAGTAGTGCCTTGAGTCAACAGCATAAGGCCAGCATAGTGGCTCACTAGTACTCACATTAGCACTGGTGCCTTGCAGAAACTGGGCCCTGGGTTCAAATCCAGCTTTAGGCAACATCTGCATAGAGTTTCTCTGGGTTCTCGAGTTTCTAATATACTGAGAGGTGTTCTAGACTGTGATCCCCACTGGGGACAGTAAGTGATGGAGTCTGCAGGATATATTGGTGCTATATAAGCAAAAGAAATACAATTAACAAAAAAGCAAACTGTTCCGTTCATGTCTAAGTAAGGCCACTTTCACACTAGTGTTTTTACTGGATCCGGCAGGGTTCAGCAAAAACGCTTCCGTTACTGATAATACAACCATCTGCACCTGTTATGAGCGGATCCGGTTGTATTATCTTTACCATAGCCAAGACCGATCCGTCATGAACTCCATTGAAAGTCAATGGGGGACGGATCCGTTTTCTATTGTGTCAGATTGTGTCAGCGAATACAGATCCGTCCGCATCCCAGGACGGAAAGCAAACCACAGCTTGCTGCGGTTTGCTCTCCAGTATGAGAATGAAACGGAATGCATTTTAGAGCACTCCGTTCTGTTCAGTTACGTTTTGTCCCCATTGACAATGAATGGGGACAAAAGGGAAGTGTTTTTGTTTTTTTCGGCATTGAAACCCTATGACAGATCTCAATACCGGAAAATAGTAACGCTAGTGTGAAAGTAGCCTAGAACAACAATCCTCTTCTGTTATTCCTCCACAAAGCTATAAATAAATTGACAACTGGAAGGTACAATTCCATTGGCTGTGTCCCTACACTATCTGCAGCGACCTCCTGAGGAGCCAGTGTAGAGGATGGGAGTGGTAGTGGCCCTGATAAAGTGTTGTGTCATGGTGTACACCCTCAGGCTGTTGTTCCCTGAGGATCGGTGCAGTGGCAGAAGAATGAGCCAAGAGTTGAACATAGTCTTTTCTTTTTACTAAGTGCAATGTACAACTTGAAATATATGTAGTAGCAGTGGGCTTTAAGTGCAATTCTTCTCTGGCACCAGGAAGAAACCTGGAGGCAGGTTGGTTGGTGGCAATTCAGCACTTAGGTGAAACTGGCCTAGCGGTTGTTTGCTGATAGGTGGTATGGCTGTAGTCCCTCACCTTACAGCAGTATCTGATGCAGATGTAGCAGTTCACTCTGCTGTCTGGAATCTCAAAGCTTTACTTGAGGACAATTGGGTATTTCTACCTGAAGAAACTGTAACAGGAGCAGAAGCTCTGCAACCTGCCTCTTCTCCACTCTATGTCCACACAGGAACTCTCCTTCTTGGCAGGGAGCAGGACCAACCCACTCCTACCAAGAGTGGTTAACTCTGTTCCTGCCAACCTTTCTTTGCTAGTAATAACAAACAGTAACAAACAGTAAAATACACAACATAACAATGTACAATTTGTAGTACCCTCAGGTCTGGGGTATCACATATCCAATCAGTGTAGAAAAACTCTCGAAGGAAATGATGTCCATAGAGCTGGTAGCAACTTTTTAATATATTCTCCCTGCCAGTTCACTGTACGCAGGAAGAGAAATCCACCTTGTGATACACTATTTAATAAACTGCATGCACTGGGTATGAAATAATTAGTTTCCATGTCACAAAACTAGTCATGTGATTAGAAGTTTGGAGAACTGTGATTTTCTGATTATTTCTGCATGTCTTTTCCAGAGGTCTAGGCAGCAGACTGCCAAGCAGAGAATAGTACGCATGTTAAAGTGCCAGGTGCACAATGATGTTGGCACCGAATCATAACAACATTTTGTTCTGCCTGTCCTCCAGCCATGAATATAATGACCATTACTTCCATGAAATGCAAAATGTGGTTTATCTCACCATGAAAAATGCAGGGTCTTGACAATCTGGAAGATGCCATACTTGATACTTCATGTACCACAATGCTGTAGTCTCTAGGCGATAAATGACAGAACAGAACAGATGCTGAATCCAACTGTAGACAAAAACGCTGAATTCTTCAAGTGACTTCTACCGTCAAATTTATAACCTAAGTATTGCTGCTCGGTTATATGAAGTTGTAAGAGGTGGGAAAAACCATGTTAAATAAAAACCTTACCGGGGTTGTCCACTTTTTAAAAATATTTTTAAACCCCCTCCTGCAAGACCTGTGAAGGGAAGTATATTTTCCTGCTCCCTGCCTCTCGGTTCTGGCTCTATGGGTACATTCCCTGAATATAAATTTCCTGTACAGTCAGGGTCATGTGTACTGCCGCAACCAATGACTGGCTTCAGTGTTGACGCATCTGCCATGTCAGGCCCGACACCAGCGGTGAGTATGGGAGTGGTAGTCCATGTGGTGGTGGAAATCCTCCTCCGGCACTCCCCTAGTGGTCACATGTAGAGTGAGGAGGGTGCACACCATTTCCCCTGTGATGCACCATAATGAAAGAAGGTCTCCTGTCTGATGTAAGGTGGGGTGTCCTTGGTGTTGGGGTTCTGATGTGGTGCACTGCAGGGATTCATGGTGGTGTGGCGTAAATAGATGGCAGCTGTCAGACTGTACCATTAACCAATACTTTACTGAAAGTTGCACTGCCGCATCCAGATCACTATGCTTCACTGTATTTCAGCCTAGTAGTGGAATATTTCTCTCAAAAATGGGGTTCTACAATGCTCACCGTGGGGTGTAGAGTCTATTATGATGCAATGGCTTAACCCTCAATGTAATGGACAGAAGTTAACATAACATAGACATAACATAATTTTACTCAACTACACACTAGAAAATATAGCATATGACAAATTGCATGGTTATACATGTCAATATGCAGTGGCCTCCGGGTCACTGCATATCCCCAAGTAGACATGTCACTGCTGAGGCACTTGGCTCTAGAACTAGAGTTGAGCGAACACCTGGATGTTCGGGTTGAGAAGTTTGGCCAAACTTCCCGGAAATGTTCGGGTTCGGGATCCGAACCCGACCCGAACTTCGTCCCGGACCCGAACCCCATTGAAGTCAATGGGGACCCAAACTTTTCGGCACTAAAAAGGCTGTAAAACAGCCCAGGAAAGGGCTAGAGGGCTGCAAAAGGCAGCAAAATGTAGTTAAATCCCCTGCAAACATATAACTAATATCAATTGGAGAGAGGTCCCATAGCAGAGAATCAGGCTTCATGTCACCCACCACTGGAACAGGCCACTGTCAGATATTTAGACCCCGGCACCCAGACAGAGGAGAGAGGTCCCATAACAGAGAATCAGGCTTAATGTCAGCAGAGAATCAGTCTTCATGTCATAGCAGAGAATCAGGCTTCACGTCAGCCAACACTGGAACAGTCCATTGTCATATATTTAGGCCCCGGCACCCAGACAGAGGAAAGAGGTCCCATACAGAGATTCAGGCTTCATGTCATAGCAGAGAATCATGCTTCACGTCACCCAAAACTGGAACAGTCCATTGTCATATATTTAGGCCCCGGCACCCAGACAGAGGAAAGAGGTCCCATAACAGAGATTCAGGCTTCATATCAGCAGAGAATCAGTCTTCATGTCATAGCAGAGCATCAGGCTTCACGTCAGCCAAAACTGGAACAGTCCACTATCAGATATTTAGACCCCGGCACCCAGACAGAGGAGAGAGGTCCCATAACAGAGATTCAGGCTTCATGTCAGCAGAGAATCAGTCTTCATGTCATAGCAGAGAATCAGGCTTCACGTCAGCCAAAACTGGAACAGTCCATTGTCATATATTTAGGCCCCGGCACCCAGACAGAGGAGAGAGGTCCCATAACAGAGATTCAGGCTTCATGTCAGCAGAGAATCAGTCTTCATGTCATAGCAGAGAATCAGCCTTCATGTCAGCCAAAACTGGAACAGTCCATTGTCATATATTTAGGCCCCGGCACCCAGACAGAGGAGAGAGGTCCCATAGCAGAGATTCAGGCTTCATGTCATAGCAGAGAATCATGCTTCACGTCACCCAACACTGGAACAGGCCACTGTCAGATATTTTTAGGCCCCGGCACCCAGACAGAGGAGAGGTTCATTCAACTTTGGGTTGCCCCGCAATATAATGGTAAAATGAAAATAAAAATAGGATTGAATGAGGAAGTGCCCTGGAGTACAATAATATATGGTTAAGGGGAGGTAGTTAATGTCTAATCTGCACAAGGGATGGACAGGTCCTGTGGGATCCATGCCTGGTTCATTTTTATGAACGTCAGCTTGTCCACATTGGCTGTAGACAGGCGGCTGCGTTTGTCTGTAATGACGCCCCCTGCCGTGCTGAATACACGTTCAGACAAAACGCTGGCCGCCGGGCAGGCCAGCACCTCCAAGGCATAAAAGGCTAGCTCTGGCCACGTGGACAATTTGGAGACCCAGAAGTTGAATGGGGCCGAAGCATCAGTCAGTACGTGGAGGGGTGTGCACACGTACTGTTCCACCATGTTAGTGAAATGTTGCCTCCTGCTAACACGTTCCGTATCAGGTGGTGGTGCAGTTAGCTGTGGCGTGTTGACAAAACTTTTACACATCTCTGCCATGCTAACCCTGCCCTCAGAACAAAAACTGTGCTTTGACGGACACCAAATAACTTGACCAGCTACAGCAATAACCACAGATTTAGCTGAATATAAATTGTAGGCCTAGTATTTAGGCCCTGGATGACAGGTATACGTTTACGGACAGAATTAGACTTGGAAATGCACGGTAGCGTGTGAAGTTATTGTGGATGACCCTATCCGCACCTTCAATCTAATATACCCTTTATGAATAGATTTGAAGTAGGCCTGATACAGCAGAAACCACTAATTTAGGGAATTGCTAAGTTGGGAATTGTATTTCAACCCAGAACAAAAACTGTGCTTTGGCGGACACTAAATGAATTGACCAGCCTCAGCAATAAACACAGATTTAGCTGAATATAAATTTTAGGCCTATTATTTAGGCGCTGGATGACAGGTATACGTTTACGGACAGAATTAGACTTGGAAATACACGGTAGCGTGTGAAGTTGTAGAGGATGACCCTATCCGCACCTTCAATCTAATATACCCCTTTATGGATAGATTTAAAGTTGGCCTGATACAGCAGAAACCACTGATTTAGGGAATTGCTAAGTTGGGAATTGTATTTCAACCCAGAACAAAAATATATCCTTTGCCAGACAGCAGACAGTATTACAATTGGCTGGCCACAGCTGAAACACCAGATTTAGGGTACTGCTATTTTGGCAATTATACTTCACTCCTCAATAAAATAGCAAGCACAGCCAAGCCCCTGATGTAGGATATAGCAAAAAAATAACCACACTATTGATGGTTAAATGGACTTGGTGGCAGCTTGTCTGGCGCACCACAAGACACAAAATGGCCGCCGATCACCCCAGAAAAAAGTGACTGAAAAACGCTCTGGGCAGCCTAAAAACATTGACCAATTAAATAGCAGCAGTTCAATGATACACAGCTGTAGATCGATCACTGAATTAAGTGTTTCTGATGAGTTAATCACTGCCTAATCTCGCCCTAACGTCGCAGCTGCAACCTCTCCCTACACTGATCAGAGCAGAGTGACGTGCGGCACTACGTGACTCCAGCTTAAATAGAGTCTGGGTCACATGCTGCACTGGCCAATCACAGTCATGCCAATAGTAGGCATGGCTGTGATGGCTTCTTGGGGCAAATAGTATGACGCTTGTTGATTGGCTGCTTTGCAGCATTTCAAAAAGCGCCAAGAAAGCGACGAACACCGAACCCGAACCCGGACTTTTACAAAAATGTTCGGGTTCGGGTCCGTGTCATGGACACCCCAAAATTAGGTACGAACTAGGTACTATACAGTTCGGGTTCGCTCATCCCTATCTAGAACCCATGTTCGGGTGTGTATCATTGCTGTGGAATGTGATCTATGGATTACAGATGGGTGAATCTGTCGTGGTTCAGTTCGGTTCAGGTTCGCCAAAATGTTAAAAAAAAAAATGTTTTGAACCAGAACTTGTTTGGGCCAAACCAGATTTGCTTCAATTGCCCTGGAAATTGGTATATAACACCCTCTAGTTCCTAAGACTCAGAGTTTTTTTTAGGAAAACATGTTATCTCTTTTTATTCATAACACACACAGTGTTATGAGATAAAAAAAATTGGGACCAAGCATCCAAAAATGATGCCTTGATGTGGTCAGAATGCCTGCCCATAACGCACACACAAGTATTAATTGTCACAAGATAAAGTGGCTCGTTGTGAGCAAGCCTATAACAATTCTCCCTTTTAATTGGGAGCAGCAGCAGTGCAGTGTGGATGTGAAGAGAATAGGGTAATAAGAGGCACGTGGGCACAATAGTAGTGGCAGCAGAAGCAGCATAGCCGGAAATATATAAGGTAGTAGGTCAGCTGTCTATGGGCAGTAGTAGTAATGGTAGTGGTGGCAGATACGTAGTGCTAATAGTAGTGGCAGTAGGGGATTAGTGGCGAGGAGCAGCAGTTAAGGTGGTGGCGACAGCCTTACGGAACACGATGGTAGGCAGGAAGCAGCAGTGGCATAGTGGCATCAGTGGCTTGATGGAGGCAGCAACAGACATATGGAACATGTTGCTAGGTAGGCAACAGCAGTGGCATAATGGTGGAAGTGGCATGGTGGAGGCAGCAGCATCATTCTTTACGGAACATGATGGTAGGCATGCTGCAGCACTTGTATGATGATGGCAGTGGCATGATGGAGGTAGCAGAAAATGATGGCAGGCAGGCCACAATGGTGGCATGATAGCAGCAGTGGCATGATGGAGGCTGTGGCATGATGGTGACAGCAGCAGTATGATGGAGGCAGCAGCAGCCATACAGAAAATGTTGGTAGGCAGGCAGCAGCAGTGGCATGATGAAAGCAACAGCAGCAGCAGCAGCTGTACAGACCATTTTGGTAGGCAGGCCACAGCAGTGGTATGATGTTGACAGTGCTTTGATGGAGGAAGCAGAGGCTTTAAAGAACATGATGGTAGGCAGGCAACATGATTGTAGGCAGTATGGAAGGCAGGCAGACAGCAACAGTGGCAAGACGGGCACTATCAGCAAGGCCAGATCTATTCATCTCAGCCAAAAGAAAATTCTCCTGAATCCAGAATGGTTCATTTTGACAAAAGTTATGTTTTCTACACTGGCGGAGGACAACTTGCTCCGTTTAGGTGTCAACACACCCCCTGTGGTGCTGAAAACCCTCCCTGAGATAACATTGGAGTCTGGGCAAGAAAGAAAGTGTACTTTTGTACATTTCGGGCCAATGTTCTATTCTGCCTGCTCAGAAATTGAGGGTATGCACTGGAAAAGGGTCAGAGTGTAGGTAGGCCTGATGAGGCGACTGAACTGGCTGCTGCTTGTGTCAACAGAAGGGGGGTGACTCAGCGGGGGCAGAGAGGGGCCTGGCGTAAGGCGTTTGCTCGCATAGAGCTATGGCAAGCTGCGAACACAGTGTTTCCTGGTAATAACGTAATTTGTCCTCACATATCTTGGCATATCTACTGTGAGGGGGGCACATATCTTGGCATATCTACTGTAAAGGAGGGCACATATCTTGGCATATCTACTGTGAGGGGGCACATATCTTGGCATATCTACTATGAAGGGGAGATATCTTGGCATATCTACTGTTAGAGGGTGCATATCTGTGAGTAGACCTGGGGGAATGAAACACTGGGTAGAAAATAAAAGTAGGCACATAAGGACTAATTCACATACAGTACAGACCAAAAGTTTGGACACACCTTCTCATTCAAAGAGTTTTCTTTATTTTCATGACTATGAAAATTGTAGATTCACATTGAAGGCATCAAAACTATGAATTAACACATGTGGAATTATATACATAACAAAAAAGTGTGAAACAACTGAAAATATGTCATATTCTAGGTTCTTCAAAGTAGCCACCTTTTGCTTTGATTACTGCTTTGCACACTCTTGGCATTCTCTTGATGAGCTTCAAGAGGTAGTCACCTGAAATGGTCTTCCAACAGTCTTGAAGGAGTTCCCAGAGATGCTTAGCACTTGGCCCTTTTGCCTTCACTCTGCGGTCCAGCTCATCCCAAACCATCTCGATTGGGTTCAGGTCTGGTGACTGTGGAGGTCAGGTCATCTGGCACAGCATTCCATCACTCTCCTTCATTGTCAAATAGCCCTTACACAGCCTGGAGGTGTGTTTGGGGTCCTGTTGAAAAATAAATGATGGTCCAATAGCATGCCGCTGCAAGATGCTGTGGTAGCCATGCTGGTTCAGTATGCCTTCAATTTTGAATAAATCCCCAACAGTGTCACCAGCAAAGCACCCCTACACCATCACACCTCCTCCTCCATGCTTCACAGTGGGAACCAGGCATGTAGAGTCCATCCGTTCACCTTTTCTGCGTCGCACAAAGACACGATGGTTGGAACCAAAGATCTCAAATTTGGACTCATCAGACCAAAGCACAGATTTCCACTGGTCTAATGTCCATTCCTTGTGTTCTTTAGCCCAAACAAGTCTCTTCTGCTTGTTGCCTGTCCTTAGCAGTGGTTTCCTAGCAGATATTCTACCATGAAGACCTGATTCACACATGCTCCTCTTAACAGTTGTTCTAGAGATGTGTCTGCTGCTAGAACTCTGTGTGGCATTGACCTGGTCTCTAATCTGAGCTGCTGTTAACCTGCGATTTCTGAGGCTGGTGACTTGGATGAACTTATCCTCCGCAGCAGAGGTGACTCTTGGTCTCCTTTCCTGGAGCGGTCCACATGTGAGCCAGTTTCTTTGTAGTGCTTGATGGTTTTTGTGACTGCACTTGGGGACACTTTCAAATTCTAACAGTCTATTCAGTAGGATTATCAGCTGTGTATCCACCTGACTTCTCCACAACGCAAATGATGGTCCTAACCCCATTTATAAGGCAAGAAATCCCACTTATTAAACCTGAAAGGGCTCACCTGTGAAGTGAAAACCATTTCAGGTGACTACCTCTTGAAGCTCATCAAGAGAATGCCAAGAGTGTGCAAAGCAGTAATCAAAGCAAAAGGTGGCTACTTTGAAGAACCTAGAATATATCATATTTTCAGTTGTTTCACACTTTTTTGTTATGTACAGGTCCTTCTCAAAAAATTTGCATATTGTGATAAAGTTCATTATTTTCTGTAATGTACTGATAAACATTAGACTTTCATATATTTTAGATTCATTACACACCAACTGAAGTAGTTCAAGCCTTTTATTGTTTTAATATTGATGATTTTGGCATACAGCTCATGAAAACCCAAAATTCCTATCTAAAAAAATTAGCATATCATGAAAAGGTTCTCTAAACGAGCTATTAACCTAATCATCTGAATCAACTAATTAACTCTAAACTCCTGCAAAAGATACCTGAGGCTTTTAAAAACTCCCAGTCTGGTTCATTACTAAAAACCGCAATCATGGGTAAGACTGCCGACCTGACTGCTGTCCAGAAGGCCATCATTGTCACACTCAGGCAAGAGGGTAAGACATAGAAAGAAATTTCTGAACGAATAGGCTGTTCCCAGAGTGCTGTATCAAGGCACCTCAATGGGAAGTCTGTGGGAAGGAAAAAGTGTGGCAGAAAACGCTGCACAACGAGAAGAGGTGACCGGACCCTGAGGAAGATTGTGGAGAAGGACCGATTCCAGACCTTGGGGGACCTGCAGAAGCAGTGGACTGAGTCTGGAGTAGAAACATCCAGAGCCACCGTGTACAGGCGTGTGCAGGAAATGGGCTACAGGTGCCGCATTCCCCAGGTCAAGCCACTTTTGAACCAGAAACAGCGGCAGAAGCGCCTGACCTGGGCTACAGAGAAGCAGCACTGGACTGTTGCATGTCATTTGGAAATCAAGGTGCCAGAGCCTGGAGGAAGACTGGGGAGAGGGAAATGCCAAAATGCCTGAAGTCCAGTGTCAAGTACCCACAGTCAGTGATGGTCTGGGGTGCCATGTCAGCTGCTGGTGTTGGTCCACTGTGTTTTATCAAGGGCAGGGTCAATGCAGCTAGCTATCAGGAGATTTTGGAGCACTTCATGCTTCCATCTGCTGAAAAGCTTTATGGAGATGAAGATTTCATTTTTCAGCACGACCTGGCACCTGCTCACAGTGCCAAAACCACTGGTAAATGGTTTACTGACCATGGTATTACTGGGCTCAATTGGCCTGCCAACTCTCCTGACCTGAACCCCATAGAGAATCTGTGTGATATTGGGAAGAGAAAGTTGAGAGACGCAAGACCCAACACTCTGGATGAGCTTAAGGCCGCTATCGAAGCATCCTGGGCCTCCATAACACCTCAGCAGTGCCACAGGCTGATTGCCTCCATGCCACGCCGCATTGAAGCAGTCATTTCTGCAAAAGGATTCCCGACCAAGTATTGAGTGCATAACTGAACATCATTATTTGAAGGTTGACTTTTTTTGTATTAAAAACACTTTTCTTTTATTGGTCGGATGAAATATGCAAATTTTTTTAGATAGGAATTTTGGGTTTTCATGAGCTGTATGCCAAAACCATCAATATTAAAACAATAAAAGGCTTGAACTACTTCAGTTGTGTGTAATGAATCTAAAATATATGAAAGTCTAATGTTTATCAGTACATTACAGAAAATAATGAACTTTATCACAATATGCTAATTTTTTTAGAAGGACCTGTATATAATTCCACATGTGTTAATTCATAGTTTTGATGCCTTCAGTGTGAATCTACAATTTTCATAGTCATGAAAATAAAGAAAACTCTTTGAATGAGAAGGTGTGTCCAAACTTTTGGTCTGTACTGTATATCCTCTCTGTAGCTCTGTGTAAGGTATGTAATCTATAATACATGCAGTTTCATTGCTATAAGCGGCGTGCAAAATGCTACAGGGGGGCCCAATGAGACTTTATCGCCCAAGGGCCCACATGAACCTGGAGCCGGCCATGCATGGAGGTCAGAGACACCATTGCAAAGCACCAGAGAAACAGGTTAGGTACACCGACAGAACCAGGCTGAATTCAGGCAGGCAGGGTACATGCATATCCAAGGAACAGACTCAGGTTCAGGGCAGACAGAACTAGGTCTGAATACAGACCACAGGCAGAAGGAGTGCAGGCAAATGAACAGATCAGGATAAGAGATACAGGTCAGGTGATAGACAAATAGATAATACACAGGATGTTGCACAGGCCTGGGGAAGGACACACAACACAGAATATATATCAGGGCTAATGAGCTTATAAGTCAAACAGGTGCACACACAGAGCCAGAGAAGGTTAACCTTTGGCCCTAATACACACACAAGAAGCTGACTCCGAGCACACGGGACAGCGGTGGCCATGAACCGCCATTATAACAGGACTCATATTTACTCTCTCCTATGCCCAAATTAAATCACAAAAACTTTGGATACACCTCGATTTTTCAATGTTTTTTTCATCCTGAAAATCGAATTGTTAATATGCACTATTTTTGCAATATAAATCAACTATTCTCCAATATCCCAAAACCCAATGTGCCATCATTTTTAATCCAAATGATCAATGTTCCATTGTCCTAGAACTCAAGGGTCAGTGTACCATTCTTCAGTTACACAACGGACAGTGTTTCATCTTTCTACAATCCAAGTGTTTTGCACGGGGAATCTAGTTGCCTAGGAGCAATTCGCATATCTGGTTTATCACCCACTGATAACACCTCCCCCGTGAACATTGAAGTCAGAGAGAGGAAAGATTTAAATGTATAAAGTTTTAATATATCTTTTCCCATAAAGTTATATGTTATAGACTATAATCAGTCTGGTCAGCGCTTCCTGCTCTATAACACGCTGCCTGAAGATTGCACTGCATTTTGTGGTGACAGGTCATTTAAAAATAAATAAATAAATAAATAAATAAAAATAAATAAATCACAGAAAACATGAGCATCATATATGGACTAAGCTGCATATTTATTTATCATATCGTGCAGGATGTTTTTATCTTTGCTTTTCATCTTTTCTCTGTGATTTTTGATTAGTTTGTAATATACTCTTGAAGGACTGGCACCTTCAAGTGTGAATGCCCTCCTATTATCAGGAGAGTAGCATTCTTGTGCACTTTTTCCCTGCCTATCCCATAGGCGGCCTTGATTAGGTGGTACATATAGCTGTGGTGCTCCTCCTCTCATTGGTTGCTGGATGCACACAGAGGTGACTAGGAGCAGCACACTATATGGGCAGGGTCTGCTCCCCTGAATGTAGATGCCCAACGGCATAGGTAGGTTTAGAGTAGGAGCTGCCTGACCTGAGACCACCTTGGCGCAGGTAGGTGGGCACAGATGTGTTTTGATCATAATCAGCAGGTTATAGAGCAGGAGGAGCTGAGCAGATTGATAATTATGTGAAATGATTCAGTATCACTTGTAATTTATACATTGAAGGCTACTTTCACACTGCGTTAAAGCAATCCGGAATAGTGTTCCACATAAGATTTGGCCTAGCTGGAAATTGCCGTTCACTGCTGGGACCCATTGACTACAATAGGAACCGGCGGGGATCTTGCCGCTGCTCAGCCTTTATTTTGGGATTCAGCCTTTATGCTGAAACCTAGCATAAATTCTGGGACACGGCCGGATTCCGGCTGGATCCCATTATAGTCTACGTGGTCTGGCGGGCATGCAGCACTATCCGGCTATGCTGCATCGGGAGATGACTGCGGTTTTTCTTTCATGCTAATGTGAAAGTAGCCTTAGGCTTGTATTACACTATGCAATCATCCAGGCGATCGTAGGAAAGGAAGCGTTCCTTCCTGTCAATCGCCTGCTCGTTAGTAGAGGAGACTGCTGCTATTACATGAAGTGATCTCCTCCACAGTATGGAGAGGAGCAATCACTAATGCCATTGCTCGTGCCCATACCGAATCATTGTTTGCCGGCAGCAGGTTGTGATTACACAGCATGCTTAAAAATCTGGATTGCCCAATGAACGAGTAATCGGGGGCAGTATTACACTGCCAGATCAGATGAATGCTCATTAGCAATGATCTGGCTGACCATTGGCCGGTGTGATATAAGCCAAAATCTCTTCTATCTCTATGTATCACATATACAGATTGTCCCTAGGCCACGCAATTCCCCTCTTCCACCCTAATCCAAATTGTAAGATAAAACTTTATTTTATTACCCATTTTAAAAGAAAAAAGAGGGAGAATCCCAAACAAAACTGTTCAGTATGGTACGCCTCTGTTTGTTGGATAAGGACTGTTTATACAGCACACTCAGCGGTCGGTGTTGTTACACACCATATGTTGCTACATTGTACCCCCAACAATTTGCTTATACAATGACCGCACCACAGTTTAAATTGCCACTAGCAGCGGCTCTGATACACACATATGGCGTTTCTCTCTCTCTGGCCTTCAGTGCAGCACTCGGCGGCAGTCCGATGCTGCCACTACTAGACGTGGCCTCCTCAGGGGTGACAGGGCGTACTCTACTGCTGGCTACCAGGGCCTTTAAATAGTTTTGTTTGGGGTTCTCCCGTCTTTTTCTTTTAATATGAGTAATAAAAGTGAATTTGGATTAGGATGGTAGAGGGGAATTTGGTTGCCTATGGCCTATCTGTATACCTGCTTTTGCATGCATCCCCAACCTGTTACATGTGGTTGCGAGAGAAGAAGACGGATCTCATAGTGAAGGAGCACCGGCCGAGCAGAGCCAGCACTCGCACTTTAGGTGCCCTGACATCACTGGTCATGTGATGTTGGGCGCGTCGTATGACCTGGAAGCGCTGCCTATATAACTGGCCAGCAGGTTGCCTGCGATTGGTTTTCTTTCATTAGTTTTCCTCACTAGCTCTATATTGCCTGACAGATTTCTGGATTTCTGACCTTGGATTTGTACCTCCTGACTGACCCTTTGGATCTGATGAGATTCTGACAACTGGCTAACCCTGGTTATGCTTCAGTTTAGATTTGGTTTGGACCCTGTTGGTATTGACATCGGCTTGGTACATTTCTGGTGTTTTTGTCTTCTGATCTCTGTGCCGTTCTGTCACTAGTCTTTTGTTATTTGTCTCCCTGGTTTCCCTTTCCTGAATCAGACCCTGTACTTGTTTAGGAAAGGACTGCCGTACAGTTGTGGCCGTTTAAGGTGGAGTGTGCAAATAGTTAGGGACAGTGCTTAGGCAGGAGTTCAGGGATCATTGTCCCCTACTGTGACACAACCACTCCAGAGTATCTTTTTGTATGTCTCAGTGATTGATACCATTCTCTGTTTAAGTGTGTATACAGAAATAGCTGTCAGCCACTGATAGCTACACACTGATATCAGTGATTGATAGCATTCTCTGTTTAAGTGTGTATACAGAAATAGCTGTCAGCCACTAATAGCTACACACTGATATCAGTGATTGATAGCATTCCCTGTGTAATTGTGTATACAGAGATAGTTGTCAGTCAGTGATAGTTGTATATGGAAAGGTGTTATAAACCATTGATAGCGCAGTGGCTGGGTTTGGGATGGCCCCAACTATACACTGGTATAGAAATGTCACCACATGTTGCTGCTCTCTGGGGGGATGGTAAGGCATGGTGCATCCAAATGGGGAATAAGTCAGGAGAGTCAATGTTTGTAGTAAATCAGTATACTCCTTTACTGGGGAACCTCAAGTAAATAATACAGTCTTCCCGATGGTAGAAGAAAGAAATCTAGCTGTCCCTTTCTCTCTCAGAAGGCTTGCACGCTGGCCAAAGGGCTAGTGGCCAATGGTCTGTGGCTCAGTTATCCAGCTGCCTCCTTGTTCAAAGGGCTGGCAGAGTATTCCTGTCTCAGAGTCTTCTTCTGGTCCTTCATTCAGTCGGGCAGAGTCTTTCCTACTAAACACTGATCCCTATCTGCAAACACCTAGGCTCTCTGACTGCAGTACTTCAATACAGAACTAGAATCTTCTAGTGAGAGAGGAGTAAAGAAGCACAGGCTTACAGAAACAATGTTGCAATTTCAGTCTGCCATAGACTTTTATTGAACCTCAATACAAGTCAATGGGGATGAGTAAGCGGTTTTCAAATGTAAAGAACAGTTTCAGAGAGTGTAACCAGACAGTCAAGGGGTCACTGTGTCAGTTTTTTCTCTCTTAAAAACTTTGCTCTGCATATTCTCCTATAGTAAGGCCTCATGCACACGACCGTTGTTGTGTCCCGTGTCCGTTTTCCGTGATTTTCTGCAGACCCATTGACTTTCAATGGGTCCATGGAAAACTCGGCTAATGCACCGTTTGTCATCTACGCCCGTGATCTGTGTTTCCAGTCCGTAAAAAAAATATGACCTGTCCTATTTTTGTCACGGACAACAGTTCGCAGACCCATTCAAGTCAATGGGTCCGTGAAAAAACACGGAGGCACACAAGATTGTCGTCCACGTCCGTTTTTTTCCTATCATTTGCATGGCAAACTTGACTTAGATTTTTTTTTACTTTCCTTCATGTCTGGTGATCCTCCAAAAATAAAGGAAGACACACGGAAACAAAAACGGACACGGATCACGGAACAACGGAACCCCATTTTGCGGACCGCAAAAAAATAATGTTGTGTGCATGAGGCCTAACTGTGATAAATTACCAGGCAATAGAAGTTTTGGAACCGCGCTGCTTGAGACTATGCTCTCTGGTTCACCGGTGAATGAAGCAGGGCACCAGCCTCTCTCCTCTTCACCTAAGGGATCCGATCTTCCACAGACTGCCTCCTCTACAGGATTAAGAAGATTTGGCAGAGTAGTGAAACACCCGCTTACAAGTTTGGTTAAAAGGTTTTATTCAAAATAAAATTCTAGAATAAAATATTCTAGAATAAAACCTTTTAACCAAACTTGTAAGCGGGTGTTTCACTACTCTGCCAAATCTTCTTAATCCTGTAGAGGAGGCAGTCTGTGGAAGATCGGATCCCTTAGGTGAAGAGGAGAGAGCTTGGTGCCCTGCTTCATTCACCGGTGAACCGGAGAGCATAGTCTCAAGCAGCGCGGTTCCAAAACTTCTATTGCCTGACTATCCGGTGTGAATCACCTACCACGCCACATCGGGACCAGCAGCGCAAGTACCTGTCCGTGTTGGGACACAGGACTGACTTCTATATTTTATTTTATATGTGATAAATTACCAGCTTCTCTGTGCTTAGGTAGAACATACCAAAGTCTCTTAGTATTAGGCCTCTCTCACACTTGCGTTGTCCGGATCCGGCGTGTACTCCATTTGCCGGAATTACACGCCGGATCCGGAAAAACGCAAGTGAACTGAAAGCATTTGAAGACGGATCCGTCTTCAAAATGCGTTCAGTGTTACTATGGCAGCCAGGAAGCTATTAAAGTCCTGGTTGCCATAGTAGTAGTGGGGAGCGGGGGAGCAGTATACTTACCGTCCGTGCGGCTCCCGGGGCGCTCCAGAATGACGTCAGAGTGCCCCATGCGCATGGATGACGTGTCCATGCGATCACGTCATCCATGCGCGTGGGGCGCCCTGACGTCACTCTGGAGCGCCCCGGGAGCCGCACGGACGGTAAGTATGCTGCTCCCCACTACACTTTACCATGGCTGCCAGGACTTTAGCGTCCCGGCAGCCATTGTAACCATTCAGAAAAAGCTAAACGTCGGATCCGGTAATGCGCTGAAGTGACGTTTAGCTTAAGGCCAGATCCGGATTAATGCCTTTCAATGAGCATTAATTCCGGATCCGGCCTTGCGGCAAGTGTTCAGGATTTTTGGCCGGAGCAAAAAACGCAGCATGCTGCGGTATTTTCTCCGGCCAAAAAACGTTCCGGTCCTGAACTGAAGACATCCTGATGCATCCTGAACGGATTTCACTCCATTCAGAATGCATGGGGATAATCCTGATTAGGATTCTTCCGGCATAGAGCACCGACGACGGAACTCTATGCCGGAAGAAAAGAACCCAAGTGTGAAAGAGCCCTTAGCTGGCTGTGTATTAACCCTTCCACACACACTGCAAAAACAATACAATAACAGTGCAAATAAACAGGATATCTTACAATAAACATATAAAATGCAGTTCAACAATATAAAACCATTTAAATGCACACAATTGCATAAATCACAGCAGGGGCGTAGCTAATGGCTCATGGGCCCTGGTGCAAGAGTTCAGCTTGGGGCCCCCCTTCCCTCAGTACTTTGTGGCCAAGGGCAGGAAGCGCATAGCCTTCATGCTGCCCGAGGCTAAAATTGAAACGGCACCCCTGCCCCCATGCCAAATTCTTGATTTAACCCCCTTCCATTGAGCCAAAGGTGTAACTTGACCAGCATAGACTTTCTATAATACTGGTGTCTTCTTATGCGGCACAAGGGTCTTTGGGCCCCCTCAGGCTCCTGGGCCCGGTAGCGACTGCTACCTCTGCACCCCCTATAGCTACGCCCCTGAATCACAGTGCAAGTTAAAGCTTCAAAGTCCAATAATATAGGGAGTTGATGGCCTTGTATAGTAACAAATGTCCAGACTCCAAATGACCTTTGCTCTAGGGCACTACAATGGTATCCCCTGTGCAAGTGTGTATACAGAGATACCTGTCAGTCACTGATGATAACACGTCCCCGGTGAACAACAAAATCCAAAATAGCTGAGATTTAAATGTATAAATGACAGGTTTTCCTGAATCTTTTCCCATAAAACTAAACATCATTCTGCTCAGCTCCTCCTGCTCTATAACCTGCTGCCTGCAGATTGCACAGCATTTTATGGTGACAGGTCCACTTTAAATACATAATGTATAAAGTATTAATCTTGAGTCCTGGACCCAAAGCATGAAAACTTCTGATCTAGACATAGGAAAGAAAGTCAATTCTTCTAGTTAATTCTTTATTAATTCCACAGGTAGCCTTCTCCACCCAGCAGTTACTGATCTCATCTAATTTAACGGCATCACAAGACACTGTCAGGCGTTACAGCGGAGCAGCACTACCATGAAGATCATTGTATTTTTGTAAACTGTATTGATCTCACTATATTTTTTTTTGTTATCTCTAACGAAATTATAGAATGAAGGAACAGATTTCCCATGATAATAATCTTGACAGGCTCAGGAGAACAATGGTGGGAGATATTTAAGAGTGTATACTGCTCATCAGCACTGGGGCGTATATAAAGACGATTCTAATAAACACACATGTCTAGACAAAGATGTATGAATGTAAGACGGCCCTGTAGCAGCATCGAGAACATGTGGCTGACGATGTGTTGCCTGGTTACTTGTGTGGGGAGAGTGATGATCTACACAATTTCCTGAAATTCAATTATCAGAAAGAATCGGGGCAGGAAATAGACTGATAAGTGTGTGTCAGCGGAGCTACATGTCACCAACATAGTGGGTCACCGATTGTGCAGAATGAGACATCTGTCTCGCATACAGCGGATGCCTGTTTAGACATGCAAGAATATTGGGATAAAAACATCACTGTTTGCTGATTGTTGTCATGTATCATAGTCGTGCATGGACAAGTGGCTATTTAGAATGTTCTTCAAGCTACATCTTCTCACCATCAAGGTGGTCAAGACTGTCAGGTAGTGGTAGTGGTAGAACAATTGTCTCTTCCCCTCCATGCATACTGAATGCAGCCTTACAGATTACGTATTGGGACCCAGGTGCTTCAAGTTGCCCCTCTGAGCGCATTTCTCCCCCTCCCTTTTCCCCGTCATCCAGTGTGAATATGTATACCGTACATGTGTCTGTTTATGTACATACATTGCATCGTCTGTTTCATCTTCCCTCTGACTGTCTGTGTAATTGTTTATGGGTTTAAAACACTATAATTGAATCAGTAGGCAAGTGTTGATGATGCCATCTTTATTGTTGCATAGACGAATGTGTGCTCTGCCTATAAAGAACATCCTATTACATCAGTCGTTGACTATTCTTTCTTTGTAACGCTTTTAGATGTGCAGACTTTTCTTAACAATAAAAGGGGAAAAAAAACACTTGTCTGTTATCCCACACAATGTGGATGCTAATAGAAAGTCAGGAACTAGGCAATCAGCCTGAAATAATGGAGGTCTATTGAGCTACTTAAAACAAGGACATTTTGGGAAAAACGGGTAACCTTGGTGGTCTGGGCAAGACTGTCCTAGGTCATTTAGTAAAATTGAGAGATTAGCCAACATATCCTACTGTGGAGGACATGTCTGGGACCGAGCACCGCGCCAAGGTTTCTCAAGTAGCTCGGGACTTTGCTGTGAGTCAACCTTGCGCTCCTGTAATTTGCCCACTGGCTCCTGGTATTGCCCATATGGCACAGGTAGGTTTAGCGTTAGGTCCCGAGAAACCTTGGTGCGGTGCTCGGGCTCAGACATGTCCTCTACAGTAGGATATGTTGGCTAATCTCTCAATTTTAACATCAGTATGAGGGTTTAGTCAGACCGCAGAGTGCACCTGTCTTTGTAAAAGTTATTGTTATTTAGTTTTATTGTTTATCACATCCACACATTTACTATCCTGTGTAAGATGTCTATTGTTGTACTTGTGGTCCGCTGCGGGCATCCTCCATTGTATGCATTTTTGCTGGGGATTGCCATTAGCAGCGGACCAAAAGTGCAGGATCTGCCCCCCCAGTATAGATGCACCACTTGATATGGGGTTGAGCACTTCCTGCTATTTAATACCACGGCAATTTGTAGTTTATATATAGTTTGGAGGTGTAAAAACTCCTAGTCTGAATGTGCCTTTATTTCCATCTACAGGCAACATTCTGGTGCACATGTGAGGCCCGGGCTATTTCAGCCAGTCTTGGGTGGGGCTCAGAGCTCTCTCACTCCTCCCATTGTAAGCATGGCTGCATACTGGAGGTAACTGGGAGTTTGCTGTGAGTCAGACATTGCACTCCTGTAATTTACCCACTGGCTCCTGGTATTGCCCATACAGCACAGGTAAGTTTAGCGTTAGGTCCCGAGCTACTTGAGAAACCTTGGCGCGGTGCTTGGGCTCCGACATGTCCCCCACAGTAGGATATGTTGGCAAATCTCTCAATTTTAACATCAGTATGAGGGTTTAGTCAGACCACAGAGTGCACCTGTCTTTGTAAAAGTTATTGTTATTTTGTTTTATTGTCAATCACATCCACACATTTGGTATCCTGTGTAAGATGTCTATTGTGGTACTTGTGGACCGCTGCGGGCATCCTCAATTGTATGCATTTTTGCTGGGGATTGCCATTAGCAGCAGACCACAAGTGCAGGATCTGCCCCCGCCCCCCCGGTATAGATGCACCACTTGATATGGGAGTGAGCACTTCCTGCTTTTTAATACCACGCCAATCTGTAGCTTATATTTAGTAAAATTGCATTAAAAGGAAGCTGTTAGCAGTTTTTACGGCAATAAACTGCTGACAGCACAAGGAAGAGCCGTCCAAACATAAATTTTTGGAGGTTTTATTTTCAGGAGTAGCGTAAATATGAGCTTTCATTCTTCCATATTCTGCTTCTGCAAATGTCCAAAAAGGAGAGGTTCTTGTCACTGAGCTGCTTCACAGCCCTTCCCCTCTGCTGTGAGTGACAATTGTAGTGGTCTCCTGGTTGGATGCTACAGCTGTTACTTGGAGGAGAGGGAAGGGGCTAGTGCACTCCAAAGTGAAGTTCCGCCTCTGGGGCACTTACAGAAACAGAACCTAGCAGAATAAAACTACATATTTGCACTACTCCTGGTAATAAAAGCTCCACAAAAAGTATGTATGTACTGCTTTCCCAAGCCCCTACCTAGTGTTCTCAGCAGTTTAGCATGCTTAAACCTGCTAACAGACTCCCTTTATAAAAAGATCTGCCATCTCTCCTGAATTGTCTGTTTTAGAAATGTTTTATATTCTGCACATCTTCTCTTATAACTCTGCTGCTGTGACAGGTAACAATGTGGGAATTTGTGGCTAATGCACACTGTAGTGGCTCATCTGCTGTTGGTGCAGGCTATTAGTAGTGATGGACGAACATCGGCCGGAATGGTTCGCAGCGAGCCCTATTCACTTTAATGGCAGGCGAACCTGAACCAGCTCATATTTGCAGCCACCAAATACTTAGTAGAAGTGTACAAATATACCCACAACATGGACAATGATATACTAGAGGGGGATCAATGACAAAAATTCCAACAAAAAATATGTGCCTTAATCAGGGGACATTTTTATGCGTCTTAAAGGGAAATTCTCTCAAATGTGCCCTGTTTATTTTAGGCCACAGGAGTACAGGCCTTAAAAATTCGGCATTCACCTGTCATAAAAAAAAATTCTGACTATGTGGCTCGAGGTACATTATGCGGTCAATGGATAAAATTTTTACTGTAGGCCACTGGACTACAGGCGCCAAACATTAGGCATTCACTGGACATAAAAGATCAAGTGATTATGTGCCGGAGGTATATTACATGGTCAATGGATATCAATTTTACTGCAGGCCAGTACAAATACAGGTCAAATACATATGTTTAAAGAACTAAAGATATAAAATTGGATTAAAAACACGGCTAACGAAATCCCCCCTCTTGAAAAAAAACCTAATGATAATAGTTGAAACACATGGTCGTCACAGGTGTTGAATTCTTTCGATTCCCAAAACATTAGGCATTCAACAGACAAAAAAGACATTTTATGCCGCTGTTTTTACCTAAGACAGGGACCAATATTTATTCTGGGTGGTGGTGATTATTTGTGGGCTGGCATGAGGAAATTCAATGAAATGTGGTCGTCATATGTGTTGAATTCCTCCGAGATCCATGCCTCATTCATTTTTAGAAATGTGAGGTAGTCCACGCTGTTGTGAGCTAGGCGAGTGCGCGAGTGTGCTTATCGATCACGATCCCCCCTGCTGCGCTGAACTTCCTTTCGGAGAGGACACTGGACAAGGGGCAAGCCAACAGTTCTTTGGCAGCTGTGCCAGCTCTGGCCACAGGTCAAGCCTGCACACCCAGTAGTCCTGGGGTCCCTCACTTCTCAGAGCGTCCACATCGGCTGTTAACCCGATGTAGTCGGACACCTGTCGGTCTAGGCGTTCCCTGAGGCTGGATCCGGAGGGTGACTGTGGATAGGTTGCCTGCAAGAATGATCTCATATCCGAAGTGACCAACACATCTTCAAACTGCCCTCTTCTTGCATGCGCTGTTGGATTGGTACCCGCAACTGTTTCTCTGTGAGTGGAAATTCCTCTACCAGTGCCTCCTACAAAAGCAGAATGCAGCATTTCTCGAAGCAAGGCCTGGAAGTGCTGCATTCTGACAGCCCTCTGTGATGCTGGTAACATGTCTGCCATTTTGTGTTTGTACAGGGGGTCTAAGTATGTTGCCACCCAATACTGGTCCTTGCCCTTTATGCTTTTTATACGGGGGTTCCTCTTCAAACACTGGAGCATGAAGGCCCCCATTTGCACTAAACTGAAAGCGGTGGAGTGGCTTGTCTCCTGCTCATCGTCCAGGATAATGTCGTCCTTGGTCTCCTCTCCCCAGCCACGGACACCAGGGATCCCAAAAACTTTCAAAGCATGCTCTTCTTGCTCCTACTCCGCCCCGGCACCATTCTCCTCTGACTCCTCTTCAGACTCCTGTTGACTTGTCTCAGATGGACTAGCCCCCCCCTGGGAATTCATCCAGCATTGCAACTTCCTCATCTTCCTGCTCCTGCTCCTCGACAGCTTGATCAATGACACAATGCACACTCCAGAAAGAAGACTTAAGGTACGATGTCACTGATGGCGCCTGGCTGCGACTGACCAGTTTGGTGATCTCATTGAATCACCACAGAAGTCTGCATGCGTCACGGCACGGTGGAAGGTGGAGTGCAGGACAAATGGGAGGAGAAGAGGCTGGACGTGGAGCACCAGGAGTGTGTCTTTGTGGGTTCTGACGGTGTTGCTCCCACTGGGCTTGGTGATGGGAGGTCAGGTGCCTTCTTAAGGCGGTCGTCCCTAGGTGAGTGTTGGGCTTACCGTGACTTATGCATTGACAGCACAGGCTGCAGATGGCAATACTATTGTCAGCAGCGGACACGTTAAAAAAAGCCCACGCTGCGGAGCCATGTGCCGGCGTCCTGGGAGCGCCAGATGTGACCGTGCATGGTGGATGGCTTGTTCCAGATACAGTGCACAGGAGGCAAAAAGCAGACTGCTAATGTAAGTTCTGCCTGCTTCTCCTCCTTCTCCTCTCTATCTGCTGCTCCTTCTCTCTCTCTGAACTCCCTTCCTCTTCCTCTCTTGTGGGCACCCATGTGACGTCCATAGACATGTCATCATCGTCCCCTTCACTACCACTGACATTAGAGATCTCGGAGTAGGCAGCAACAGTGGGGACCACTCTCCTTGGGCTGATCTGGGTACTGTCGTCAGACTGCTGGGTGGTGACCGTTGATACCTCCTTTTCCTGATCCACATCGGTAAGGTCTTGTAATGGATGAGAAAATAATTCCTCTGTCTCAAGTGGAGGGAATATGGTGGTGGTGGTGAAGAGGGTGCAGATAGAGAGGATGAGGTGGGTGCAGAAGCAGAAGGCTGAGTGAGCTACTCAACCAAGTCTGGTTGACAAGTCTGGTCCTTTGACATAATCGCACGCACCTTCTGCAACTTCCCACTTAGGCTCTGTCCTGGTGCACCTGCCTGACCCCTACCACCCCTGCGGAATGGCCTGCCTCTTCCTCTGCCTGTCATTTTCAAAATGACCCTGTGACAAAAGTCCCTATAGAAGAGCAGTATTTGTGGAAGAAGATTTATCACACCCCTGCTTCAATCACTTTTTTGGGGGGACAACTGGTATATCACACCAGTAGAAATGATTTGTTCCAATGGCGTTTGTCACCATCTGTAGCTGAGTTAACGCAGAAAAACTGCAAACAAATGCTTCACTACCCAAATGAACTATATAGAAAGTATAGAATTGGTATATAACACCCCTGCTTCTATCAGTTTTTTGGGGGGGCAGCTGGTATATCACACCAGTCAGTAGAAATTATTTCTTGAAATAGTGTTTGTCCCTCTGTGTAGATGCGGTATCGCAGCAGAACCGCACAAAACTGCTGCATAAAACAAATGCACTATAATATACTTTCTATGTTGGAAAGTACAGTATATTATAAGCATATTACACCCCTCAGTATGTCACACCTATCGATAGCACACCTATACCAGTCCTTAGAAGGACTTTTGTGGCCCTATTAGCTAGCGTTTGGTGTCCCTAACAGCCTGTCCCTGCTCCACACAGCAACCTCTCCTACACTGGCAAAACACAGAATGTAAAATGGCGGCCAGATCAGGTTTATTTATAAGGTAGGGGGTGTGTCCATGTGCTGAAACGTCTCAATTGGCTGTCCTGTCCCACCTGATGGATGTGTCATGGTTCAAAGTTCTTCACAATGTAAAAGAATATGGCGCAGACGGACATCGCCATATGTTCACCCGTTCGGCAAAACATGAATGAGCAAAGTTTGCCGCGAAACAACTCGCAGGGCGAACTGCAAGGCCATCTCGAGCTAATAGGGGCTAACTAATTGTAGAGTCAATGATAAGAAAGTATCAGTAACCTAAGGCTACTTTTACACTCGCGTTTGGTCCGGATCCTTCATGGATCTGCACAAACGCTTCCGTTCAGATAATACAACCGTCTGCATCCGTTCAGAACGGATCCGTTTGTATTATCTGTAACATAGCCAAAACTGATCCGTCTTGAACACCATTGAAAGTCAATAGGGGAAGGATCCGTTTTCATATTGGGTCTGTGAAAACGGATCCGTCCCCATTGACTTACATTGTGTGTCAGGACGGATCCGTTTGCCTTCGTATCGTCAGGCGGACACCAAAACGTTGCAAGCAGCGTTTTGGTGTCCGCCTCCAGAGCGGAATGGAGGGGGAACGGAGGCAAACAGATCCTCATCCATTCAGAATGCATTAGGGCAAAACTCATCCGTTTTGGACCGCTTGTGAGAGCCCTGAACGGATCTCACAAACGGAAACCAAAACGCCAGTGTGAAAGTAGCCTAATAAATGTAATTCCAAAGAACTTATTCTCTCATACATTTATATTTTAATTGACGTACAAGTATCCTTTCTCCATTTTCCATCTGGAAGAGACACATATCACACACCTCTCTCCTCGTTTCTTTGCTCATTAAAAAATATATTTGTTGCTTCTGGCTGTTTTTAATCAGCCATAAGTGAGAATTTGGGGTCGGCGTCTGTGCACGGCATGCAGCAGCCTGAAGCTCCCCATCCAAGTATTCCCTGCCAGATCCTGGGTGGTGGCTCTGCTGCAATAAGCAAAGTCACAGTTTATGAGAAACAGTCACAGAGATCAGATGGGGAAAAACATACTCAAATGGAAAAGGACAAAAAGTTCCAGAGAAAAACTTTTTAGCAAGAAGATGCAGAGTTTTAGATGAATCTGTCGGCGTGCCTGTTTTTTTTAAATTGTATTGAATAGTGTATTGAGTATGATATTCAATATCAAAGGCATCCTGGAAAAATGTACGCCTTTGTATACGCCTTGGAGGTTCTAAAGTTTTAAGCAAGTTTAAAAAATTGCTGCAAAGTAGGCATGCCTTCAAAATGAGAAGTATTAACAGTTTTATCCATTAGCAAAATGCAAATTGAATGAACAAAAGAAAAATCTAAACCAAATCAATATTTGATACGAGTGTGACCCCCACCTTTTCCTTCAAAGCATCATCAGTTCTTCTAGATGCTCTTGCACACAATTTTTGAAGGAGGTTGTTCCACACATCTTGGAGAATTAACCACAAATCTTCCGTGGATGTAGGCTTGTTCAGATCCTTCTGTCACTTTGCAGTGAGCTTGCAGTGATGTGGAAAAGAATGGTAGTGGTGGCACAGAGAGGAGTAGTAGTGGTTCACGGTAGCGTTCCCCGGGGGCCATGCAGTGAATGGACGGCACACCCTTTTTTCCCTTGGGACACACCCTGGGCCTGTTGGTAATTGGAGCCCTTGTTAAATGGTTGGCTGGGTACAATGCCAGAGTACATACACAATCTTTCCATGATTGAATATCAAATAGCAAACTGCAAGATGGCTGACTGTTAGTCTCTGTATTAACTCTAAACAACTTTCCAAGTTGACCAAAGCGCTGCACATTCACAATATATACTACAGTTCCACAGTGAGGTATAGATCCTCCAACAGGTAGTTAATCTGCTGACAAAGCATGGTGGGCACTGAATCTATGAAACTGGCTGACCTGTTGCATGTGTGCTTGGCAGCTGAGTTGTTCTCTTCAACAGCTGTCAATCAAAGTGGAAAGGGCGTGGCAGTTGCAGAGAGAGCCTCTAGGAATAACGGCAATGCCCTCGTTGCTCCTAAAGGCTCATTAGCATATATGAAAACATATGAACATGGGACCAACACAGATGCCTTCAGCTGCCAAGTGCACATGCAACAGGTCAGCCAGTGTCATAGGTACAAATCTGCTGACAAATGGACTTTAAATTGGCCTTCAGCAATCTGTATATTCTGTTCTTCTTTCCTCCTCAGAGGGTGGTAACTTTTCTTATCATGCAGGAATGGAGGCTGTTTGAAGTAGGCCTCACCCTGCACAGGCAAATTGGAGTACCTCACTTTCTGTATGCATGAGCTACACTGCTCAGCTATTCCCTCAGAGGAGGCAGGTCCAGCTTTCCTAAATAGGGCACAATAACCTTAATAGTGCTACCATGTCAAGCTCTTGGAATAATATTGAAGCACAGGAAATTAACCCAAACAGCAAATGTTAACCCTAAGCAGTGGTCCTCTGGGGCACTGCATCTTCATGTAATCCCAGACAGACTCGATGTTGAAATCAGGGCTCTGGGGGGCTATATCATCAATTACAGGACTCCTTCTTCTTTACATTGCAGATTAATTTTAATAACATTGGTTGTATGTTTGGGGTTGATGTTCTGCTGCATAATAAATGTGGAACCAATCAGATGCCTCCCAAATGGTATTACTTGATCAATAAGTATATGCCTGTTTTTCTCAGCCTTAAAAACACCATTAAAGGGGTTATCCAACAGTATAAACACCCCACACAATGCCCGGGCCCCTCCTATGGAAGATACTTACCTAGTCCCCGGCACCTGTGTCCCTCTGGATTCTTGTACGGCCGCCGTTGCATCTTCCTGTCGCGCGGATTAAAACAACTGGGGGGGGGGGCATTGTGCAGCCAATAGCAGGTTGCAACGGTGACCTGCTTCCCTAGCATCACTACTGAAATCCAGCTGCAAACTTACAAGGAACCTCCAACATGCTTTACTGTTGCCTTCCGACAATCATTATTGTACTGCTCTTCAGCCCTTTGGTGGACCACCTGCCTTCTGTTAGAATAAAATATTAAAAATGTTGACTCATGAGAACACCTGCTAACATTTTTCTGCACCCCAGTTGCTCTTTTTGTTCATAGTTGAGTTACTTCGCCTTGTTTTTATGTTGAATAAACAGCTTTTTGGCCACAATTCTTACATGAAGACCTGTCACGAATAGTGGGGAGAGGAGGGACACCAGAAAGACAACAGAAGGGAGAGGAAAAAGAACTAGGCCTAAAGGCTAGGGAGAAGGGAAAGGTCCTGAGAACTGATCTCCAGCTTACCCAAACCACAGTCAAAGTTTCTTTGGAACCACATCCCTACGATAGCCGTGTGCGCCTCAGAGCCATTATACAGTAAGAGCGAGAGGCAAGTAAATGTCTTTGGTAACACCTTAAATAGATCGTCCTCTGTGTACTTCCCGCAGAACCAACTTGTCCACACAATCCGTTCCTCTGTGCTTGTCTTGGAAAATGGAGGCTTTGATGAAATCTTTATGAGCACAACCAGTGGATCTCTGTCCTTTCCTTTGAGTCCAGGTAAACAGGAAAATTTGGCTTTTAGTTTCAGCTCTGAGCCCACTTCAATGGCAAGACCCTTCTGCTTCTCGGCAGTTATGTGGGCAGACAGGTAGACAGGTGCTTGGAGTACTCTTTCAGCCTGGTGTATGAGAAATTCTACATCAGTGTCACGCTGTACAGAGTCCATTGTTTTTGAAGGAGCAAAGCAGCATGTGCCGGATCAAGAGTTTCCTTCAAGGGGGTGCACTGCGGGATTTTTATTTTAGACAAGCTTTGCAATGCAGACCGTCAACGTGCAGAGGTCACGCTTCTGGGAGGATACCTTGAGCTATGAAAATGTCTGCTCCTTCGCGCCGATGACCTACTTTTGGGGGTTAACACCCCATCAGTTGATGTTTGCATATCCTTATGATAAATGCTGTTTCCGTTTACTGACTGTAAACAGAGATATTGACAGACAAACGTATCAAACTCTGCTGCCATCTTTCTAGGCGCCACGTCTCCAGTCCCCTGACCAGCCAGATTTACCAGCATCTGTTCCAGGACATGAAGTAGTGGAATGACATTGTTCACCCCATAGTCTTAGCGACTGACAAAACGTGGCCTCCTCAAAGGGCCTAAGCAAACGGCAGGTGTCACGCATGAGCTGCCACTGGCTGATATCGAAGTTACACAGGGGACTACTCCTGTCCGCATGGATCATCAAGAAATCGATGATGGCCTTTCTCTGTTCGTACAATTGGTCTAACATATGGAGAGTGAAATTCCAATGGTTGGAAATGTCTCATATCAACCTATGTTGGGGGATGCCGTTCTGCCGCTGCAGCTCAAGGAGGGTGTGCTTTGTTGTGTACGAGTGGCTGAAGTGCATGCAAAGTTTCCTGGCCATTTTTAGGATGTCTTGCAGATGGGTGGAAGACTTCAGGAACCGCTTGATAACCAAATTGAACATGTGTGCCATGCAGGGTGCATGGCTCAGCCCTCCTTGACGCAGCGCCGACACCATGTTCTTCCCGTTGTCAGTCACCATGATTCCGATTTTGAGTTGTCGCGGGGAAAGCCAGGATTCAATTTCTTGATGAAGGACACAGAGCAGTTCCTCCCCAGTGTAACTTCGTTCACCCAGGCAAAACAGGTGCAAAACAGCGTGAGAGTGATGAGAGGGGTCTCATATGGCTTGCATACACTACATGCCTCCAACATAATTTTTGGATCTCTACATGAAAATAATGTATTTCATGTAAATCGCGAGAGGGGCATATTTGGAGACATTGACTTCACAAGAGATACAGAGCAGTGGAGATTGCTTTGAAATTTAAAATTTCAACAGCTAGTGTAACATCAAGAATTTCACCACTAAGTAATTGGGTCCATACCACAAAAGGAGGTGTACAATCACCCATATATTTTCCCGAAAAAAGGCTGTGTCACTTAAAAAATGTCACCGCAAAAAGGGCTTTACCACATATAACTGCTCCGCTGAGCAGCAAGTAGGCCCTTAATTGAGAGGGGTCGCACATGGCTTGCATACACTACATGCCTCCAACATAATTCTTGGATTACTACATGAAAATAATGTATTCGCTGTAAATCGCGAGAGGGGCATAGCTGGAGACATTCACTTCACAAGAGATACAGAGCAGCGGAGTTCAGCCACCTCTATTTGCTTCCCACTGTTTACTGCTCCTATATTAAAATTGGGGCAACCAGCTTCAGCTTCCTCTGATGTGTATGCCTACAGAGTACTTTTGTTATGGCTTTACACAGGGAGTAAGATTGTTACGCACAATTCTGATAGAACTCCTAATCTTAAGAAACTGGACTTGGACTCCAAAGCAGAGGCTCTCCTGTCATGTCTTGTGTGCTGTGGATATCGAATGCAGACAGAGCACATAAAAACACATGAATGTTTTCAACTTAGTGAAGCTGCTTTATTTAGTTGTGAATAGATAGTGAAGGCAAAGTCTGCTGGTGTGTTGTCATCAGCGTCTTCATTATGTTTACTGCAGGACCCACGATGACATAATTCGGTCAATACAGCAAAAGAAGGTCTACAATCACCCATCAATTTTCCAGAAGAAAACATGGTTGAAATGAAAAAATGTCACCAATGAAAGGATAATGGAATTCGGTTCATACAGAAGAAAGTCTACAATCCTCCATCAATTTTACCCAAAAAGCCTGTTTCACATAAAAAATTTCACCACTACATAAGTCAGTCCATACCGCAAAAAGGGCTTCACCACATATAACTGCACCGCTGAATGGCAATTAGGCCCAAATTTTTCTTTCTACTTTTACACAACAAGAAAGGCTTTTCAACAGATTAGTGGAATACTGGACAGCGAATATATTTTTATTTTGCTACTAATACACGGCAAAAAGGGCTGTAGAATATATCACTGCACCGCACAAGGGCAATTATGCCCTAATTTTTTTTCTACTTTTACACTGCACAAAAGGCACTTCAACAGCTAAGTGCAACGCTGCATGGCGAATAATTTTTTTCCCCGCCACTAATACACGGCAAACAGGGCTGTAAAATATATCAATACACCGCTGAATAGCAATTAGGCCCTTATTTTTTTCTATTTTTACACTACACAAAAGGCTTTTTATGGACGGTGAATATATTTTTATTTCGCCACTAATACACAGCAAACACGGCTTTAGAGTATATCACTGCACTGCTGAACGGCAATTAAGACCAATTTTTTTTTCTATTTTTACACTACACAAAATGCATTTCAACAGATAAGTGCAACGCTGGAAGGCGAATATATTTTTATTCCGCCACTAATACACAGCAAACTGGGCTTTACAGTATAGCACTTCACCGCACAAAGGGCAATTAGGCTTTTCAACAGATAAGTGCAACTCTGGATGGCTAATATATTTTTATTTTGCCAGTAATACATGGCAAACTGGGCTTTAGAATATATCACTGCACCACTGAGTGTCAAAGATATTTTTCCTTTTTCCACTAATACACACAAAAAAGGGCTTTAAAATAGATAACTGCACCGCTGAGCGGCAAATATATTTTTTCTTTTTCCACTAATACACGCAAAAAAGGGCTTTAGAACAGATAACTGCGTTGAGCAGCAAATATATTTTACTTTTGCCAGTAATACACGACAAATAAGGCTGTAATTTCGTACTTCACCACACAACGGCTAATCTCAGAACTTTAAAAAACTGTAGAAAATGGCTGCTGGAAAGGTTCTTATATAGTAAGGGGTAGGCAACTTTCCTATTGGTTGCTAGGGATGTTGCTAAGCTCAGACAAAGACATTGCAGCCTTCTCATTGGCCCACAAGCAAGAAGCAGGGAGGGATCATGGGTTCAGATGAAAAAAAATCTAGAATATTCGAAAATATGAATATATCACTATATTCTAAATATTCGCGAATTCTCGAGGTGCTGATATTCACGATTAATATTCACTATTTGAATATTCGCACCCAACACTACTTGCAATGAAAAGCTAGCAACACTTCTAACTACAGTCCTGGTCTCAAACTCTAGGATTCTAGGCGCCAACACTGTGGTGAGGTGCATGAACAATCAGTCTTAACGACCTGGGTCTGCTCTACATCCGCTGGTGGCTGTGAACAGAACAAAAGCTTCTCCAAAGCATGCGGCACCGCAGTGTATTTTACTTTGCTCCTCAGCTCTCCATCAGCATTCCTGAAAGCAATCCTCGTTCCTCTGGACAGGATCAGGGCCTTGGACACACTCAGCTTCACTGGACTGTAGTTCTGGTCACCAAAGGGTGCTCCCACACCTGGATATCGATGGATTCTCCTCACACACAGCTCCTGGATCCTCTTCTAAGCTCTCCCCAAAATGGCTGCTCTATCTCTTCCTCTCCAGACTTTGTAACTCCACCTCTCATGAATATGGAAAAATATGCAGTGTGTTAGCTGTGTTTAGGAAACAGCGGTATCTTGTGGCCAAAATGCAGAATGTCAGTCTAGATATTTAACTTAAAGGGGTTGTCCGGGTTCAGAGCTGAACCCGGACATACCCTTATTTTCACCCCGGCAGCCCTCCTGAGCCTGGCATCGGAGCATCTCATGCTCCGATGCGCTCTAGTGCCCTGCGCTAGATCGCGCAGGGCACAGGCTCTTGTGTTTTCAATAAGACACTGCCGGGCGGTAACTTCCGCCCAGCAGTGTGTTCGGTGACATCACCGGCTCTGAGGGGCGGGCTTTAGCTCTGCCCTAGCCGTTTTACTGGCTAGGGCAGAGCCAAATCCCGCCCATCAGTGCCGGTGACGTCACCGGGCTGCCTGTCAGCCCCATAGAGAGCCCGGTATGTCACCGGAACTCAGGAAAATGCCTTTGCCCTGTGCGATTTAGCGCAGGGCAAATGAGAGCATCGGAGCATGAACTGCTCCGATGCTCATGTCAGGGGGGCTGCCGGGGTGAAAATGGAGGGATGTCCAGGTTCAGCTCTGAACCTGGACAACCCCTTTAATTTACACAAACAGTGTTCAGACAATGAGAGCTATTTCCCCATTTCACATCAGCAAGCCAACAGCTCCTGCCCTAATGCCCAGGTTCAGGCCTACCTAAACTATGGCCACTGTCCGTCACATGCTCTGTTCCCTGATCTCATGGATTTCTGGCCAGACAGACTAGAACAGGGGCCTGAAATGACAGAGCACACTCTCTTTCTTCTTTCTTGCCCAGCCACCAGTGTCAACTCAGAGAAGGTTTACAGAGATGCAGAGGGCGTGGTGACACCCAAACAAACCAAGTTCTCCTCTGCCAGTGCCCAAAACATCAATTTTGTCAAAATGAACCAAGCCTGGATTCAGGAGGATTGTCACACTGCTCCAGCTGATTTTGATGAATAAATATCGCCTTGCTGGTGGTGCCCCATCTTGTCACTGTTGTTGTCTGTCTGACTACCATTACATTCTATTCTGTTGCGGCTGCTGCCTCCATCATGCCACTACTGTGACCTGCCTAAATTCACATCCTTTACGGCTGCTACTGCCTCTGTCGTCCCATCATTGCCATCATGCCACTGCTGCAACCTGCTGATGATGATCTTCTATAAGACCACTGTGGTACTCAGCAGAAGTGGCCAAAATCATTAAAAACAAAAAAATAGCATTTAGTAACTATAAAAAAAAAAAAAAAGAGGATCACAGGCAAATTTATAAGATTAGGCAAAGAGAGGCCAAACAAGTTATAAGAGCTTCTAAAGCACAGGCAGAAGAGAAATTAGCTCAGTCTGTGAAAAAAGGCGATAAGACATTCTTCAGATACATAAATGAAAAAAAAAAAAGGAAACTAAAACAAGGAATTACCAAATTAAAAACAAAAGAAGGAAGGTATATGGAAAAAGATGAAGAACTAGCTGACTGCCTCAATGAATACTTCTGTTCAGTTTTTACAAAGGAAAATGAAGGAAAAGGACCTCAGTTAGGAAAGAAGACTAATTAATCTTTTTGATGCACGTGTCTTTACAGAAGATTTTTGATTGGGTGACTAAAATAATAGATGGCGGAGGTGCAGTAGACATCGCTTATCTAGACTTTAGTAAGGCTTTTGATACTGTCCCACATAGAAGTCTTATCAATAAAGTGCAGTCTTTGGGCTTGGACTCTCATATTGTTAAATGGATTAGGCAGTGGCTGAGGGACAGACAACAGAGGGTTGTAGTCAATGGAGTATATTCAGACCATGGTCTTGTTACCAGTGGGGTACCTCAGGTATCTGTTCTGGGACCCAAATTGTTTAATATCTTTATCAGCGAAATTGCAGAAGGTCTCAATGGTAAGGTGTGTCTTTTTGCTGATGGCACAAAGATTTGTAACAGGGTTGATGTTCCTGGAGGGATACACCAAATGGAAAAGGATTTAGGAAAACTAGAGGAATGGTCAAAAATCTGGCAACTAAAATTTAATGTTGATAAGTGCAAGATAATGCACCTGGGGCGTAAAAACCCAAGAGCATATAAAATCAGTGATACAGTCCTAACCTCAGTATCTGAGGAAAGGGATTTAGGGGTCATTATTTCAGAAGACTTAAAGGTAGGCAGACAATGTCATAGAGCAGCAGGAAATGCTAGCAGAATGCTCAGGTGTATAGGGAGAGGCATTACCAGTAGACAGAGGGAGGTGCTCATGCCGCTCTACAGAGCACTAGTGAGACCTCATTTGGAGTATTGTGGCAGTACTGGAGACCATATCTACAGAAGGATATAGATACTCTGGAGAGAGTTCAGAGAAGAGCTATTAAACTGGTACATGGATTGCAGGATAAAACTTACCAGGAAAGAATAAAGGACCTTACCATGTATAGCTTGGAAGAAAGACGAGACAGAGGGGATATGATAGAAACTTTTAAATACATAAAGGGAATCAACTCGGAAAGAGAAGAGAATATTTAAAAGAAGAAAAACTGCTACAAGAGGACATAGTTTTAAATTAGCGGGGCAAAGGTTCAAAAGTAATATCAGGAAGTATTACTTTACTGAGAGAGTAGTGGATGCATGGAATAGCCTTCCTGCAGAAGTGGTAGCTGCAAATACAGTGGAGGAGTTTAAGCATGCATGGGATAGGCATAAGGCCATCCTTCATATAAGATAGGGCCAGGGGCTATTCATAGTATTCTGTATATTGGGCAGACTAGATGGGCCAAATGGTTCTTATCTGCCGACACTTTCTATGTTTCTCTGTTTCTAAGGCTGCTGCTGCCTCCATCATGCTGCTGCCTTTCTGACATCATGTACCATATTGCTGTTGCTGCTCCTCGCTGTTAATCCCCTACTGCCAGCACCATTAATGCAAAGCATCTGCCGGCACTATCACTACCACTACTATTGCTACTACTACCCATAGACAGCCTTGTATGTTCCATGCTATACTGCTCCTGCTGCCGCCACTATATCTTTACTGTACCCTTTCGCATGTTCACAACGAGTCACTTTTTCTTCTGACAATCAACACTTGTGCGTGTTGTATGGGCAGCATTCTGACCCTGTCAGGGCAAAATCTTTGGACACTTGGTCCCCCAAGCCACTTTTTTTTATCATCCCATGTGTGTGCTTAAACATTATCTGCCTCTGATAAGGGACAATTTTTAGAAGCTTTGGAATATGAAAAAGCCTGAGACATGTGCCGGCGCAGTGTGTTTTTAAACATGCTGTATGTTAATGCCGTTAAACATATGTTTACGAATAGCTATGTATTTCAGTGTTACTCAGACATACTATTGCGTTCCAGAGCTTGTAGAGGGGGAAGGGATACAAAAATTTATAAAAAATAAATGAAAATATATAAAAAGTTTTCCTAAAAATTCTGAGTCCTAGTTGACTAGAAGGGGTTATATACCAACTTTCAGGGCAATTGGAGAAACTTTGGTTCAGCCCGAATCGTTTTGGGTCCGAACTGCAGTTTTTCAAAAATTCGGTAAACTGGACCAGAAACAAATCTTGAGTGGTTCGCCCATCTCTACTACAGAGCGCTGTTAACATTGTAGTGGAGTGAGCCGGCTGCTCCCATTGAAGTCAATGGGAATAGCACTTTAACCAACTCCTTCCACTACAACATTGATGACGCTTTGTATCTCCAGCACCGATGGAGGTACACTGAACAACTGATGGTCAGGGGTACTAGAACCCCATTGATCAGCTATTGATGGCCTTAACTGAGGATAGCCCATCACTTAATAAAGGCTGGACAACTCTGTGGCAAAAATAACCTCGCCACTGGGTTTTGGAGGGGCCTGCCTTCTGCCTCAGGATTATGGCCCATATACTAAAACTTTGTTTTCTCTCAGTAAACAGGCTTGTTTGTGTCTTTTTACTATGTGGTTCACCAAATGGGATTTACCGAACAAACTACCGAACAAGATGCTTTCAACGAAATTATGCACGGAAGGAGAAGGTAGACCGGCCGCACAGCCTAAATCAGTGAAACACCATGCTTGTGGTCAGTCAAATGTGACTTTCATGGAATTCGGGAACCCCTGCTCGGATCTGGGTGATTTCGGGATATGTTGTTTGCCCAGATCAGAGCAGGGATGTATGATTTATGGGGATATGTGGGGTTTTGGGGTGTTTTCTATGTTTTGGGAAAATGTGTGTTTTCTGCCTGTGAGTAATTAAGTTAGCCTATTGTGTTTGTTAATTGTATCACAGGCAGAGCCCATTGTGTTTGTTAATTGTATCACAGCCAGGCAGAGGGGGGTTGTGTACAATTGCTGGGAGTGTTTCCATACTTTAAATGCATGTGATTGGCTAATGTAAAAACTGTCTCGGTCTTCCACAAGATCCCCAGGGGAGTGTCCCTTGCTGGAAAACCTGCATAAAAGGCTGACATGTAGACCCATTAAAGAGTTCCTCTTTTACCCTCAACATAGAGCCTCGTCTCATGTGGGTCGGGAAAAGGCTGCATCTACACTGGGGAATACTCTACGCTGTATACCCCCCTGGCTATAATCCCTGAGCTCTTTTAAGAGCTTGTTCCTGCATCGCTCTCTGAAGGAAGAGAGGTTCACCCACTGGAACCTTGAAGCCTTGTCGTAGGTCCAGGGTGGGTAGAAGACGGCGAGATCCCAACCAAGCTGCGGCGGTTCGTGGGGTCGGCAGTGCTTACGGTGTCAAGTGGAGTGCTTGGAGCCCTCGGGAAGCACTAGGAGCATCCATCAATGGAGGTACCCAGTCGAGGTGTCAGGAGATCCGTTACAAACCACTTTAATGGGTTAAAAAAAAGAGTCCTGAGCAACCATGAAACCACTGGAAAAGTTGACAAGTACCTGGATCTCATGTAAGGAGTGGCAGGGGTGCTCATTCTTTGACCAACAATTCGTCTTGGTCATGTTGGTCAGCCCAGTATGAGTATTTGGGGTGTGAAAGATTTTGATGATTATGCATACTCTTTCCAAAAGTAATCTGGCTTTTGTTCAAACTAAAGACAAAATTATTGTTTTGTTTTCAGAAATTAATAGGATATGCTTAACATTCCTTAACATGCCAAAGAAATGTTAATAGAAATCTCAGACATTAATAGGATGAGATAAGAAACCATAGAAACTCTCAAGGTCTTTAACATTTCTTAGATTTTTGTAGCATAAAGAGTTTTACACAAAAGTGGTATAAAACTTCAGTGACTGCCAGTATATTGCCAAATACAATAGATCTTGACACTTTAAAAGTGAAAATTTAAAGAGGACCTTTCACTACTCTACAAACGAAAAACTAACTATACCTGTGGGCAGAGCGGCGCCCAGGGGTCCCCCTGCACTTACTACTAAGTCTGGGCGCCGCTCCGTTCGCCCGGTATAGCCTCCGGTGTCTGCGCTCCCTCTGACTGATTTCTTGTAGGAGGCGTGTCCCTTGCTGCACTGCTGGCCAATCGCAGCGCACAGCTCATAGCCAGTATTTCCGTTTTTCCGTTCCGTTCTAGATAGAACATGTCCTATTATTGTCCGCATAATGGACAAGGATAGTACTGTTCTATCAGGGGCCAGCTGTTCCGTTCTGCAAAAAAGCGGAATGCACACAGACTTCATCCGTATTTTTTGTGGATCCGTATTTTGCAGACCGCAAAATACAGAAAAAGCCATACGGTCGTGTGCAAGAGGCCTAAGACTGACTACATTATGTGACTGTTTGAAGTCACTAACCAAAATACCATTCATCTCTTTCCTATGGTTTTGGTGGTTTTTGCACCAGACTTTAGAAAGTTCAACGGTTTTACTTGAATAAACTTTCATCCGGATAATATTAGATTTTTCTCTGGCTCCAGCAGGTTTTGGGGTGCACTGGCAGATCAGCTGGGACACTTTGCTTTGCCTTTCTCTGCAGTGCTAATCTTTGGCTTCGGTCAAGTTACTGGACTTTATGACAATTCTAGTACCTTTCAGTGTGGTGCCTTTGGATGTTGACCCCCTCATAATGCTCAGTCCATGAACTGCGAGGAGTCGTGGCGCTCTATGAGCTGCTTCCTCTGGAAGACTCACTGCGCCATGTCTGTTCCCTATGGACTCTAAAACTGAACTCCCCAGATGCAACCCTTCCCTTGGTAGGAAGCATGACTAGTCCACTTCTGCCCAAAGTGAGTGAGTGTGGAGGGGGGGGGAGGGTGAATGTTAAGTTCCATTCTATCAAAATGTACTCTGCCAGATACACTGCGACCTGCAGGCACAATGCATGTAATACAACACATAACAGTTACATGTTATTAAGGCACAATATAAAAGAACCTTCATTTCATGATGAGCCAAATGTTTTTATTGGTGAAAGGTCTGGACGCGGGCAGACAGTTCAGCAACCAGACTCTTCTTCTGTGAAGCCATGATGGTGTGATGGATGCCGTATATGATTTAACATTGTCTTGCTGATCTATGCAAGCCCTTCCTTGAAAACGACATTGTCTGGAAGGGAGCCTATGTTGTTCTAAAAGCTCTATATACTGGTCAGCATTGATATTGTTTTCCTAGATATGTAAGCTGCCACGCCATAGGCACTAATGCAACCCCATACTATCAGAGATTCAGGCTTTTAAACTGTGCAATGACACACTTAAATGGTCCCTCTCCTCTTGAGTCTGCAGAACCTGGAGTCCATGTTTTCCAAAAAGAATTTCAAATTCTAATTACAGAACAGTTTTTCATTTTGCCTCAGTCCATTTTAAATGACTTGCCCGGAGAAGATGGTGGCGTTTATGGCTTCTTTCCATTATACAGCTTTAACTTGCATCCCAACCATTTTGGAATTGGGGTTGTACAACAGCCGGGCAGTTGCAAAAATAGTACTATGAAGCATGTATCATTGTTAGCAGGAAACAAATCTAGAGAAGTAGAAACTGTTTGATGACATTAACCAATTAAGATGGCAAATGGATGATGGCACAAATAGATGAAGGTGATGTCATTCAGGTAATGAAGCAGATAGTGGATAATGACAGTCAGGTAATGGAGCAGATTATGAAAATAACCAAAAGACAATAACTGACCATGACTCTAATGTTCTTGGAATCTTCCCAAGATCTATCCCTAAATGTTGTTAAAAAAAAAAAAAAACACCCCCGTGAAACACCATCCGAAATACTGATCCTAACATGAACAGCAGGAGGGCAGAGAAGAAAATTAAACTGCAATGCTGAACTGGAATCAAAACAAAACAGATTCAAACATCAAGGACACAAACTACAAGCCTCTGGAAACTAGAGAAAAAACACTAGATACAAGATAAGAATTTGTTGGATACAAATGTACAGAGCTCACACTATCACTGGCAACTAGTGTGGGCCACTTTAATGGCAGGCGAACCTGAAAAACCTTTAGCTCATATTTGCAGCCACCAAATACTTAGTAGAAATGTACAAATAGTCCCACAATATGGACAGTGACATCCTAGAGGGGGATCAATGACAAAAATTCCAACAAAAAATATGTATGTGCCCTGTCGGAGCTTAGAAATGTTTTATTTTAGGCCACGGGAGTACGTTGTTCCAATCTCGTTTGTCACTATCTGTAGCTGAGGTAACGCAGCAAAACCGCAAATCAATGCTGCACTACCCAAATGCACTATATAGAAAGTATATAATTGGTATATAACACCTCTGCCTCAATCAGATTTTTTAGGGGGCAACTAGTATTTCACAAAAGTAGAAATTATTTGTTCCAATGTCGTTTGTCACTATCTGTAGCTGAGGTAATGCAGCAAAACCGCAGACAAATGCTGCACTACCCAAATGCACTATATAGAAAGTATATTATTGGTATATCACACCCCTGCCTCAATCAGTTTTTTGGGGGGCAACTGGTAAATCACACCAGTAGAAATTATTTGTTCCAATAACGTTTGTCCCTCTGTATAGCTGCAGTATCGCAGCAGAACCGCTCACAACTGCTGCACAATACAAATGCACTATAATATACTTTCTATGTTCGAAAGTATATTATAAGTATATTACACCCCTCAGTATGTCACACCTATCGATAGCACACCTATACCAGTCCTTAGAAGGACTTTTGTGGTCCTATTAGCTAGCGATTTGTGTCCCTAACAGCCTGTCCCTGCTCCACACAGCAACCTCTCCCTACACTGGCAAAATACAGAATGTAAAATGGCGGCCAGATCAGGTTTATTTATAAGGTACGGGGTGTGTCCATGTGCTGAAACGTCTCAGTTGGCTGTCCTGTACCACCTGATGGATGTGTCATGGGTCAAAGTTCTTCACAATGTAAAAGAATATGGCGCCGGCGGACATCTCCATATGTTTGCATGTTCGGCGAATCGCGAACGTGCAAAGTTCGCAGCGAAACGACCGCTGGGCGAACCGCAAGACCATCTCTACTGGCAATCTCCTGAAGGAGGCAAAAATATTTAAAGAAAAGGCTATAGAATTAGGAACTCCTATGCCAGACAAGTCTGGTTGCTTCAGAGAAGTAGGGTGACCCACACTAGTGGATCAGCTGTGAGAAAATTGCAGCCCAAAACAATCCAATAGACAGGAGAAGAAGAAAGAGAATGAAAATTCATACAGATTATAAGAGGATGAGATGGATGGGCGGCACAACCTATGAATGCTTTGGAAGGTGTGGAAATAAGGCAAATACTGACACTACACAGGAGTGAGTTGTACTCTCTCGAATATTGTGTCAAACATAACTACATTCTCCCTGTGAGGCCATCCAGTATACACAAAGCACTTACAGGTCTACTAAAAGGCAAGTCACTCATGTCTTTTACATCTGTATTCCAGAGGAATTCACTCAGGAACAGTTCTTGAACTGTTTATATAGTTTTAGCCCGATGGGGTGACCTTCCTGGTCCAGGGGTCCTTTGGCATTCACGTGCTTTAGCTTGAGATCTCCTCTTTACTTACAGCTGTCACACCTAAATGTAGCATTACTCCTACTGATACTCCAGTGTGGTATGGGGCTCATGCATACAGAAGCAAAGGGCACTAGCCTCTCTTCAGCCCAGAGGCACTAACCCTTTTTCCACTGCCTTTCTATCAGGAACCCAGGCATCTCACCTGGCACTTTTGTCATCTCCATAGCCCTAATCTGCAGTCTGGTCTTGTTGGACCTGATCTGCTTGAGCCTGGCCGGGGGTCTAATCATAGTCCTGTTCATTGGGTCTGGTTTGTGGCCCCGTCATCACTCATCTGCGACCCTCTATCTCAAGTTACCATGGCTGTGGTAACAGCAACTCCAACAGAGAGTTCTGCTCCCAGACTTGGATCCATTGCTGCAGCAGCAGTTAGGGCTCTCAAAATATGGAAAAAAATTATTTTTAAAGTAGTAAAAAAAAAGCCATATAAATTTGATATCATTGTCATTGTGCTGACCTGCAGAATAAAGTCATTTATACCAATAAAAACAAAGCCAAAAATTTTAAACTAAATTGTTTTCTTCCATTCCCTTTCAAAAAATAAAATTAGATGTCTTTCAATCGATTATATGCACTGCAATTTAACCATACAACCTCGTAAAGCTATGTTGAGGAAAATTAAAGTTCTGACTCTCGAAGGTGGGTTGAAAATAATGAAAAAATATTACTGCTTTTTGAATGTCAAAACAGCAAAGAATTTGAACCTAAATCCAGAAAGTTTTCCATTACATTTAATAAAGGCATAGTACATGAGTTAGAGCTCTAAGATGGGTCCCATTTAGAATTTTGCTAATTATTCATGTGCAAACCGAATATCACAGCATTTTGTTGCTGTTGACAGACCTTTTCCTTTTATTCTGTGTCCTACAGTTAATGGACAGATTATCAGGACTGTATGTGCAGTACTCCAATACAGGTCCTTCTCAAAACATTAGCATATTGTGATAAAGTTCATTATTTTCTGTAATGTACTGATAAACATTAGACTTTCATATATTTTAGATTCATTACACACCGACTGAAGTAGTTCAAGCCTTTTATTGTTTTAATATTGATGATTTTGGCATACAGCTCATGAAAACCCAAATTTCCTATCCCAAAAAATTAGCATATTTCATCCGACCAATAAAAGAAAAGTGTTTTTAATACAAAAAAAGTCAACCTTCAAATAATTCTGTTCAGTTCTGCACTCAATACTTGGTCGGGAATCCTTTTGCAGAAATGACTGCTTCAATGCGGCGTGGCATGGAGGCAATCAGCCTGTGGCACTGCTGAGGTGTTATGGAGGCCCAGGATGCTTCGATAGCGGCCTTAAGCTCATCCAGAGTGTTGGGTCTTGCGTCTCTCAACTTTCTCTTCCCAATATCCCACAGATTCTCTATGGGGTTCAGGTCAGGAGAGTTGGCAGGCCAATTGAGCACAGTAATACCATGGTCAGTAAACCATTTACCAGTGGTTTTGGCACTGTGAGCAGGTGCCAGGTCGTGCTGAAAAATGAAATCTTCATCTCCATAAAGCTTTTCAGCAGATGGAAGCATGAAGTGCTCCAAACTCTCCTGATAGCTAGCTGCATTGACCCTGCCCTTGATAAAACACAGTGGACCAACACCAGCAGCTGACATGGCACCCCAGACCATCACTGACTGTGGGTACTTGACACTGGACTTCAGGCATTTTGGCATTTCCCTCTCCCCAGTCTTCCTCCAGACTCTGGCACCTTGATTTCCGAATGACATGCAACAGTCCAGTTCTCTGTAGCCCAGGTCAGGCGCTTCTGCCGCTGTTTCTGGCTTGACCAGGGGAATGCGGCACCTGTAGCCCATTTCCTGCACACGCCTGTACACGGTGGCTCTGGATGTTTCTACTCCAGACTCAGTCCACTGCTTCCGCAGGTCCCCCAAGGTCTGGAATCGGTCCTTCTCCACAATCTTCCTCAGGGTCCGGTCACCTCTTCTCGTTGTGCAGCGTTTTCTGCCACACTTTTTCCTTCCCACAGACTTCCCACTGAGGTGCCTTGATACAGCACTCTGGGAACAGCCTATTCGTTCAGAAATTTCTTTCTGTGTCTTACCCTCTTGCTTGAGGGTGTCAATGATGGCCTTCTGGACAGCAGTCAGGTCGGCAGTCTTACCCATGATTGCGGTTTTGAGTAATGAACCAGGCTGGGAGTTTTTAAAAGCCTCAGGAATCTTTTGCAGGTGTTTAGAGTTAATTAGTTGATTAAGATGATTAGGTTAATAGCTCGTTTAGAGAACCTTTTCATGATATGCTAATTTTTTTAGATAGGAATTTTGGGTTTTCATGAGCTGTATGCCAAAATCATCAATATTAAAACAATAAAAGGCTTGAACTACTTCAGTTGGTGTGTAATGAATCTAAAATATATGAAAGTCTAATGTTTATCAGTACATTACAGAAAATAATGAACTTTATCACAATATGCAATTTTTTTTAGAAGGACCTGTATAGGGGGTATCAGCAAATAGCTTGTTCTTTATGTAATGTTATGCTGTTTAATGTTATTTTGTGCTGTGTATTGTACCCAGCATAACTATGCACGCTGCACCCCAGATCTATAGATATCTAGGCAGTTGTAGGGAGAGCTTGAAGGGGGTAGGGAGCAGACACTATGTACTTTTCTCCTCAGGCCTCCAACCTTTAGAATTAGAGATTAGACGTGGTAGACTCTGCTTCTGCTACAGCAAGAGGGGAGAGACAAATTTGGAGAATGAGCAAGTGAGGAGTCAGTCAGCAAGGCAACCTGTGTAAAGCTTTCCAGATCCTGTTGCTGTATAGAGGTAACCAGTTAAGACACCCTACACACCTCAGTAATTTCTCATCATTGAACCTGCACGCCACAGCGTGAATTGCAAATGTTGTTGATAGAATACAGTCACCAGCCAGAGATTCATGCAATAGAGACTTTAGCAAGAGAGTGAAACCAGAGGACCATATCTTCCACTGTTGCATAACTCATGCACAGACACCTGGTGATAATTTGTACTGTGTATAGACTGTTGTTGGATATACTACAACTCCTATTTTTAATTCAAGTAAAGAAGAATATTTTTGGTTAAAAATTGCTCAGTTTATTGACTACTACTATACGATATGCTGGACACTGCACCATTTCATGTCCTGCCTTGTACCCACATGGACATGTAATATCAAGGGCATCCCGATCTACCATCAGTCAGGAGCCCTAGCTACTCAGAGTGCCCAAAGGGAAGAAAGGGTGCCCCTTCTTGACTGCACTGAACCCAAAGAGCGATGGCCTGAGCCACTACCACTTCCATATTCTGCTCCGGCTCCCCATGGAGTTCGCTGCATAAGTTCATATGTTTATGAGAATCAGTTAGAATGAAAAAAGCCATCATACGTTCCACCATCAGCAGCAATTTAGTTTTCAAGTAGCAAAAGATTTTCTCCTATTTGACTAATGCTAAATGTAAGTTTAGCTACAGTCTGTATTCTGGAGAGCTGCTTTCTTTCGGAAATTCCTCCATGAGCATTAACTGTATGCAGGGCCTTTAGACAGCCATATATACTTTGAGAGAGCTTTCCACATCATGAAAAGTGGAGGGGCCTCCTCAAAATGGGGTGGTGCCCAAGAAAAAGAGGCATGTCCATGCCCTGAGGCCGACTACTGAAAGTTAGCAAATTTTACTTAATAAATAAATTAATATATAAATAACTTTTCATGAAGTTAGACTCACAGTAAGTGGCGTATCTTCAGTGGAGGAAGACCACACAACTCGTATGGAGTCTGGGCGGAGTGGGAGTGACACTGAACTGCTTCTTCTCCTCCTGACATGAAAACACTGTATTTTTATCCAGGTGCCACTAGGGGGAGCTCAATGCAAACATATTATTACAGCTTCCATGGGAATTGTATACATACCTATGCACTGAGCTCCCCCTTGTGGTGGCTTCAGGCAGTCAGTTTTGTCATAGAAAGGAAGCAAATTTATCAATGTATTATTATGATTATATCAGCTGTCTGGTGTAAATGCAGTCAAAATTTGGTGCTCAGGATAAAGCACCACTTTTTCCAACATAAAGTCAGGTAAAAAAAATATATAATAATAAAATCAGAAATCTGGGGCATTGCACTTTGTGTTCTGCATGGTCTGGGAGTGATCGATGCACACATAGTCAGAAAATGAGTGAGGCAGGGTATCCATAGTAAGGGTTGCTATGAGATCTGTGTATGACCGTGCTCACAACGAAATACCAGGTTTTTCTCCTCTATGCTCTGGCCATATGATGTACCCACTATCCTCACATATGTGATATATACACTGATTACCGTAATTCATCTTTTGCTAGCAGTCTTTTTTCTTCCTGCCGTCGTCTCACTCTCATTCTTCCTCGATCTATGGAGGGGGGGCTCAGGTGGTTGTCATGGCGATGTATTGGGCCTACTCAGACGGATAAACTCTGCATCCTGTTCCTGAGCCACCTGAGGCTGCGACTGTGATAACTAATTATCCCCAGCAACGGAGTGTATATAAGAATACATATATTCAGAGCGCCTCACATCCTCACAGTTACACGCAGTTATTCCTTTTTTTATATAACTTGTTCTTGTATTAACCCCCCTCAAACATCTCAGTTTGTTATCCCATCTGATTGCCCCCCCGCCCCTTTTTTTCTGGGAAAAGATGGTAGGAGTGAAGTAAATTGAGAAAATTGGAGAGTAAGCAGGAAATGTTGCTATGATTCACAGTCACTCTCGGCTTTGTTAGGTTTTACCCATCAGTAAAAATGCAAGATGCAATTAGCTGGTAATATGCAAGAAAAAAAAGAAGAAATTAGGCTTCGGATTCGCTTGAATATAATGCTTGTGTTTTGCAGACCCTCTGCTATGAAGGGGTTGCTGAGTGTAGCACTTGTAATTGAGCGTGATTATGGATATTGTGAGGTTTCGCTCTGGTAGACCGGATTAGCGGACGCAGTATAGAGGCAACAACAAGTTCTTAGGATCAAACAGTTCAGTGTTTTATTCACACTTTAGGCAAGTGACAAAACAAGCAGTCATAATCAAACAAAAAGTCACCTTGCGGTGTTGGTGGTAATTCACACCATGCGGCAATTCTGCCTCAAAGAGTCCTTGACCATAGCAGCACCAACCTGTTTTCACGCCAAACAGGTAGCAAGCCTTCATACAGCCACAAGGCTCACAGATCCCAACACAGAGACCTCGCTTCTGAGCCCAGCTGCCTATTTAAGGACAGCGAGGTGCTGCCAAAACCCCGACTGGCACTTAAAATCCAGTCCGGTATTTGACCTCACCTGGCTGTAAAGCAACACATGCTGGGAGGAAAATACCTGTTTTCCCAGACAAAACCTCTCACTGTGTCACATACCCCCCCCCCCCCCTTTGTTCAACACTGAGGGGGTGAACACACGCCAGACAGTGTACCCGGGACGGTGCATCCGTGTTTCCCTGTACCAGGCCTGCCCTGTGTTCCATCGAAAACGTAAAGTTTTGTAAGGACAGAAACCATCGGGTGACCTGGGTATTTCTGTCATTGGCCTGGCTCATCCACTTGAGAGGAGACTGCTCAGTCACCAGGCGGAATTTTCTCCCCAATAAATAATAACAGAGAGACTTGAGTGCCCACTTGATAGCCAGGCACTCTCTCTCCACTATACTATACCGGGTTTTGGCTGGGGTGAGCTTACGGCTGAGGAAGGAAACAGGATGTTCCTACCCGTTGACTTCCTGAGACAGTACAGCACTGAGGCCTACACCAAAACCGGGGACCCGCACAGGGCCAACTTCAAAGCGGAGAAAGCCTCCTCTGCCCGATCATCCCAGCAAACGGTCATTGACTTGTCCCTTCAAGAGTCCTGTCAAGGGCGTGGCTAGAGTAGCAAAGTGGGGAACAAACCTCATGTAATAGCCCACTATTCCCAGGAATGACTTTATTTGCCTAGTGTGAATAGATGATTGGCACTCTATCTCCGAATCGCATTGGAGGATAGGGATAAAGAATATATAAGTCTATATAAGTCATAATGGATTAGATGTATGTTAGATTGATACTATATGGCTTTTCACATCATCATTGGAATATATAATGAGCAAAAACGAATTCCGGTCCATATCTTCAGGACAACCTAAAGAAACACGTGACCTAAGGTATTTAAGTCATAGACTAATACTATGGAGGTTTGACCACTGAGGAAGGGACCAGTTAGGGGTCCCAAAACACGTTTGGTGCTGGAAGACCCCTAATATTGCTGTTACAGTGAAGGACCTTTGAGACCACAAGCGATACGGAGCGCTCCGCAACTTCTGCAACTTCTCCAGCTGGAGGCAAGAGATGATTTAACCTGCCAGCACCCTGCATTGTGCGAACTGCAACAACTACGGCATTCAGCTGATCTCATTGCCCCCCAGTGCACGCAACCGAATAGACATCATACCTGAGGTAAGATCGTTCTATGCCGAGCGACACGTGGGATGCCGATCTCTCAGCAACTAACTGTAAGTCAGCGGGTATATACCCAAGTGCATGAGAAAGGGGGAAATTGTCATTATACACATATGAATGATCGCAGCCACAGCACCAGCAGGGATATTTTATAGGTCTCAAACAAGTGAATATTGATGAAGGAAGTCTCGGATAAGTAAGCCTTACCGTCAATGTAACCAATACATATTATACACTCTACAATATATACTTACCTTAATACCTTAGTATATGAACAAATGAAAGGTCATAAGGCCGGATATTGCTGCATTAATTGATTGCTGTTTGTCATCAAGGGACCATTCAAAGGATACATATTCTATCATTTGGGGACTATTCCCACTATATACTGGATTATTCTCATCCATACTACATAGTGTACGATCAGATACACCACAAGTTCTATACTACTTCTATGAATTTTTATATACTGCTTTTTTATATATTACGTTTATATTTTATTGATGATATTTCAGCGTGTGTTTTATTATTATCTTGGGTGGACAATCTGATATATAAAGCTGAGTGTATGTGTTTATGTCCGCTAAAGGAATCCGTCGCATTTACAAGCACAAAATTTGGCACACAGGTACATCAGGTGTCCGGGAAGGTTTTAGACCAGTTCTCAGCTCTCTAGGATGTACCATTCCTGAGATATTCCCCAAAAAAAATGCATTAGCCAAGAGAAGCTTGATCACATGACCATTATCAGCTAATAGAAGCTCGTAGGCCATTAGCCTCCACATACACAGTTTTACTCCAGGTTTCCATATCAAACCAGCCATTTATTTTCACTGCTGTAGGTCAGCTTTAAAGGTAATCTGTCACCAGGATAATCACTATTGAAGTAAAGCCATGGTCTAATAGCTGCTGTATTACAGTGAGCTGTTCAAAAGGACACGCCCCTGATCCGATTAGACCACGGCCCCTCCCACTCTTCAAACGACAGATTGAAAAAATGAAGTTAAAAATCAACTTCTGGTCCCGCTAAGCCATGCCCCAATCTGGTTAAGCCACGCCCCTCCACTCCTCAGCCGACAGGGATTGAAAAAATGAAGGTAAAAATCAACTTCTGTCAACTGCAGACAGTACAGTGCTGCTGTCTTAGAGTGAGCTGTTCAAACGGACACGCCCCCGATTTGGTTAGGCAGCCCCCCCTCCCACTACTCAGCCGACAGATTGAAAAAATGAAGTTAAAAATCAACTTCTAGGTCCCGCTAAGCCACGCCCAGATCTGGTTAGGCCACGTCCCCTTCCTCTCCTGAGCCCACTCCTGTCCCCTCCCACTCCTGAGCTGACGGTAAAAATTTACTTCTGTCAGCTGCAGGGGTGGGAGACAGGGTGACTTTCTCCCTGCAGCTCACACTCAGACAGTACAGTACTGCTGTCTTAGAGTGAGCTGTTAAAAAGGACACGCCCCCGATCCAGTAAAGGACACTGTTAAGGGCCCTGTGGTGGTCACTGTCAAGGGAGTGGTATTCTGTTAAAGTCACTGTTAAAGGGGAAGGCTGCTGTAAAGGTCAAAGTTAATGGGGTGGGCTGCTGTGGAGGTCCAATTTTAAGGGACGGGGCACTGTGGGGGGGGGTCAGTGAAAAGGGGTGGGGGGCTGTGGAGGTCACTATTTTGGGGGCGGGTGCTGTAGATGTCACTGTTACAATGGATATTGTTGATATCTTTTAACGACACACACAAACATTTAATAAAATAGATTAAATATACCCGAGCGAAGCCGGGTCCTTCAGGTAGTAGAGTATATGTTCTTTATCCATATGCTCCAATGTGATTCCGGAGATAGAGTGCCAATCAGGTATTCACATTTATTTGTTTATGTTTGGGTGAACCATATTGATTAGAGCACCGATCCTGATAGTCAGCCAGTAAGCCACCCGATCTCTTTTATTTTATTTGCCTACTGGTGACAGGTCGGGGCTAATTCCGTATCGCCTCTATTTTGTTCACTTGGAGTTTGATGACTCCGTGCACAATGACATACCCCAGGTACTTAGTCTCTTCTAACCCTATCGCACATTTTTTTGGGTTAGTGGTTAGGTCAGCTTTCCAAAGTGAGTCCACTACAGCCTGCACTTTCTCCGATATGGCTTGTCGACGAGCCTCGGGTACCCGGTATGGTTTTAATCAGACTTTTGCCTGAGGCTCAGTGACAATGTCATGCTGGATTATGGAAGTGCGTCCAAGAAGGTCCAAGAACACATCCATGTTCTGACTAACGAACCCCCTGGCCTCCCAAGTCTGTTTAGAGGAGAAGCTGTCATCTATTTTTACTGTGGCGGCCGCCTCTCTTGCATCAGACATAGGGGCCAGTACCTCTTCTCCTAGAAAACCTGGTCGCAGGCTGTCTTCTGTACAGGTTTCCCTATCTTTCCACGGTTTGAGTAAATCCACATGGTAAACCTGCTTCGGCTTTCGCCGCCCTGTCTGGTGTACCTTGTATTTTACATCTCCAATTTCCTCGAGTACCTCGTAGGCCCCCTGCCACCTAGCCAGGAACTTACTGCCACGATCGGCACCAGAACCAAAACCCGATCACCCGGGTTAAAGATCCGGACCCGAGCCTGCCAATTATATACCCGACTCTGGGCTCGCTGAGTTGCCTCCATATGCTCCCTAACAAGAGGCAAAACTGTCTCAATCCGATCTTGCATCTGGGTAACTTACTCAATGACACTTTTATGTGGAGTGGGTGGTTGTTACCACACCTCTTTGGCCACGTTCAAGAGACCGCGAGGGTATCTGCCATATAGCAGTTTGAAGAGCGAGAACCAGTAGAGGCCTGGGGTACCTCTCGTACTGTGAACATGAGATAGGGCAGAAAGAGGTCCCAGTCCTTCCCATCTTTAGCCACCACCCTTTACAACATATTTTTAATTGTTTGGTTAAACCTTTCAACCAGAACGTCCGTTTGTGAATGGTAAACGGACGTTTGAGCTTGGGCGCAAGATAGATGAAAGTGGTGTTACCTATAATGTGAACCAGGCACCTGAAAGAGAGCCTGAGCAAGTGCAGGTGGTTCTCACTGAGGGGGAGTCTCCAGTGAGAACTGGGTCTTGTGGACCTGATGTTACAAATATGTTCATATATGATGTGATGTTGGGTTGTGATAACGTTTTGTTGTTGTGGGGTAAGGTAGACACTTCTGCAGATGGTGACGAAACTCCTGCAGAACCTGTACTTGCCCGTTTAAATGAAGGTCTAAGTGAGCTGCACATTGACTGCCATGGGTAAAGAATATTGCCTATTGAAAACAATGGTGCTGATAAGGTGCAAAACGATTGTGCCAAGTTTGCGGAAAGGCATAATGAAAAGGTGATGACAGGTGAAATATGTGATGATGACATGCATTTTCCGTTGCAGGAGGTGGTCAGGGGAATAGCGCCCCCGGGTGGAAAACATGTGAAGGATGCAGAAGTGCAGATAAATGTTGTGAGCACTGAGTGGAGCAATCCTACTCTGGTGAACGTGCAAGAAAGGGTAGCAGTCCTAGAGGGTGTATCACATGTACCAGAGGTGAACATGCAGTCTCCACAGCGTTTTATGGTCAATAAAGTAATGTCCCAGGTAAGGATTAACTCGGCAGTGCCGCTAGAGGTCAGCGTTAATAATGACACGAGTGACATAGGCTATGTATGTGCTTTGACCATTAGCAACTCCGAGGGGGAAGCTACCAGGTCAAGGTATTGCAAAATTCAGGCAGTCACTAGTAGCGACCAGACGACAGTTATACCTGACGTGACGAGAGCTGAGTGGGGAGACGACAGCCTAGTGTCTGAGACCCATACCCAGGCAGGGGTAGATGACCTGACACGTCAGTACAGCTGCAATCCTGAAGGTTTTTTTTTTCTCCCCACGGTCCCTAGATATAATAGAGAAGAGACTAGCTATCTTCACAGAGTCACCGAAGAAGACTGCAGTAGACACAAACAAAGTGACTCTCGGTGGAACCCCCACAGGGCGGCCAAAAGAGAATGGTGATACTCTTACATTGGCTGCAGCAGAGCAGAGTGAAGAGCATCTGGAACAGGAGGCCCTCTCCTGGGCTTGATCCCTTGAAGAAGCGCTTGAGGAGCGAGATGAATGTGAGAGGCTGAACAAGCAACTCAGAGCAGGGATGGAAGATCTCATGAGCTCAAAAGATGTTGGGAAGAACATCTATGAGTTGAAGAAGTCTAAGTGAGAGCCTGTTAAGAATGGGTCTGGAGATGGTGGCGCCGTGGTGTCGACCGAGGCGGAGAAGACGGAAGATCTTTCTGCTGAGCCCATTGATGGGGCTGATGTGAATGCAGAGGCCAAGAGACACATGGCAGGGGGTAGCCAGGACCTGGTCCCAAAATACGTCCTTTCTGCCTGCAAAGCCATCCAAGTAGCCAGCTGGGGAAGGAATACGAGGAGATGGGCGGTCAGTATGCGGATCCTGTCTACTACTGTGAGTTGGCTCTCCTAGAGCCTAAACAATTGGGGAACAATATCCTGAGTGAACCTCTGGAGAGATTGCTAGAAGACGACGAGTCTGGTGAAGATCCTGATGTCCCCAGTGCCTCCAACCTTGATGAGAAAGAGGAGGAGGAGTTGAGAAGGCAAGGATATGATGCCATGTCCGTGAAGGATGAAAAGGCTAATAAAATCAATGGAGACGTCAAAGAAACATAGGCCGAAGAAGCTAAGGCCGATGTCTTGAAATGGGAGAAATCTTTGGATGTTCCAGAGACCATGGTTAGGGCAGAAGGAGCGACTGCCGAAGTGGGAAAAGCCACTGAAAACACTAAAGCTGGCCCCAAACCCAAAGAAACCCCTGCTGAGAATAATGGGAAAGTGATCCAGATGCGTGGAAAAGGAGCAAGTCGTAAGAAACCTGCTCTGCTGAAGGAGCCCCGCAAGGCAAAAGAGAACGGTCGGGACACGACCATTACTGCGACCAGTTCAGTCAAGAGTTGCCACAGTCCAAGAAAGGACGTGAGGGGCCTGTGCAGAAGCCAGGAAATATAAAAAGAGAGTACCTGCTCATGAGATGGGCAAGAAAATCCCAGAGGCCTTGTTAGCTCTGTAATAAACTCATAAGGGTTACAAACCAAGCGCTGTTGTCCTGGGTCTGGCAGAATAAAAGGAAACCTGTGATGCTGTCCACATCTTCCAGGGGGAATGTTGAGCTGGAAGATGGCAGGTTAATGCGGATGCCCTATCACAAGCATCCGTTTGGTACATGTGTTCATTCCCACAGGGTTAAACACGGGGGGGGGGGGGGGGATATGTGGCAATGTGAATAGTAATGGGTGCAGTAAAGTCTCAGGGAAGCATGAAAAAGGGGTGTTGTTTGCACCAGGAGCGTGTCACCAAAGGGGCCCGGCATTGGTGAAGTAAAGGCCCTAGATATAGGTGGCCACCAAGTTAGTTGGTGGACACCAAGACAGTTAGCTTAGCTGGCTCCAGCTAGTCCGGGGTGGGCTTTTACTAGGAACAGGCAATGTGTTGGGTGGGTGCCTGTTCCCCATGCTCCAGTCCTGGATTTTGGAATATGTCCATGTCCAGGGATGGTATTTAATCCTGTTGCTGGACTTGGGTGTGGCTCCCAGTCTGGGGAAGGAGACAGAGTTTTTGTGAAACACAGTCCTGCTGGAGGCTCTGGAAGAGTGGTCTCAGCTAGGCTGGCTGAGGTGCCACGGGGCTAGGTGCTAGCCGGATTGTTGGGGGACGCCGTGATGCTTGGGTGCAAGTGGTCATAAGGCCGGAGTCGGGAGGACTACTGGGCCACACTCCCCCATAAAGGCACTGGACTTTAGACCATGTGTGAACGGTGTTCTGTACAGCCAGGAGGCTTATGGACATTGGGCTGGGAAAGCTGCATGTTATGACCGTGTGTGAACGTTGCTTTAGGTGAGTCAGGTTATGTTTAGTTAGAGCCCAGCCGAGCAGGTGTTTATTTTGTATCATTTATGTTTGTTTTGCTGAGGTGCCAAATAAAGCAATGTTTGGACCTGAAACTTGTGGCGAAGATACTTGTGTGAATGACCCCCGGAGAAGAGCTAACCCCCCCCCCCCCCCCCACAACGTATAACTGCAATGCACAAGGGCAAATAAGACGTAGAAATATTTCCATGTAGTAAACCCTATTAATGACTGTATCAAATAGCACTTGCACCCCAGTAACAAGAGCGGTTTGCTGGAATTACAGAGCTGTATAATGGCAATTTGGATCCTCAGTCAGTGCAGCAAGGTGTAATAGGATTGTTCCTATTACTCAGGCTGTCACCTCCCCTACTGAACCCTGTTCTGCTTCAATGCTGTGGAATGATTCCTCCCTATCCTTTCCCTACACCTTGAATAATCTTTCTCTGAACTTGTAAATCATTTTTTTAGCACAATGAAGTCTTTCCTAGCACTGTCCCTAGTGCCTGCTGACGTCTCTCCCTGAAGTACACTGGAAAATGGCAGAATCCAAGATACAGTAGCTGAGGCTATTTATAGGGCTGTGACATCACAGGGCTGGCTGGCTGCTGATTGGCTGCATGCATGGCATTATGGGTGATCCCACATTCCCAGAGTTCCTTGCTCTATGTCCTCATTCGCACAACAGCCATTTTAGGAAAAAATATGATTTGTTTCCACAAAGCTCGGATTCGGTGCGAATAACATTTTTCCTGAAATTCGGATCGAATTCCACTTCGTCAACTTCAATTTGCTCATCTCTAGCCAAGATCTCAGGATCACGCACACTACTCTTTTACTTCATGCTCTTTACTGATGTTCTACCATATCTACCAAGGAGGGACAACATCAATGACACATATAGAGAGCCATGGCAATTTTCTTATTTTTAACTCTGCCAAATGCCATATACGGCCAATCCTGCCGTGTCCCCTTTGTGCCCATACAAAGTGCACGAGACATAGTAAAAATATGCCCTTAATGTGTTAACACTGTAAGAATGTCCTCCCAGTGTCACTGTCACAGTATGATGCCCCTTAGTGCCCCATACAGTATGATGCCTCTGTGTCCCACACACAAAAGAATACTGATTATGTGCTCCCTCTCAGTCGAAATTTCCCATAAGTGGCCCCCACACTGGGTAATGCCCACTTAAGTGCCTTTTACATAGTGTACCCAGTATGATGTCCCCTTTAAGTTTCCCAATACCGAGTGATTCCCCCATAAGTCTCCCCAGACAGTATGAGGCCCCGATAAGTGTCCTCACACAGTATAAAATCCCATTAAGAACCCCCAACACACAGTATGAGGTGCCTCATACACCGTGATGCCCCCTTAGTTTGAATACTCACCTATTCCACAACAAGCAGCGGGTATGTCAGTATTAGTGTTGAGCGAACCCGAACTGTAAAGTTTGGGTCTGTACCGAACTTTGCCGGAAAAGTTTGAGTTCTGTGTTCGGGCATTTAATAAAGCTTTTGAAAGGCTGCAGAGCAGCCAATCAACAAGCTTTTAATCTGTGGGCACTTAGAAGCCATCACAGTCATGCCTAGTAATGGCATGGCTGTGATTGGTCAGTGCATCATGTGACCCAGCCTCTATACAAGCTGGATCACGTGTAGCACCGCCCATCAGCTCTAGGTAGTGCAGGGACAGGAAGCAGTCGGCTGAAGAGAGGGATCTAGCTATTTGTTTTGTGGTTGACCTATAATGATTTTTCGTGGGTGCAATACACCAGATTTGCACCCCTGACACAGAAATATAATAATGAATCTGGCTGTTAATTCTGTGGGTGACCTATAGCGATTTTTTTTTGTGGGTGCAATGCACCATTTTTGTACTCCTGACACAAAAATATACTAGTTAATCCGTCTGTTAGTTCAATGGGTGACATATGCCCATTTTTGGTGTGAGATACACGTGCACTTTATATGTGACAGGGAAATGAATATAGTTAATTTGACTGTTAGTTTGGCCGGTGAAATATACCAATTTTTGGTGTGAGACGCACGTGCACAGCATATATGACAGGGAAATTAATATAGTTAATCCGTCTGTTAGTTCGGTGGGTGACATATTCCCATTTTTGGTGTGAGGTACACCTGCACTGCATAAGTGACAGGGAAATTAATATAGTTAGGCCTCATGCACACGACCGTTGTTTGATTCCGTGTCCGTTGCGGCGTTTTTCGTGATTTTCTGCGGACCCATTGATTTTCAATGGGTCCGTTGAAAACTCGGCTAATGCACCGTTTGCCATCTGCGTCCGTGATCCGTGGTTCCAGTCCGTCAAAAAAATATATCCTGTCCTATTATTTTCACGGAAAACGGTTCGCGGACACATTCAAGTCAATGGGACCGCTAAAAAACGCGGAGGCACACATGATTGTCTTCCGCGTCCTTTTTTTTCCTATCATTTGCATGGCAAACCTGTCTTAGACTTTTTTTACTTTGCTTCATGTCTGGTGGTCCTGCCCACTGCACCCAGGGACTGAGCACACAAAGGCCAGCTCCAAGGAGTTCCCTGGCATGGAAGTTCTTCAGACAATGTGCTGACAACAAGACGCAAGTGGTTTGCACGCTGTGCAATCAGAGCCTGAAGCGAGGCATAAATGTTCTAAACCTGAGCACCAAATGCATAACCAGGCATCTAAATGCAAAGCATGAGCTGCTGTGGGGTACACACCTGAAAAATCACAAAAGATCTCAGGCTCCTCTTGCTCAATCTTCTGCTGCAGTCTCAGCCTCTTCCTCCCCCTCTGGAGTGATAGTGGCACCTGCCACCCTGCAAACAGAGGATGCAGCAATGCCACCACATCCGTCAACATCACCAAGCAGCTCCACAATGTCCCATGGAAGTGTTCAGCTGTCCATCTCCCAAACACTGGAGAGAAAGAGGAAGTACCCCCCTACCCACCCAGAACCCCTGGCCCTGAATGCCAGCATTTAAAAATTCCTGGTCTTTGAAATGCTGTCATTCCGTCTGGGGGAGACAGAGACTTTTAAAAACCTTATGGCTTTGCCTGTCCCACAGTACGTGGTTCCCAGCCGCCACTACTTTTTCAAGCGAGCAATCCCTGCCCTGCACAACCAAGTGGTGGACAAAATCAAGTGTGCACTGCGCAATGCCATTTGTGGCAAGGTCCACATAACTACCGATATGTGGACCAGTAAGCACGGTCATAAGAGTGCCCGGCGTGCCAACCAATACCATCCAGTCTGCACTCCTTAGAGGGGCCAGATCTTAATGATGACCATCCTCATCTTTTGCTGGCTTTACTTCTTCCAGATCATCCTTCAAAGTCTACATGTCCTAGAAAAGTCAGCAAGATGAGAAGAGAGAGGAGAAGCTGGATGTTCCTGTCACGAGGGTGTCAAGAGCCACGTCTGACTCCGTTATACCCGGGGTCAGGAAGTCGCAGCGGGTGGCTGCGCGCTCTATGTCTAAAGATCACGTTGTTTCTTAGTGATTGTTTTCTGTGTTTGCCTTGCAATCCTTTTTGTCTCACTCAGGGATCCGTAGCTTCTCCTCCTCAGCTGTTTCTTGTCTGCCACTCCCAACCTCCTTATATTCTCCTCTCACACTTCTCTAGTTGCCAGTTATAGAGCTTCCTGCCTGGACTTCTATACTGACCCACTGGAGCTGTGAATCCTGGTTGTTGTTCCAGAGTGCTACCCTCCGGATCCCTGTTGGGCTTTTTGTTGTCTCCTGTTGTCGCCCACCTGGGATTATATGTTGAGTCTGTATTGTCTGTCCTCCCCTTGATGTTTTCCTTTAGAGCTAGTGGTGCGGACTAATGTTCCCACCGCCCTGTTCACTATCTAGGGCTCATCTTAGGGAAAGCCAGGGTTTTAGGCACGTGATCGGCGTACGGGTGAGGAACCCGTCTAGGGACGTCAGGGCAGCCAGGTGCCAGCCGCAAGGTGAGTCAGGGGTCACCACCTTCCCTCTCACTTGGGCAGGGCCTTCCTCTTTCCCTCCCTCTGTGTCACGTATGTGATAGTCACGCCGATCGTGATAGTTCCTGATGACAATTCTCATCGATATTAGATGATGTGGAAAAGGAGGAAAAGCAGATGGCAGAAGAAGGGCTCCCACCTGTAGGGCAGGAGAGCGCTGGAGTTGGGGAAGTGGGTATGCCAGAGTTAATTAATATGCAGTGTTTACTGTCAAATAACCTGTAGGAGATTACATGTCAGAACAGCAATAATATGCATATTGCCCCCCCCCCCCCATCTAACCAGCCAAACCCCATACCAGCAACAGCACCTGTTTAAAGGTGCATTAAAGGTGCCGCGTGGTCATTAACAATCAAGACCGAATATACAGTGAGGTCTTCATTATTACATGAAAGGGAGTTGGGGGTTAATTTTCCACGGGGTTCTACCACAGCATGGCCGCAACCCGCCCGCAGCACTGCCACTCCATGTGGCCGCGCCCTAAGGGCTCATGCACATGAATGTATTTTCTTTCCGTGTCCATTCCGTTTTTTTTTGCGGACCGTATGCGGAACCATTCACTTCAATGGGCCTGAAAAAAAAAGAAAGTTACTCCGTGTGCATTCCGTTTCCGTATGTCTGCATTTCCATTCCGTAAAAAAATAGAACATGTCCTATTATTGTCCGCATTACGGACAAGGATAGTACTGTTAGGGGCCAGCTGTTCCGTTCCACAAAATACGGAATGTACACAGATATCATCCGTATTTTTTGTGGATTTTTTTTGTAGACCGCAAAATACATACGGTCGTGTGCATGAGCCCTAAGGCAGAGTGGCCTTGTTATACTTGATTTATAGTGATTTGTGACAAATTAACTTGGAACTAATTGAATTTCTTGGTGAACTTCGGCAAAGTTGCAGAATCAAATTTTTATGCCGAAAAAGTTGCTGTACTTGTGATGCACTGTTTAAGGATGAATTAAATAAAAACACGTCTACTAAATTGCTAAAAATTTAGGTGTGGTATCTGAAGTTGTTTATCCACAACAAGCAGTGCAGAGCAGGACTACTCTGGTCTCCACTATCTGGGGCTCTGTGCAGCAGGCAGGATGATATTACTGTATTGTGCCTGCTCTGAACCAGTGGGATGGTGCAGCAGGGAGTTGATGGCTCCTTGTTTCACCATGGGGTTCAACTGTAAGTGCATCCTGAAGGCCTCATATATAGTTAAAATTGGAACATGCCCACAGCCATCCCGGGACAAATCCAAATTTTGGACTTGTTCGCTGGATCTGGGACTTTTGTGATGCATGGTTCTACCATTAATAATGTTATCTCATTGCTGTCCTACCGTATATATACAGTACATATTGAGCAGCACAGTTGATCGAATGTATTTAGGAGCTCAAATATTTGTCATTTTTGTTTTATCATCTCAATTCATTCGACTAAAAAAATTCACACTACATTTTTGGGAGTGTGGAGGGGGACTGTTTCTGCAGTATAGTATTGGGGGTGGCAGAAAAGAGTGTTCAGAAGATGGAAATGTGGGAAACTAATGTCTGTCAATCTCTGCAGAGACGGAAGATGGCTATATAATCATCATGGCGGTCTGGTCTGAATGGAGAAGATAAAGAAAGAGAACGCCTACAACAAAGGTGACATCACTGGATGTAAGAGGTATGGGGCTCTATGTAGAAGAGGAGATGCTCCGACTCCTCCCCTTGCCATTTGCAGAAGGAGGATTCAGAGCTGGGTGAGGATGGCCAAAGGGGGCAGCAGGCCACGGGTGGGTGGCAGATGGTGGGGGGAACCACAAGCCTTGAGCAGGATCTGGGGAGGGAGGAGAGCGGAGGAGCTTCCTGGCTGTAGTCTGCTGTTTATTGTATAATGTGAAGCAGGCAGTGCAGCCAGGACAGGCCTCCCCTCTCCATATGATGTGTAGAGACAGCCCTCAACAATAGAATTTCAGCTGTACAGTGTTTGTTGGGAGTGGCCTAATAAATGTAGGAGGGGCTTTTAATAATGGGCGGGGCAAAAAATTTGCGGTTTTTCCATTCCTACAGAGCTTTTAGAAATGGCCAGGCTAAAGAATCAGTGCAGCATGTACGCGTACCGCATTTTTAAATATGATAGGGGCTTTGAAAAATGGACGGGCAAAAGAATTGGTGCAGCACGCTACACGTGCCGCATTGGGGGGCAGTAAATGCTATGTGTTCCTGAATAAAAGAAAATAAAAGTCTGCAAAATACAAATGGGCCACTTGACTGGATTTGCCCCCCAGGACTTAGGCTGCCAGCCCTCCCCTGGCCCTTGTAGGGGTTTGGGTGGGGATCCAGGATCTGCCCCCAGCTTGGTAAGGCTTTGTTCACATCCTGGTTTAGCCTTTACATTCTCCTGCTCCGTTTAGGAGCAGGAGAACAGAAAGGACAAATAAGGCACATAACTGACACCAAACTGATCCAAACGGAGCCCTTAGGCCCCCTAGACTATAATGGGGTCCGTTATGTTTCCGCTCAGAAGATGATTTTGAAGCGGAGATAAAAGTCCTGCATGCACAACTTTTGTCTCCGCTTCAAAATCATCTTCTGAGCGGAAACATAACGGACCCCATTATAGTCTAAGGGGTCCTCAGGCTCAGTTTGACTCAGTTTGGCGTCATGTGCCTTTTCCGTCCTTTCCTTTCTCCTGCTCCTAAACGGAGCAGGAGAACGGAAAGGCTGAACGGTGATGTGAACGAAGCCTAAGAGAGTCTAGACTGGAGTTTGGAATAGAGAGGAAGCTGTGACTTGTGGTCCCTCTTCTTAGGCCCAAAAACCTACAGAGACTAACCGATCTCTGCATGGTCTTTCATCTACAGTAGGAGAGAAGGAGCAAAAAAATTGGTCTTTTACTACATTCTTTATTAAAAATTATCAGCCCTTTTCTCTGTTCAGATGTCAGTTTCTGTGTATTTGTTTCTGAGTACATATTCAGATAGAAGCTCTGATGGCTCATGTGTTAGCCCTTGTCTCTGAACTCCTGACAGCTCATAAACATTGATTATGGCTCTATTTTTATCAAACAAACAAGAATTTAGCTTAAAAAGAGGATCAATTGACAAAAAAGATGGGTTCTCCTGTTCATAGGAGCATGGAGAGTGTGATGAAACTAGTTAACAACCATCACAGTCTTGCCTGCAGCTTTCATGTTCTGTTGGACATTCTGCATCATAATCTCTGTCGGCTCTTCTTTTCCACGACTAAAGTGTAGAATAGACACTAGCAGAGTCAACAAGGAACGTCTCAGACCACCTTTCCCATAAGACAAAAAAAATTGGAGCTCACAAAGTACCCATATAAATTGTTTTATATTTTATTGAAGCATAGTATATAACAATATATGCCATTAAAAAGGGGGGAAGTGACAGAACAGACACCATACTGGCAGTACACACACCGCAGAAATATATCAAATTGGGAAATAAATAGAAATCAAAATTATATATATATAAATTGATATGCCATAGAAGTAAAAGATAGCGGTAGGGTGAGTCAATAATTGTGAGAGTCATTAACAATACATAATATAAGGATATTGGCAAACTAATAGTATATACGGAGCAATCCTGCAAAAATCTTAGCCAAAACTCCAGGAAGACAATAGCAAAAACAGGACTCACCCAAACAAAGTGTGTACAAACCGGGACGGCGCTACCCCGACGCTCGTTTCGGTGGGCATTCGTCCGGGGGTTACTCTGAAACGCACGTCAGGGTAGCGCCGTCCCGGTTTGTGCACACTTTGTTTGGGTGAGTCCTGTTTTTGCTATTGTCTTCCTGGAGTTTTGGCTAAGATTTTTGCAGGATTGCTCCGTATATACTATTATTTTGCCAATATCCTTATATTATGTATTGTTAATGACTCTCACAATTATTGACTCACCCTACCGCTATCTTTTACTTCTATGGCATATCAATTAATATATAATTTTTATTTCTATTTATTTCCCAATTTGATATATTTCTGCGGTGTGTGTACTACCGGGATGATGTCTGTTGTGTCACTTCCTGTCACCACCAGACATCTGAGAAGCTCTGACAGACGTCCTTCAGAACCTCCTCCTTGAGGTTCCTTTTGTTTTGCTTTCCTTTTCTCATCTCGTTAGCCTCTCTCAGCTGTCATGTAGTTGCACTGATTGCATCCCTTTAAATCCCTTCCCATACTGCATCACTTTGCGGTTTATACAACTTCCTGGAGTGTGTGCATGCTGGATGCTACTACTGAGTCTTCTACAGATAAGTTTTGTTCATTCATTTGTGTTTTCTTGTTTGCTGGATCCCAGGTGACCCTGACTCCCTCCGTATCAAGTGTAGGGAGCCGGTGGTCGTGTCCCCTCACTATTATAGGGTTTTCAGGTGTTATACAGTTGAGGTACGAGGATATGCGATCATCTACCATTGGGATTTTTGCATAGGCTGAGCAGTTAGGGAGAGAGCCAGGTCTGTTGCAGGGCTCTCCCTTTTGTTCCTTAGTTTTGGATCCAGTCAGTCGGATCTTCATTTTGTGTCTTCTAGTTTTCTATACACCTTCCGTGACACTTCCCCCTTTTTAATGGCATATATTGTTATATGGGGGGTTCAGCCCGCACAACCCTATGCAGGTGCACATTGCTATGGCGAGATACAGATACAAACACAAAAACACAAATGCAATCGCACTCTGTAACCAGCACTCTGCCCTGCCTTTATACTGGATGTTGAATGAGGCATTGGTGTACATTTTGGCCAAAGCGTAATAAGCCACTCACCACGCCAAGGTCGCCTCTATGAGTGGTCCCTAACACTAGTTCCTACCTGTTATGGGCAATGACAGCCACACTAAGTCCAGGGAGCGCAGGTACAGCATGCACGCCAAGCACACTCTGCTTTTAACCCCGTCTGGTGCCATTACAGCTTTCATCGGATCCAGGGATGCAAGTGCCAACATGCATGCTGAGCCCACTATATACTTCTCCTGGAGCCTAATGGCTACTGGTAGGTGCTATATAAGCAGACTCCGTTTTATACTGACTTTAACCACTTCAGCCCCGCTAGCTGAAACCCCCTTCATGACCAGAGCACTTTTTACACTTCGGCACTACACTACTTTCACCGTTTATCGCTCGGTCATGCAACTTACCACCCAAATGAATTTTACCTCCTTTTCTTCTCACTAATAGAGCTTTCATTTGGTGGTATTTTATTGCTGCTGACATTTTTACTTTTTTTGTTATTAATCAAAAGGTAACGATTTTTTTGCAAAAAAATGAAATTTTTTACTTTCAGCTGTAAAATTTTGCAAAAAAAACGACATCCATATATAAATTTTTCACCAAATTTATTGTTCTACATGTCTTTGATAAAAAAAAATGTTTGGGCAAAAAAAAAATGGTTTGGGTAAAAGTTATAGCGTTTACACACTATGGTACAAAAATGTGAATTTCCGCTTTTTGAAGCAGCTCTGACTTTCTGAGCACCTGTCATGATTCCTGAGGTTCTACAATGTCCAAACAGTAGAAAAACCCCACAAATGACCCCATTTTGGAAAGTAGACACCCTAAGGTATTCGCTGATGGGCATAGTGAGTTCATAGAACTTTTTAATTTTTTGTCACAAGTTAGCGGAAAATGATGATGATTTTTATTTTTATTTTTTTTCTTACAAAGTCTCATATTCCACTAACTTGCGACAAAAAATAAAAAATTCTAGGAACTCACCATGCCCCTCACGGAATACCTTGGGGTGTCTTCTTTCCAAAATACTTTGCAATCAAAATGTGTAAAAAATGACCGGTGAAATCCGAAAGGTGCACTTTGGAATATGTGCCCCTTTGCCCACCTTGGCTGCAATAAAGTGTGACACATCTGGTATCGCCGTACTCAGGAGAAGTTGGGGAATGTGTTTTGGGGTGTCATTTTACATATACCCATGCTGGGTGAGAGAAATATCTTGGCAAAAGACAACTTTTCCCATTTTTTTATACAAAGTTGGCATTTGACCAACATATTTTTCTCACCCAGCATGGGTATATGTAAAATGACACCCCAAAACACATTCCCCAACTTCTCCTGAGTACGGCGATACCAGATGTGTCACACTTTATTGCAGCCAAGGTGGGCAAAGGGGCACATATTCCAAAGTGCACCTTTCGGATTTTGCAGGCCATTTTTTACACATTTTGATTGCAAGGTACTTCTCACACATTTGGGCCCCTAAATTGCCAGGGCAGTATAACTACGCCACAAGTGACCCCATTTTGGAAAGAAGACACCCCAAGGTATTCCGTGAGGGGCACGGCGAGTTCCTAGATTATTATTTTTTTGTCACAAGTTAGCGGAAAATGATTTTATTTTTTTTCTCTTTTTTCCTTACAAAGTCTCATATTCCACTAACTTGCGACAAAAAATAAAAAAATTCTAGGAACTCGCCATGCCCCTCACGGAATACCTTGGGGTGTCTTCTTTCCAAAATGGGGTCACTTGTGGCGTAGTTATACTGCCCTGGCAATTTAGGGGCCCATATGTGTGAGAAGAACTTTGCAATCAAAATCTGTAAAAAATGACCGGTGAAATCCGAAAGGTGCACTTTGGAATATGTGCCCCTTTGCCCACCTTGGCAGCAAAAAAGTGTGACACATCTGGTATCGCCGTACTCAGGAGAAGTTGGGGAATGTGTTTTGGGGTGTCATTTTACATATACCCATGCTGGGTGAGAGAAATATCTTGGCAAAAGACAACTTTTCCCATTTTTTTATACAAAGTTGGCATTTGACCAACATATTTTTCTCACCCAGCATGGGTATATGTAAAATGACACCCCAAAACACATTCCCCAACTTCTCCTGAGTACGGCGATACCAGATGTGTGACACTTTTTTTTGCAGCCTAGATGCGCAAAGGTGCCCAAATTCCTTTTAGGAGGGCATTTTTAGACATTTGGATCCCAGACTTCTTCTCACGCTTTCGGGCCCCTAAAAAGCCAGGGCAGTATAAATAGCCCACATGTGACCCCACTTTGGAAAGAAGACACCCCAAGGTATCCAATGAGGGGCCTGGCAAGTTCATAGAATTTTTTTTTTTCGCATAAGTTAGCGGAAATTGATTTTTTATTTTTTTTTCTCACAAAGTCTCACTTTCCGCTAACTTAGGACAAAAATTTAAATCTTTCATAGACTCAATATGCCCCTCAGCAAATACCTTGGGGTGTCTTCTTTCCAAAATGGGGTCAGTTGTGGGGTGTTTGTACTGCCCTGGCATTTGAGGGTCTCCGCAATCATTACATGTATGACCAGCATTAGGAGTTTCTGCTATTCTCCTTATATTGAGCATACAGGTAATGAGATTTTTTTTTCCGTTCAGCCTCTGGGCTGAAAGAAAAAAATGAACGGCACAGATTTCTTCATTCGCATCGATCAATGTGGATGAAAAAATCTCTGCCAAAAAAAAAAAAAGGAGGGGAAAGGCGTCTGCCAGGACATAGGAGCTCCGCCCTACATCCATACCCACTTAGCTCGTATGCCCTGGCAAACCAGATTTCTCCATTCGCATCAATCGATGTGGATGAATAAATCATTGCCGGGATTTTTTTTTTTTTTATATATATACAAAGAGTTTGCCAAAGCATAGGAACGCCGCCTCCTCCTCAGCTCGTATGCCTTGGCAAACGTATCTGTCACTCCAGAGGAGAAAATCTCGTCTTGCAGCGCCGCATACACCAACTTGCGTGTAATCTGACAGCAGCGCAATGCTTCTGTCAGAATGCACATCAGTGCTGCAGCTAATCGATCGGTTGGTCCACCTGGAAGGTAAAAACGGGCCACGGAACCTCCTGGGTACAGGAGGTTCTCGATGATCTCTTCCTGAAATTTGAGGAAGGATCCAGTTCTCCCAGCCTTACTGTAGAGAACAAAACTATTATACAGAGCCAATTGAATTAAATATACAGACACCTTCTTATACCAGCGTCTGGTTCTGCGGGAAACTAAATACGGAGACAACATCTGGTCATTGAAGTCCACCCCTCCCATGAGCAAATTATAGTCGTGGACTGAGAGGGGCTTTTCAATGACACGGGTTGCTCGCTCAATTTGTATTGTCGTGTCTGCGTGAATGGAGGAGAGCATGTAAACGTTACGCTTGTCTCTCCATTTCACCGCGAGCAGTTCTTCGTTACACAGTGCGGCCCTCTGCCCCCTTGCAAGACGGGTGGTAACGAGCCGTTGGGGGAAGCCCGCGCGACTAGTTCGCGCGGTACCACAGGCGCCAATCCGTTCTAGAAACAAATGCCTAAAGAGGGCCACACTTGTGTAAAAATTGTCCACATAAAGATGGTACCCCTTGCCGAATAAGGGTGACACCAAGTCCCAAACTGTCTTCCCACTGCTCCCCAGGTAGTCAGGGCAACCGACCAGCTCCAGGGTCTGATCTTTTCCCTCATAGATCCGAAATTTGTGGGTATAGCCTGTGGCCCTTTCACAGAGCTTATACAATTTGACCCCATACCGGGCGCGCTTGCTTGGGATGTATTGTTTGAAGCCAAGGCGCCCGGTAAAATGTATCAGGGACTCGTCTACGCAGATGTTTTTCTCTGGGGTATACAAATCTGCAAATTTCTGGTTGAAATGGTCTATGAGGGGCCGAATTTTGTGGAGCCGGTCAAAAGCAGGGTGGCCTCTGGGACGGGAGGCGGTGTTGTCACTAAAGTGCAGGAAACGCAGGATGGCCTCAAAACGTGCCCTGGACATAGCAGCAGAGAACATGGGCATGTGATGAATTGGGTTCGTGGACCAATATGACCGCAATTCATGCTTTTTTGTCAGGCCCATGTTGAGGAGGAGGCCCAGAAAAGTTTTAATTTCGGAAACTTGGACTGGTTTCCACCGGAAAGGCTGGGCATAAAAGCTTCCCGGGTTAGCGGTGATAAATTGTGTGGCATACCTGTTTGTTTCGGCCACAACTATGTCTAAGAGCTCCGCAGTCAAGAACAGCTCAAAAAATCCCAGTGCCGAACCGATCTGAGCCGTCTCAACCCGAACTCCAGACTGGGCAGTGAAAGGGAAAACTACAGGTGCGGCTGAAGTTGGGGACTGCCAATCAGGGTTTGCCAGCACCTCTGGGATTCTAGGGGCTCTACGGGCACGTCTTTGCGGTGGCTGCGACGGGGTCACTACTGCACGTGCCACCGTACCAGCTTCAACTGCCCTTCTGGTGCTCGCTACTTCACCAGGTTGTACGGCAGTGCTGGTACTAGGTCCAGGGAGGGCTGGGCTGCTGGTGTATGCCTCACCACGTAATCCGACAGCACCAGCCCCACTCTGCTGCTCTTGAAGCGGATCCTGCGCAACCTGTGGTCTAGCGACACGGGGCCGGGTACGCCTGGTGCTATCAGGGACCTCAGCCTCCTCGTCCGAACTTTGGGTCAGAGAGCCACTGCTTTCTACAGGATAAAATATATGGGTTTCGGACCGCGCTTTTTATTCAGGCCAGTACGCAAACTTAGATCTTTCTTCCTTCTTCCTTTACAGGAGAACCGAGGGCTACAAATATCCTTTAACTGGATATCCTGTAGGGCAGTAGCAGTATTATCGACGCTGGGAATTTTATATGACTTTTTTAACAATTGTCTTGTAAGTATGGACAAATAAAAACCATATATTTTATCCATTTGAAGTGTGATTGATCCCACATCACTTTGCGGACCTGCTGCATATCATTACTGCGGACTGGTGACTTTTTTATTGTATACTGCTTTCTACAGGTTCGTATTCTGACCCGCTGGATTCATCAGATGAGGGTTCCTACTCCTCATCCAACTGGGTCAGAAGCCTGTAGGCCTCTTCAGAGGAATACCCCCTGTTTGACATTTTGGGCAACTAAATTTAGGGGTATTCCCTGAGACTACCCAAGAAAAAAAAAGCAAGCCTGTCTTACAAATGGGAGGCTAGCGAAGTACCGGAGGCCGCTGCGGTTGATAAAAAATATCAAAACTGATTTTTTTATCGCCGCTGTGCGTGTAAACTGATTGTGCAGTGATCAAAAAAAAATTTTTTTTTGTCACTGCGGTGGGGCGGGTGTGGGTGAACGCACGTGTGGGCGACCGATCAGGCCTGATCGGGCAAACACTGCGTTTTGGGTGGAGGGCGAACTAAAGTGACACTAATACAATTATAGATCTGACCGTGATCAGTTTTGATCACTTCCAGATACTATAAAAGTACAAATGCTGATTAGCGATACGCTAATCAGCGAATAACGGACTGCGGTGCGGTGGGCTGGGCGCTAACTGATCGCTAACTACCTAACCAAGGGGCCTAAACTATACCTAAAACCTAACGGTCAATACCAGTGAAAAAAAAAAGTGACAGTTTACACTGATCACTTTTTTCCTTTCACTAGTGATTGACAAAGGGGTGATCAAAGGGTTAATTGGGGTTCAGGGGGGTGATCTGGGGCTAAAGTGTGCTGTTTGGTGTACTCACTGTGTAGCCTGCTCCTCTGCTGGATCCAACCGACGAAAAGAACCAGCAGAGGAGCAGGGCAGCCATATAACAGATCATATTTACAAATATGATCTGTTATCTGGCTCTCTGATTGGATTTTTTGAAAATCATCAGCTTGCCAGCCGCGATCATTGGCTGGCAAGCTGATGACGAAATGGTCCTCTACGAAATGCCGGCCCGAACTGCGCATGCGCGGGCCGCATAGCGCGTCATCTCGTGTCCCGCGAGATGACGCGTATATGCGTCGTTGTGCGCAGCGCTGCCGCCTCCGGACCGCACATCTGCGTTAGGCGGTCCGGAGGCCGTTAAAACCAGCCTCCAGGGCAGACTAACTGGTCAGGTGTGCATGACTGCTTGGAGATCGCCACGCCTCCAATATTTACTACAAAGAAAAAAATGTGGGGGGTTCAGCCCACACAACCCTAGAGCAGAGAGCAGAGTGCTGGTTTGCAAAGTGCGATTGCATTTGTGTTTTTGCGTTTATATATTGTTATATACTATGCTTCAATAAAATATAAAACCTTTTATACCGGTACTTTGTGAACTCCAATTTTATTGTCTTGTTTTGTACACTCGGTAGCTTGTACCGGGTTATCTATTTAGCTGGACCCCATTATTTAGCCAAAATATTTATTGATACACTAAGTATTGGCAATAGGGATATCCATGGTCATTTTTTGACTTGTACCTTTGCCATAAGGAAGTGGCAGTGGTAGTCATGATGATGAGAACCGCTGCAATCACAGCGATAGATTTTAACCACTGGTGTAATCCTACTGACTAAAGTACAGCTTTATATCACATGTACAGAGACTTCCCGCCCAGAGCATTCCTTTAATCTTGCATTAGTTTTTGAAAGTTTCTGCCTTATTCGAGCATGCTATAAATTAAGAATTTTGGACCCAATGTTCAGGAAATTATTGATCCCTCTCCTAAGATCAATATGATATTGCTAATGAAGGCTTTGTACTATAATGCATCCGGAGCCTAGTCATTCAGCGTTTTGAGATGGTAACAGGAATGGTGCCCTTTACATTCATTATGCCGGCTCCACTATATGCCGCAGGAGAGTGGAGGAAGATAGAGAAGACTGGCGCTGCCACTTTGATCATTATATCACCCGCTAGCCAGACCTGCTTAGGGCCTTTCAGGAAGACAATTAATGTGTCTTATAGTAATTTCCTACCACTACCTGAGACAAGTTGTCTTTTTCTGCCTCATTATGCGCTCAGCCCCGAACCCTACTTAGCTGGAGAAGAAAGTATTCTGCTCATCATCTATTCAGCACCTTTTACATATTCTATGCGGCCCCATTTCCAAAAATCACGTATCATATGGAACCATTTACATTGATGCCTACTGTATATGCTTTGTCTAACGTGAATTATATTTCTGGAAATGTCAGCCAGTCTGGCACAAGGCACACGCCGCAGGGTGTAAAGGAAAGAAACCTGCATTTATTTGTTAAAGTGGTTGTCCATTTTTTCTATCCCTTTTTGTTAGATAGTCACTGGATAATAAGCTGATTATAGGTTGTCCCACAGCTTAGACCCCTGACGAGCAGCTATAATCCATAGGGTAACATGTTAGCAAGTGTTCAAGTCTCCTGCAGCGCCGCCACAGGGGAAGTGAAGAATTACACACATCTATCTATCTCATATCGATCTATTATCTGTCTATTATCTATCTATCTATTATCTATCTATCTATTATCTATCTATCTCATATCAATCTATTATCTGTCTATTATCTATCTATCTATTATCTATCTATCTCATATCAATCTATTATCTATCTATCTATCATCTATCTATATATCTATCTCATATCGATCTATTATCTATCTATTATCTATCTATCTATTATCTATCTATCTCATATCGATCTATTATCTATCTATTATCTATCTATCTCATATCTATCTATCTATCTATCTATCTATCTATCTTTGATCTATTATCTATCTACAGTATCTAAGCAAACAGACTCCTCTGCACTTCCAAGGAAAAGCGTACGTTTATTTACCAAATAACAGCTGTTATTTGGTGAATAAACGTACGCTTTTCCTTGGAAGTGCTGTGGAGTTTGTTTGCTTATATTGTCTAGTAGGTGGATCGCCTCTACAGCCGCTGGCACTCCGCTTTACTTTTTTACTATCTATCTCATATCTATCTATCTCATATCTATCTATCTCATATCTATTTATCTATCTATTATCTATCTAATGTATATCTATCAGGGGCGTAGCTAAAGGCTCATGGGCCCTTTTGCAAAAGTTTAGCTTGAGGCCCCTTTCTCTGAGCGCTTTGTGGCCATGGTCAAGGAAGCACATAGGCTCTGTGCTGCCTCAGGGAAAAATGGAAACGGCACCCCCATCATGCCAAATTCTTGACCTTACCCCATCCCTCCAGCCAAAGGAGCAACTTGACCTGCATGCACTTTATATAATAACAGTGTCTTGTTATGAGGCACAAGGGTATTTGGGCCCCCTCAGACTGCTGGGCCGGGTAGCGACTGCTACCTCTGCACCCCCTATAGCTACACCCCTGCTATCTATCTATCTCATATCTATCTATTTATCTATCTACCTATCTATCTATCTATGTCCTATTTATCTACCTACCTATCTACCTATCTATCTATGTCCTATCTATTTATCTACCTACCTATCTATCTATTTATCTACCTACCTATCTATCTATTTATCTATCTATCTATATATCTATGTCCTATCTATTTATCTATCTACCTATCTATCTATCTCTCTATCTCCTATCTATCTCTCTATCTCCTATCTATCTCTCTATCTATCTGTCCTATCTAGATAAACAGTGAATAAGCCTTCCTGCCTATTTACATACATCTCAACTATCCTGGATCCAGCCGGACAGTCCTGGATTTTGGTGGCTGTCCCATGGTCTCCATATGGCTGAGGTTTGAATACACTGATGAACCAGCGATCTGTCAGCTGCCTGCTTCCCTGTTCACCGGCCTGTGCGCTCCACAGCAGCAGTCGCCATGCAGTGACGCCATCACACCTGCTGGGCTCTGTAAGAGGAGCGCACCGGCTGGGGATCATTCCCTGGCCATGAAATCAGCCTGTGCACAATTCTGCGCAGCTCAGCAGGAGCAATGACATCACTGCATCACGTCTGCTCCAGTTCATCAGGGGAACGGGCCTTGGTGATGATTCATTTATTTGATTTTATTAACACTTCAGGGGCAGGGGACCCAAAACTGGGTCTTCAGGGGCAGGGGACTGGTGGGGGTGCAGGGCCCACTGATCTGATATTTATGACCTGTCTAATTCTTGGAAAATACATTGTTATGAATCCGTCTTAAATGTGAGATAAGCTCTTGTCACCACATGGGTTGGTCCTATTTTGATAGGTGGCCTCTTTGCTGAGATTCATCTTTTTATTTTATGCTAATTAGCCCCTGGGTGCAACAAGGATGGTGACATTCCATCTTGTTGCACTTGAGGCTCTGCTCCTTTTCATTCCTGACCGTGTCCCAACCACTTTGGCGTACTCACGCCTGGCCCTAAAGATGTACTCACATCTGGCCCTGAAGTTCTGCAGCAGTGTGTTCAGCACATGCGCTGTAAATGGTTGGAGATCGTCAGGCCCTCCAGCCATTTACAGCAGGAGTGCTGAACACACCGCCAAGAGACTTCAGGGCCACATCCCTGGCCCTGTGACTGAAAGTGGTGGGACCACAGCCAGGAATGAGACGGAGCAGAGCCTCAAGTGCAGTAAGATGCAACAGCACCACCCTCATTGCACCCAGAGTATAATTAGCATTAAATAAAAAGCCAGATTCTTAGCAAAGAGGCCACCTATCGAAACAGGACTAAGCCCATAACATTATATTCAGAGCAGCATCCAGCAGTCCTTATGCCTATAGTGATATACATGCCAGCCCCTGTGGTGAAGCCAGTGAAGAAACACCACTTGCGTAAAACTTTTTGTGTAAGTGACATTTAAAAAGTCACAAATAGTTTGCGACTTTATCACACCACAAATAAACAAATAGTTGGTATAGCAGCATAGAGAGAGTGCTGGGAGACGGTGCAGCCACTGGTCAGAGAGCGAGGACCAGCTGCATACTGTATGGTGGATAGATAGAAGTGGGGAGTTAAACTAGAAAATTGGTGCAGCAACTCAGGGTATAAATAAGAAAAAGCGGCAGCACCACCCACAGCAGAAGGGTAGACTGGAGCAGTGGTAGCCGACTTGCACTTCTCAGTCCATACACCCGTGAGCATCAGTGGAACGGAGGATAGCCAAGTCAGGAGGAATGGACCAGTCGGTTTGCCAAGCATAGAGAAATGCCTATGTGGAGAGCGGTGAACCAGACTTATTAGGTTGCAAAGAGGGGCACTTTGTTAAGGGCTCTTTCACACTTGCGTTGTTCTTTTCCGGCATAGAGTTCCGTTGTCGGGGCTCTATGCCGGAAAAATCCTGATCAGGATTATCCCAATGCATTCTGAATGGAGAGAAATCCGTTCAGGATACATCAGGATGTCTTCAGTTCAGGACCGGACCGTTTTTTGGCCGGAGAAAATACCGCAGCATGCTGCGCTTTTTGCTCCGTCTGCGCCTGCGCCAGGAAGTAGGAAGGGCTTGGCTGGCGCGAAAAAGAGACTGATCCGGAAATCCTGAAGCCAACATGTAAACGTTTTTTTTCCGTATCTGTCGTACGGATCCGGCCCCATACCGGATCCGTACGACAGATCCAGGAAAAAAAAATATTGATGTTGGCTTCAGGATTTCTGGATCAGTCTCTTACCAAAAAAGCTGTAAAGACGCATCTGGAAAGAAAACATTATGCGTTCTTACGCGTTTTTCCGGATCCGGCGTGTAATTCCGGCAAATGGAGTACACGACGGATCCGGACAACGCAAGAGCCGGACAACGCAAGAGCCCTTAATAATGATGAATGTGCCTCGCCCTCGGAAACTCTACTCCGCCCTCGCCACAGGCCCTTTTTGGCAAGGGCGGTGTAAAATGCAGATTGCAATGAGAAAAATCGCAAATGCTTTGAAGAGTCGCAAATGAATTTCCCCCAATATGTTCGCCAACTTTTTGCCTCTAAGACTGTGCCCTCTATGAGAGATTACTGTAACGATTAAGCTCTGCTCCATGTGAGACTGTAACCATCAAGCCAGTTGCCTCTTGTAAGAACACTGTAAGCGGAAAGCTTGTTGCCCAGCATGAGATCTGTAAAGCTGTTATTCCGGGTTACAGTGTCTTGAAAAAGTATTTATACCCCTTAAACTTTTCCACATTTTTTTCACGTTACACTCACAAACTTAGGCTACTTTCACATTAGCGTTTTCAATTCTGCTATTGAGATTCGTCATAGGATCTCAATAGCAGAAGAAAACGCTTTACTTTTGTCCCCATTCATTATCAATGGGGACAAAACTGAACGAAACGGAATGCTCCAAAATGCATTCCGTTCCGTTTGGTTGTGCTCCCATCTCGGACAGAATAACGCTGCAAGCAGCATTTTTCTGTCCGCAATGTGGTGCGGAGCAAGACGGATCCGTCCCCCATTGATTAACAATGGTGTTTTATGACGGATCCGTTATGGCTATATAAGACATAATACAACCGGATCTGTTCATGACGAATGCATGCAGTTGTATTATGGTAATGGAAGCGTTTTTGCAGATCCATGACGGAAAGAACGCTAATGTGAAAGTAGCCTTAAATGTATTTTATTGGGGTTTTATGTGATAGACCAACACAAAGTAGTAATTAGGTGTAACGTGAAAAGAAAATGATACATGGTTCAAGGGGTATGAATACCTTTTCAAGGCACTGTGCATGCCTATTTTTTCTACCAGTCTTGAATGGAGAGCTTACCCACTCATTGGCCAAAAAGATTTTTGGTAAGGACTGACGTCCCTTTTGCTGGACAAATGTAACTCATGTTTTATGAAACTTTTCACGTCATAGTGATGGGACATGTCAGAAATTCTGGTGCTGGGACCCGCACCGATCGCTGAAACTAAGGTTACTTTCATACCAGCAGCACGGACCTCTGGCAGGCTGTTCCGTCAGGTGAACAGCCTGTCAGATCTGTCCTGCCGCTAGTGAACGTGTGCCCCTGGACTGCCGCTCCATCCCCATTGACTATATTGGGCGGGGGCTGAGTTCCGGGGGAGGCACGGCAGCGCACGGCGAGAGGATGCTGGAATAAAACTACGACATGTCCGACATTTATTCCGGCAGCCTCTCGCCGTGCGCTGCCGTGCCTCTGCCGAACCTCCGCCCCGCCCCCATTATAGTCAATGAGGTCAGAGCGGCAGTCCAGGGGGCACACGTTCACTAGCGGCAGGACGGATCTGACAGGCTGTTCACCCGAAGGAACAGCCTGCCGGAGGTCCGTGCCGCTAGTGTGAAAGTAGCCTAAGGGACAGAAGCACTCAGTGTCTAATGGCAAGATCCAATGTAATCATATAATCATAATCACTACAATCCATTTAAAAAACGGAGGATAGCCAAGTCAGGAGGAATGGACCAGTCGGTTTGCCAAGCATAGAGAAATGCCTATGTGGAGAGCGGTGAACCAGACTTATTAGGTTGCAAAGAGGGGCACTTTGTTAAGGGCTCTTTCACACTTGCGTTGTTCTTTTCCGGCATAGAGTTCCGTCGTCGGGGCTCTATGCCGGAAAAATCCTGATCAGGATTATCCCAATGCATTCTGAATGGAGAGAAATCCGTTCAGGATACATCAGGATGTCTTCAGTTCAGGACCGGAACGTTTTTTGGCCAGAGAAAATACCGCAGCATGCTGCGCTTTTTGCTCCGGTCAAAAATCCTGGACACTTGCCGCATCGACGGATCCGGAATAATAGCCCTTTGAAATGTATTATTCCGGATCCGTCCTAACATCTTCAGTTGTTACGACGCAACGACGGATCCGGAAGTTGCGTCTGCACCTGCGCCTGCGCCAGGAAGTAGGAAGGGCTTGGCTGGCACGAAAAGAAACTGATCCGAAAATCCTGAAGCCAACATCAAACGTTTTTTTTCCGTATCCGTCTTACGGATCCAGCCCCATACCGGATCCGTACGACAGATCCAGGAAAAAAAAACATTGATGTTGGCTTCAGGATTTCCAGATCAGTCTCTTACCAAAAAAGCCGGAAAGACGCATCTGGAAAGAAAACATTATGCGTTCTTACGCGTTTTTCCGGATCCGGCGTGTAATTCCGGCAAATGGAGTACACGACGGATCCGGACAACGCAAGTGTGAAAGAGCCCTAAATAATGATGAATGTGCCTCACCCTCGGAAACTCTACTCCGCCCTCGCCACAGGCCCTTTTTGGCAAGGGCGGTGTAAAATGCAGATTGCAATGAGAAAAATCGCAAATGCTTTGAAGAGTCGCAAATGAATTTCCCCCAATATGTTCGCCAACTTTTTGCCTCTAAGACTGTGCCCTCTATGAGAGATTGCTGTAACGATTAAGCTCTGCTCCATGTGAGACTGTAACCATCAAGCCAGTTGCCTCTTGTAAGAACACTGTAAGCGGAAAGCTTGTTGCCCAGCATGAGATCTGTAAAGCTGTTATTCCATATTGGGCGGGGGCTGAGTTCCGGGGGAGGCACGGCAGCGCACGGCGAGAGGATGCTGGAATAAAACTACGACATGTCCGACATTTATTCCGGCAGCCTCTCGCCGTGCGCTGCCGTGCCTCTGCCGAACCTCCGCCCCGCCCCCATTATAGTCAATGAGGTCAGAGCGGCAGTCCAGGGGGCACACGTTCACTAGCGGCAGGACGGATCTGACAGGCTGTTCACCCGAAGGAACAGCATGCCGGAGGTCCGTGCCGCTAGTGTGAAAGTAGCCTAAGGGGCAGAAGCACTCAGTCTCTAATGGCAAGATCCAATGTAATCATATAATCATAATCACTACAATCCATTTAAAAAAAAAAAAGGGCGCACAAGGTGGATACAATATAAAAGTTTATGAAACTAGTAAGAAGAATATGTTTCCTCTAGGTAACTTCAGGTGACTCTTTATGGAAACGCCCCATATCCAAAATACTCATAAAATATTGAGCACAACTTAGATGGAGACAGATCTATAAAGGGACAGCCTTGTCTTCTCTCTTCTTCTACTCAGTTGTCTTGAGAATGCAAACATGATATTGCAAAGTCTATTAAGTGCCAATCATTCTCCATCTATGAATATTGTGGTTTTGCTTATTAAAATATGATTTATTTATAAGTGTAATGAGGATTTTTAACCTTTATGTGCGTAACTCATGTGGCTCCTGATTATGAGTTCGGTAAGGCTGCATTTTCTCTTCAAAAGTAAAGCCACAACAAGAAAGAAAAGGTATGGTTGAAGTGAATCAAGCTGAATCAAGAATTTTGTACTCCTGTAAGAAGAAAAAAAAACTATTGAAGGTATCTACCACTTTTTCCGCAGTTTGTGATTTTGTGGCCTTGTTTCCCCCATCATTCTGCACTCAATCTCCCTTAATAAGAAAGGGAAAATAGAATTTTTGCATGGACATAACATAAGTATTCAGACACTTTACTATGACACTTGAAATTTAGCTCTGAAGGCCTCCAATTTCTCTTGATCATCTTTGACATGTTTCTACAACTTGATGGGAGTCAAACTGTGGTAAATTCAGTTGATTTGGAAAGATACACCCCTGTCTATATAAGGTGTCACAGCTGACAATGCATATCAGAGCAAAAGTCAAGACATTAGGAGTAAAACAGCCTGTAGAGCTCAGGGACAGGATTGACAGGAGAAATGTCAGGGGACAGGAGAGAGACAGGATTGTATGGAGGGACAGATCTGGAGAAGGGTACAAATTTTTTTTTGCTGCACTGAAAGTTCCCAAGAGCACAGTGGTCTCCATAATTCCTAAATAATGATAATCCCAGAGCTGACTACCCCTCCAAACTAAGTAATTGGAAGAAAAGAGCCTTGGTAGGATAGTTGACCAAGAACCCAATGGTCACTGTGGCTGAGCTCCAATAATCCTGTGTGCAGATGGGAGAAACTTTCAGAAGGTCAAACATCATTACCGCAGGCCTCCAATCTGGGCTTTAAGGTACTGTAGATTGGCCAGAAAGAAGCCTCTCCTAATTAAAAACACACGTGAAAGCCCACCTAGAGTTTCCAAAAAAAGCACATAAAGACTGTGAGAAACAAGATTCTCTGGTCTAATGAAAGCAAGCTTTTTGGCCTCAATCCTAAGCATCATGTTTAGAGGAAATTAGGCTATGCTTAATACCATCCCTACAGTGAAGCATGGTGAGCAGCATCATCATGCTATGGGGGTGTTTTTTCAGTGGCTGGGACAGCAAGACTGGTCATGGCTGAGGGAAAGCTGGATGGAGCAAAGTGCAAAGATATTCTCAATGGAAACGTGATCCAGAGTGCTCTGGACCTCACACTGGGATGAATGTTTACCTTCCAACAAGACAATGCCACTAGCACACAGCCAAGACAACACAGAAGTCGCTTAGGGACAACTCAGTGAATGTCCTTCAGTGGCCCAGACAAAGACCTGACTTGAACCCAATCAAACATCTCTAGAGAGAACTGAAAATGTCTGTCCACCGATGGTCCCCCATCCAACCTGACAGAGCTTGAGAGGATCTGCAGAGAAGAATTGCAGAAAATCCTCTAATCCAGGTGTACAAACCTTGTGGCATCATCCCCAAGAAGACTGGAGGCTGTAATCACTGACAAATGTGCTTCAACTAAGTCCTAAGTAAAGGGTCTGAATACTTATGTCAATGTAAGATTTTAGTTTTTTCTTCTCAATAAATTAGCAAAGGTTTCGAACATTCTGTTTTCAGTTTCTCATTATGGGTGCACAATGATGAGGAACATTTTTAACATTTTTATTTTAGCAAAAGGCTGAGTAAAACAGAATGTTAAAAAAGTGAAAGGGTCTGAAGACTGTCCGAATGCATTTTATATTGCTTCTCTTCTATGAGGAGGTCCATCCCCCTAGACCATTTTTCATATTGTATTCTGGGACACTTTTCTACCTTCATGCAATTTGGTTGATGTAGTCTTATCTTGATTGCTCCAACATTTGAAACTTTTCTATTGCTATTGCATATGATTTTGTATGACCAAGCTTTTCATCCAGCTTATGTTTTTCTTGAAAAATTTATACCATTTAAGCGAGGAGAAAAGGCCATCTCAACGAGGTTTCTAAATATTATATACAGGTGAAACTCGAAAAATTTGAATATCGTGCAAAAGTCCATTTATTTCAGTAATGTAAATTAAAAGGAATTGCATTAATGCAGCTTAAAATTAGAATTTTGTAAAAAGGTTCAATATTCTAGGATCAAAGTGTCACTCTAGTCAGCTAATTAATCCATACCCCCTGAGCAAAAGGTACCTCAAAATTGAGACTTTGGGGTTTCATAAGCTGTAAGCCGTAATCATCCAAATTATAACAAATAAAGGCTTGAAATATCTTGCTTTGCATGTAATGAGTCTATCTCATATATTAGTTTCACCTTTTAAGTTGCATTACTGAAATAAATGAACTTTGCACAATATTAGAATTTTTCGAGTTTCACCTGTACATTTAGATCTATAGAAATAAAGTATGGAAACAAAGTTTATGTTGAAAACAAATCATGCCATGATGTACTGATTGACAGAAGTGTAACCTAAAGCTCTTGGGTCCTAATACAAAATTCCCACCTATTTAGCATAGGCCATATATAATGTTGGTGTCCTCCTATGCGGCAGATGGGCCTTTGGGCTCCTTCATCCATCAGGTTCAAGGTATGACTGCCATATCTTCACCCTCTATAGATACGACCCTGATAGTTGGGTGTTTTTTAGGAATATATACACGTCTTATCTGCTCATCATTTATCATTTATTACACTTGGGTCCACCCATCATGAACTTTTAATATTATTTATGAACACTTGAAGCTAAACAGCTGGCTTCCTTAGAAAATACCTTTTAATATTCAGCTACAATCTTCTCTCTTTACTAACTTGGGGCCAAATATTTAGCAGTCCTGCAACAACTAAAAGATGATGGAACAAATTTAGACTGGGTCTGATTGTTTTTGAAAAGTCTTAAAAAAGTTTTGTACCTCTCTAAACTTGTATGCAAGAACCTTCTTGGCTCACATCACTCTGGAGACCCCCGAAAAGTGCTTTGTGTTCTCAGGCCTCCGAGAACAATGAACATCGAATGAATATATACCTGAACTGCTTTGGCTTTATTCAGTCTTACTCTATTACAGATGGCTGTGACAAATAGCTGAAGACAACCCTTGTCTGTGTGTTCTGTTGGGGTAGAAGGACATCATAGTGGAAGTTCCCATGCTCAGTATGAACTAGTATTAGTACTTTTCCTTGCTGGTTGTGGCTTTTCCCAGCATAATGAACTGTTTGCCAGGGGTGTCAAAAGCTGGCCCCAGTGCAATCAGATCCCACATGAATTGAGTCTTCATGTTCCAACATCAGGATCTTGCAAGAACCTGGCCTCATATTTCCTCAGTAAGTATATTGACGTACCTTATTTATATGAGATTTGGAAATATTATCCCAAAAGGAGGCAGAATCATGGTACCAACTACAATTTGCATACAGTGCCATAAATTTAAAGGGTTTGTCAGAGTGTTTTAATATTGATGACCTAGCCTCAGCATCCAACTCCCAGCACCCCACTGATCAGCTGTTTGAAGTGCGCCACTGTCTCTTCCTAAGCAAGCCATTCAAGTCAATAAGACTGAGCTGCAATACCAGGATCAGCCACTATCCAATGGGTGACACTGTGCTTGTTATGTTGTGAGGAGGCCATATCGCTCAGAGTGCTGCATCCTCTTCAAACAGCTTCAAACAGTAACTGAAAACCCACACCAATCAGATATTATTGTCCTATCTTGAGGATAGACCATCAATATTAAACATCTGGAAAACACCCCTATCCTGAGGATAGATCATCAGTGTTAAACGCTTAGACAATCCCTTTAATGGGAAATAGATTAACAGAAATAGAATATCAGATTCTGGAAAGTGCGGACTTTGTAGGTAGTAAGAGAGTGATGACACTTCTCTCCCCTGCTATCTTCTATCACCTCTATGTCCACATATTATCCAGATTATCCTGTCCTATCCATAGAAAGCCACTGCCAGGTGGTGAACTACCTCCCAATACACCATGTGTATCCCTCTGGTAATTGAAAACATATTGTGGTCATAGACTGGAACCTTTTAAGTCAGCTATAATAAGTTTTCAGGCATTGTCCGGACCTGAATGGATGCAATGATCTGTGTTCAAGTGGAAAATCTCTTTTCCTAGAGAGCTGAATATGGAGGATAACATGTCAACTTCAGGGTTATGCTCCAGTTCTAGCTGGAAGCTATACTGGGTGTTTCTGAACTCCTGTATATTACTGGTGGTGTATAGAATGTGTGGGTGTTCTAGGATAAAACAGCTATTTATTCCACACAATCACATAATACGAAGACCCTTAAGCTGTATAAATAGCTTTTAACAATGCGCCACTCATGATCCCATCAAATTGCCTGGAGGCCAAGACCTATGCTGTACAGATCATTTATTTTTAGTTTGTCCTGAGGCTCGGAATCCCCTTTCGGACTCTCTTCTATCATTGTCAGTAGACCAGCCTCTTCCATATACTTCATTTATCCAGTTTTTGTAGATTCCTAGCACGTTCCTTTGTCATTCTCACATTTCATCACATTCCATGTTATGTGACCATGTACTGTAAGTATCAGCATATACATTATACATTGTACATATATATTGTCACAATTCTTGAATTTTGATTTCGATACCAAGAAAAGTAACACAGTATTTTATACCAATTCGATACCAGGCAAAAAAAAAATAAAAAATACCCACACAATAACCCCAGTTTGGCAGGCAAAATGGGGTTCTGATTTACAGCCAGGTGAGGTCAAATACCGGACTGATTTTAAGTGCCGGTCCGGGTTTTGGCAGCACATGGCTATCCTTAAATAGGCAGCTGGGCTCAGAAGCCAGGTCTCTGTGTTGGGATCTGGAAGCCTTGCGTCTGCATGAAGGCTTTCTACCTGTTTGGCATGAAAACAGTTGGTGCTGCTATCAGTAAGGACTCTTTGAGGCAGAATTGCCACATGGTGTGAATTAACACCAACACCGCAAGGTGCCTTTTTGTTTGCGTATGACTGCTTGTTTTGTCACTTGCCTAAACTGTGAATAAAACACTGAACTGTTTGATCCAAAGAACTTGTTGTTGCCTCTATACTGCGTCCGCTAATCTTGTCTACCAGAGCAAAACCCCACAATTGGTGGAGGATGCGAGCATGAGCAGTGAGGCGGCATCAACGCCGATTTTTTTGGGGGTTTCTGCATTTTTCAGACACGGTTGTATGTCGTACATTAAACCAGCTGTATTATTTTATAATATTTTGTAGAATATTCGTCATATATTCGCGAATTCGAGATTATATTCTTGATTGCAAAAATCGGCAATGTCTTATTTGCGTAATGCTGGCGTGGGTCACATATGCTACATTTTTCAAGCTGGTATAAGTTTCCTGAGACTGGAGAAAATGGTTGGCACGGCAGAACATTAGAATAGCTTTATATGCAGATAGAGTGCTCCAATATATTTGCGCTTGCGAATTTTCGGCAATTAATGATGCACATATTTTTTCGCAATACGTGCAACTTGTGACATCACAGCACTATGTCTGTAGCATGTATGTATGGACAGCAGAACCTATCAGCTACACTATAGATCAATCTATCCTACACTGACCATCTCCCACTAACTATCTAAATTATATATATGTTAACTGTCTAATGTAATAACACAAAGCACAGAGCACAGCAATGACACTGCTGTCTCTTTCATAACTTCATAACTGCAATAAACTTTAAAAAGTAGCTTCTGGGGAGGTTCTTATATACTAAGGGGTAAGCAACTTTTCTATTGGTTGCTAGGGATGTTGTAAGCTGTGACAAAGCCTTCTCATTGGCCCACAGGCTAGAAGACGGGAGGGATGATCACCTGATGTGTACTGTGTTAAAAAAATAAAAACGAATATTCGTCATTACGAATATATAGCACTATATTCTAAATATTCGCAAATTCTCGAAGTGCCGATATTTGCGATAAAAATGTGCTTTTCGAATATTCGCGCTCAACACTATATTACAACCAGTGCCCCATGACAAAATGGAGGCTGCTGTGAAGGCCCTCATGGAGGCTAATCTGCAGCAGCGAGAGACAAACCTGCAGCAACATGAGGCTACTAAGCAGCAGCAGGAGACTAACCAGTTGCTGCTACAACACGTAATGGCTTTGCAGACAGCAGGAGCAACCCTGAGCATCCACCATTCCCGGAAAGCAGTCCGTACCGCGATTCCTAAAATGACCCCCGCAGACGACATCGGAACCTACCTGGCGATGTACGAGAAAGTGGCCTTCAGGGAAAAGCTACCCCGTGATCAGTGGGCTCAGGTCGTCTCTCCATTCCTGGCATCTGATTCCCAGCAGGTGTATTTCGACTTGCCGGACAATCAAGCGGCTGACTACCAGAAGTTGAGATTCTGGCAAGACTGGGGGTGAATGTGTTAGTCCGGGCCCAGCGGGTGAATCAGTGGGGGTTCAACCCAGCTGACCCTACAAGACCCCAGCTGGCGATAAGCCTTGGGGACCACCAAAACAGTTGTTTTAATATATATGGGCAGACGTTGGCCTATAGGTGGGCACACTGGGCATTTTTCAACTTCCAGTGTGCTGCAGCTCAGTTGTGAATCTTGAGGATTAGAAAGGTTGACTCTGCTGAGCATGTATCTGCTAAAGACCTTTGTGCACAGGCTACAGCTATCCCCACAGCTTCACATTGATCTTGGCTCCTGAATTAAGAAGAAGGTGAGTGGTACTATTCACATGCTCCATCATGCTTCCATGCTCCACCCAGCTTCTTCTCTTCTGGCATAGAACTACCCTGCCCCACTGAATCCTCCTGATCACGTGTAAGGAAGACCATCACCGTCCACCTGGGCCCTGATGCAAGTTAGCACTAGCAACCGCCAGCTCTGTTTCTAATGAGAGGTGACAAGGAGCAGCAGAGCTGCAGGAGGTCCAAGTTGAATATGTGTGTGGGCCCCCTTAATTCCATGGGCCCCATAGCAGCCGCTATGGCAGTGCTTTCTCCTCTGTTCTCCAGCCTTCTCCACCTGCAGCAGCTGATGAGAATTTGGCATGCACCGTGTGGTCCATGTTCTCTAATTGGAGCTAATACTAGTATCGAAAAACTGTCAAAGTCAGTACTGAACTGAACTGGGCATCAAAGGATCGAAAAAGTATTGATAGTTCGATACCTGGTGCAACCCTATATACAACATTAAATTTACCAATAATTTAATCCCTGGCTTCAATAACTTGCAAGCTAGTAAATCAAACTGAAGTTGGTGAATGGAACCGACTCCTCCTCTGAGAACTGGACCCCATATATAGAAGATGTGGCTGTGCATGCGGCTGTGCTTTTTCCACTGAATGGTACATGGTCCTCGCCAATGAAGTTTATCAGTGGTATGGAGACAGTCGAGACAGTGGCTCCCTTAGACATTGAAAGAGACAGCCACATGAATGCACGGTCACTTCTAGTTGGCTTCAAAGGATCACTGAAAGGCCATCAGAGAAAGGAGGTTATAGAGGCTCTCTAGATCCTCAAGGTGGTGGGGACCAAAGAACACATATGCCCTTCCAATAATCCGACCACAAATATTATTGTACCATACTATTATATTTAAATTGAGTCTGCCATACTTTGACAGTATGGTTTGATCAAGAGGTTTTTGAGAGTGTGTTTTGTAAAAATGGTTGTGGGTCCCTAGGTATTTAAGACACTCTCAACAGCAGTGATAAAACAATACAATACTTCCAGTCCGTAAATAGATGGAATGTGCAGTGATGTGGGTTCAGTTCACATGAACCATAAGTGGACAAATGAGACCGTGCGGTTTCCCTCCTCTCAGAATCCAGGTGTATTCTCTCTCACCACGTCAAGAGAAGACCGGGGTCCATAGACGTCCTTTCTCAAAATACGTCCTGTGGAACACCCAAGTGCGCTGATAGTAAAAATACCGCTACTTAGATCTTATACTAATGCGCTATTATACTAACAAGCGCAAGCAAGTTAAGGCACATCAGGTGAAGTCAAATTTCCTTTTCCCTTTGTATCCGCTCATACAATATATCAGGGCTGGCCAACATGCGGCTCTCCAGCTGTTGTAAAACTACCACTCCCACCATGCCCTGCTGTAGGCTAATAGCTGTAGGCAGACTGGGCATGCTGGGAGTTGTAGTTTTGCAACAGCTGGAGAGCCGCAGGTTGGCCATATGTGCAATATATGATCCTAGGAAGAGTGTTGCTTCCATAGTGAAATACTGTCAATAAATGTATAAAAAGTAATTTATTATACTCACAAGCGTCTATATAAAACAGGCAAATAGTAAAATATCCCGCGTCCTCAAAACAGCCCCATTGGGTAGCGGTATTTTCACTATCAGCACACTTTGGTGTTCCACATGATGTATTATAAGAAAGGACGTCTGTAGACCCCGGTCTTCTCTTGACATGGTGAGAGGGAATACACCTGGATTCTAAGAAGAGGGAAAACGCACGGTCTCATTTGTCCACTCTGAACAGCAGGTTGGTGCCTGAGCTTTAGGTTCCCTAATGACCCACAAAGGTGTTTGATGAACTAGTGCTCTAGCAACTTACCTGCGGTTATCCTGCATTATCTCCTGCTTATATTCGTGCCGTGTTTCAACTGTGTGCCATCCTGTACTTTTCAAGTCCAAGTACAGTTCACTTCATGTTTATGTTAAACCACTCTGTCTACCCTGTCTATACTCCAGTCAAGTCCCCAGCCTGCCTGCCGTGTGTTTGTCCCCTGTGTCTGCATTAACTGTGTGCTGTCTGAACCAGGGTTCTAGTGCAGGCTGGAATTGGGGCTGCAAGCCTGGATGCAGGCCTGGCATGACCGGGGCTTGGAGGGAGCTGATTCCTGGGATAGGAAGGGTTAAGGAAGGGGAATGGAGATGGGAAGGGTTAGGGGTGCGGTTTAAGGCTTAAGAGGGTTAGCAAGGGCGGGAAAAGGGGCCATTTTATAGGGACAGCAGTGTGGCAGCAGCCCCCACCCACCCTCCATTTTTTGGGCTGCTGTTGGTTTGGGTTAGGTAAAGGTCTTGGGGTGGTTGGGAGTGGATTTTTTGTTGGCCCGGCAGTAATTAGTTAGTGGGCTTTGTCATAGCGGCCTGGGGTGGTGGGGGGTCCTTGGAGTTGGTGGTTATGGTGGTTCTGGCGTGGTGGGGAGGGAGCCAAAAAGAGGCTCTGGACTCCCCAGGTACTGGTTTAAGGTGGGATATGGTGGGTAGTGGCCCACGTTGGTTGCTCTTGGTTACAGGTTCCTGCCTCTGAGCTGGCGTTCATCGGCTAGAGGTAATTTAACGGAGGATGGGGCCGTTATCCGTCATTTATGGGGCTCCAAGGACCCTCCCCGTATTGTGATTTTCATAGGTTATTGGTACGGTTCTTGGGCGTGGCCTTCAGATGGGAAGGCCTGGGTTTTCTGTATTAGTTATGTTATTTATTTGTATTTATATTATTAATAAAAGGCTGCTGTGGCCTTAAAATCCACTTGCTGTGTCTGTCATTATTGGGGTAGGAGTGAGAATTTGTGGGGGGTGGGGGGGAGCGACTTGACAATACATCAGTCAAGTCTTGGAGACTGTACCAATCCAGTAAAAAGACCTATACTGCTCACTTCAATGTCCTTGAATGCTCAGTGCACAATAGAAGATACTGCAATACAACCAAGTTAGGAAGAAACAGCACAGCACTTGCCTTGGGACAAATTCACATTCGCTCCACAGCGGGTACATATCATGGGTATACACGCAAACTGGCATACGGCCGTTTCGCCTCGTGCATAGTTTACCAGTGAATTTGTTGGTGACAGATGCCCTTTAAATGGGTTGTTTACATTGGACAATCATTTTTTGTTAGAAGTGTGTTCTGAAAATTAGCTGCTCCCTGGGTGTCCCTCTGCTTGTATCCCCTGTAATCATATGGAGAATCTGGCATCAAGCGTTCCCTTGATGAAGAATTAAATGGTGCTCACTGAACTGAATGGTCTGTGAAATGTATGGATATGCCAAGTCCTCCAAATGAATGCACTCTCTTTATAGCCATTTTTTGTTCTTAATTATAAATGAGGATTTGAAATGCCCCTTCCCCCTCTCTATTACCGCAGAATTTCACATTATACATTATAACCTAGACCAGACAAGCCCTTTAAGGAGGTATCCCATGATTAAAGGGATTTTCCAGGAGATGGATATTGATGACCTATCCTCAGGATAGGTCATCAATATCTAATCAGTGGAAGTCCAACACCCGGCACCCCCAATGATCAGCTATTTGAAGAGGCTGTGAATGCTGTGACCTCCTCACAGCTAACCAAGCATTGCGCCCTACATTGTATAATGGCTGTGCTTGGTATTGCAGCCCAGACCCATTCACTTGAATAGGACCGAGCTGCAAATAGGCCATGTGACCAACGACCATGATGTAATTGGTTTAGGAAAAAGCCACAGCACTCACTAGAGCCCTGCAGCTTTGTCAGGCAGCTGATCATGGGGTAGCCAGGAGTTGGACCCCCACAATCAGATATTGATGGCCTGTCCTGAGGATAGGCAATTCTGTCCTGAAACGCGTAGACCAACATTATCTGTACCTGGATGTTTTTACATTTTTGATACCGAATAAAGTGCAATTGGAACTTCTTAAAGAAAGGCTGGACAACCCCTTTTTCATTTATTTCTAATTGCTCCCGGTCCGGGTGGGGGAGCAGTCCGTGTCCTCGTGGCTGAAGTTTCCAGACAGGTGAGAGCTGCTCCAACTATTAAACAGACTGTGAATTAACCCGGTGAGCAAGCACTCCCAATCCCTCTGCACCATAAACTATCCTGCGAACTGGGAATATAATGGCGCATGTGTCTTTACGTCCCATGGAGGACGAACAAGAAAGATTTCTAAAAATGAATGCCATTTTTGAAAAACCACAGCAGGACATCCAGGACAGTTTGAACTTGAACACACTTATGTTTACACTGGAGAAATTATTGTTGAAAGAGCTCCGTACATGGTGGGATTATACTTCATTGCAGAAATATATTGAAAAACATATGATCCTAAGGGGCCTACGTTTAAAGAAAAAAACATCTACAACTTACTCTACTCAGATATGTTTTTAGAAGAATGGGAATCCATCCAGTTGCTCACTCAAATTGATGGACTTGATTGTTCGCAATGAAAGGAAAACATTGGATGATCTCAGGAAAGAGATTAAAATCACACAGGACTCACTTTTGATCTATGTTAACAATCCTGAATTTTCAAAGTTTGATGACAAATTGAAAGAGGACCTCAAGCAAACTAAAGATATGCTCATACAAATTAAGCAATCCAAATTCAGTCGCGATTTGTTGGATTACAGCCGCAAAGAAGTTTACACTTGGGCCGAAATGAGAGCTCATACACCGCGCTCAATATTAAGAGTCTTGCGATCCAAAAAAACAAACCGCCGCAAGGTATCTTTCAGCTCTACAGAAGCGGAATCCTTGGAGTCTGAGTGTGATTTGGACCAACTCCAGGTGAAGGAAACCATCAACTCCTCTGCAACAGAACCCGGTTCACACAAGCAGGCAGCAAAAAACACAGGACGGGCCGAAGACATCACAAATCACCGATATCCCACGAGGTTTAAAAAAGGCAAGATGAACTACAAATAATTAACTTGTCTGCCAGCGTATTGTCTCGGTATGAGCTAAGTGTACTAGAAAAAGGATTGACATTTTCACCAACATGCCATTTCGATCTTTATAAAACTATATTGGATGTAAACAGGCTGGCCCGCAACTTAATTTTGCGGCAACATTTTCTATTATTTAAACCCCATGTAGATAATATGGGTGAAATGGAAACCAGCCCGATTACCCCCAATATAGAAACTAACATTAATGATAAAAATTTTACAGATTGATCTTGTTGACAAGCATGTTCCAGCAAACATGTCTTTTTCAGAAATGATACATTGCTCGCAGAACTTTAACCCCTCCAACCGGGACTTCTATCCGATCCAGTAAAGATCTCATGCGCTGAACAGGTTCCAAGAATTGGTTGAGAGGGATTTAGTTCTGCTGAGCAATAAAGTTATCTCTAGGGGAAACAACCCCAGTATGAATAATCTTTCCAAAAATGAATCCATAGCACTTCGTGGGTTAGCAGATAGGACTGACATTGTGGTCAAACAGGCTGAAAAGGGGGGAGCATTGGTTATTTTGGACAGTGAACTATACAGGATCTTGATCCACCAGATGTTACAGGATGACAAAACCTATAAGATCTTACCCGGCAATCCACTCTCCTCTTTCCAAGCAGAACTTAGAGAGTTGTTATCTCGAGGGCTAAATATTGGTGCTCTCAACCAAAAAGAATATGATTATATTTATGTTGACCACCCTGTCATTTCTATTTTACATGCCCTCCCCAAAGTGCATAAACAGATTTTTCCTCCACCCCTTAGACCCATTGTATCGGGGATAGGGTCGTATTCAGAGCATTTATGTCAATGGGTAGATTCACTGTTACAGCCATTAATTCCTCACATCCCAGGTTTTCTGAGAGATACTAAGGCAGTTCTAGAAGCAGTGAGAGAGTTGGAGTGGTTTGACCATTATTGATGGATAACAGCAGATGTTATTGCCTTATACCCTAGTATTCCACACAATTTGGTCACCACCTCTTTGCTATGGTTTTTGAAGAATTTTGGAGATTTTATAGATCAACTCGTTGAGTAATGTGGTGGCTGTGGTGGACTTCCTCCTCAGGCGGAACTTTTTTATGTTTGATGATATGTTTTTTCTTCAGACATCGGGGGTGTTGATGGGGGCCAAGTTCTCTCCCTCCATAGCAAATATATTCATGGCATGGTGGGAGAGAGGCTTCCTCCTCATCGACACCAACCCATTTGTGGAGAACATCAGATGGTATGGCCGTTACATCGACGACCTGATCTTCATATGGTCTGGCGATGTGGCGGCCATACCTCTTTGCTCCAATTATCTTAACACATGCGTGGACAGTATCCAATTTACTGTTCAACATGATGTCTCCCACACTGCGTTTTTGGATCTCCACCTGAGGGGTGACTCCGCCGCAGCCTCCATCTACTCAAGCACATTTAGAAAACCAACGTCTGGTAACACATTATTACATGCAAGATTATGTCACCCTTTTCATACAGTTCGATACCTAAGGGGGAACTCATTAGAGCCAGGAGAAACTGTAGTCAACAAAAAACTTATGAAATGGAAGCTCAAGATATTATCAACAGATTGTCATGTAGAGCAAATGATGACAAAACATAGTAAAGAAGTTCTAGGCAAGAGCAGAGATAAATTGATAAATACAGATGCCAAAAAAATGAAAATGAACTGTGATACAAACTACACAAAAAAGAATGTCTTTGTCACACAGTTCAGCAGTGACTACACATAGATTTACAACATTAATAAAAAACATTTTCCAGTATTAGCATGCAATAAAAACTGGAGTGAGGTGGCTTTAACTGGTGTCAAATGTGCAGCACGTAAATCCCCTACGATTGCAAATACGGTTAGCCCAAGCTTGTTCCAGAAAAACAAAGGATCAACGCCTAATACATGGTTATCTACCAAAGGCAATTACAAGTGTGGACCTTCTGTGTGTATCTGCTGCAGTTACATGAAAATATCTAGATCCTTTGAATCCTGCGTCACTGGCCAAAGTTTTGCGATTAAATCATTTTTAAACTGCAACACAACATATTCCATCTATTTGATTACATGCACCAAATGCTTGCTGCAATACGTGGGATGTACGACAAATGCTATAAAAACCCGAATAAGAAAGCATATTTCTGATGTACCGCACCATGAAAGCCGCAATGTTTCTGCGGCTAGCCTTCATTTTGCGGTAGTTCATGGCGGCGATACTTCTGATATGCTTGTGCAAGGTATTGAAAAGGTTAACAAACCAGCAAGAGGAGGTGACCGCAAAAGGAAACTCCTTAATAGAGAATCCTTTTGGATTTTCAGATTAGAAAGCCGCCAACCATTAGGATTAAATAAAAGATTAGATTTGATTCTACAATACTGAACATTGGATTCCCTGTCTCTCTAGAGTATTCTTGAGAATATTTTAAGTTTAAGTCTGTTTTAGTGTTACGTATTTTGCAGGAGGTGGCCGCATGACCCTTTGATTGGTCCAGGTGCGGTTTCCCCCTCCTATAAGTGTAAGACCTCAGTGTCTGTTTAATGGTCATGAGTAAGGGCTGTAATTGTTTTGTTGCCTGAAACGCGTAGACCAACATTATCTGTACCTGGATGTTTTTAAATTTTTGGTACCAAATAAAGTGCAATTGGAACTTCTCAAAGAAAGGCTGGACAACCCCTTTTTCATTTATTTCTAATAGCTCCCGGTCCGGGTGGGGGAGCAGTCCGTGTCCTCGTGGCTGAAGTTTCCAGACAGGTGAGAGCTGCTCCAACTACCTTTAAACAGAATGGCTGTGCTTGGTATTGCAGCCCAGACACATTCACTTGAAATGGACTGAGCTGCAAATAGGCCATGTGACCAACGACCATGATGTAATTGGTTTAGGAAAAAGCCACAGCCCTCACTAGAGCCCTGCAGCCTTGTCAGGCAGCTGATCATGGGGTAACCAGGAGTTGGACCCCCACGATCAGATATTGATAACCTGTCCTGAGTATAGGCAATTAATACTGAACTGCTGAAAAAAAAATATGAAAATCAGACATCATATAGTACATGACAACCCCTTTTAACAAAGCTAGAACCAGCCCAGTACCTCACATGGATCCAGAGATCTCCACATTCATTGCTCTACTAGATTTATATTGAGCTGAAGAAGAAGAAGGGCGACACCCTTCGAAACGCGTTACACAAGTGTTCTCTCCTTATGCAGTTATCAATAAAAGACTGCTTTTTGTACTTTTGAAGAACAGCGTCCCTGGGAATTCTGTATTTTTTTCCTCTTTGGCAATTGAGGATACAGTATATATGTTATTGAATAAATCGGTGGCTATACTAAAGTTTTAAAAACATGCAATTTAAAAAATATATATATTCTGATCCAGGTGCTGTAGAATACTTTTAATGGAACAAACTCTTTAATGTCTCAAATATTTCCTATTTTACTAATAATACAAAGCCAGTGGCGATTTTTCATATTACCCATTAGAAAGGGCAATAGGACCCCTTTCATGGACCCCATAACAGCAGTGTTGGTTACCTTCATGGTACTTATGACTTGCACATCCAAAAATAAAGTTTAAAAAGTAGAGGTCTCTACATAAATGCAATGTCGGCATAGTTTACCAATTTAGTACACTCCATGATATTTAATCTTTGGCAGGGTTTCAGATCCAATAGTAAGTATACATAGAGATCTCCAGCAATCGCCCGCAGAGATAAACCCTCAGATGGTCATGTCTGTTTAACTGTTTAAACGTAAATGTAATAAATTAAGACCTTAAATTTGGAATTATCTCTGTGGGTAACTGCTGGGGATTTTTACATACAAAGCATAAGAGGCAGCATTTAAAAAGGCATCTACCCACTGCTGCTCAGCTCATTAATAATGCTATAACAGGGTGAAAAAATGGGTTCCACTTTATGTCCCATATAGGGAGTATCTCTCAGACTATAATGGAAGACTCCAGTACTTACTAAGATCAAGAGATCTTCAAATTTGTTTCTGTACCCACTGCATTCCTAAGCCAACATGGACAGACGTGAATTAGTGTTGAGCTTATCCAAAGCGGACTTCAATCCGAATTGCAGTAAAACATTGATTCGCCACAAAGCCGAATTTCTTAGCGTTTCGTGGCAACTAATCAATTTTTACTAAAATGGTGGCTGAAAGTAAAATAAATAAAGTGAATTATAAAAATACCTCTTCTTATGCTGAGCTGTAAAGTTGGGCAAAGAGAGGCTAGTGTGGTCAAATGTGTAAATGTGAAGTGTGCGCAAATGTGGCTTCACTCGGTGCACTCCCAACCCCATTGAGTTCAGGTACCCCAGGATCACCACTTCTGGGGCACTTTAGCACAGAAGCTGGGGGGGCGCACCCTCCCAGCAGATCTGGTCACTGCCAGGCAGTTCGTTTTTATAGTTAAGCAGAGAGCCATCCACTCCCTGCTTCACTGTTCTTCTGAAATCCGGCGCCCCCCCCCCCCCCCCCTCCTTAGGCAACACATCGCATTGCAGGCTGTGGGTGGACCACTGATAAGAACAGATACTCCACATGGTCTAATCCACAAGACCAGGAAACTACCTTAGCATTAAAGCACCAAAATCACCTCAGTGAGAACCACCTATCATGGTATAGCTCCCCTGCCAGGTAAGTATAAGTATAGGAACCCCAAAAACCCCAGAAAAATTAAGCTAAGGTCTTACAAAGTGGAAACTGATTATACTGAACAGCTTTGTTAGGTTAAGGGCTCATGCACACGACAGTATTTTGCGTTCAGTATACTGGAAGTTTTTTGAGCTCAGTATACGGAACATATACTGAACCATTCATTTCAATGGTTCAGCAAAAAATACTGAAGTGTCTCAGTGTGCATTCCGTTTCAGTATTTCAGTATTTCCGTGCCGTGAAAAGATAGAACATGTCCTATACTTGTCCGCAAATCACGGTGCTTGGCTCCATTCAAGTCAATGGGTCCGCAAAAAAAACGGAACACATACGGAAATGCATCCGTATGTCTTCCGTTTCCGTTCCGTTTTTTCCTGAACCATCTATTGAAAATGTTATGCCCAGCCCAATTTTTTCTATGTAATTACTGTATACTGTATATGGCATACGGAAAAACGGAACGGAAAAACGGAAAGGAAACGGAAACACAACGGAAACAAAAAACGGACCAACGGATCTGTAAAAAACGGACCGCAAAACACTGAAAAAGCAATACTGTCGTGTGCATGAGGCCTAATAGCTGGATGTTGGGTTTGGTTAAAGGACTTGAGTACAGGAGATGTACTATTTTTTTTGAGGTGCGGACGGATCACGGACCCATTCAAGTTGAATGGGTCTCGATCTGTCCTGGCCGCACAACGGCCGTGTGCATGAGGCCTAAAATTTATTGGAAAGTGTTTCCTATTTTGCTAGCTGAAGCAGTGGTAAGAAAATACAGTAAATCCACGTTTAACGTTAATACACATGGACAGCTGTATTCTACTGAGATGAATAATATTCTTAAAAAGCCAAAGGGCTATGTATATCTTAATATGTCTATCAGGCTTACTGTCTTTAGATTTAGGAAAGATTCTTAAAGGGGTTGTCTCACTTCAGTAAGTTGCATTTATCATGTAGAGAAAGTTAATACAATGCACTTACTAATGTATTGTTATTATCCATATTGCTTCATATTGCAGAAAGAAAGAAAGATCACTAGATGTCCGTGAGTTACACCACACCGTCCCAGGATCATAGACAACAGAGACAGCAATGGTCTGGAAAATATCCTCCTGACGAAGCCGCTGAGTAGAGTTGAGCGAACACCTGGATGTTCGGGTTCGAGAAGTTCGGCCGAACATCCCGGAAATGTTCGGGTTCGGGATCCGAACCCGATCCGAACTTCGTCCCGAACCCGAACCCCATTGAAGTCAATGGGGACCCGAACTTTTCGGCACTAAAAAGGCTGTAAAACAGCCCAGGAAAGAGCTAGAGGGCTGCAAAAGGCAGCAACATGTAGGTAAATCCCCTGCAAACAAATGTGGATAGGGAAATGAATTAAAATAAAAATTAAATAAATAAAAATTAACCAAAATCAATTGGAGAGAGGTTCCATAGCAGAGAATCTGGCTTCCCGTCACCCACCACTGGAACAGTCCATTCTCAGATATTTAGGCCCCGGCACCCAGGCAGAGGAGAGAGGTCCCGTAACAGAGAATCTGTCTTCATGTCAGCAGAGAATTAGTCTGCATGTCATAGCAGAGAATGAGGCTTCACGTCAGCCACCACTGCAACAGTCCATTGGCATATATTTAGGCCCAGCACACACACAGGCAGAGGAGAGAGGTCCCGTAACAGAGAATCTGGCTTCATGTCAGCAGAGAATCAGTCTGCATGTCATAGCAGAGAATCAGGCTTCACGTCAGCCACCACTGCAACAGTCCATTGTCATAAATTTAGGCCCAGCACCCAGGCAGAGGAGAGAGGTCCCGTAACAGAGAATCTGGCTTCATGTCAGCAGAGAATCAGTCTTCATATCATAGCAGAGAATCAGGCTTCACGTCACCCACCACTGTAAGAGTCAATTTTCATAAATTTAGGCCCAGAACCCAGGCAGAGGAGAAAGGTCCCGTAACAGACAATCTGGCTTCATGTCAGCAGAGAATCAGTCTTCATATCATAGCAGAGAATCAGGCTTCACGTCACCCACCACTGTAAGAGTCAATTTTCATAAATTTAGGCCCAGAACCCAGGCAGAGGAGAAAGGTCCCGTAACAGACAATCTGGCTTCATGTCAGCAGAGAATCAGTCTTCATATCATAGCAGAGAATCAGGCTTCACGTCACCCACCACTGTAAGAGTCAATTTTCATAAATTTAGGCCCAGAACCCAGGCAGAGGAGAAAGGTCCCGTAACAGACAATCTGGCTTCATGTCAGCAGAGAATCAGTCTTCATATCATAGCAGAGAATCAGGCTTCACGTCACCCACCACTGTAAGAGTCAATTTTCATAAATTTAGGCCCAGAACCCAGGCAGAGGAGAAAGGTCCCGTAACAGACAATCTGGCTTCATGTCAGCAGAGAATCAGTCTTCATATCATAGCAGAGAATCAGGCTTCACGTCACCCACCACTGTAAGAGTCAATTTTCATAAATTTAGGCCCAGAACCCAGGCAGAGGAGAAAGGTCCCGTAACAGACAATCTGGCTTCATGTCAGCAGAGAATCAGTCTTCATATCATAGCAGAGAATCAGGCTTCACGTCACCCACCACTGTAAGAGTCAATTTTCATAAATTTAGGCCCAGAACCCAGGTAGAGGAGAAAGGTCCCGTAACAGACAATCTGGCTTCATGACAGCAGAGAATCAGTCTGCATGTCATAGCAGAGAATCAGGCTTCACGTCAGCCACCACTGCAACAGTCCATTGTCATAAATTTAGGCCCAGCACCCAGGCAGAGGAGAGAGGTCCCGTAACAGACAATCTGGCTTCATGTCAGCAGAGAATTAGTCTGCATGTCATAGCAGAGAATCAGGCTTCATGTCAGCCACCACTGCAACAGTCCATTGGCATATATTTAGGCCTAGCACACAGGCAGAGGAGAGGTTCATTCAACTTTGGGTAGCATCGCAATATAATGGTAAAATGAAAATAAAAATAGGATAGAATGAGGAAGTGCCCTGGAGTCCAATAATATATGGTTATGGGGAGGTAGTTAATGTCTAATCTGGACAAGGGACGGACAGGTCCTGTGGGATCCATGCCTGGTTCATTTTTATGAACGTCAGCTTGTCCACATTGGCTGTAGACAGGCGGCTGCGTTTGTCTGTAATGACGCCCCCTGCCGTGCTGAATACACGTTCAGACAAAACGCTGGCTGCCGGGCAGGCCAGCACCTCCAAGGCATAAAAGGCTAGCTCTGGCCACGTGGACAATTTAGAGACCCAGAAGTTGAATGGGGCCGAACCATCAGTCAGTACGTGGAGGGGTGTGCACACGTACTGTTCCACCATGTTAGTGAAATGTTGCCTCCTGCTAACACGTTGCGTATCAGGTGGTGGTGCAGTTAGCTGTGGCGTGTTGACAAAAGTTTTCCACATCTCTGCCATGCTAACCCTGCCCTCAGAGGAGCTGGCCGTGACACAGCTGCCTTGGCGACCTCTTGCTCCTCCTCTGCCTTGGCCTTGGGCTTCCACTTGTTCCCCTGTGACATTTGGGAATGCTCTCAGTAGCGCGTCTACCAACGTGCGCTTGTACTCGCGCATCTTCCTATCACGCTCCAGTGCAGGAAGTAAGGTGGGCACATTGTCTTTGTAGCGTGGATCCAGCAGGGTGGCAACCCAGTAGTCCGCACAGGTTAAAATGTGGGCAACTCTGCTGTCGTTGCGCAGGCACTGCAGCATGTAGTCGCTCATGTGTGCCAGGCTGCCCAGGGGTAAGGACAAGCTGTCCTCTGTGGGAGGCGTATCGTCATCGTCCTGCCTTTCCCCCCAGCCACGCACCAGTGATGGACCCGAGCTGCGTTGGGTGCCACCCCGCTGTGACCATGCTTCATCCTCATCCTCCTCCACCTCCTCCTCATCCTCGTCCTCCTCGTCCTCCAGTAGTGGGCCCTGGCTGGCCACATTTGTACCTGGCCTCTGCTGTTGCAAAAAACCTCCCTCTGAGTCACTTCGAAGAGACTGGCCTGAAAGTGCTAAAAATGACCCCTCTTCCTCATCCTCCTCCTCCTCCTCCTGGGCCACCTCCTGTTCCATCATCGCCCTAAGTGTTTTCTCAAGGAGACATAGAAGTGGTATTGTAACGCTGATAACGGTGTCATCGCCACTGGCCATGTTGGTGGAGTACTCGAAACAGCGCAACAGGGCACACAGGTCTCGCATGGAGGCCCAGTCATTGGTGGTGAAGTGGTGCTGTTCTGTAGTGCGACTGACCCGTGCGTGCTGCAGCTGAAACTCCACTATGGCCTGCTGCTGCTCGCACAGTCTGTCCAGCATGTGCAAGGTGGAGTTCCACCTGGTGGGCACGTCGCATATGAGGCGGTGAGCGGGAAGGCCGAAGTTACGCTGTAGCGCAGACAGGCGAGCAGCGGCAGGATGTGAACGCCGGAAGCGCGAACAGACGGCCCGCACTTTATGCAGCAGCTCTGACATGTCGGGGTAGTTGTGAATGAACTTCTGCACCACCAAATTCAGCACATGCGCCAAGCAAGGGATGTGCGTCAAATTGGCTAGTCCCAGAGCTGCAACGAGATTTCGCCCATTATCACACACCACCAGGCCGGGCTTGAGGCTCACCGGCAGCAACCACTCGTCGGTCTGTTGTTCAATACCCCGCCACAACTCCTGTGCGGTGTGGGGCCTGTCCCCCAAACATATGAGTTTCAGAATGGCCTGCTGACGTTTACCCCGGGCTGTGCTGAAGTTGGTGGTGAAGGTGTGTGGCTGACTGGATGAGCAGGTGGAAGAAGAGGAGGAGGAAGCCGAGAAGGAGGAGGTGGCAACAGGAGGCAAAGAATGTTGCCCTGCGATCCTTGGCGGCGGCAGGACGTGCGCCAAACAGCTCTCCGCCTGGGGCCCAGCTGCCACTACATTTACCCAGTGTGCAGTTAGGGAGATATAGCGTCCCTGGCCGTGCTTACTGGTCCACGTATCTGTGGTTAGGTGGACCTTGCTACAGATGGCGTTGCGCAGTGCACACTTGATTTTATCGGATACTTGGTTGTGCAGGGAAGGCACGGCTCTCTTGGAGAAGTAGTGCCGGCTGGGAACAACATACTGTGGGACAGCAAGCGACATGAGCTGTTTGAAGCTGTCTGTGTCCACCAGCCTAAATGACAGCATTTCATAGGCCAGTAGTTTAGAAATGCTGGCATTCAGGGCCAGGGATCGAGGGTGGCTAGGTGGGAATTTACGCTTTCTATCAAATGTTTGTGAGATGGAGAGCTGAACGCTGGCGTGTGACATGGTTGAGACGCTTGGTGACGGAGGTGGTGGTGGTGGTGTTGGTGGTACATCCCCTGTTTGCTGGGCGGCAGGTGCCAACGTTCCTCCAGAGGCGGAGGAAGAGGCCGAGGCGGCAGCAGCAGAATAGGCCGAGGCGGCAGCAGCAGAAGAGGTAGCAGGGGGAGCCTGAGTGACTTCCTTGGTTTTAAGGTGTTTACTCCACTGCAGTTCATGCTTTGCATGCAGGTGCCTGGTCATGCAGGTTGTGCTCAGGTTCAGAACGTTAATGCCTCGCTTCAGGCTCTGATGGCACAGCGTGCAAACCACTCGGGTCTTGTCGTCAGCACATTGTTTGAAGAAGTGCCATGCCAGGGAACTCCTTGAAGCTGCCTTTGGGGTGCTCGGTCCCAGATGGCGGCGGTCAGTAGCAGGCGGAGTCTCTTGGCGGCGGGTGTTCTGCTTTTGCCCACTGCTCCCTCTTTTGCTACGCTGTTGGCTCGGTCTCACCACTGCCTCTTCCTCCGAACTGTGAAAGTCAGTGGCACGACCTTCATTCCATGTGGGGTCTAGGACCTCATCGTCCCCTGCATCGTCTTCCACCCAGTCTTGATCCCTGACCTCCTGTTCAGTCTGCACACTGCAGAAAGACGCAGCAGTTGGCACCTGTGTTTCGTCATCATCAGAGACATGCTGAGGTGGTATTCCCATGTCCTCATCATCAGGAAACATAAGTGGTTGTGCGTCAGTGCATTCTATGTCTTTCACCGCTGGGGAAGGGCTAGGTGGATGCCCTTGGGAAACCCTGCCAGCGGAGTCTTCAAACAGCATAAGAGACTGCTGCATAACTTGAGGCTGAGACAGTTTCCCTGGTATGCATGGGGGTGATGTGACAGACTGATGGGGTTGGTTTTCAGGCGCCATCTGTGCGCTTTCTGCAGAAGACTGGGTGGGAGATAATGTGAACGTGCTGGATCCACTGTCGGCCACCCAATTGACTAATGCCTGTACCTGCTCAGGCCTTACCATCCTTAGAACGGCATTGGGCCCCACCATATATCGCTGTAAATTCTGGCGGCTACTGGGACCTGAGGTAGTTGGTACACTAGGACGTGTGGATGTGGCAGAACGGCCACGTCCTCTCCCAGCACCAGAGGGTCCACTAACACCACCACGACCATGTCCACGTCCGCGTCCCTTACTAGATGTTTTTCTCATTGTTATGGTTCACCACAACAACAAATATATTATTTGGCCCAATGTATTGTATTCAAATTCAGCGGGATATAAATTTGAGGCCTAGTATTTAGGCGCTGGGTGACCGGTATGGATTTAGTGACAGAATTAGACTTGGAAATGCACAGAAGCGTGTGTGTGAAGTTATTCTGAATGACCCTATGTGCACCTTCAATATTATATACCCTTTTAGGGATAGATTTCAAATAGCTCTGATATAGCAGAAACCACTAAATTATGAAATTGCTAAATTGGGAATTGTACTTCAACCCAGAACAAAAAATGTGCTTTGACGGACACTAAATATCTTGCCCAGCAACAACAGTACAGCGGTGGGTAACGAGAGATTTAGAGGGATTTAAATTTGAGGCCTAGTATTTAGGCGCTGGGTCACCGGTATGGATTTAGTGACAGAATTAGACTTGGAAATGCACAGAAGCGTGTGTGTGAAGTTATTCTGAATGACCCTATGTGCACCTTCAATATTATATACCCTTTTAGGGATAGATTTCAAATAGCTCTGATATAGCAGAAACCACTAAATTATGAAATTGCTAAATTGGGAATTGTACTTCAACCCAGAACAAAAAATGTGCTTTGACGGACACTAAATATCTTGCCCAGCAACAACAGTACAGCGGTGGGTAACGAGAGATTTAGAGGGATTTAAATTTGAGGCCTAGTATTTAGGCGCTGGGTGACAGGTATGGGTTTAGTGACAGAATTAGACTTGAAAATACACAGTAGCGGGTGTGTGTGAAGTTATTCTGAATGACCCAATGTGCACCTTCAATATTATATACCCTTTTTGGGATAGATTTCAAATAGCTCTGATATAGCAGGAACCACTAAATTATGAAATTGCTAAATTGGGAATTGTACTTCAACCCAGAACAAAAAATGTGCTTTGACGGACACTAAATATCTTGCCCAGCAACAACAGTACAGCGGTGGGTAACGAGAGATTTAGAGGGATTTAAATTTGAGGCCTAGTATTTAGGCGCTGGGTCACCGGTATGGATTTAGTGACAGAATTAGACTTGGAAATGCACAGAAGCGTGTGTGTGAAGTTATTCTGAATGACCCTATGTGCACCTTCAATATTATATACCCTTTTAGGGATAGATTTCAAATAGCTCTGATATAGCAGAAACCACTAAATTATGAAATTGCTAAATTGGGAATTGTACTTCAACCCAGAACAAAAAATGTGCTTTGACGGACACTAAATATCTTGCCCAGCAACAACAGTACAGTGGTGGGTAACGAGAGATTTAGAGGGATTTAAATTTGAGGCCTAGTATTTAGGCGCTGGGTCACCGGTATGGATTTAGTGACAGAATTAGACTTGGAAATGCACAGAAGCGTGTGTGTGAAGTTATTCTGAATGACCCTATGTGCACCTTCAATATTATATACCCTTTTAGGGATAGATTTCAAATAGCTCTGATATAGCAGAAACCACTAAATTATGAAATTGCTAAATTGGGAATTGTACTTCAACCCAGAACAAAAAATGTGCTTTGACGGACACTAAATATCTTGCCCAGCAACAACAGTACACCGGTGGGTAACGAGAGATTTAGAGGGAATTAAATTTGAGGCCTAGTATTTAGGCGCTGGGTCACCGGTATGGATTTAGTGACAGAATTAGACTTGGAAATACACAGTAGCGGGTGTGTGTGAAGTTATTCTGAATGACCCTATGTGCACCTTCAATATTATATACCCTTTTAGGGATAGATTTCAAATAGCTCTGATATAGCAGAAACCACTAAATTATGAAATTGCTAAATTGGGAATTGTACTTCAACCCAGAACAAAAAATGTGCTTTGACGGACACTAAATATCTTGCCCAGCAACAACAGTACACCGGTGGGTAACGAGAGATTTAGAGGGAATTAAATTTGAGGCCTAGTATTTAGGCGCTGGGTCACCGGTATGGATTTAGTGACAGAATTAGACTTGGAAATACACAGTAGCGGGTGTGTGTGAAGTTATTCTGAATGACCCTATGTGCACCTTCAATATTATATACCCTTTTAGGGATAGATTTCAAATAGCTCTGATATAGCAGAAACCACTAAATTATGAAATTGCTAAATTGGGAATTGTACTTCAACCCAGAACAAAAAATGTGCTTTGACGGACACTAAATATCTTGCCCAGCAACAACAGTACAGCGGTGGGTAACGAGAGATTTAGAGGGAATTAAATTTGAGGCCTAGTATTTAGGCGCTGGGTCACCGGTATGGATTTAGTGACAGAATTAGACTTGGAAATGCACAGAAGCGTGTGTGTGAAGTTATTCTGAATGACCCTATGTGCACCTTCAATATTATATACCCTTTTAGGGATAGATTTCAAATAGCTCTGATATAGCAGAAACCACTAAATTATGAAATTGCTAAATTGGGAATTGTACTTCAACCCAGAACAAAAAATGTGCTTTGACGGACACTAAATATCTTGCCCAGCAACAACAGTACAGCGGTGGGTAACGAGAGATTTAGAGGGATTTAAATTTGAGGCCTAGTATTTAGGCGCTGGGTCACCGGTATGGATTTAGTGACAGAATTAGACTTGGAAATGCACAGAAGCGTGTGTGTGAAGTTATTCTGAATGACCCTATGTGCACCTTCAATATTATATACCCTTTTAGGGATAGATTTCAAATAGCTCTGATATAGCAGAAACCACTAAATTATGAAATTGCTAAATTGGGAATTGTACTTCAACCCAGAACAAAAAATGTGCTTTGACAGACACTAAATAACTTTCCCAGCTACAACAGGACAACGGTAACGAGAGATTTAGAGGGATTTAAATTTGAGGCCTAGTATTTAGGCGCTGGGTGACAGGTATGGGTTTAGTGACAGAATTAGACTTGGAAATACACAGTAGCGGGTGTGTGTGAAGTTATTCTGAATGACCCTATGTGCACCTTCAATATTATATACCCTTTTAGGGATAGATTTCAAATAGCTCTGATATAGCAGAAACCACTAAATTATGAAATTGCTAAATTGGGAATTGTACTTCAACCCAGAACAAAAAATGTGCTTTGACGGACACTAAATATCTTGCCCAGCAACAACAGTACACCGGTGGGTAACGAGAGATTTAGAGGGAATTAAATTTGAGGCCTAGTATTTAGGCGCTGGGTCACCGGTATGGATTTAGTGACAGAATTAGACTTGGAAATACACAGTAGCGGGTGTGTGTGAAGTTATTCTGAATGACCCTATGTGCACCTTCAATATTATATACCCTTTTAGGGATAGATTTCAAATAGCTCTGATATAGCAGGAACCACTAAATTATGAAATTGCTAAATTGGGAATTGTACTTCAACCCAGAACAAAAAATGTGCTTTGACGGGCACTAAATAACTTTCCCAGCTACAACAGGACAACGGTAACGAGAGATTTAGAGGGATTTAAATTTGAGGCCTAGTATTTAGGCGCTGGGTGACAGGTATGGGTTTAGTGACAGAATTAGACTTGGAAATACACAGTAGCGGGTGTGTGTGAAGTTATTCTGAATGACCCTATGTGCACCTTCAATATTATATACCCTTTTTGGGATAGATTTCAAATAGCTCTGATATAGCAGAAACCACTAAATTATGAAATTGCTAAATTGGGAATTGTACTTCAACCCAGAACAAAAAATGTGCTTTGACGGACACTAAATATCTTGCCCAGCAACAACAGTACAGCGGTGGGTAACGAGAGATTTAGAGGGAATTAAATTTGAGGCCTAGTATTTAGGCGCTGGGTCACCGGTATGGATTTAGTGACAGAATTAGACTTGGAAATACACAGTAGCGGGTGTGTGTGAAGTTACTCTGAATGACCCTATGTGCACCTTCAATATTATATACCCTTTTTGGGATAGATTTCAAAGAGCTCTTATATAGCAGGAACCACTAAATTATGAAATTGCTAAATTGAGAATTGTATTTCAACCCAGAACAAGAAATGTGCTTGAACGGACACTAAATAACTCGCCCAGCTACAGCACTAGGGACAGATTTAGCTGGATATAAATTTGAGGCCTAGTATTTAGGCGCTGGGTGACCGGTATGGATTTAGTGACAGAATTAGACTGGGATATGGCCAAAAAATGAACAGACTATTGCTGGTTAAATGCACTTGGTGTGACAGCTTCACCCTGATGTAGGCTTTAGCCAAAAAACAACCACACCATTGAGGGTTAAATGCACTTGGTGACAGGCGCAGCTTGCCCCTGATTTTGTATATGGCCAAAAAATGAACAGACTATTGCTGGTTAAATGCACTTGGTGTGACAGCTTCACCCTGATGTAGGCTTTAGCCAAAAAACAACCACACCATTGAGGGTTAAATGCACTTGGTGACAGGCGCAGCTTGCCCCTGATTTTGTATATGGCCAAAAAATGAACAGACTATTGCTGGTTAAATGCACTTGGTGTGACAGCTTCACCCTGATGTAGGCTTTAGCCAAAAAACAACCACACCATTGAGGGTTAAATGCACTTGGTGACAGGCGCAGCTTGCCCCTGATTTTGTATATGGCCAAAAAATGAACAGACTATTGCTGGTTAAATGCACTTGGTGTGACAGGTTCACCCTGATGTAGGCTTTAGCCAAAAAACAACCACACCATTGAGGGTTAAATGCACTTGGTCGCAGCTTGTGCTGGCGCACCACAAGACACAAAATGGCCGCCGATCACCCCAGAAAAATGAGACTGACAAACGGTCTGTGCAGCCTAAAAACAGTGAGCAATTGAGGATCAGCAGCTCAATGATCCACAGCTGCAGATCGATCAGTTAATCAAGTCCTTTGGAGGAGTTAATCTGCCTAATCTCGCCCTACTGTCGCAGCCGCAACCTCTCCCTACGCTAATCAGAGCAGAGTGACGGGCGGCGCTATGTGACTCCAGCTTAAATAGAGGCTGGGTCACATGGTGCTCTGGCCAATCACAGCCATGCCAATAGTAGGCATGGCTGTGATGGCCTCTTGGGGCAAGTAGTATGACGCTTGTTGATTGGCTGCTTTGCAGCCTTTCAAAAAGCGCCAAGAAAGCGTCACAAAAGCGCCAAGAAAGCGACGAACACCGAACCCGAACCCGGACTTTTACGAAAATGTCCGGGTTCGGGTCCGTGTCACGGACACCCCAAAATTCGGTACGAACCCGAACTATACAGTTCGAGTTCGCTCATCCCTACCGCTGAGGTGAAACGCGCGTCGAGGTCTTTGCTCTTAGGGTCCAGTATCCTCCTGAGTTCTCACCATGTCTTCTGGTACGTCCCGCGTTTAGTATAGCTCGATACCAGTACATGGTTTTTTCACTAGATCCATGTTAGGCCTTAGATATTTTCCAGACCATTGCTATACCTTGGAATTTAGTCACAGATTAGACTGTGGATATTTTGTAATTTGCCTCTCAGTCTTTGTTGTCTATGATCCTGGGACGGTGTGGTGTAACTCACGGACATCTAGTGATCTTTTTTTCTTTCTGCATCACATTATATAGCTCATTCTGGGATGATCACCAGTATTAGTTGTGCAGATTTGGGTGTCCGTGAACCACAGCCCCTTTTACCTGTTAGCCACCTAGTGCTTTTTGCAGTGTGGATATACATGTGAACTCAGTTGTGTTGACTGCCCTTCGCTTCTCTGTACACTGTTTACCATCCTGTCTTTTCCCCATATTTTATATTTGATAATAAATTGATATTTTGGTATATGATCTCCACTTGCTTTTTTGCTACGATATTGGACACCGTTCAGGTGGAATGTTTTGCTGTCAAGTTTAGACAGAGAGGTTTTTTGTAGGTTAATTAGAACTACCATTTATGCCAAGTAAAGTTGTGTTCAACGTTACTACAAGTCTGGACTCCATTTATTCTACTTATTCATCATCCTAGTTCAACTACCATTTTTGCACTGCTTTGGAACACTTCACGCCTGGAATCCAAGGATATTCCAGGTAGGAACACCGTGAAACATGTATACAACATGTACAGAGACATTGTAGGCTACTCTACACCACTCTGGCAATCCTACCATGGGTACCAACATTACCATCTACAAAGGGTTCATGATCTGCGGCTGGTGGGATCACAGAGCCCAGGCAGTCTGGTGACTTAACATGGGGACCTTTCTTATCTATCCTTAATACCTTTGGGGGTGGAGGGGTTGGGGGATCTACCGGGGACTTGGGGTGAGGGCTTGTCAATGTATTAGTGGGTTTGGCGTCGTTAGAATGGGGTCCAATTGGAGGGTCGTCGTTCCCTGCTTGGGATATAACAGGGACTGGGTTCAACCCGTTACATAGCAGGGGGACGAGTGCAGCCCATACACAGGTTGGGGGCATTATGGGTGGGGGGGAGGTTTATGTGTGCTTTGAGGGCCCTTTAGGATTTGGAAAGGGGAGTATGTTGAAATTATTTCACTACTCCCCCTTGAGCGTTTTAATCTGGACAGGGCCAGGAAGGACGACGGTAAAAAAGAAGAGGAAGAAAATCGCCGGTATCGATTGATTCCATGCACATTTTCTAATTGGCTGCAAGCTTTTGCTATTTTAGCCAATGTTATTGGGGGACAAGTGCCCGAATGTTGTTTGGCTCTTCTTTGCTATCTTGACGTAATTAGCAAGGCAAGCCATGTTTACGGTGGTCAAGCTTGGCTCCGCTATGACGAACAATTTCGCCAGCGGAAGGCCGTGCGTCCCAACATTCGTTGGGACTACAAGGATATCGGGTTATGGCTAAAAGGCATGGCGTTAGAATGGCTCAGTCCTTTCTGGGGGAAGCAGGAGGAGCCAGTCAATCCACGTTTACTACAGCGTCGGCCAAATGACGGTGCTTTTTGTTTAATGAAGGAGGATATAAGTTTGAGGTGAAGTGCAAATTTAAGCACGAATGCACTTCCTTTGGGGGCTAGTAGATATTTTAGAGGAAATAAGCAAAAAGGGGGGGACGCGGCTTCAAAAGGGGGTGACGCCAGTGGGACTGGAAAAGATGGAACCATTCCTAAATAGGTAGCCTGATGGGGAGGCGGCGCGTTTGTTAAGGGATGGGTTCCAGTTCGGTTTTGGTATACCCTTTGTTCAGGTGGAGTTGTTTTTGTTAAAAAAAATTGAGTTCAGCATACGAGCACAAGGGAATAGTCACAGGAGGTGCGGCTGGGTCGGATGGCGGGGCCATTTTCGGAACCTCCTGTGTTGGATTTGCGTCTGTCCTTGCTGGGGGTTGTGGCCAAAAAGGAGCCGAATAAATTTCGGCGCATTCATCACTTGTCGTATCCTAAGAGTTTGTCGGTCAATGATGGGATAGATCCCGATCTGTGTTAAAACATTTGGAAAAGGGTCATTGTTAGCGAAAACGGATATCGAAGCGGCTTTCCAGTTATATCATTATTCATACTGAAAGGATGGAATGTCGGTTGCCGCCAGACAAGCTGGATGATTTAAAAAATACGGTGCAGCGGGTGCAACGCTTGAATAAGATACAATTACGCGATTTGCAGCCGCTTTTAGGAAAACTAAACTTTGCTTGTCAGATAATACCGATGGGCAGACTTTTTCGAGGTGATTGTCAATGATGACTTCCAAGGCGTCGGCGCCTCATCACTATATATGGTTGGGAAGGGAAGAGTTTGGGGTTCCTTTTTGGCCTCCTACAACGGGCGGTCGCTATTTTTGAGGGAGGCTGTGAATTGTTTTGATTTTGAACTATTCTCTGATGCGGCAGGAGGGACGCAGTTTGGGGTCTATTGTGGTGGGCAGTGGTGCGCGGAAAGATGGCCAGAGGGGTGGTTTTCATGGGGTTGGGTACGAAATTTAGCTTTGCATGAGCTTTTTCCGATCCTGGTGGCAGTTTTCCTTTGGGGGGGGGGGGAATATTTCGTAACTGTAAAGTGCGTTTCGGTTGCGATAATCTGAGAGTGGTTCAGGCAATCAATTCATTGTCAACATCTTCGCCCCAAGTTGTGCAGTTATTGCAACGTTTGGTCCTGGAGTGTTTGGAGCTGAATACTTGGGTGGTAGCAGTCCATGTTCCAGGGGTTCAAAATTGTATAGCTGATGCGCTTTCTCGTTTCCAGTGGGAGATATTTTGGCTGCTGGTGCTGGAGTCCTCTCCAACCTTTCTGTGGGATCTGCTGAAGGAACAGTAGCAGGGCTGATCCGGCCGTCGTTGGCCCCGAATACGTGGGGCGCTTATGCTAGCTTTTGGATTTGTTGGAGAGATTAGCGTAGCACGATAGGGCTTGATGTTGACAGCGTGGGAAGTAATTTGGAGGCCCCTATGCTGCTGTTTCTCGGGGACTGTAAGAACGAGGGATGGTCAGTAGCTAAATTGAATAAAGTGGTGGCAGGATGTCGCAACAAACTTTGTTTAAGCTGACCTTTTCATTGGCCTTGCGTTTGGGGGAATTAGTTAGCGGTAGTGTCCGAAGACCGGGTGGTCTGTTACAGGAGGATGTTGATCTCTATCCAGATAGGTTGGAGTTTAGAATTAGATGGTCAAAGACTGATGTGAGTGGGAGGGGTTGTAGAGTTGTCCTTTATGCAGTTCCAGGATGTGCAATGGCACATGTTGGGGATTACTGGGCAGTTAGAAAGGGGACGTTTGGTCCTCTTTTGGTTCATGACGACAGCTCTTTCCTGTCCTGTTTCCAGTTTCTTGCAGTTTTCCGTCAGTGCTTAACTTGCCTGGGTTTGGATAGGGCAGGATATACGGGTCATTCCTTTCGCACAGGGGCGTCTACCAAGGCAGCTAGGCGTGGGGAAGGGGATGAGGTTGTCAAACGTATTGGTCTGTGGGAATCTCTCTGTTTCAGATTGTATGTACGCCCGGCTCGCCTTTAAGGAGTATGAGGTAATGTTGTGTTCTTTGTTGACTTTAAATGGTAGTTATCTTTAAAAATTGGGCTAATGTTTAGTGGGTGCCCTGTTTTTTTTCTTCTCTTTGCAGAATGGCGGCCGGCTTTAGTTTGGATCATGGGCCATTCATTTGTTTTTTTGGGGAGACTTGCTTTAGGCAGGACGGGCGACAGCTAGTTTTTTTAAGGGATGTGGCGGTGATCCGTTGGCTAGGAAAGAGAGGTATGGTGTGGAATAGTGTTTTAACGGAGGTACTCAGGTTTGTGCGTTTAAATAGAGCCCGGGATGTGTTGGTTTTACACGTAGGTGGAAATGACTTGGGGGCCGACCTTTCTGCATATTAATTAGAGATATAAAATTTTACCTATTGCAGATCTGGGCATTATTCCCAGGCTTAGTAACCGTTTGGTCCGATGTGGTATACAGGCATGTCTGGCGTGGGGTGCGGTCAGTAGACCGTGTGAACAAAGCCCAGATAAAGGTGAATCGGGTGGTGGGAAGGTTTATGTTGAGGAATGGGGTGGTAGCCATAAGACATGCGGAATTGGAACAAGGCTCAGGGGCTTTTTGGCGTAGTGATGGGGTCCATCTCAATGCGATTGGAATTGATCTCTGGTGTCTCGACTCGCAAGGGGGCATTGAAACTGCTTTAGGAGTTTGGAGGGACGCACAGGCTTAAGGGCTCAAGCTGGTGCATTCTTGGTGGCGGGAAGTCCTCGGAGCTGGTGAAATAACAGGTTCTGGAGGATGGGAAGGATCCATGGTTGGGGCTGGACTCCCATGGTTGGTATTTTCGGGGCAGGTTTTTTAGGTCCATCAGTGGTGCCTCCGAGCTAGCTCTCATTGGCTGGGGGCAAGATGGGGTACCCCGGGGAGGAGGGTTTAACCAAAACAGTTGGGGCTTCGAGGACCTCCCTCGTCATTAATATATGTTATATATATGTTGGGGAGGTGTTGTCATATGCCGTTGCATATGGGTTGGTTGTACAGTTTTCTGGAAAAGTTAAATATGTAATAATAAAACGGCTGCTGTGGCCAATTCAATCCAATCTGGTGTACTTGTCGTTATTTTGGGACATGGCGGAAGTGGGGTGTGGGCTGGTAAGTGAGCGCAATAGCCAATACCTGCGTCAAGTGTGGCCGGACCAGAGGGCACAGCCTGGGGGGAGGCCAGCATGACGAAGGGAGGCATCAGCCAGAGGGTTTAGGTGGGGATTGGTGGATTTATAGGTAGGGGCGGAGTAAATGGGGGCCTTAAATAGGATGGCAAGAGGGAAAGAAGAGGCCATTTTAGAAAAGAAGGTAGACAGACAGAGGTACAGTAAATGCAGTCAGCTCCCACCCACCCTCCCCCTTGTTTGCAATTTTGAATGGTGTGCGGTGCAGGTTGTTTTGTTTTCCAGGTCACAGCTAGCGGAGGGGCGAAGTTATTGTCACGGCAGTCAATGCGGCAGGAGGTCCTCGGAGTTGGTGGAATAACAGGTTCTGGAGGATGGGGGGGCTCCATGGTTGGGGTTTGACTCCCATGGTTGCTATTTTCGGGGCAGGTTTTTTAGGACCATCAGTGGTGCCTCCAAGCTGGCGCTTATCGGCTGGGGGCAAGATGGAGTACCCCGCGGAGGAGGGTTTAACTAAAACAGTTGGGGCTTTTCCCACAGACATGTGCCCTAAAATGGCACTACATGCCATTTTGGTGGATTCATCCGGAATGAACCCTGAAATATTCAGGTACAGTCTGCAATCTGAACAATTGCAAAGTTCGGACCGAACTCAGTTAAGTCCGAACTGGTTCACTCATCCTTAATATCGACTGTACATTTTAAAATTATGGTGCTTATTTATTAAGACTGGCATTTTCCATTTCGGGCTTAAATGTCTCTGTACTGCTGGAGAAAGCAGGCCTCTGCATAACTTTGGCACTTCCCCCAGCAAGCCGTGCTACAGACTTAAATCTACATCAGCTTCAGCTCCCTTGCTGGCGTAGATTGAGGCCAAATGATGAATGACACATGCCTGCCGTCCCGCCCTCTTACACCCCCTTTTCTCGACCTGTCTTAAAAGTGATGTGAGCGGGGAAAAGAAGCAGATTCTGCCACGAAATGGCGGGCGACAAAACCTACGACTGATATACGCCACAAAAGTGGCGTATATGAGTTCATAAGTAAACCCCTTTGTTTACCAAAAAACTTTAAATTGTACATTGCGTGAAGTACAGCTAAATATTCAGATTTATCTAGTGATATTAAAGGGGTTGTTCTAGTTAAATGAAAATCTCTGGCAGCCCGTGTAAATGCGCTAAAAAAACTAAAGAAGCGATATTTACCACTTTTCTTCTCTGCCACTTCCAGTGCTGCACTTCAGTCTTCTCCACCACTCCCTGAGGATCGTTATGGCTGCAGCAGCAACTTCTAGGCACACAAGTCACAGTGCAGCCAATCACTGTCCTCAGCGGTATACAGGAGGTCACTGCAGAGGACAGTGACCGGTTTGCATGGAACATCACCTCTGCAGTAGGGCTGCAGCTATCGACTATTTTTGTAATCGAGTATTCTATCGATTAATCCAACGATTAATCAAGCACTTTAATAACAAAAAACAAATTAAAATAATGTTTTTCTTTATAAAAACTCATCAGCCCCCAATGCCATCAGGTTCCCCCCTAGTGCCATCAGCTGCCCCCCCCCCCCCCCGTGCCATCAGCTTCCACCCAGTGCATTCAGGCTACCCCCTAGTGCCATCAGCTGCCCCCCAGTGCAATCAGCTTCCACCCAGTGCCATCAGCTGCCCCCCAGTGCCACCAGCTGTCCCCCAGTACCACCATCTCCCCTCCTAGCCATGTTCCCAGTGCAATAAAATACTTACCACTCCTGTAGGGGCTCAGCTCCACAGTTCAGTCCATCTTCTTCTCCGCTGCGCTGCACTGACATCACACAGTCTCAGGACATAGCTGCACACTTATCGTGCACTATGTCCTGACCATGCGTCAGGAGGACAGTGCAGCGCGGTGCGGTGAGCAATAGCAAGCTCTTCACTCCCGCTCCATGGTCACATGACAAACGAATCCACGATGCAAAAAATTTGCATCAAGGATTTTTTTGTGTCGAGTTATTTGATTCAATCGAGTAATCATTTCAGCCCTACTCTGCAGCCAGGAAGATGGCGGAGAGGAGAACCTGAGAGCGACCCTGGAAGAAGCATAGGAGGAAAGGGGTTAATATGACTTCTTTGGTTATTTTAGCAAATGTACAGGGGTTGTCAGCATTTTTATTTAACTCGGACAACCCCTCTAAAAAGGATGTCCCAAATCACCCTATGTCAGCACCCTGTACATGGTCCTTTACACCGTTTTGTCATGTGCATGGGTCCTAATAGTCAGCAGTAGGAAGATAACATTTGAAAATTGCATTTCTAATTTTATACTTTGATTTTCTATGGACTTTTGAGGTACCCATATATCTTTAATAGTTGTTGGCTGAACTCTTGTTTGGCCAGCAGTTATTTCACCCAACACCCCTATACACATTCATGCTCAGTTTGGCCTGTAACATATATTTTCAGTGACAAGAAAATGGAAAGCTGCTGACAGACACCTCCAGTGGTGGCTTAGCTCCTGCCAGAAGGAAAGGATCAGAGATGAGACTTAAATCACCCAAACCCAAGCCTTGTTACATGATGACTTGTCAGGAACTGTCCTGTACCAGGAGTGTCTTTAAGAAGACATCAGTGACCTGAATTTAAACCATTACATTAAAATCATAAGAATATAAAAGAAGCGGGACTGTACATGATACAAAAAATAAAAAAAAACATGGCTGCTTTCTTCCAAGAGCCACCACACCTGTCCATGGGTTATGTCTGCAATTGCAGCTCAGACTCATTGAAGTGAATGGGGCTGAGGTATAATACCACAAATTACCTGTTGGCAGGTATGGTACTTTTTCTTGCACACTGGTCCCCCGACTTGAGACTGGCCTTGGATTGCAATATTTTAAAGTTACAAAAGCCTCTCCTGGGCAATCATGACTTGAGTGTGCAGTTAACATTCGATAGTTCTGGCCACCACTTTGTGCTCCATGCACCTTGCATACTGTGCTTCATGGCTCGGGAGCCTACAGTCACTAAAGTGGTGTTCCCGATTCCACCTGCTTCACATATGACTGCCCAGTACTGTGCCCACCTATTGCTACTGGCAGTAGTGGAGCTGCAGTATCCAGGGCTCAGAGTTTCCCTGCACTGCTGATTCCTACTAGGACTGTCTACATTGCTCACCTTGCATCCTGTGCCTCGTAGTTCAGGAGCTTGTAGTCAGTAACTGGGTGAGAGCACAGCAACGCCGACCTATTGTGGATATGTGAGTAACAGTTATACCACATGCCGGCCATTGTGAGCCAGCCATTGTTGTTTATCACAATGTGAAATACTTGGCAGGGATCACAGTAACAGTCTTTATGTGTGATCTCAGCTCTAGGTATACCATATGACCAAAAGTATGTGGACACCCTGATTATTGGGATCAAGTGTTTCAGTCACATCCATTGTAGAGAAGTATATAGAATCAAGCACACAGCCATGTAACCTCTATAGAAAAAAAAGGAAAAAACTTTCACAGTAGCATGACGGAAGAGGTTAATGACCATAAACGTTAATTATAGCATGCTGTCCTTAGCCACAAGTCAATTTGTGAGATCTTTGGTCTGCTAGATCTGCTCGGGACCTCTAAACATTATTAAGTTGAAGCATCTGACAGTAAGAACAGCTCAGCCCAGGAGTGGTGGACCATACAAACTTACAGTGGGGCCGTGGAGCACTTAAGTGCATAAGGAGAAAAATCACCTTTAGGCCTCTTTCACACGGGCGTCAGTTTTTTTGCCCGGATAAGAGGCGGGTGCGTTGCGGGAAAATGCGCAATTTTTCCGCGCAAGTGCAAAACATTGTCATGCGTTGCACTCGCGTGAGAAAAATCGCGCATGTTTGGTACCCAAACCCGAACTTCTTCACAGAAGTTCGGGCTTGGGATTGATGTTCTGAAGATTGTATTATTTTCCCTTATAACATGGTTATAAGGGAAAATAATAGCATTCTGAATACAGAATGCATAGTAAAACAGCGCTAGAGGGGTTAAAAAAAAATTAAAAAAAATTTAACTCACCTTAGTCCACTTGATCGCGAAGCTGGCATCTCCTTGTGTCTCCTCTGCTGATGAACAGGACCTGGGGTGAGCTGCTGCATTAAATAGAGGTTAAGGACCTTTGATGACGTCACTCCGGTCATCACATGGTACGTCACATGATCTTTTACCATGGTGATTCACCATGGTAAAAGACCATGTGATGACCGAAGTGTCGTCATCAAAGGTCCTTAACTTCTATTTAATGGAGCAGCTCACCCCAGGTCCTGTTCATCAGCAGCGGAGACACAAGGAGATGCCGGCTTCGCGATCAAGTGGACTAAGGTGAGTTAAATTTTTTTTAATTTTTTTTTAACCCCTCTAGCGCTGTTTTACTATGCATTCTGTATTCAGAATGCTATTATTTTCCGATATAACCATGTTATAAGGGAAAATAATAATGATCGGGTCTCCATCCCGATCGTCTCCTAGCAACCGTGCGTGAAAATCGTACCGCATCCGTACTTGCTTGCGGATGCTATGCGATTTTCACGCTTCCCATTCACTTCTATGGGGCCTGCGTCGTGTGAAAATCGGACAATATAAAGCATGCTGCGATTTTCACTCAATGCACAAGTGATGCGTGAAAATCACCGCTCATGTGCACAGCCCCATAGAAATGAATGGGTCAGGATTCAGTGTGGGTGCAATACGTTCACCGCACGCATCGCACCCCCATGGAAAACTCGTCCGTGTGAAAGGGGCCTTAGAGTGCCAAACTATGAAAGTGACATCAGCACAAGAACTATGCATCAGGACCTTTATGAAATGGGCTTCCATGATTGAGCAAATGCCCACATGTCCAAGATCACATATTCAATGCCATTCTATTTGAAATACTAATTGCAAGGCAGACCTTTTCATCCATAGACTCACAAATGCTCTTTTTCGCTGAACGGTCACAAATTCCCAAAGACAACCTCCAAAATCTTGTGAAGGTTGTAGAAGTCGCAAAAAGGAGGCACAACCCCACATTGACACCTGTGGTTTAGAAACATAATGTCCTACAAGCTCACATTCGTGTGAAGGTCAGGTGTCCACATACATTTGTCCAGATAGAAAATTATTATCTTAGTACAATATTTCTCTAGCCTCTCCTTGTGAGCGTCTGCTATTATAGCTGTGGGGTGGCATTTGTCTCTTGAAGAACAAACACCCATAGAATCACTTGTACAGATGGGTCATGGCTCTTTAGACAAATGGCAAGCCCCAGCTCTTGTTTAATTAAAGAGAATTTTCCAAAGCACTAGGTAATGAGCGCCTGATTGCACCATTTGTCTATAAGAGCTATGCTCCATCTGTAGCAGAATGAAATCAAGACTGTTATGGAAGCTATGACACACAAGGCAGCCATACTGAGGCTGGGGAACACTGTTATTGTCATTTCTTTTTGGAAATATCATGCATTATTATTGCCGGGGATCTGGACAAAAGTAATTATGATTGATCCTTCCTTTACCTGTGGAGGTGGTTCCATAGCTCTGCAGCAGGCCACATACAAGGTGTAAATCGTCAATTTAGAAATCAGGTTTACTTCATATTTTTGCTACCAGGCTATGCATGTTCCTCACACCTTGTCATGTTCACCAGCTGGTGTTTTCATACATACGCAGGCATCAGCTGGGACCTACACATCAGCCAAATCCTATTCAGCTGTAAATGGATGCAGATGCCTGCAGTGCAAAGAGATTTTGGAAAACCAAATAGTCATTCAGTTATCAAGAGACCTCTTCATTGAGTCCCTGGCAATAGCCTTGTCTACCACGCTTGGCTTAATATCTGTTTTTTCTTGGTTCTTCTTATTTATTGCTTAGATTTTCACTTGTGTGTAAGGGTAGCAAACATACATCCCCTTTCAGATAAAGAGACAGCTGTTTGCTGGTGGTCTTTTGGTATGTCATATCAACATAATGTCTGTATATTTATGAAACAATAAAAAATATTGTAATTTGATAACTTTTCATGGCTAACTAAAATACACAATGTTATAAGGCAAGCTCTCAACTGTGAGGTCCCTTTTTCAGGCCAGAAATGGAAAAATCTCTAAAGAAACATGGATATACACAGGAAAGACCAGAGAGGTGGAGTAATACATTGCAAAACACCAACAAACAGAGAAATGGTCTTGGAGAAAGAGTCCTTAATTAGTTTTCACAGATAAGCCGTGTGAAACTTTGTGTGTCTCTGAGTTTAGAGAGGAGAAGACCCCTCTTTCTCCTCAGATGTTCTAGCAGGCCATAAAAAAAAAAAAAATTATAATATAACTCACCTTAATCCACTTGATCGCGCAGCCCGGCTTCTCTTCTGTCTTCTTCTTTGCTGTGCACAGGAAAAGGACCTTTGATAACGTCACTGCGCTCATCACATGGTCCGTCACATGATCCATCAAAATGGTAAAAAAAGATCTTGTGATGGACCATGTGATGAGCGCAGTGACGTTATCAAAGGTCCTATTCCTCAAAGAAGAAGACAGAAGAGATGCCGGCTGTGCGAACAAGTGGATTAAGGCGAGTAAAATTTTTTATTTTTTATTTTTAACCCCTCCAGCGCTATTGTACTATGCATTCTGTATTCAGAATGCTATTATTTTCCCTTATAACCATGTTATAAGGGGAAATAATACAATCTACACAACCTTGAACCCAAACCTGAACTTCTGGTCTGGGTACCACATTCAGTTTTTTTATCACGCGCGTGCAAAACACATTGCACCCGCGCGATAAAAACTGAACAACGGAACGCAATCGCAGTCAAAACTGACTGCAATTGCGTACCTTCTCGCGCGGGTTTGCCGCAACGCATCCAGACCTTATCCAGACACGCTCGTCTGCAAGGGGCCTAATACTAAATAGGTGTGTTCTTTTTGTTCAGTTATACAGTAAGAAATTGTGGAAAATGGAAAGAGAACAACTCCAGCCAGAGGAGACATCATTTGTCACTGAGTGGGGGCCTATACGGGTTTATTAATTACTGTTTTTTGAATGACCCCCATTACCCAACCCTAACCATAACCACATCCCCCCCCAACAACGCATGCTGGTCTGCAAGAAAATAGTTTTGTGTGAAACTAGTCCTTGGTGCAAAAAAAGTTGGGGACCACTGCTGTAGTAGATGGCAAGAATTAAATACAATGACAGACATATCTTCTCCTATAATACCTAAATTGCTCCTGCGTACAAGGCTATGCTTACATCTCCAGGAGGTAAATCCAGTAGCCTGTTCTTGGAATTTTATTTAACATAGCTCGACACTGCCGCGCACCGCTGGATCTCCATTGACTATAATTGGATTCTACAGTAATCCGATGGGCTTCTGGCATAAATGCTAGATTTCTGCCGGACACGTGGGGATCCGGTAGTCTGCTGGATGTGGTAACTGTGGTAGTCTGTTCCTCTGCTGGAACAGACTACTGAATTTGCCTGCAGAAGATGTAAACGTAGCCTAAAGAAAGTGATTGAGGGAAGTAAATTAGAGAAATCCTTTCCAGACATACTATACATGTAGGGGGCTTACCATGAATCTACTTTCACCCAAAACACACTGCTTCCTACGCTCTTAGAGCTCATTCACATATGCGTATGAACTCCATGTTGCGGATGTGGACCCAGTGAATTGAATGGATCCGTCATCCGCAAAGAAAGGGCAAAAGATAGGACATGTCCTATCTTTTGCGTTGCAGAGGCATGGGTCCGAAAGCCCACGGAGGCGCTTCCGATTGTTTCCGTGGGATTCCAACCCATGCCTCTGCTCCACAAAAGATGGGACATGTCCTATCTTTTGCCAGAAATTGCGGATCGCGGACCCATGCAGCATTGGAGTTCACACGGACGGTTACCGTGTTTTGCAGACTGCTATATACAGGCAGCACGGCCATACGGTCATGTTAAATCAGTTGGAAAACCCCTTTCTACAATGTAAAATACAGGCACCACGGCCACAGATATATAGGCACCACGGCCATACGGTCATGTGAATGGGCCCATGTAAATTCTTCTTACCCCATTGACTTTAACATAAGGAAATATCACTGCTCGAGGTTCTGAGGTGTGAATGACGCCATGTTATCTATTGCTGACACTCTCCATCTGGCTTCCTTCAGTGACTGGGAGGTTGCACAGCACTGCCCTCATTCCCAGCACCACTGACTGGTAATATAATCATCTTCCAAGCCCTGACCTGTTACAATATTTCTATAACTACAGAATAATTTCACACTAAACACTTCTCTATCCGTTGCTTAGTAATCGAGTTCCCTTGACAATAATTTGTGTAGCGGAGAAGAGTCACATTTGTGAATTTTATGGCGTTATAGCTCTGATGTGCTCTTTTTTGACCATATCAATATAGGGGAGTGGCACACACAGGGTATATGCCTGGTTTATGGTCACTATTCATCTTCCGGTGGGAGGTCTTCACATCAAAATCGAGTGCAACAGCACACGGACTCCTTACAGAACTGTGTTTTCCCCTAGAAGTAATTTTTCCTAGTCCTTATGCACAGAGAAATATATAGGACTTGTATGGCAACACATGGAGCGTCTGAGGCTACGAACCATGGAGGTATAATACTTTGTATTCTTCCATATGGTAATACAATGTCCAGTGGAGCGGGCCATTGCTTTTTTGTCTCTTGGAATCAAATAGAAATACTATCAAATTGGATGCATACTAAGGAAGAGGCCCCATTGCAAAAGCATAGGCCCTAGTGGCTGAGGGATGCCAAAAAATATTATATTCGTATTATAAATGGGCTCTGAAAGGTTGTATGTGTACATCACCCCCTCAGGAGAATACTTCCAAAATACAGCATTTTTTTCTACAGAATCAGTATTGTCCATAAACTGAATGGCATGCATCATCCATAGCCCATGTTTGAAAAAACAAAACTAAAATACTTAGTATACCTGCTTTTACTAGACACTTTTGCATGGAAAAGTACAGTCTTATGGGTTGTACCATGTCCGTCGCACGACAACGGCCATGGTTCCCTTAAAGCAAATGTTTTTCGTGACGCCAGTTGTAGTCAAGCAACAAGGGCATAGGACCCCTTTTAGTGATGTAGTAGATGGTACCCAGGTGTAGGAATGCCAGAGTGGTATAGGGTGGCCTAAATGTCCCTTAATGTTGGTGCATGTGTCACGGTGCTCCTACCTGGATACACTGGAACCCAGACGTTGTCGTCCGAAGCAAAGCAAATAGGGGGAATAATCGAGGTATTTGAAGAAATAAATTGATTCCAGACCTTGTGATGAAGTTCAATAACAGCTTTACTTGAATAAACGTTTCTCCAACAGTTTCAGGCTTTGTCTTGGTTCCCAGCAGGCGTTAGCATTAACTCTGGCAGGCAAACAAACTCAACTTTGCTACATCTGTTCCTCTCTGGCTCTGCTGTGCTGACAAGCTTACTGTATAACTTTGCTTCTTTCTTTATGCTGCAACTTCTCTCTGTAGTCTGTCTCTAGATTAATACCAGGGAATCTATACCTCCTGGCTTCAGAGGCTTCAGGCTTTGGCCTCTGCATCCAGCAAAGCTGAAGGTGCTCTAGCTGGCTTAGGCTGGACACGTCCAGCAGGAACGTGGACCTGCTTCCTTCCCCAAGCAGGGGGTATTCTCCACTGACCTCTAACTAACTAAACTCCTCCTTAGAGGGAGAGAAGAGAATGGAAAGAATGTTCCATCCTCTGCAAATGAAGTTCTGCCATGCTTGTTGCCACCTTCTGGTGAACCAGGTACATTACATGAACAATAACAGTTACAAAGGAATAGCAATGCACATTGTATAGGACCTGCAATAAATGCATAAGATGACACTGTATTAGCCCATAGGAAACAGTAGCGGGGTGCGGAGTGGTAATGGCACTCTGAGTCATTACACATGCAGTAAAAAATAAAGGAATCCCAGAATATACCACTCATTGGAGGCCAAAATAGCACTGGTTTGACTTCCGTTGGTATAATGGAAGGTTATGATCCCATTTAACATATGTATCGGGAGCTTTCACAGCGTATATAGTAAATTAACACTGAAAATGCAGTGTGAAATACACAAAGAATCTTGAATATATACAGAACTATCTGCAAATATGCCTAAAAACAGGACCAGAATGCAATAGAGTTATCTTCATTATAAAGTAGTTAGGAGAAGTGGGTGATGTTCTTTTTTTACTAGAGATGAGCGAACTTCTTGAAATTAGTTTTATGTCCAATTTGTAAATTATTTTTTCAATTTGCCAGAAAATGTGTATATTACACTCTGACGTCTCATACGACTCAGATTTTTTATCTTTTTGTTCTGTTTTTTCTCATTTTTTACTACAATTTTGCTCTCTCTCTTCCTCTCTCCCCTCTTGAACACAATCACAGCAGAAGGTCAGAGTGACACTGACATACAGTCAGGTCCATAAATATTGGGACATGGACACAATTCTAACATATAATATAAAATATTAAATTAGACACACGGAACAAAAAATCACTGTGATCTCAGATGATTCCACACCAGGCAACTATGAAGATATACTGTAGGGTGGGGAGAACTGCCCCTATAGTCTCGCCCTCGTCTAGTGCTCAGCCCAGGGACGACCCCTGATGGTGAGGACTCCCTGTCCTCGAACCTGGACTAACAGAATCCTACAACAGCCCTAACGCAATGGTAGTGATTGAATAAGTGCCTGTAGGTGGAAAGGAAAAGGAAATGCTATACATATACTCTCCCCTATAAGGATAGGGTAAATTGATGGACTCTGTATACAGCCCTAGTACTGTATTATGACAGTCAACAAGGTACACAGTGCATCAAGGTATATGTAGTAAATTACACCCTATAAGTAAATAGACATAAGATAAATTAGAGCCCAACGCGTTTCCCCCACTGTGTGGGATCATCAGGGGGTAGGTAAACACAATTAAAATCATAGATATCGGATACCAATATTGATAAAGTGATATCCGCAATTTGGGTGCGGACCACCAATAATGATATACTACCGTCCGTAATACATTAATATCGATAATGAGGGGGCTATTAGATAATAGCAGGAGGAGGTCAATCTCATTTGGACATCATGCAGACCATAGCATAGAGAAATTGATATCCCATAAGGTTTCCATAGAGGCATCTGTGGGGGAGAAAAACATAGTATGGTATAGAACACAGAAGGTTCCAAAGTTTCACCTCCACCAGTGACCACCAATATTAGAAACCGAAAGTCACAGTCTCCACAGACATCAGAAAGGTCCAATGAGTACAAAGATGGCATCAATATACTTAGAAATCCTAAGTCATAAGAAATACAAACTCAGTGTCACCAGAGATGGTCAGAGAAATGAGCACTCCAGGGGGATGTGTGTCCCTACTTACGATTAGTTGTCCATATCTAAGATAGAGCGTCCCATCTCCTCCAGAGGCTCGCTACCATCTGTGCCCCATGTCCCCCTTTTTAAATACACTCTTAATACTCAGGATTCCCACCCACAGACAATGCGTCCGCATCGCCTACAAATTATCATCACTTCCGGTCTGTGAAATAAGATGTTTCCGGACGGTGTAACGCAGACTAATCCTAGGTACGTAGGTGCGCATTTCCGGTCACATGCTTCCGGTATATGGAACGCAGTGGACCACAGATGCAATTCCGGTCATGTGATTCTGGACAGTGAAGCACAATTGACCGCTAAAGATATAGTGAAGAAACCCTCTGTCTGAAACACTGAGATATTAATTGACACCTGGACTACCCTTATCTTCCTAGAGCATATATCTAACAGCCACACGGACCGCATAGAGAATACTAGGGAAATAAATGGATGTCATTATCAAGGGTGTACCTTATACCATCAATATCAAGGGTGACCGATATTGATGGTATAAGGTACAGGGAAGGAGCTCAGTACACTTAGGAGGTACAGTAATTAGTGGAACTGTAGTCTAGTACTGTCAATGGGCACCCTCCTTAGATTATAGAGGGTGTCAAACCTAACAATGAAACGGTCAGATTCATTAATCAAGATAGTGCTTCCCGCATCTGGCCAGCCAAGGGCTACTAAATTTTACAGTGGGCCCAGCCATATCAGACAGAGACAGCCAGAACAGGGCATCGGCTACCTTATTGGTAACAGTCAGAGAAAAGAAGAGAAGGTCAATCTCTCATTGATCCCGCGGGGGGACTGGGACCGGAACCGATGTATCCATTCACATTTCATCTGAAGGATCTTCCTGTTCCAGTCACCCCCTCAGGGATATGGAGGTACCAGTTCAAGAACCGAGAATCTTAAACATCTCGGGTCTCCACCATGATGATCATTGACATGCAGTGCCACCGGTGTTATATTCTTCTTCACTATGTAATTGACATGTTCAAGGATCCTCCTTCTCACCTCACAGGCAGTCCCCACCATCAGGGGTCGTCCCTGGGCTGAGCACTAGACGAGGGCGAGACTATAGGGACAGTTCTCCCCACCCTACAGTATATCTTCATAGTTGCCTGCTGTGGAGTCATCTGAGTTCACTCTTACTGATTTTTTGTTCCGTGTGTCTAATTTAATATTTTAACATTATTCAATTAAATTTTATTCATTTTAAGGGTTATATGAATTGCTGGAGCTGGATAATGGGACAATTGGCTTCTCATCTGTTTCATGGCCAGGTGTGTGTTAATCCTTCATTATCCCAATTACAGTGAGCAGATAAAAGGTCCAGAGTTAATTTCAAGTGTGCTATTTGCATTTGGAATCTGTTGCTGTCAACTCTCAAGATGAGATCCAAAGAGCTGTCACTATCAGTGAAGCAAGCCATCATTAGGCTGAAAAAACACAACAAACCCATCAGAGAGATAGCAAAAACATTAGGCGTGGTCAAAACAAATGTTTGGAACATTCTTAAAAAGAAGGAAGGCACCGATTAACTCAGCAACACCAAAAGACCCAGAAGACCACGGAAAACAACTGTGGTGGATGACCGAAGAATTATTTCCCTGGTGAAGAAAACACCCTTCACAACAGTTGGCCAGATCAAGAACACTCTCCAGAAGGTAGGTGTATGTGTGTCAAAGTCAACAATCAAGAGAAGACTTCACCAGAGTGAATACAGAGGGTTCACCACAAGATGTAAACCAGTGGTGAGCCTCATAAACAGGAAGGTCAGATTAGAATTTGCCAAACGACATTAAAAAAATCCTTCAGAGTTCTAGAACAACATCCTATGAACAGATGAGACCAAGATCAACTTGTACCAGAGTGATGGGCAGAGAAGAGTATAGAGAAGGAAAGGAACTACTCATGATCCTAAGCATACCACCTCATCAGTGAAGCATGGTGGTGGTAGTGTCATGGTGTGGGCATGTATGGCTGCCAATGGAACTGGTTCTCTTGTATTTATTGATGATGTGACTGCTGACAAAAGCAGCAGATGGTGTTTAAACCCACAGTGTTTTGAGAAAAAAACTGTTGGGGTCATTTACAAAACTGTCTGAGTGTCAAGGTCCCTCCAGTGACAGAGGTTAGAGACTAGCTACACGTTATGTCATCTGAAAGCCTATCTGTTTTCACTTGTTGCAGTGTTGTTGTTGGTAATGACCACACCTCTTGTCTCAGTTGTAGCTTGTGATCAGTAGAAGTGTTGGGCGAGCATGTTCGGCTGATCACCAGTTCGGCTCGAGCATCGTTATGCTCGGCACATCGCGGTGTTCGGCCGAACACCACGTGTGCTTGAGTTCAGTCACTTCAGTGCGCAATCCCGTCCTGCAGCGTGTGATCCCGCAAGACCCGCCGCTGTAGGTCACGGGTCTCGCGGGATCATGCGCCGCAGGACGGGATTGCGCACCAAGTGACTGAAGTTGAACTCATGCCCATGCAGCCAGCGGAACAAGTATAAGGGGGATGAGGGGATGATCTGTGGGGTTGCCCAGATGGCTAGGCCCTTCACAGTAGTTATAAACCCCTTTCAGAAGTCCCCCATTCAATGAAGGGGGGACTGCTGAAAGGGGTTAATACCTACTGTGAAGGGGGACTGCTGAAAGGGGTTAATAACTACTGTGAAGAGGGGACTGCTGAAAGGGGTTAATAACTACTGTGAAGGCCCCCCCCCCCCGGCAATGGGGGCGTGGCTTCATGTGGTGGGGGCTTGGCTTCACAGGGGCGTGATACAGTGGGCTTGTGCCCCGGATGTTTTCAGATCCTAGCAACGCCCCTGATGGAGAGTTTTGGCAAACAAGTGATCCTACACTCAGATATTTCGAGGAGCTCTTTTCATCGCCATTTCTTGATTTGGGCCTCTCGACAAGCCCGCATGAAGAGGGACATGAGGAGATATTGTGCCCTGATTCCCAAACTCTTGAGCATCCACAGTAATAAGAAGATGACAGTGGGGAACGGCAATTAGTGTTTCACGAGGTGGATGATGTCGATGAGACACAGTTGCCAATAATTCAACCGCAATTAGTGTCTCAAGAGGTTGATGAAGATGAGACACAGTTGTCAATAACTGAAGATGTTGTTAGGTCAACAAGTCAGGAGGATAACCAGAGTGAGGAATTGGAAGAGGACGATGAAGTCACTGACCCAACCTGGGAAGGCGGAAAGCCGAGCGAGGACAGCAGTACAGAGAGGGAGGGATCCACAGCACCGCAACAGGCTGGAAGAGGCAATGGGGTGGAAAAAAGAGAGAAGGCGGGCAACACCAAACAGGCCCGCAACTGTTCCCCGGAGCACCCCCTTGCGGCAATCTCCCTTGTTAAGGGGTAGGTGTTCCGCACTATGGTGCTTTTTTGAGGAAAGTGCAGACGATAAAAGAATACTAATTTGCAACCTGTGCCGTACCAAAATGAGCAGGTGCATGAAACCTAGCAACCTCACCACCACCAGCATGATCCGCCACATGGCATCATAGCACCCTAATAGGTGGGCGAAACGCCTGTGTCCACAATCAGTGTCTGCGGGTCACACCACTGCCTCCTCTTCCCCTGTGCTACATGCTGACCAATCCCCTGTCCAGGACACAGGCCCAGATGCCTCCCGACATGCACCTGGACCTTCGCAAACACCATCAGCACAGGCTATAGCACTAAATGCGTTACGTCGCCACTATTTTTCAAGGTGTGATGTGCCCGCCTTACACCAACATGTGTCTCGTAACATCACAGGTGCCCTGACCAACGCAGTTACTGGGAAGGTCCACTTAACCACTGACACATGGACAAGTGCTTTCGGCCAGGGACACTACATTTCCCTGATGGCACACTGGGAGAATGTTGTGGAGGCTGGGAGTGAGTCGTACCCTGGGATGGCACAGGTGCTACCGACGCCAAGGATTGTGGGCCCTTATTCAATTAGGGTTTCCGCCACCACCTACGTTAGTGGCTTCAACCCCCACTTCTCCTCCTCCGCCTTCTCCTCCACTTCCACCATCGAATTATCCGCGTGCAGCGCCAGTCAGTCATCAGTCGGTAGCTGGAAGCAGTGTAGCACTGCACTGGAGAAACGGCAACAGGCCGTGCTCAAGCTGATATGCTCAGGGGATAAGAGACCAGACTGAGCCGTGGCTCTCGCCACTCAACCTAGAACCAGGTATGGTTGTGTCTGATAATGGCCGTAACTTGGTGGCGGCTTTTTAGTTCAGCAAGCTCACACACATCCCATGCCTAGCCCACGTCTTAAACTCAGTGGTTTAACGGTTTCTCAAAACCTACCCCAATTTGTCTGAGCTACTGGTGAAGGTGCGCGTGTGTGCACATTTCCGCATGTCATCAACAGCTTCAGCCGGTCTGTCAACTCTGCAGCAGCGCTTGAAATTGCCAGCTCACCGGCAGTAGTGGAATACAAGCTGCAACATGGTCGTCGCCTTTTCAGTCAGCTTCCGCTATTTACAAGCGAGGAGTGGGCATGGATGTCTGACCTCTGTGAGAAACTTTGAGGAATCAACACAGATGTAAGCGGCGATAACGTTATTATCAGTGTAACGATCTCACTTCTGTGTCTACTCAAACGCTCGCTACTCACAATTAAGGATGACGTTTTGCATGTGGAAGAGGTGGAAATGGGGGAAGACATTACAGAGGGCGATAGCCAGACCACCCTGAGTTCATCTTCTCAGCGCGAATTGGACGATGAAGAGGAGGAGGAGGAGCAGGAAAAGGTTGCCTCCGCTACAGAGGGTAGTACCCATAGAAGTTTAATTCCACCTGTTTTGCGTGGGTAGGCAGAACAGGATGAGGAGATTGAGAGTGATTCTCCTGATGATGACAGCGAAGTCTTGCCTGCTGGTACTCTGGCACACATGGCTGACTTTATGTTAGGCTGCCTTTCCCACGACCAGTGCATTATACGCATTTTAGACAACACGGATTACTGGTTGTTCACTCTTCTTGACCTATGCTACAAAGAGAATTTCTTATCTTTCATTCCTCTCGTGGAGAGGACGAGCAAAATGGTGCAATACCAGAAGATTCTTGTTGAAAAATTGCTCCAAAAGTTTCTATCTGACAATGCTGGCGGCAGAGTCCGTAGTTCCTTGGCCAACCGAGGAAGGGAGACAAGGGGAACACACAGCAGTTTCAACAGAGGCAGGGGAACACTCTCCAAAGCCTGAGACAGTTTCATGACACCCCGCCAGCACCCTCACCCCCTCACCCTGATGCGTGGCCTAGTGTCACAAGGAGGAAATGTCCTCAATGATCCCTCAGTGCCTTACAACTACTGGGTGTCCAAGCTGGACACGTGGCACGAACTGGCGCTCTACGCCTTAGAAGTGCTGGCCTGCCCTGCCTCCAGCGTTTTGTCTGAGCGGGTATTTAGTGCTGCTGGTGGCATTATAACAGATAAGCGTATCTGCCTGTCAACTGAAAATGCTGACAGGTTGACACTTACAAAAATGAACAAGGCCTGGATTGACCATGACTTTTCGACTCCACCAAAGGATAGCTGAACATAAAGGCACTTTAATTAAATGTGTTGTTTATAATGTACTGAATACACTGTATTCCCATGCACCCCTTCCACCACAAACAAGGGTATATGGTTGAATCTTCCTTTTCTCATCCTCCTTCTCCTCCTCCATCATTTTAACATGCTTATTTGTCGCATATAATGCCCTCGCATATATGCCCTTCGCATATAATGTTTTATATGGTCAGCTTAGCTGCAGGCCCTTGTACATAATTTTTTAGAGGGTCAGCTCACCAGCAGGCCCTCACATATAATGTTTTAGAGGGTCAGCTCACCAGCAGGCCCTCACTTACAATGTTTTACAGGGTCAGCTCACCAGCAGGCCATCGCATATAATTTTTTTACAGGGTCAGCTCCAAATGAAAAGAAAAGTCACTGGTTTGGTACACAAATTATGGAATGGTAGTAACCAAATTGTAAGTGTGTAATTTAAATACAGAGAGAGGCACAATTGAGTGTCCTGCTGAAAACATACTGCACACTGGTATTGACAATTTACTTTGGTAATAATACAATTTCTGAGGTAAATGTCTTTGAACTATGTGATCAATTACATGGGTATAACTGCATTTTTTAAATAAAATATCTTGGAGCTACATGGTCTGATGCAGTAATGCATCTCCCAACACAGATGTAACAATGCAATGTTTATGGTAAAATATATTTGAACTATGCATTTAATTATTGAACAGTTATTGCTGCAATTTATATAGTAAAATGTCTTAGAACTACATGGTCTGTCAGTAATTCATCCATTAACACAGATATAACAATGCAATGTTCAATAATTGTATGGCCACACGGGTTTCTGCATGCAGTTTTGAAAAAATAAAGCTGTCTCTGTTCATTTCCAGAAAAAATGAGTTTATTTATCTTGCAGGGGGTTTGTAATACAGAAGTAGCTGCCAGGCTGAGCTGCTAGCAGCAGCAGTATTACAGGGTGTGATGACCAGCCCTTCACATTCTTTGATCAAATTCCCTAGAATCTACACAATTTTATCTCTCTATTCTTTCCCTATAGTGCCCTTATCATACTACATTAGTGGCTTGGGTCTGCAATTGCTTTTCTTCAGACACTGCCAGACACATCCTTCCAGGTCAGAAGCTGAACCCAGTATGGTGATTCTTCTCGTTCAACATAAGGATCTCCCTGTCTACTGTCCCACCTGATTGGCTAATGAAGCTGTATTCCAGCATCTCAGCATTCCCCCTACTTCCTCCCAGTTTCATGTAATCCTCCATCCCCTTCTTCCCTTGTGGTTTTCCCCAGCAATATTCACAGTATAATCGCACTGGACGTTGTTTTTACGCAATTTATCCAAAATGAATTGCAAAAGCTTCAGATTCGTTTGACAGACACATTTTGTAACATTCACAACAAATCTGATTTGTTTCGAATCCATTCTCTTATTCTTAGTTTTCACCCCATAAAATAGTAATGTACAATATTAAGAAGCTTCTTCATCCTCGATCTTTGGAGCCAGGTAGTGTTTCACATGACCCATATCCTCATGGGTTGTAGCTTTGACGATAATTAGATAGATTACATATCTCAAAGCCAATGTAAGCTGGACTGGCTCATCCATTTCAATTGTAGCAGCATCCTCTGCCTCTTTATCTGTTTAAGATCCCAAATATGTTTTATTTTCCCCAGATTAATCTTTCTAACACAACAATACTCCTGCTGTAAGATTCTTACCAGTACAACATCCAGATCCATCAACTTCATCTCATAGTTAAAAATCTAAACTAAACACTAGGGATGAGCGAATCGACTTCGGATGAAACATCCGAAGTCGATTCGCATAAAACCTCGTTCTAATACTGTACGGAGCAGGAGCTCCGTACAGTATTAGAATGTATTGGCTCCGATGAGCTGAAGTTATTGCTTCGCGAAGTCTCACAAGACTTTGCATAATAATTTCATAAATTAATTTGTACTGTAAAAAAACATTTCCCGAGCTCGGGCTTCGGTTCCAAGGTACCATTTGGAACCGAACCCTAGTTCGGGAAATGGTTTCATCCGAAGTCGATTCGCTCATCCCTATTAAACACCATTGTGACTGCATTTGTCTTATGTTTTCACTCACTGCTCTCTTCATAATTTTCAAAAAACTTTTCATTTTGATGTTGACCAGGGAGACGTGAGAGGAGTCCATGCTCTCCAGGCTGATGTCCCAGTAGACCCTATCGATCAGATCTTTCAGTGCTTCCAATATTTTCTTCAGGAAAATGCCTCAAAAGTAATGACAGCAAACAAGTGTCACTAAAGCGCTGTTCACACGGAGTTTGTAGAGGCTGAAAATTAAGGGTATTACAATAGGAGAACGAGGTCAGATTTTCAATGTGCATTTCTCATTTCCATGTGCAGTTAGATGTTTTTGATACATATTTGATGTGTATTTTTACCTTCCATTGACCTCAATGTGTAATACACATGGAACACTTCGAGACCTGACATCACTTTTCTTGTACATGACATATAGTTTAAATCAACTGGGTAAAAAAATTAATGACATACGAACTATATGTCATGGACATATGGCATATATTTCAGTGCATAATATATGCTGAAATACACATGCAAAAATCTGTGCGCACATGCTCTAAAAATGATGGGTTTCATCCTAATGCTTTAAGCTCCCCGGTGCTCAGTCTTCAAATACGAACATTTATCTAAACTGTCTTACAGAAAACTCAACCATTCCCAGAGAACAGTGAGAGACAAGGTATCTGCATAGTGTTACTATCCTGCCTTATCAAGGCCTCCGGCAGTACAATATAGCTGTCATTAAAGGGGTTGGTCCATTTAGAGATCTCCATTCGAGAGGCTCCATTCTAGAGATAGGTGTGGATCCCAGAGGTGGGACCCACACCTATCAGATATGGGTGGCTTATCCTGGCAATATACCAGCCACCTTGGGCTTCCCTTTAATGACAATAACATGATTCTGCTCATTCTTCCCCAGTCTATACAGCAAAGCTGACAAGTGAGCTGCAGCCTATGGTGTCTCCTTTGAAGGCCAGGTTGGACACTTTGATACACTTGTATGTAGTTTGTCACATAATACATAATAGCATCACCTTAGGGTACTTTCACACTTGCGCTGTTTGATTCTGGCAGGCAGTTCCGTTGCCTGAACTGACTGCCTGATCAGGCAAACTGTATGCAAACGGATGTCATTTTTTCTGACTGATCAGGCATTTTTCAGACTGATCAGGATCCTGATCAGTCTGAAAAATGCATTGCAATACCGGATCCGTTTTTCCGGTGTCATCAGGCAAAACGGATCCGTTTTTTTTTTTTTTCATTTTTAAAGGTCTTCCGGTATTTTGAATGCCGGATCCGGCACTAATACATTCCTATGGAAAAAAATGCCGGATCCAGCATTCAGGCAAGTCTTCAGTTTTTTGATCAGTCAAAACAACTGAACTGAAGACATCCTGATGCAAACTGAACGGATTGCTCTCCATTCAGAATGCATGGGGATATGCCTGATCAGTTATTTTCCGGTATAGAGCCCCTGTGACGGAACTCTATGCCGGAAAACAAAAACGCAAGTGTGAAAGTACCCTAACATTTTCCAAATTTTTCTACAAGAAATCTTGTAGACGATTATGTGAAGAACAGAAGAGAGGAGAACAGAGAAGGAGGTCTCGTGAGGATCGGAGTTTACGTGTGGGAATGTATCAGGAAAGCAGGTAGCAGGTAATAGATGTAAGGAGGGGGCAGGTTATGGACGGCTTTATATGTATTTTAAACTGAATTTGCTGGGTGACAGGAGCCAGTGAGGGGATCGGCAAAGGGGGAGGCAAAGGAAAAACGAGGGGAGAGGTGGGTTATAAGGGCAGCCGAGTTGAGGATAGATTGGAGGGGTGCGAGAGTGCTGGATGGGAGGCCAAACAGGAGAATGTTGCAGTATTCCAGGCGGAAGATGAAGAGAGCATGCGCTAGAATTTTAGATGACTCAGGGGTGAGAAGCAAATACAGCACTATTATGTGTACATGGTATATCACTATGATCTAGGCATTATATGACACTAGGAACCATATGGCATTGCTATGTAGACATTGTATGGCACTATAAAATAGGCATTTTAGGACATTGGTATGTCATAACTATTGTATATCACACTTTTATGTAGGCAATGTATGACACTATTGTGTAGACATTATGTGAGTATTATGTAGGAACTGTATGCAACTATTGTTAATGCATTATATGGCACTGTTATGGGGGAACTATATGTCAGTTGTCACTATTATGTAGATACTGTATGGCGCTATAATGTAAGCACTGTTTGGCACTATTATGTAGGCTTTGTATGGCCAGGGGTGTAGCTAGAGGGGAAGCAGGGGAAGCAAATGCTTTGGGGCCCAAACTCAGAAGGGGTCTACTTAGGAGCAGGTCTAAATGATTTTATGGTCAGATTTTTTGTTTGTATGGCCCCCTCAATAGTGTTATTCAATGACATTTTATACAGTGACACTATAGGAAACGGGTGGAGCGGCAGCTGGGCCTCGTCTGAGAGACCGATCTTAAATAACCAAAGGAGTGGGGGTTGCTAGGGGGACCCTGTTCAAAAACATTCTGTGGAGCCTAGTCATTTCTAGGTACGCCACTGTGTATGACACTGTTATGTAGGAACTGTATAACACTATGATATACACATTGTGTGGTGCTATAATGTAGGAACTGTTTGGTACTAATATGTAGACCCAGCATGGCACTATTATGTAAGTACTACTGTATATGGAACTAAAGGCCTGTGTTTTCCAACCAAGGAAGGGAACATGGGTTTGCCCACCATTCTACAATGGGTGAAAATTTCATGATTTTCCTATTCTATGACGTAAAGTCATGATTTTATTAAAGACACGGAGGCGAGTATTGCATCAACTCTCTTTACTGATCTACCATAGCAGCAAAGAAGACAACTGAATTTACATAAGAAAAAACCATGGTAACCAACTCCACCCCACTATCCCAGTATATAAAGGCTCAGCCCTCTGGGATCCTCCTCTTTCTTTGCGAAGACCATAGGAACGAAACACAACGTTCAGCCGCCAACTGCGACCTGGAACCGGCAGCAAACTGGAACTCCTGACCGCTCCTAAACTCCAACGGAAGATGGTAACTGGAACTAACGACCAGGGAATCTTTGCCTGGACCTCCGGGGACGATCTCAGCCCCTTGGCCGTCGCTCAACCTGCGAACAACAAAAAAGGTGGACCAAAATAACATGTGACCGGAATCAACAGGTCTAGCAATCAACAAAGAATGGCAATCAATGAGACAATGAAGCAACCGCAGAGGAAAAATAAAACACTCACATAAAAAGCCCCAGTAGCGGGAGGGAAAAGACAAAAGGGGGGGCAATACTCGCCTCCGTGTCTTTAATAAAATCATGACTTTACGTCATAGAATAGGAAAATCATGAAATTTTATGACAAGACACGGAGGCTCCTATTGCAAGTTTAAAGCTGAGAGACCACCGACGCAAAAGCATGAGATGGTGGCCTGAAATAGAATTCACGGAAAGTGGACACTCTGGACCAGTCCGCGAGCCTCATGACATCCTCCAGGCGAGCGCCGGAGACGGTCATGGAGGTAGCAGCCGCGCCGCGGACTGAATGAGCCGTGAATATACCGGTATCAATACCTGCCAGGGACAGGACCCACTTCACCCAGCGGGAAAGGGTCACACTGGTGACCGGAGTGAAAGGCCTGCGAAAAGAGATGAACAGCTGAGGGAAACGTGCAGACCGACAAATGGCGGTGCGGGACTCATACTCCCGCAGGCAAGCCACTGGACAAAGCTGAGGGGAAAGAGGAAACGCCGGATATGTCACCGAACGGATATTGGTTTTGGTCCGTCTGGAGATATTAAACTGGACCCCCTCTGGCGTAAAAGATCTGGCATCCTGATCCAGGGCGCGGACATCAGAAACCCTTTTACAGGAGATCAAACAAAGTAAGGTGACCAACTTAGCAGATAACTGGCGTAGTGACAACAGAGAATTCACCGGCCAGTCCGAGAAGAATCTCAGAACCACCGACACGTCCCAAGTGGTGGAAAAACGCGGTCTAGGAGGCCGGGCAAGGCGGGACCCTTTGAGCAGGCGTCTAACCAGGGGATGTTGACCCGCAGGACAGCCCTCGAAACCCCTGTGTCTGGACGAGATAGCTGACCTATACACATTTATGGTGCGATAAGCCTTACCCTCATCGTACAAGGAAGACAAAAAAGATAGCACCGAACCTACAGGTGCCTGAAAGGGATCCAAATCGCCCGATCTGCACCAGCGAGACCAAGCGTCCCAGGCGGACCTATAAGCCCGTCGTGTGCCGGGAGCCCACGCGCTCTCCAGTAGGAATCTAGTCGTGTCCGAAAATCCTGAGATCTCCCAGGGACGCCCGAGACCCTGCAAGCGAGAAGACGTAACGAGCCGGTCTGCAGAAGGGGGTGAGCTTCCCCCCAGGGGCCCCTGGAGGAGAGACAGATGCTCCGGGAGGAGAAGGGGATAATCGACTAGCAGATCCAGTAACTGCGGGAACCAGGGTTGGGACCTCCAAAAGGGAGCTATCAGGATCAGTTCCGCCGAATGACGCTGAACCTGTAGGAGGACCCGTGAAATGAGGGAGAACGGCGGGAATGCGTAACACAGTGCATCCCCCCAAGACTGGAGAAACGCGTCCACTGCCTCCGCCGACGGGTCCGGCCGCCAGCTAAAGAATCTGGGCAACTGGGTGTTCAGGCGGGTTGCAAAGAGGTCTATGGAGGGTAGACCCCAATGGGACGATAAAGCATGGAAAACCTGCTCGTCTAGCTTCCAGTCGCTGGAATCCGTCGTATAACGTGAACTCCAGTCCGCCATGGTATTGTGTAGGCCCGGAAGATGCTCCGCCACCACCATGATGCCTCGGGCCAGGCAAAACTCCCAAAAATCCTTCGCCAAATGAGTTAGGACAGAAGAGCGGGTACCCCCCATGCCATTGACGTACCGAACCGCGGAGACGTTGTCCATCCGCAATCTGATACAAGACCTGATGGTGCCATTGGCGAAACTGCGTATCGCAAATGAGCCTGCAAGCAACTCTAAGCCATTGATATGGAGATGAGACTCCTCCGGGGACCACGGTCCCCCCGTGGACACCCCCTCGCAGTGAGCGCCCCACCCGCTGAAGACTGGCGTCCGACTCGACGACCAGGTCTGGTTGCGGACCAATTATCGCCTTGCCGTTCCAAACCGTGAGGTTCTGAATCCACCATTGCAACTCGTCCCGAGTCTCCCTGTCCAGAACAATGGTGTCGGCATATGAGGCCCCCGCCCGAAGGTGAGCAATCTTCAGGCGTTGTAAAGCCCGATAGTGAAGAGGGGCCGGGAAGATAGCCTGAATGGAAGCGGCGAGGAGGCCGATAATCCGAGCCAGATGGCGAAGGGAGAGGTGAGGACGCACTAAGGCATGTCGCAGCTCTTTGCGAATAGCATGTATCTTGGTTAGAGGAAGGGAGAGGGTCTGGGAAGTGGAGTCCACCCTGAATCCCAGAAACTCCATGGAAGTGGAGGGGGTGAGGCAGGATTTCTCCTGGTTGATAATGAAACCTAGCCCCGAGATAAGGCGGATGGACATGCGAAGGTGACGTAATAGTAACCGAGGGGTTTGTGCCATAATTAGGATATCGTCTAAGTATACAATCATGCGGACCCCTCTGCTGCGAAGCCATGCAGCCACAGGCCTCATCAACTTGGTGAAGCACCAAGGGGCGGAGGAGAGACCGAACGGCAGGCAGGTGAAACGCCAGATCTGTTCGTTCCACCAAAACCGGAGAAGGTCTCTGGAAGCTAGGGCTATGGGGACCGTCAGGTAAGCGTCTTTGAGATCTAGCTTGACCATCCAGTCCCCAGGGATGAGCAAGTCCCTCAGCAGGTGGATGCCCTCCATTTTGAAATGTCGATATCGAACTAGGGAATTGAGGGCCCTCAAGTTGATAACCGGGCGCATCTGACCACCCTTCTTTTGCACCAGGAACATAGTGCTGATGACACCCCCGGACTGTGAGGGGGCGCGTTCTATTGCCCCCTTCTGGAGCAGTTCCTGCAGTTCTGAATGAAGCTGAAGCTGGGACGAAGCAGGACGTGGCGGAGGAGGGGTGGGGAGCAGGCCCGGGTGGTCGACTAGGTCTATAATAAAACCCCTGACTGTGTTCAGAATCCATGGGTCGGAGGAGATCTCTGACCAGGCATGGGAATAATACTGGAGTCTGCCCCCGACACACTCTACCAAAGAATGAGGAGGAGAGAAACGGGCTGGACTTACCCATAGGTCGTCTGGAACTGGGAGCACCCCTAAAGCCTCTGGATCGGCCGGGAACGCCTCGTGACGGAAAAAAGGAGGGTTGGTGTCTTTGATCCTGCAGGGATGATCTGTATGTGTAGGAGCCTCTTCCCGTACCCCGGGAATAGGAGTGGGAACGGCCGGACAGTCGGCCCCTGGAACTGCCGGCCCTATTAGAAAAACGGTTATTAAAAACCCTCTTCATTGAAGACTGCGCTTTGTCTAGCGCTGTGAAGGCGCCTACATATCTACCGAGCTCCTTGATGAAAGGTTCACCGAAGAGCAGGCCCTGGGCTTCTCTGCCCGCCTCGGAGAGAGCAAGGTTAGACAATTTCGGCTCAACCTTCATTAGGATCGCCTTGCGCCTCTCTATGGCCAGGGAGGTGTTAACATTCCCCGTGATGCATATGGCCCTCTGGATCCAGCCACTCAACTCTACGGGGTCAACCAGCTTGCCCTCTGCCTTGGCAGCCTCTGCCAAATCGAAAATCTTGGCTAATGGACCAGTGATGTCCAACAGCTTATCCTGCACCGCCTTAAGCGCTGAATCTAACCCTTTCTTAGGGTTGAAACCTGTCTTGGCCAGAAACTGCACCATCTTTGGGTCGACGGGAGGCGTCTCACAAATCTTATGGGGTATGATAGGGCGAGGACATTCAGCGCGTAATTTGTTGCGCGACTCTCTAGAGAGCGGAGTGCGTATTTTGGCCTCTAGGTATTGGGCCACCAGAGTGGCGGGCAACCATTCCGCGGACCGAGGGTGGTGTAATTCGTCCGGGTTAAATAGCGGCTCCCCCAATGAATCCGTTAACAGGTTCTCTGTCTGTCTGTCAGAGGGGTTGGGGGTGGGCCCACTGCGCACGGGTAATTGGCTTGACCCATCAGGATCAAAGACTGCATCAGTCAATTCCTCCACTGAGTCCTCAAAGGACTCTACATGTGCCTCCTCAATAGACTCTCCTTCAGAGTCAGTCACGGGCTCAGGCATCATCCTGGCCGTCTTCCACGCACGCGATTTTTCCGCCTGGCGTGGGCAGGCTCTTTTACGCGGCATATCCGCGTGGTCAATCGATGGAGCTAAGCCATCTGCCAAGTTTGTTCTGGAGGTCGGCGGCAGTGTGTTCTGCGCTAAGGTCGGTGCCTGATAGGAGGGGCCTGGGTGAGCGCTAAGCGCCTGGGAGATGGACTGAGAAATGACCGAGGTCATGGAGCCCATAGCCGAAAAAATGGCGTTGGAAATGGACTGCTGCAGCAAGGTGGCATGGTCCTCAGGAGGTGGGACAACTACTACGCTATCCAGGGAAGGGGAACTAACTACTGGAGCAGGCGTATCCTGAGGAGGGACAGCAGGAGCGTTGCTGACAGACATGCTGAGATGAGGAGGCAGGAGTATATCACCCCACACCACCGATCAAGAGCACAAGATCTGAGGAGAGAACAGAAAAGCACAAGGTAAGGGAAAGGACCTGGGAGCAACCAGTTCAAAATTGCCAGAAAAGTGAATAAGAACTCACATGAGACGCCGACAGGACAGACGAGGAAACCACCAGCCGCACGCAGGGACAGGTGGAGAGACCAGAAGAAGCGGAGCGATATGACCGCGAAACCCGCGAGACCACAGGGGGAGGAGCCGATAAAGCGCGCGAATAAAAATTTGCGCGCGAGTAAAAATTTGCGCGCGAATTAAAATCGCGCGAATCCCGCGCGACGCCTGCGATAGTCAGGAAGGAAGGTAAGATGGCGCCCGAGTTCACGCGAATCGCGAGAACTCGGGCGGAACGGTGAAAGGACGGCCGAACTCCCAAGGGACGTACAGGAGGTACCGGAGGGAAAAAGCAGCTGAGAGGGACCGAGGGTACGGAGCCTCAAGGAAAAGGGCAACAAGAGTGCACAAACTAAAGAGGAAGAAGGGAGCAAAACGGACAGGATAAACCAGGGGTGGACGAAACAGCCCACCGGAACCAGGAGTAAGCGCTCAGGCCAAAGACATACAAAAATTTCCTACAAGAAAAAACCCTGCTACAATGGCCATATACCATAAGAAACGTGACAAGGAAGAAAGTACTTATCTGCCATGGTAGCAGCAAAGAAAGAGGAGGATCCCAGAGGGCTGAGCCTTTATATACTGGGATAGTGGGGTGGAGTTGGTTACCATGGTTTTTTCTTATGTAAATTCAGTTGTCTTCTTTGCTGCTATGGTAGATCAGTAAAGAGAGTTGATGCAATAGGAGCCTCCGTGTCTTGTCATAAAATTACTATTTGTATGCTGTTGGTTTTTGGACTCTTTATAGTGTTATTATTTAAAGGGGTATTCCCATCACAGACAATGGGGACATATCGCTAGGATATGTCCCCATTGTCTGATAGGTGCGGGTCCCACCACTGGGACCCGCACCTATGCCGAGGGAGGAGCGAGAGAATGGTGGCTGGAAGACCGCGCGGTCCGGCAACCGCCAAACGCTCTCCCCACACAAGAGAATGGGAGTACATCGCACTTGCACAGTCACTGCTCCCATTCATTTCTATGGGCCCGACGGAAATAGCCGAGCCAGCTCTCGGCTATTATTGGCGGCCCCATAGAAATTTAGGGCGGCTGCGCATCCGTAGTGCGCCCTCCGCCACCTTCCCTGCTCTGTTTTCAATATGCCCCATTGTCTGTGATGGGAATACCCCTTTAAACACTATTAAGCACTATTATATGGGCAGCAATACTGAAGCATTACTCCTTTCTCTGGAAGAAAATGGAAGGGGGGCCCACGCAAAGACGTTTTCCCAGAGGCCTCCACAAACTTTGTTTCACCCCAGTCTTAAATGAAAATAGTAACACGGGATTGTGTTTTATGACATTTATTCTAGGGATCTACGTATATCAGGATCTGCACTGCCCATGAATCACTGCTCTCTTATGAGTGTGCTGGCGCAGATCTCTACATGCGCACCTCTGGATATGCTCTGCTCTCCAGCCCATAATTGGTGACAGCTGATGGATGGTTTAATATTTTCATCTTTAACCTTATGACATTAAAACTCAGATGTTCAGGCAAACACGCTGATTCAGCCCCATATGTGGACACCCGAGCCCTCATTAAAATACATGAACACTAAGACATCCTGCATCCCTATATCACCCCGAAGAATGTTGTGGGGGACGGGGGGGCGTGCAAGTTATATCTGCTATGATATTTTCTTCTGAGGTGACTGAGTCACTGTGTCCCTGTATTGTGGGAGTCAGTCTGGATTGCACCATCTTGCTCACATCACCCCCTGCCATCTGTCACTGCACTGAGCTTGGCACCTCTAGGACATGGCAGGATAAAGAGCTTGGCACCTCTAGGGCAAGTGAATCAGAAAGACATAGAGAAAAAAAAAGTGCTAAAATCGGCACATGCTATGTTGGCACATAGGTCCAGAATATATTGGGATGCTGAGAATTCTAAAAATGCTTCCATCTGCATACAGTCATATACATACGGTATGCAGAAGATATGGATCCATTAGAGGACCATTCTATACGTGGTAGGGATGGTGTAGACAGAAAACAGGTGGGAGAGTTATGGCGTGGGATAACATATACGCAGATGTAGATGGATCTGTTTATATACAGAGTTCCCTATCAGCTGTGCGCTCTGGAAAGGAAAGAGTCAAAGCACCGTTATAGCGACGTCATTTATAATGCTTCATTTCTAATGTTTAGCTCAGGCATATGCTGCACAATGCACATCTAAGTATGCTGTATCAAAGGAGTGGTAAAGAAAAAAATGCATAGATGGAGAGATGTAGAGATGAGTTTCTCATTTAGCCCAATTCATGGTTAAATCCACTGTATGTAGATAGAGAAAAACAGAGAGAGATACATATGAGATGGACGATAGATCTCCCAGAATCCATCTTTCTCTTCTATGGGAGTTACAAGAACAGCCTAGTAAGTGTGTATGCTGGGAGTTGTAGTTTGACAGTAGCCAAAGGTTGCTGACCCCTGAGATGATAGATAGATAAATAGATAGATAGATATGAGATAGATAGAGCCACTACCAAGAATGAGGTCATTGTGTTTTGAGGTAATAAAGCTCGCTTCTGCCAACATTGGAGTGCTGCCTCATTTTTCAAGTTGAATCTGTGGATTTAGTCATCGAAAATTTGCACCCAGTATTTTCATCCCTTCATGATTGTGCTGCTGTCGCTTCTTCTAGATAGATAGATAGATAGATAGATAGATAGAAGATAATTATGTCCTTAACGATATACGGTACTTTATACCAAGGCAGGAATGTCCAACCTGAAAAGATGCAATGACAAGAGGCCAAGAAAATAACAGCAAACAAAATAAGCCAGATCCTATTGGGTGCAGATCCGGCATGGGATGGTGTGGAACCAGACCAAGGCAAGACAAAAACTACGGAAGTCCGAGCCAGCAAAGTAGAATGAAATTCTTGAGTCTATATTGGAGCTTTACAATATCTTCACAGTACAAATGGACATACAGGAAAACAGCAGTAAGAAAATAACATCCCAACAGTTGGTTTGAAAGGGAGTGTAAAGTCATAAGGATGATCCAAAGAACAGCCTCAAATAAAAAAGACCGAAACAACCCCGGCCTGAGGGAAGCCTACTACACCATACAACAGCAATACAAAACCATCCTTAGAAGGCAAAGCCACATCTCCACCAAACTTCTCCAACTCCAAGACACCATCAAAGACAACTCCTCCTTGGAACTATGGAACCACATGGGCACAACTTCCACATCCAAAACGGTAACATTTGGCTCCAATACTTCAATGACCTGTACAACAATATCCCGAAGGAGGCCCAAAGGCAAGAACAGAAAGAGATACTGTATATTCCTGCGTATAAGACTACTTTTTAACACATGAAAATCGTCTCAAAAGTCGGGGGTCGTCTTATACGCCGGATGTCGTCTCATATGCCGGTATACAGCGTGCTGAAACTTACTTCCTAGCAAGACTGGAGAAGCTGTCCTTCTCCAGCTTCAGGGACAGGCGCCCTCTAGCTGAGCCACCGTGTGCTGCATCCCGGCCAGCCGCTCCTGAAGCAGCCCCCTCTTCCTGCTCTCAGTGGTTTTCTTATGCCGGCAGTATCACATTGCGTACTACTGCTCAGATCGTCTTGAAGACAGGGAGGGCTGGGCAGGCAGGGAGAGCTGACCCACCCAATCCAAGCAGGCTTTGTATGCAGTGTGCACAGAAAATACCAGTACATCGCTTGCTGTGATTGGCTGGTTGTTGTATACTGGGTTGGATTGGCGATTCTGAGGGAAGGCAGGGGGGGAGCAGGAGCATCTGCACTTCAGCCAATTCTAATGTTGGCTGATCTCTAATGAAGTTTGGTGTGCATCTTATCTGTGGTGAAAAAACAGAGTCTATCTGGGGAGCAGATACATGTGTTGGTGAATACAGTACAACACCAGTATCTGTACCTGTACACACAGTACAGCACCAGTATCTGTACCGGTTCATACAGTATAGCGCCAGTACATACAGTACAGTATACAAATGGCTAACAGTCAAGACCCCATCATGGCTCCACCAGCAAGAAGAAAGAAATATGAAGCCAGTTTCAAATTTAAAGTTGTAAACTTTTCCATGGAACATAATAACTGCGCTGCTGCAAGACAATATGGAGTAACAGAAAAGATAGTTCGGGACCGGAAAGCAAATGAAAAAGCATTAAAGAGTATGCCAAGGGGTAAGTGTGCATTAAGGAGAGGCACCCCACATTGGCCAGAACTCGAAAAACATGTAGCAGACATGGTGAATGAGCATCGCCAAAACGGTTATGTAGTGACACAAAATAAAATACGTTTGTTTGCACTTCAGTGGGCCAAATCTAACCCAGATCACAGCAACAGATTTAAGGCCACTGCATCCTGGTGTACTAGATTCTTGGAAAGGCATAGTATGGTACTGAGGCAAAAGACGAAAATTGCACAACAATTACCTGCAGATCTTGATGCCAAAGTAAATGTTGTTGGAGGGGTAGTCTTATACGGCGAGTATAGCCCAAACCCTATATTTCAACTGGAAAAGTTGGGGGTCGTCTTATACACCCAGTCGTCTTATACGCCGGAATATACGGTAATTAAAAAACGAAAGCATATGGAGGAAAAAAATAAAAATTTCCAAAATCCTCTGGATATACCAATCACGCTGCAGGAGAAAAGGAAACAGAGATGATCTCATTGATGAAGACAAAAAAAAATCCAGCGGCCCAGGTGAAATCTTCCCATAAATAATAAAATGCAGCCTGCCAGATATCAAAACTGCAACAGCAAAACTCTTCAATTGTGTGCTGAGTTCCGGCTACTTTCTCGACAGATGGAACCAGCATATACAAGACCCGGGACAGGTATGACCCAGCCAACTACAAAGGGATACATGTCACGTTCGGGTATGGGAGGAAAACACCACACGAACATAGGAGGGAAAGGGAATACCACAATAAGGCCTGGAAACTAGGGAAAGGATCTGGACACCTCCTAGTAAAACCCTAATCAAAGTCCTGACTAACTACCAGTATGAACAGACACCAGAGGTAGGTGAGTTCATACACCGGAATACCTAGTGTCCTAACTCACCCTATAGGACCCTGGTACTAATGTCAGGACTAAGACAACCTGTTCATCCAAAAGGAAGGACGAACAGGAGTCTCCCTCAGGCCTTAAAGCGGTTATCCGAGTTATTTTTTTGTTCTTTCTATGTTCCTAACTAAGCAAATGTAACATCTTTCCAATTCACTCACTTTATCTCCAGTGGGTAGTTTCTCAGATTTCACTGAGGGTCACATGACCTGTGATGTCAGCTTCTTTCCCTGCTCTGATAAAGATCATTTACAAGCCTGTAAACGTCACTGTGCTGGCCACGCCGTCTACTCTCTGCTAGGATACTTAACCCCTTCAGCTGCACAGCTCTTCAGGCAGTGAGGAGACAATTCTGGGCACTGGAGCTGAAGGACTAGAGAGAGCATTGCACAAGAAGGTAGGGGGAAGATCCTGTGTGTATTAGCAGTGTCATTATACAGCTGGGACTTGTAGTCCTACACATACAACATGCTGCAGAGTCTCCCAGCAAGCAGACATGTCACTCAGGGCAGCTCTTGTATCCACTCCCTTAGTAGTGTCATTATACAGCTGGGACTTTAAGTCCTACACATACAACATGCTGCAGAGTCTCCCAGCAGGCAGACATGTCACTCAGGGCAGCATTTGTATTCACTCCCTTAGCAGAGCAGGGGAAGGGGCAGAGATGGAGGGGCAGAGAGAAAAGAACCAGGGAAATGAGGAAAAATATATAATTTTTTTGCATAAAACTTGCTTAGCTCAGTTATATATCAGATTTTCAGTGCTATATTATTTTTCATAACTCGGACAACCCCTTTATTACAAATGAAAGGGAAATGCAACACATAAAATAACACAAACAAAATACAAAAGGGAAAGAAAACACTTATCTTCAAGTGGCAATGGCAGATCCACACACCAGCTATCCACAACTCCAACAGTAGCTATGAACCGCATAGCATAGTTGGAGAAACAACAGTAAATAGAGAAGGCTAAATGACCATAATAGCCACACCTGGGGAAGGTGCGGCAAGCACCAGAAACAACACAGACGTCATTTGATCCAAACGGAAAACATGTCAGATCAAACCACATGTTGCCAATCTCACTGATCTCCTGCCATCTGTCGCGGAAACGTCCATGACAGTACCCCCCCCCCCCTCTATGGGTGACCTCCGGGCACCCAGGACCGACCTTATCCGGGTGAGACCTGTGAAAAGCTTTCACAAAACGACTGGCATTCACGTCAGATGCCGGTACCGACATCCTCTCCTCTGGTCCATAACCCTTCCGGTGAACAAGATACTGAATAGATCTACGGAGAACTCGAGAGTCAATAATCTTGGCGATCTGGAATTCCAAACTGCCGGCCACCATGACAGGAGCGGGTGGCAAGGGGGATGGAGCCAAAGGTTCAATATATCTCTTCAACAAAGATTTGTGAAACACATTTTTAATTTTTTTCAAAGCTGAGGAAGTTCAAGACGAAAACTACAGGATTAATAATGGCACTGATCTTATATGGACCAATAAACCTTGGACCCAACTTCCAAGAAGGAACCTTGAACTTAATATTTCTTGTGGACAGCCACACAAAATCACCCACACTTAAGTCCGGATTATTCATACGTTTCCTGTCAGCCACACGTTTATACTTGTTGCCCATATTCATCAAGTTATTTTGAATTTTCCACCATATAGAAGACAATGATGACAAAAACGTTCCTCCTCAGGGATACCGGAAGTATCCGAACCAGAGAATGTGCCAACTTGGGGGTGAAACCCATATGCCCCAAAAAATTGCAACTTCCCAGTGGACTCCTGTCTACGATTGTTTATGGCAAACTCTACCAAAGACAAAAACAAGGACCATTCCTCCTGGTTCTCAGAGACAAAACTTCTTAAGTAAGTCTCCAGGCTCTGATTAGTGCGCTCCGTCTGTCCATTCATCTGAGGATGAAATGAAGAAGAAAAAGACAGTTGTACACCCAGCCGAATACAGAGTCCCACGATCCGAGACCACGTCAGAGGAATTGCCATGAAGTTTCACAATATTGTCAACAAACACTTGCACAAGTATTTTAGCATTAGGTAGGCCAGGCAATGCTATAAAGTTCACCATTTTACCAAAACGATCAACTACCACCAGAATAACTGTCTTTCCAGACGAAATAGGCAGATCAGTAATAAAATCCATAGACAAGTGAGTCCATGGTCTGGACGGTATTGGCAACGGAAGTAGAGATCCAGAAGGATGAGTATGTGTCATCTTAGCGCGTGCACCGATACTACAGGCTGACACACTTACGCAACCCCAGCCACCAGAATCTACAAGAGATGAATTCAGGCAGTGGATCTACTCCCAGGGTCCTGTAAGAACTGTACAGTGATGTTCCTCAAGCACCTTATGACACATTTCTGATGGAACAAACAATTTCCCAGAGGGGCAAGATTCTGGTGCGGCTCCCTGAGCCTCTAACACCTTCACCTTTAGGTCAGGGTATAGAGCGGATATCACTACCCCCTCCGACAGTATCGGACTAGGATTTTCAAAATCACCACCTCCAGGAAAACTATATGACAAGGCATCAACCTTGATGTTCTTAACCCCAGGATGATAAGTGACAATGAAATTGAATCTGGTGAAAAACAAAGACCATCTGGCCTGCCTCGGGTTCAAGCGTTCAGCCGACTCCTGGTAAGCTAGATTTTTGTGATCTGTGAACACCGTGATCAGATGAATCGCCCCTTCCAACCAATGACGCCACTCCTCAAAAGCCAACTTAATGGCCAGCAACTCTCTGTTACCCACATTGTAATTTCTCTCTGCGGCAGAAAGTTTTTTTTAGCGAAAAATGCACATGGGTGTCATTTACCAGGTGACGGGCCCTGCGATAATACTGCTCCTACCCCTACCCCCACCTCGGACGTGTCATCTTCCACAATGAAAGGTTGTGATACATCCAGCTGCACCAATATAGGGGCAGAAGCTAAGCACTCCTTAACCGCAGAAAAGGCTCGCAACGCCGAATCAGACCACACTGAAACATCCGTCCCTCTCTTAGTCATGTCCGTTAAGGGTTTTACCACTGTCGAATAGTTCTGAATACATTTTCGGTAATAGTTGGTAAACCACAAAAACCGCATAAGAGCCTTCAGATTTTCGGGTCGATCCCAGTCCAATACAGCACAGACTTTCTCTGGATCCGTTCGAAAACCTGAAGATGACAGCAGGTAGCACAACAATTGAACCTCATGTACAGCAAAAATACACTTCTCTAATTTTGTGTACAATTTATCATTTCTTAGGATCTGTAACACCTGTCTAATGTGATCCTGATTAGTCTCCACATCTGGAGAATAAATTAGTATGTCATCCAAAAACACGACAACAAACCTCCCCACCATGTAATAAAAAATGTAATTCACAAAATGCTGGAAAACCGCAGGAGCATTGGTCAACCCAAAAGGCATGACCAGGTTCTCAAAATAACCCTCTGGGGTATTAAAAGCCATCTTCCATTTATTCCCTTCCGTGATCCTGACCAGATTATATGCCCCCCTTCAGTCCAACTTGGAGAACACCTTGGCATCAAAAATCTGGTTAAACAAATTAGGAATCAAAGGAAGGGGGTAAAGATCACGGACAGTAATCCGATTGAGTTCACAGAAATCCAGAGTTCCGTCCTTTTTTTTAACAAAGAAAAACCTTGCTGCCACTGGAGACTTGAAAGGTCTTATGTGTCCTTTAGCCAAACTCTCGGTAATATACTCTCTCGTGGCTGTTCTTTCGGGTCCAGAAAGGTTATACAACCTAGATTTGGGCAACTTAGCTCCGGGAATAAGGTTGATAGAACAATCATATTCCCGATACGGAGGTAAATCCTGGCATCCACTTTCAGAAAATACATCAGATATATAAGAGGATAATGTTTTAGTGGTTAAAGCAGAAAAAGATGTATTCAGACAATTGTCAATGCAATAATCACCCCAATCCAGAATCTGTCTAGCTTGCCAATCGATGGTTGGATTGTGCTTGCTTAACCATAGTAAACCCAGAACCAACAGAGCAAGGAGACCCTGCAACACAAAATGAATTTCTGATGAAATCGGATGTCATGCACCATCTGAGATAAACACTTCTTAGTTAGAGGTGCAGAATCAATAGCAAAAATGGAAATGTTTTTCTCTAATGCACTTGGAGACAACCCATGCATACGGACGAACTGAGCATCAGTCAGGTTCACCCCTGCCCCACTGTCGATAAACACCTCAATCCCCACAGTCTTGGACTCTAGTGCCACCTCGGCAGTCAGAAGAAATCGGGCACGTTCTTTGACTCTTCTCTCACCCCTCCAAGAGTCAGATGGGAATTAGACGTCCCCTTTTGTTTTTCTTTTTGACGCTGAATGCATGGACATACATCGATAAAATGTCCCTTTTGTCTGCAGGAAAAACACACCAGTGTTGTATTGCGCCCCCCACCAACCTGTGGCCATGCCCCTTTTTACAGATAATGTAGTAGATATCACTTGCAGTCATACGTAACACCACAGATAATACAATCATTACTCTCTGAGTACAGATAATGTAGTAGATGGGTGTGAGCCCCCAGAATTCAGAACACGCACAGTGTGACCTGAAGTCTGGGGCCTAGCTGCTACAGTGTGGGCCAAATTCTATATCCACCTTCCCATCACTACAGAACATACAGGGTAATACAGCGCCCCATGCCTCTTACATCCAGTGACATCTCCTTTGATGTAAATGTTCTCTTTCCTCATCTTCTCCTTTCAGACCTTCAGACCAGACAACTATTTTTCCGCCATTTCTCATCTCTGCAGTTTGACAAAAAAAATCTTAGTTTACTACTTTTCCATCATCTTCCCATCTTCTGGACAAATTATCCTACCAGCCCCAATATTGTGCCGCTGTGCTTCCCAATACTATACTGCAGAAACAGATAAACCCCCTAAAAAAACTAGTGCCACACAGATAATGCCACCTTCAATAATTATTTGCATACACTGCCCTAAATTAACTGCGCCCAGCAAATAGTGCCCCTTACACTAATAGTGTAAACATAACGTCCCCCAAAAATAATTGTGGTAAGCGGATACTGTGCCAATAGTGCTCCCAAAAGTCCCACCAATAGTAATAATTCTCTGCTAGAGCACACATTGTAGTATTACTGCTCCTACAGTGCCCCCAACATGTCCCCACTGTGCCCCAAAAGTAATAATGCTCCCATAATGCCCATACTAGTAATCATGTTCCCCATAGACCCCCTGTAGTAATAAAGCCCACCATAATGCCCCCTAGTAGTAATAATTTTCCTTATAATGTGACAGTACACAAAATGCCTCCTTTTAATGCCCCAGTTGAGCTAATGTCCACATAGTGTCCCCATAATGTGCCAGTATAAAATACCCCTATATAGTGCCCTCAGTTGAGCTAATGTCCTCATAGTGCCCCCATAATGTGCCAGTATAAAATACCCCTATATAGTGCCTCCAATAAATGTCCCATAGTGCTCTTCTCCCCCCTTCCTCCTAGTGCCCCCATAATGTACCAGTATAAAATGCCCCATATATAGTGCCCCAGTAGATGCCCTCAGTGTCCCCCATAATTTGCAACTATAAAATACCCCTTCTTAGTGCCCCCGTAGATGACCCCATAGTACTCCTCTCCCCCCTACCCCATAGTATCCGCCACAATGTGTCCCAGTATAAAATGCCCCTGTACAGAGCCCCCCATAAAGAATACCCCTTCTTTGTGGCTTCAGTAGATGCCCCCATAGTGCCACCCAATAATGTGCCAGTAAGAAGTGCCCCCGTAGATGCTCCCATAGTGCCACTCAATAATGTGGCAGTAAAAAGTGGTCCCATAGTGTCCCCCAATAATGTGCCAGTAAGAAGTGCCCCATAGATGCCCTCCACAGTGCCCCCCAATAATGTGCACTCAGCAGGATGGCAGACCGGGTTTTCACAGACCGTGGTCCACGTATGTGTGAATGAGGCCTTACAGAGGATCCTCCAGAGGCCACCAGGAGATCGCCGATTAAGCTTTCTGCTGGAGTTACAGCTGCACCAAGCACCAGAGCCAGCACCAGAGCCAGCAGTGACAGCGATGAGGATATCGCACAGCTTTAACCCCTTAAGGACCGAGGACGTACCGGTACGCCCTATTTCCCGAGTCCTTAAGGACCGAGGACGTACCGGTACGTCCTGACTTAAAATCTGCATTCCGGCGCCGCGGGGGTTAATCGGAACGGGACGCCGGCTGAAATCATTCAGCCGGCATCCCGGAACAATCCAGGGGGGGGTCATTTGACCCCCCCGTGTCGGCGATCGCAGCAAACCGCAGGTCAATTCAGACCTGCGGTTTGCTGCGCTTTTTGCAGTTTCTGATCCCCGCGGTCCCTGACCGCGGGGATCAGAAACTTCAGAGTGCCTAAAATCAATATTGCGCACCCCCCCTGCACCCCTGCATGATTTGATGGCGGCGGGTGGTGCAGGGGGGGTGTCGCAGGCGGTGGGGGCGTTGCGGGAGGCGGGCGGTGCGGCAGGCGGGATCGCGATCCCCCGCCCGCCTCCCATTGCATAATCGTTGGCGTCTAGTGGGTTATACCAGGGTGCCAGCACATTGCTGGCACCCTGGTATAAACGGCTGACATCGGTGATGCGATGTCAGCCGTTTAACCCTTTCCATGCAGCGGTCCGTACGGACCGCTGTATGGAAAAGGTTAACAGCGCAAGGAGCTCCCTCCCTCTCCGATCGGGGGGCTGCTGTGCCTTTGCAGCCCCCCGATGGGAGAGGGAGAGAGCCCCCAGAGAGCCCCCCGAAGCCCCGTCCTCACCCTTCCCCGTCTGCGAAGTTGTGACAGACGGGGAAGGTTCCCATGGCAACAGGACGCCTGCTCAGGCGTCCTGCTGTCCATGGTGCTGAACAGATCTGTGCTGAAAGCATAGATCTGTTCAGTGTAAGTAAAATACAGTGCAGAAACCTATATAGTTTCTGTACTGTATTTTACAGACATCAGACCCACTGGATCTTCAAGAACCAAGTGGGTCTGGGTCCAATTTTTTTTAAAAAAAGTGAAAAAAGTTAAGATAAAATAAAAAAACATTTATCACTGAATAAAAATAAAAATAAAAAAATACACTACACATATTAGGTATCGCCGCGTCCGTAACGACCTGATCTATAAAACGGTCATGTTACTTTCCCCGCACGGTGAACGCCATAAAAATAAAAAAATAAAAACTATGAGAAAATTGAAATTTTGCCCACCTTACTTCCCAAAAAAGGTAATAAAAGTGATCAAAAAAGTCGCATGTACGCCAAAATAGTACCAATAAAACCGTCATCTCATCCCGCAAAAAATGAGACCCTACTCAAGATAATCGCCCAAAAACTGAAAGAACTATGGCTCTTAGACTATGGAAACACTAAAACATGATTTTTTTTGTTTCAAAAATAAAATAATTGTGTAAAACTTTTATAAATAAAAATAAAGTATACATATTAGGTATCGCCGCGTCCGTATCGACCGGCTCTATAAAATTATCACATGACCTAACCCCTCAGGTGACCACCGTAAAAAAAAAGAAAAAAAAAAGTGTAAAAAAAGCAATTTTTTGCCATCTTACGTCACAAAAAGTGTAATAGCAAGCGATCAAAAGTCATATGCACCCCAAAATAGTGCCAATCAAACAGTCATCTCATCCCGCAAAAAATTAGACCCTACTCAAGATAATCGCCCAAAAACTGTAAAAACTATGGCTCTTAGACTATGGAGACACTAAACAATTTTTGGGTTTTAAAAATGAAGTTATTGTATAAAACTTACATAAATAAAAAAAATTGTATACATATTAGGTATCGCCGCGTCCGTGACAACCTGCTCTATAAAATTACCACATGATCTAACCTGTCAGATGAATGTTGTAAATAACAAAAAAAAAAACGTGCCAAAAAAGCTATTTCTTGTTACCTTGCCGCACAAAAAGTGTAATATAGAGCAACCAAAAATCATATGTACCCTAAACTAGTACCAACAATACTGCCACCCTATTCCGTACTTTCTAAAATGGGGTCACTTTTTTGGAGTTTCTACTCTAGGGGTGCATCAGGGGGGCTTCAAATGGGACATGGTGTCAAAAAAACTGTCCAGCAAAATCTGCCTTCCAAAAACCGTATGGCATTCCTTTCCTTCTGCGCCCTGCCGTGTGCCCGTACAGCAGTTTACGACCACATATGGGGTGTTTCTGTAAACTACAGAATCAGGGCCATAAATAATGAGTTTTGTTTGGCTGTTAACCCTTGCTTTGTAACTGGAAAAAAAATATTAAAATGGAAAATCTGCCAAAAAAGTGAAATTTTGAAATTGTATCTCTATTTTCCATTAAATCTTGTGCAACACCTAAAGGGTTGACAAAGTTTGTGAAATCAGTTTTGAATACCTTGAGGGGTGTAGTTTCTTAGATGGGGTCACTTTTTTGGAGTTTCTACTCTAGGGGTGCATCAGGGGGGCTTCAAATGGGACATGGTGTCAAAAAAACTGTCCAGCAAAATCTGCCTTCCAAAAACCATACGGCGCACCTTTCACTCTACGCCCCGCTGTGTGGCCGTACAGTAGTTTACGGCCACATTTGGGGTGTTTCTGTAAACAGCAGAGTCAGGGCAATAAAGATACAGTCTTGTATGGCTGTTAACCCTTGCTTTGTTAGTGGAAAAAATGGGTTAAAATGGAAAATTAGGCAAAAAAATGAAATTCTCAAATTTCATCCCAATTTGCCAATAACTCTTGTGCAACACCTAAAGGGTTAACGAAGTTTGTAAAATCAGTTTTGAATACCTTGAGGGGTGTAGTTTCTTAGATGGGGTCACTTTATGGAGTTTCTACTCTAGGGGTGCATCAGGGGGCTTCAAATGGGACATGGTGTCAAAAAAACTGTCCAGCAAAATCTGGCTTCCAAAAACCATACGGCGCACCTTTCACTCTACGCCCCGCTGTCTGGCCGTACAGTAGTTTACGGACACATATTGGGTGTTTCTGTAAACAGCAGAGTCAGGGCAATAAAGATACAGTATTGTTTGGCTGTTAACCCTTGCTTTGTTAGTGGAAAAAATGGGTTAAAATGGAAAATTAGGCAAAAAAATGAAATTCTCAAATTTCATCCCAATTTGCCAATAACTCTTGTGCAACACCTAAAGGGTTAACGGAGTTTGTAAAATCAGTTTTGAATACCTTGAGGGGTGTAGTTTATAGAATGGGGTCATTTTTGGGCGGTTTCTATTATGTAAGCCTCGCAAAGTGACTTCAGAGCTGTAGTGGTCCCTAAAAATTGGGTTTTTGTAAATTTCTGAAAAATTTCAAGATTTGCTTCTAAACTTCTAAGCCTTGTAACATCCCCAAAAATAAAATATCATTCCCAAAATAATTCAAACATGAAGTAGACATATGGGGAATGTTAAGTCATCACAATTTTTGGGGGTATTACTATGTATTACAGAAGTAGAGAAACTGAAACTTTGAAATTTGCTAATTTTTCCAAATTTTGGTAAATTAGGTATTTTATTATGCAAAAAAATTAATTTTTTTGACTTTATTTTACCATTGTCATGAAGTACAATATGTGACGAAAAAACAATCTCAGAATGGCCTGGATAAGTCAAAGTGTTTTAAAGTTATCAGCACTTAAAGTGACACTGGTCAGATTTGCAAAAAATGGCCTGGTCCTTAAGGTGAAAATGAGCCCGGTCCTTAAGGGGTTAAAGAAGGACTTTCGTGCCGTCAACTATGGGACCCAGGAGGAAGACTTCCAGACCCTCGTATAAGAGACCCGTGCTGTGAGAAAACCAATCATTGGACTACTGGAGCCACAACATGGACTGCTGCTGAAGGGTGAGAGAGTTATTGGTCTTTTCTGTTTTGTTGCCCTTGTTTGGTCCTCACCCGGACTCCAACCCATCTGTTAAAAACAGTCTCCAAGTTGCACTCAACAGCACCAAATACCATTTTTCCCCTCTTTTCAGGTTAAGTGTGTAGCATACCAAACCACAGGAGAAAACACGTAAGGCTCACAGTGGGCCGATGGGCGCAATAGTTCATGTACTCACAGTTAGCAGATGCCTCCCTGGGCTGGCATATAATGGATAGGAAGACAGCACAAAATCCTCCGGGGCACTCTCGGTTACAGGGAACACTAGCCAGATGGAAGTTGAGGTTCCCTTGATCATATTGGGTGTAAGGTGCTTTTGCGGCTGGGCCCCTGGTTCGTGACGCCAGTACCGTTAGGTGCAAATGTTGGTGGTAGTAGTTGAAACAATGATATAGAATAAGGGAGACTCAAGCTTTTAACAAACTCCCAGTACTTTACTGAAGCTGATCCACAGATCATCAAGGTATGCAACAGTCATTTACATAAAGGCAGCTTTCACAGTGATTCACATTAGTTCCCAGAAGTTGCATAAGGCATAGTCCTCGATGACAATCAGTCTTTCTCTCTCTTATTTCTCAAGGTTGGCGAGATGAACTATCTCTGTTGTGCTGTATAATCCTATACTTCTGCATCCTCTTCTAGGAATACTATACTCAGACAAATGGTCTTTTTGTCTTTAATTATGATGGGCAGCTTGTAGCTAGGAATCTCTCCACCTGATGCAAAGGAGGCTGGAGGCTGGTAAATGACAGTTACCTTCCTTCGTCAATATCCTCATTCCCTCTCTGAGTTGCCTGGAGATACTGTGATCTTTTCCCTTCTATGGGCTTGTACATGGAACTAAAAAATGACTGCTGAGGTTCAGCTTGTCCTCAGATACAACACACTGACCCTCTTCTTCCTGCACCTTGCTGTGAGTGTGCAGGGCGGAGTTAACCCTGGGAGGCCTGTTAGAACCTCTCCCTCCCTATGCAACTTTATGAGAACAAATTTACGAGCATAGTTTACATTAAGCAGTGGGTTTCAGGACACTGCAAGTGGGAACCCGACCCACCTTAAAGGTTCTCACAGAAATTGCTGTGATTTCTCTCTACCTCATGAGACCTATAGTGGGAGCCCCACCTGTGTTTTGTAAGCCCATACCATTGATCATACACAGGGCGGGAGCCTTTCACATGTTTGCACTATATTTTTGCACTAAAGTTTACTGATTCTGCAACGTTCAAGCACTTTAGCCTATTGTATGGACTCTTTTTATGGGTACAACAATGTGTCCTGGATACACTTTAAATGGACTTTGCACTTTTAGCTAGATGGCTACCATCCTTGCTTCATTGCTCATATGGACTGCCTCTGAGGGCGCTGAATGCTAATGGTCCCACTTTGCCTTGTGTCAGTCTATAAAGCCTAGGTATTGTACTGTATTTGCATATGCCCTTAACCTTTTTCTCTCCACACATTTGGAAGGGGAAGAAGCCAGTATGTCCTGTGTCTTTGGGATCATGTGCTGTTGCTACGGCGTAGAGTAACAAGCAGTCTCACTATCTTTAAAGGGTAACTATTCTGACTCCGATTGTTGTGATAGCGATCTATCCCTTGTAAGACCTCTATGCCTGGCCTGTATAAGCAGATATAATCACTGCGGACAATCCTCATCAGATAACTCACCAATACCGTGTTCATCCACAAGTTGCTTTATTCTGTACATCAAACAAACAGGATACAGCAGAATGAATGGATCTCAGTATTATGTGGTCAAGCGTACCATGCAGAATACATGTGTCCCTGTTACAAGAGGCTTGTTAGCTGCATCCATGACACAGGAAGTGCTGTACGCCAGAAGAAGGGTGGAGCATCACACAAAGGAAATGAGTCATAGATCTCAGGGAGGGAACATGGAAAAAACAAGTGCATTATCAAAAAAAAGGCCACTAGATGGCAGCATATAACTAACCATAGAAATACAGCTTTTTGGTTAGGGTGAAAAAACCCTCTAATATACTGCACATCTGGGATTACACGTGCATAAGTGACTGTCACATTTAGGCCAGAAATACGGCTTTTTGGTTACTGGGGTGAAAAAACTCTCTGATATACTGCACATCTGGGAGAAGACGTGCATAAGTGAGTGTCACATTTAGACCACAAATACCGCTGTCATATAGAGTAAAAAAAAAAAAAAAAGAGTGCAATACCCTATATTGGCGATTAATTATTTTTAACAGACTTAACCACTTTTTACTTTGCTTGGTGAACGCTAACTATGGGGCAAACATCTAATAAGGGACGCGGTCATGGTCGTGGTGGTGGTGATGGTGGAGCCTCTGGTGCAGGGAGAGGACGTGGCTGTTCTGCCACAGCTACACGTCCTACTGAACCTACTACCTCAGGTCCCAGTAGCCGCCAGAATATACAGCGATATTTGGTCGGGCCTAATGCCGTTCTAAGGATGGTAAGACCTGAGCAAGTACAGGCACTAGTCAATTGGGTGGCCGACAGTGGATCCAGCACGTTCACATTATCTCCCACCCAGTCTTCTGCAGAAAGCGCATGGGTGGCGCCTGATACCCATGCCCACCAGTCTGTCACATCACCCCTGTGCATATCAGGGAACCTGTCTGAGCCTCAAGTCATGCAGCAGTCTCTTATGCTGTTTGAAGACTCTGCTGGCAGGGTTTCCCAAGGGCATTCACCTAGCCCTTCCCCAGGGTTGGAAGACATAGAATGCACTGACGCACAACCACTTATGTTTCCTAATGAGGACATGGAAATACCACCTCAGCACGTCTCTGATGATGTCGAAACACAGGTGCCAACTGCTGCGTCTTTCTGCAGTGTGCAGACCGAAAAGGAGGTCAGGGAGGAAGACTGGGTGGAAGACGATGCAGGGGACAATGAGGTCCTAGACCCCACATGGAATGAAGGTCGTGCCACTGACTTTCAGAGTTCGGAGGAAGAGACAGTGGTGAGACAGAGCCAACAGCATAGCAAAAGCGGGAGCAGGGTGCAAAAGCAGAGCAGCCGTCGCCAAAACAGTTCGCCTGCTACTGGCCACCGTCAACAGGGACCGAGCACACCAAAGGCAGGTTCAAGGAGTTCCCTGGCATGGCACTTCTTCACACAATGTGCTGACGACAAGACCCGAGTGGTTTGCACGCTGTGCCATCAGAGCTTGAAGCGAGGCATTAACGTTCTGAACCTTAGCACAACCTGCATGACCAGGCATCTACATGTGAGGCTTGGGCTGCAGTGGAGTAAGCACCTTCAAAACCAAGAAAGAGCTCAGGCCCCTCCTGCTCCCTCTTCTGCTGCTGCCTCGGCCTCTTCCTCCGCCTCTGGAGGAACGTTGGCACCTGCCGCCCAGCAAACAGAGGATGTGCCACCAACAACACCACCTCCGTCACCAAGCATCTCCACCATGTCACCCGGAAGCGTTCAGCAATCCATCTCACAAACCTTTGAGAGAAAGCATAAATTCCCACGTGCTGGCCTTTGAAATGCTGTCATTCAGGCTGGTGGAGACAGACAGCTTCAAACAGCTCATGTCGCTTGCTGTCCCACAGTACGTCGTTTCCAGCCGCCACTACTTCTCCAGGAGAGCCGTGCCCTCCCTGCACAACCAAGTATCGGATAAAATCAAGTGTGAACTGCGCAACGCCATCTGTGGCAAGGTCCACCTAACCACAGATACGTGGACCAGTAAGCACGGCCAGGGACGCTATATCTCCCTAACTGCACACTGGGTAAATGTAGTGGCAGCTGGGCCCCAGGCGGAGAGCTGTTTGGCGCACGTCCTTCCGCCGCCAAGGATCGCAGGGCATCATTCTTTGCCTCCTGTTGCCACCTCCTCCTTCTCGGCTTCCTCCTCCTCTTCTTCCACCTGCTCATCCAGTCAGCCACACACCTTCACCACCAACTTCAGCACAGCCCGGGGTAAACGTCAGCAGGCCATTCTGAAACTCATATGTTTGGGGGACAGGCCCCACACCGCACAGGAGTTGTGGCGGGGTATAGAACAACAGACCGACGAGTGGTTGCTGCCAGTGGGCCTCAAGCCCGGCCTGGTGGTGTGCGATAATGGGCGAAGTATCGTTGCAGCTCTGGGAATAGCCGGTTTGACGCACATCCCTTGCATGGTGCATGTGCTGAATTTGGTAGTGCAGAAGTTCATTCACAACTACCCCGACATGTCAAAGCTGCTGCATAAAGTGCGGGCCGTCTGTGCGCGCTTCCGGCGTTCTCATCCTGCCGCCGCTCAGCTGTCTGCTCTACAGCGTAACTTCGGCCTTCCTGCTCACCGCCTCATATGCGACGTGCCCACCAGGTGGAACTTCACCTTGCACATGCTGGACAGACTGTGCGAGCAGCAGGAGGCCATGGTGGAGTTTCAGCTGCAGAACAAATACTGGTGAGTCGCACTGCGGAACAGCACTCACCACCAATGACTGGGCCTCCATGCGAGACCTGTGTGCCCTGTTGCGCTGTTTCGAGTACTCCACCAACATGGCCAGTGGCGATGACGCCGTTATCAGCGTTACAATACCACTTCTATGTCTCCTTGAGAAAACACTTAGGGCGATGATGGAAGAGGATGTGGCCCAGGACGAGGAGGAGGAAGAGGGGTCATCTCTAACACTTTCAGGCCAGTCTTTTAGAAGTGGCTCAGAAAGAGGATTTTTGCTACAGCAGAGGCCAGGTACAAATTTGGCCAGCCAGGGCCCACTACTGGAGGACGAGGAGGATGAGGAGGAGGATGGGGATGAAGCATGTTCACAGCGGGGTGGTATCCAACGCAGCGCGGGCCCATCACTGGTGCGTGGCTGGGGGGATACGGAGGACGCAGACGATACGCCTCCTACAGAAGACACCTTGTCCTTACCTCTGAACAGCCTGGCACACATGAGTGACTACATGCTGCAGTGCCTGTGCAACGACTGCAGAGTTGCCCACATTTTAACGTGTGCTGACGACTGGGTGGCCACCCTGCTGGATCCCCATTACAAAGACAATGTACCGTCCTTAATTCCCTCACTGGAGCGTGATTGGAAGATATGCGACTACAGGCGCACGCTGGTAGACACGCTCCTGAGAGCATTCCCAACTGACGCCGGGGGACAAGTGGAAGCACAAGGCGAAGGCGGGGGAGGAGGAAGAGGTCGCCAACGCAGCTGTGTCAGCGCCAGCACCTCAGAAGGCAGGGTTAGCATGGCCAACATGTGGAAAAGCTTTGTCACCTCGCCGCAACAACCGGCCTCAACTGTTGATATGGAGTGTGTTAGCAGGAGGCAGCATTTGAACAACAAGGTGGAACAGTACCTGTGCACACGCCTACACGTACTGACTGATGGTTCTGCCCCATTCAACTTCTGGGTCTCCAAATTGTCCACATGGCCAGAGCTTGCCCTGTATGCCTTGGAGGTGCTGGCCTGCCCTGCAGCCAGTGTACTCTCTGAACATGTATTTAGCACGGCAGGAGGTGTCATTACAGACAGACGCAGCCGCCTGTCCACAGCCAACGTGGACAAGCTCACGTTCATTAAAATGAACCATGCTTGGATCCCACAAGACTTGTCTGTACCCTGTGCAGAATAGACATTTATACCACCATCAAACATACATTCTTGTACTCAAGTCAAGTGCAATGATTATTTGTTTTCAATTTTTTTATTTGTCCCAATATTTTGGGGGCTACCTACCCCAATAAAAAATAAAAAAACATTATTGGCTACCTCCTCCTCCTCCATTGCTGCCTCCACCTATAACACCACATTCTGTAATGATCGGCAACACGCACAGGGAGGAAAACAGGGAAAGCCCTGACCAAGGGAGAGGGAAAGGTGGTGACCCCTAACTCACCTTGCAGCTGGCACCTGCCTGCCCTGACGTCCCTAGACGGGTTCCTCACCCGTGCGGCGATCACGTGCCTAAACCCTGGCTTTCCCTGAAATGAGCCCTAGATAATGAACGGGCCGGTGGGATCGCTAGTCCTCACCACTGCACTAAGAGGGAAACACCAGGGAGAGGACAGACAAACACAAACACCCAGGTGGACGGCAACAATTGTCCACAAAGGTCCAACAGGGATCCGGAGGGTAGCGTTCTAAGGCAACACTCAGAGAACGCAGCAACACAGCTCCAGTGGGTCAGAATAGATGTCCAGGCAGGAAGCTCTATATCTGGCAACCAGAGAAGTGTGAGAGGGGAATATAAGGAGGATTGGGAGTGCTGGACAAGGAACAGCTGAGAGAAGGAGCTACGGATCCCTGAGTGAGCCAAAAGGGTTTGTAAAGCAAACCCAGAAAGCTACAATAAGGAAACTTCCCTATCTGACATAGAGCGTGCAGCCAACCGCTGCGACCTCCTGACCCCAGGTACAACGGAGTCAGGCGTGGCTCTTGACACCCTCATGACAGTACCCCCCTCTCTACGAGGGGCCTCCGGACACTCAGGACCAGGTCTCTCAGGATGAGAGGCATGAAAAATCCGGACTAGCCTGTCGGCGTTTACCTCAGACGCAGGAACCCACATTCTTTCCTCGGGACCGTAACCTCTCCAGTGCACCAGATATTGGAGAGAGCGGCGGACCCGACGAGAATTAACAATTTTGGATATCTGAAATTCCAAACTACCATCCACGACAACAGGAGGGGGTGGCAGCGGTGACGGTTCTAGAGGTGGAACATATTTTTTGAGTAACGACTTATGAAAGACATTATGGATTTTAAAAGTCTGAGGTAACTCCAGGCGAAAAGCCACGGGGTTGATGATGGCTACAATCTTGTAAGGACCAATAAACCTAGGACCCAGTTTCCAAGAGGGAACCTTCAACTTGATATTCCTAGTAGACAACCACACATAGTCATTCACTCCTAGGTCCGGACCTGGCGACCGTCTCTTATCAGCCATGCATTTGTATTTACCTCCCATATTTTTCAAGTTAGCTTGCACCTTCTGCCATACTGATGAAAGAGATGACGAAAACCGTTCCTCTTCGGGAACCCCAGAAGACCCCCCCTCTTTGAAAGTACAGAATTGGGGATGAAAACCATATGCACCAAGAAAAGGTGACTTGCCAGTGGATTCCTGACGGCGATTATTTATGGCAAACTCAGCTAACGGTAAATATGACGACCACAACTCTTGGTTTTCAGACACAAAACATCTTAGATATGTCTCCAGGTTTTGGTTGGTACGCTCAGTCTGTCCATTCGACTGAGGATGGAAAGCTGAGGAAAAGGACAAGTGAACCCCCAAACGGGAACAAAAAGCTTTCCAAAATTTAGAAATAAACTGGGTTCCCCGATCCGAAACAACATCGGAGGGGACCCCGTGAAGCTTCACGATCTCACTGACGAATACCTGAGCAAGAGTTTTAGCATTAGGTAGTGCGGGTAACGCAATAAAGTGTGCCATTTTGCTAAACCTGTCCACTACTACCAAAATCACTGTTTTACCCGCAGACAAAGGTAAGTCAGTGATAAAATCCATAGACAGATGTGTCCATGGTCTATTGGGAATGACGAGTGGTAATAGAGACCCTGCAGGACGTGTATGTGAAACTTTTGCGCGCGCACAGGTAGAACAAGAAGACACAAAATCCAATACATCCTGACGCAACCTTGGCCACCAAAAACGACGAGACAATAGCTCTAAGGTTGCTTTACTACCCGGGTGCCCAGCAAGTGCCGAATTATGATGTTCCTTTAATAATTCGAGACGTAGGTTCAACGGTACAAACAATTTCTCTGAGGGGCAAGAGACCGGGGCGTCCCCCTGGGCCTCTAACACCTTCCCCTCCAAAGCAGAGTGTACCGCAGAGACAACCACTCCTCTTTGTAGAATGGGTACCGGATCACTCACATTACCCCCTCCAGGGAAACAACGAGATAGTGCATCAGCCTTGGTATTCTTTACCCCAGGACGATAGGTAATCACAAAGTTAAACCTGGTAAAAAATAGCGACCACCTAGCCTGTCTAGGGGTGAGACGCTTAGCTGATTCGAGGTACAGCAGATTTTTGTGGTCCGTAAACACAGTGACGGGGTGGACTGCCCCCTCTAAAAAGTGACGCCACTCCTCAAACGCAAGTTTAATAGCTAACAGTTCCCTATTGCCAATATCGTAGTTCTGTTCTGCTGCAGATAGTTTTTTAGAAAAAAGAAAGCACAAGGACGCCATTTGCCAGGAGACGGACCCTGAGACAGCACCGCCCCCACTCCCACCTCTGACGCATCGACTTCAACAATAAAAGGCTGGGAGACATCAGGTTGGACTAGTACAGGTGCTGAGGTAAACCTCTCTTTTAGAGAGGAAAAAGCAACTTTAGCGGCGTCAGACCATTTAGAAAAATCAGTCCCCTTCCTAGTCATGTCAGTAAGGGGTTTTACAATCACCGAATAATTTTTAATGAATTTCCTATAGAAATTCGCGAAGCCCAAGAACCGTTGTAGTGCTTTGAGGTTCTCAGGAAGATCCCAATCCAAAATTGCCTGGACCTTCCTAGGATCCATACGGAAACCTGACGCAGATAAATAATAACCTAGGAATTGTATCTCCTGAACGGCAAAAACACATTTTTCAATTTTAGCATATAATTCATTCGTCCGTAGGACCTGTAGTACTTGTCTGACATGCTCCTCATGTGTTTTCAGATCAGACGAATAAATTAAGATATCATCTAGGTATATTACCACAAACCTGCCGATTAGATGACTAAAAATGTCATTAACGAAATGTTGAAAGACGGCAGGAGCATTGGTCAGGCCGAAAGGCATAACTAGATTTTCATAATGCCCCTCAGGGGTGTTAAAAGCTGTTTTCCACTCATCCCCCTCTTTAATACGAATCAGATTGTAGGCCCCCCTAAGATCGAGTTTGGAGAACCACCTAGCACCCGCAATCTGGTTAAACAGGTCAGGAATGAGAGGAAGAGGGTATGGGTCTCGGATGGTTATCCGATTTAATTCACGAAAATCTAGGCAAGGACGCAGGCCCCCATCTTTCTTTTTAACAAAGAAAAACCCTGCAGCCACGGGTGAAGAAGAGGGTCTGATGTGTCCCTTAGCCAAACTCTCGGAGATATAATCCTTCATGGCTTGTCTCTCTGGACCTGAAAGATTATATAACCTGGTCTTGGGCAATTTTGCGCCGGGAATAAGGTTAACCGGGCAATCATAAGGACGATGAGGTGGTAACTTCTGACAACCCTTTTCAGAAAAAACGTCCTCAAAGTCCGAAACAAATGTAGGTAGGGTAGTTATGGAGGCGACTAAGCAATTGCTATTTAAGCAATTTTCTCTGCACGGCTCACTCCACTCCAATATCTCCCTGGCCTGCCAATCCACCACTGGATTGTGCGCTACCAACCAGGGAAGGCCCAGCACCACCGGAGTGGGAAGCCCCTCCAGAACAAAACATGAGAGCATCTCGTTATGGTGGTCCCCTACCCGAAGGTGTAAATTATGAACGATGTGGGCGAGGTTTCTCTGAGACAGAGGAGCAGAATCTATAGCAAATATGGGAATAGGTCTCTGTAACGTACAGAGAGACAAACCCATAGTGCGGGCAAAATGGGCATCTATCAAATTTACCCCTGCTCCACTGTCTAGAAAGAAAGAAACAGTCTCTGTCTTATCACCAAAAACAATAACCGCTGGCAACACAAATTGCGATGTACGTATGGAGGAAACGTATACCCCCCGGCTGACATCCTCCACACAGCCTGGGGTTAGTAGTTTTCCGACGTTTTTTTTGTTTCTGAGGAAATAAGGACAGACGTTAATGAAATGACCCCTCTCCCCACAAAAAAAACAACTCCCACGCCTACGGCGAACCTCAGGAGGACGGACCTGACGAGTAGTTCCTCCTAGCTGCATAGGCTCGTCTATGTCCGTACAGACTAACTGCTGCTTGGGAGGGGTTACCAATGGCTCCGGTTTTTTCAACCTGTCCCTAAGGCGTCTATCTATACGGATAGAAAGGGACATAACTGCATCAAGGGAAAAGGGGGTCTCATACAATGCAAGCGCATCCTTAACCCTTTCGGATAACCCAGAGCAGAACTGACTCCTGAGAGCCGGGTCGTTCCATTGGGTATCCGTAGCCCACCTACGGAAGTCAGAGCAATACTCCTCTACCGGCCGCTCTCCTTGTAGGAGTCTCCGTAATTTTGATTCAGCCAGTGCGACTCGGTCAGGGTCGTCATATATGAGACCCAAGGCCCCGAAAAACTCATCCACTGACCGAAGAGCCTGGGAATCAGTAGGTAAAGAGAACGCCCAGGACTGCGGGTCCCCCTGCAGCAGGGAAATAACAACACCCACCCGCTGTTCTTCATTACCAGAGGAGTAAGGACGCAGTTTAAAGTATAGTTTACAGGCCTCACGGAACGTCAAAAACTTGTCCCTTCCCCCAGAAAATCTGTCAGGGAGAGGGACCTTGGGTTCCGCAACAACCTGGTTACCAGTAGCAACCGCTGGGCTTGCGGTCTGTTGTAATTGCTGCTGTTGCTGGAGGACCGACGCCTTCAATCCTGCCACCTCCAAAGACAGGCCATGAAATTGTTCGGACAGAGCAGCAATTGGATCCATACTGGATTCTAAGTAGGTAAAAAAAAATTTTTTTTTTTTTTTTTTTTTTATTTTAACCTACACAAAAATAAGGGCCAGATATAATGTAATGACCGGCAACACGCACAGGGAGGAAAACAGGGAAAGCCCTGCCCAAGGGAGAGGGAAAGGTGGTGACCCCTAACTCACCTTGCAGCTGGCACCTGCCTGCCCTGACGTCCCTAGACGGGTTCCTCACCCGTGCGGCGATCACGTGCCTAAACCCTGGCTTTCCCTGAAATGAGCCCTAGATAATGAACGGGCCGGTGGGATCGCTAGTCCTCACCACTGCACTAAGAGGGAAACACCAGGGAGAGGACAGACAAACACAAACACCCAGGTGGACGGCAACAATTGTCCACAAAGGTCCAACAGGGATCCGGAGGGTAGCGTTCTAAGGCAACACTCAGAGAACGCAGCAACACAGCTCCAGTGGGTCAGAATAGATGTCCAGGCAGGAAGCTCTATATCTGGCAACCAGAGAAGTGTGAGAGGGGAATATAAGGAGGATTGGGAGTGCTGGACAAGGAACAGCTGAGAGAAGGAGCTACGGATCCCTGAGTGAGCCAAAACGGTTTGCAAAGCAAACCCAGAAAGCTACAATAAGGAAACATCCCTATCTTACATAGAGCGTGCAGCCAACCGCTGCGACTTCCTGACCCCGGGTATAACGGAGTCAGGCGTGGGTCTTGACACCCTCGTGACACATTCACCACCTCCTCAACCTCCGACTCCATATCCACCTCCTTCTCTGAGTTGCAGGTTAATAATTTGTAATATTTAGTTATTTTATTTCATTTTGTTATTTCCCTATCCACATTTGTTTGCAGAGCAGTTGCCATGCTCTTAAGCACATTTTACTGCCTTTTACATCCTTCTAGCATTTTCAAGGACTATTTTAGAGCCATTTTAATGCAAATTTTAGTGCCCTAAATTGAAAAAAATCTTATTTTCAATTGTCGGGTGACATTTTACAATTTTTGGCGTATACTGCTGTTGTATTGCTGGGTGACATGAACCCCCTTTTGCCGTGAATGAACCCCTGCTGTGCCTGGGTGACAGGGGTCTATATCTCTCAAAATCCTCTGTTCTATTGCTGGGTGACAAGAACCCCCTTTTGCCGTGAATAAACCCCTACTCTGCATTTCTGACAAGGAACTAAATTTAGTGAAAACATCTGTTACTGATCGGAAGATGCGCGACTACAAGCGCACGCTGATGTTGGCATTCGCACCTGACAGAGGGGGCACAGTGGAAGCACAAGGCGAAGGCAGAGGAGGAGGAAGAGGTCGCCAACGCAGCTGGGGCACCACCAGCACCTGAGAAGGCAGGGTTAGCATTGCCCAAATGTGGAAAAGCTTTGTCAGCCTTGGAGGTGCTGACCTGCCCTGCAGCCAGTGTATAGTGTGAACGTGTGTTTAGCACAGCACAGAGCATTATCACAGGCCGCAGCCAATGTGGACAAGCTTACGTTTATTAAAATGAACCAGGCATGGATCCCACAGGACTTGTCCGTACCTTGTGCAGAATAGACATTTATACCAGCCTCAACCATCCATTCTTGTACTCAAGTGCACTTATTCTTTGTTTTATTTTGTTATATGTCCCAATATTTTGGGGGATACCCCAATTTAAAAATAAAAAATAACACAAATCAGTGTTACCTATTCCTCCTTCACTGCCGCTTCCACCTACACCGCCACGTCAACCTACACCGCCACATCCACCCATCCACCGCCTCCTCAACCTCCTACTCCTAGATCCAGATTGTTATTTTTAATTTTTCAGTTTTTTATGTTATTGTAAGTCATTTCCCTATCCACATTTGTTTGCAGAACAGTTGCCATGCTCTTAAGCACATTTTGATGCCTTTTGCAGCCCTCTAGCCCTTTCCAGGACTATTTTAGAGCCATTTTAGTGCCCAAAAGTTCGGGTCCCCATTGGGGTTCGGGTTCGGGGTCAAGTTCGGGTCCCGAACCCGAACTTTTTTTTCAAGTTCGGCCGAACACGAACATCCAGGTGTCCACTCAACTCTAATTATTATGTCTATTTACACTGCCATATTTTGTACTTTGCACGTTGCACTTTATATACTTATATGTACTTGGCTTAGTGTATTGTCCTTGTGGTCTGAGATCAGGATTGTTTCACTTTATACCTGTTTGGGTATTTGTTACTTGTATTGGTCCTTATGTCCTCAATGAGCTATTTATTCACTACATGTCCTATTATGTAATCCAGATTGTGGTTTTCTATATATCCTGTGTGTTTTTTATCCGCTGCTGTATTGTATGTATTTTTATCTATTCTATTGTTGAAATAAAGTGGATTCATTATTAACTGTGCTATGATTGTTTATTGGTGTTTATAAATAAGGAAGGCAAACTGACCACATTAGCAACACCTGAGGAAAGGGGAAAACAACACAGACGCCTATTGATCCACAGGGAAAACCTGTCAGATCAAACTACTTGTTACCAGTCTCACCGATCTCCTGCCACCTGTTGCGGGAACATCTGTGACAGTACCCCCCCTTCTACGGGTGACCTCCGGGCACCCAGGACCGACCTAACCCAGGTGAGACCTGTGAAAAGCTTTCACAAAACGACTGGCATTCACGTCAGATGCCGGTACCCACATCCTCTCCTCTGGTCCATAACTCTTTCAGTGAACAAGATACTGAAAAGATCTAGGGAGAACTCGAAAGTCAATTATCTTGGCGATCTGAAATTCCAAACTGCCGTCCACCATGATAGGAGCGGGTGGCAAGGAAGACGGCTCCAAAGGTATAAGATATCTCTTCAACAAAGATTTACGAAACACATTATGAATCTTCAGGGCCTGAGGAAGTTCAAGACGAAAAGCTCTAGGATTAATAATGGCAGTGATCTTATATTGACCAATAAATCTTGGACCCAACTTCCAAGAAGGTACCTTCAACTTAATGTTTCTTGTGGACAGCCACACAGAATCACCCACTCTTAGGTTCGGACAATTCATACGTTTCCTGTCAGCCACACGTTTATACTTGTTGCCCATATTCTTCAAGTTATTCCGAATTTTTCGCCATATAGATGAAAATGATGACGAAAAACGTTCCTCCTCAGGGATACGAGAAGTATCAGAACCAGAAAATGTGCCAAACTGCGGGTAAAACCCATATGCCCCAAAAAACTTTGACTTCCTAGTGGACTCCTGTCTATGATTGTTTATGGCAAACTCTACCAAAGACAAAAACGAAGACCACTCCTCCTGGTTCTCAGAGACAAAACATCTCAAGTAAGTCTCCAGATTAGTCTGTCCGTTCGACTGAGGATGAAAAGCCGAAGAAAGGGACAGTTGTACCCCCAGACGAGTACAGAACGCCTTTCAAAATCTGGAAACAAACTGAGTCCCACGATCCGAGACCACGTCAGAGGGAATGCCATAGAGTTTCACAATGTTGTCAACAAACACTTGTGCAAGTGTTTCAGCACTAGGTAGGCCTGGCAACGCTATAAAGTGCACCATTTTACTAAAGTGATCAATTACCACCAGAATAACTGTCTTTCCTGAAGAATTAGGTAGATCAGTGATAAAATCCATGGATAAGTGAGTCTATGGTCTAGACGGGATGGACAACGGAAGTAGACATCCGGATAGCCGAATATGTGTCACCTTAGCACGTGCATAGGTACTGTACTACAGGCTGACACATAGTCCTCAACACACTTACGCAACCCCAGCCACCAGAATCTATGAAAGATGAGGTCGGCAGTGGATCTACTCCCAGGGTGTCCCATAAGAACTGTACAGTAATGTTCCTTAAACACCTTGTGACGCAATTCCAATGGCACAAACAGTTTCCCAGAGGGACAAGAATCCGGTGCGTCTCCCTGGGCCTCTAACACCTTTATCTCTATGTCAGGGTGAAGAGCAGATATTACCACCCCTTCCGACAGTATAGGACTATTTTCAAAATCACCACCTCCAGGAAAACTACGTGACAAGGCATATGCCTTGATGTTTTTAACCCCAGGCCGATAGGTGGCAATGAAATTGAATCTGGTGAAAAACAAAGACCATCTGGCCTGCATCGGGATCAGTTGTTTAGCCGACTCTAGGTAAGCCTGATTTTAGTGATCTGTGAACACCGTGATCAGATGATTCGCCCCCTTCCAACCAATGACGCCACTCCTCAAAAGCCAACTTAATAGCCAGCAACTCTCTGTTACCCACATCGTAATTTATCTCTGTGGCAGAGAGTTTTTTAGAGAAAAATGCACATGGGTGCCATTTGCCAGGTGACGGGCCCTGGAATAAGACTGCTCCTACCGCCACCTCAGACACGTCAACTTCCACAATGAAAGGTTGTGATGCATCCAGCTGCACCAATATAGGGGCAGCACTCCTTAACCTCATAAAAAGATCGCAACGCCGAATCAGACCCCACTGAAACATCCGTCCCTTTCTTAGTCATGTCCGTTAAGGGTTTCACTACTGTCGAATAGTTCTGAATAAATTTTCGGTAATAGTTGGTGAACCCCAAAAACTGCATAAGAGCCTTCAGTTTTTCGGGTCGATCCCAGTCCAATACAGCACGGACTTTCTCTGGATCCATTTGAAAACCTGAAGATGACAGCATGTAGCCCAAGAATTGCACCTCATGTACAGCAAAAACACACTTCTCAAATTTTGCGTACAATTTATCATCTCTTAGGATCTGTAACACCTGTCTAACGTGATCTGGAGAATAAATTAGTATGTCATCCAAATACCCGACAACAAACCTCCCCACCATGTAATGAAAAATGTAATTCACAAAATGCTGGAAAACCGCAGGAGTATTGGTCAACCCAAAAGCCATGACCAGGTTCTCAAAATGACCCTCTGGGGTATTAAAAGCCGTCTTCCATTCATCCCCTTCCATGATCCTGACCAGATTATATGCCCCCCTTAAGTCCAACTTGGAGAACACCTTGGCACCAACAATCTGGTTAAACAAATCAGGAATCTAAGGAAGAGGGTAAGGATCATGGACAGTAATCAGATTGACGGAAATCCAGACATGGCCGAAGACCTCCGTCCTTTTTTTTTAAACAAAAAAAGAACCCTGCTGACACTGGAGACCTGGAAGGTCTTTTAGCCAAACTTTCAGCAATATACTCTCTGATGTTCAGTCTTTCTGGTTTAGAAAGGTTATACAGCCTAGAATTTGGCAAGATTGATAGGACAATCATATTCCCGATGCAGAGGTAAATCCTGGCATCCACTCTCAGAAAACATGTCGGCAAAATCAGATATAAAAGAGGGTAATGTCTTAGTAGTTAAAACAGAAAAGGATGTATTCAGACAATTGTCAATGCAATAATCACCCCAATCCAGAATTGTCTAGCTTGCCAATCGATGGTTGGAATGTGCTTGCTTAACCACGGTAAACTCAGAACCACCGGAGCAGGGAGACCCTCCAACACAAAACACGAGATAAGTTCTTAATGAAAGTCACCCACTCTTAATCTGATATCATGCACCACTTGAGATAAACACTTCTGAGCTAGAGATGCAGAATTAATAGCAAAAACAGAAATGTTTTTTTCTAATGCACTCGGTGACAACATGTGCATATGGACGAACTGAGCATTATTTAGGTTCACCCCGGCCCCGCTATCGATAAACACCTCAATCCCCACTCTATCGCCACCTCAGCCGCCAGGAGAAATCGGGTACTACCACTAAAAGACAAATGCACATTTTCTGACTCCTGTCTCACCCCTCCAAGAGTCAGATAGGAATTAAATGTCCCTCTTTTTTCTTTTTGCTGTCGAATGCAGGGACATACTCTGATGAAATTCCCCTTCTGTCCGCAGAAAAAACACACTTCCTTCCTATTACCAGTATGCTTAAAAGCAGATCCAGGAGTCGTTCCCCCAATTGCATTGGTTCGTCCCCAGACATAAACCCAGGAGTAGCTTCACCCAAAGTGTCATGTGATAGTACGTCCTGGGAGTGGGGGCCCCTAGATCTCTCTATCAATGCGTATGGCCAGAGACATAGCAGCCTCCAGAGACACTGGGGTTTCAGGAAAGGCCAAAGCGTCCTTCAGCCTCTCTGATAACCCTTGACAAAACTGGTTACGGAGGGCATGATCGTTTCACTCTGTATCCGTAGCCGACCTCCTAAATTCAGAGCAATAAATCTCAGCGAAACGATCACCCTGACGAAGGCCGCGCAGCGTGGTTTCGGCTAGAGAAGTCCGATCCAGATCATCATAGATAAGACCCAAAGCTTCAAAAAATTCATCTACCGACTGGAGGGACTGCGATCCGGTCGGCAGAGAAAAAGCTCATGACTGCGCATTCCTCTTAAGCAAGGAAATAGCCACACCGACTCTCTGTTTCTCATCCCCAGATGAGTGGGGACGTAGCCTTAAATACAGTTTGCATGCCTCCCTAAACAAAATTTCATTATCCCGTCCCCCGAGTATCTGTCCGGGAGGGCAACTTTAGGTTCAAGACAGGCCTGGCCTCCACCACTACCACTAGGACCAATAGCCGGTGGTCTCTGCATCTGTGAGACGGTCGTGCGGAGGTCAGCTACCTCCAAAGATAGCCCTCGCAGCGGAATTGCCAGTGCAGCAATAGGATACATGGCTGCACACAAACAAAAAATTATGGTTTTGGCGGGTAATAATGTCACGCTTTGGTGTGGGAGGGATACACCACACCGAGCATGAGAGGGAAGAGGGGAACAGGGAATCAGGCCTGAGAACCAGGGAAGGAAGATGGACACCTCCTAGTAAAACCCTAACCAAAAACCTGACTGACTACCAGTATGAATAGACCCCAGAGGTAGGTGTGTTTATACACAGGAATACCTAGAGTCCTATTTAGCCCTATAGGACCCTGGTACTAATGGCAGGGACTGTTTTGTAGTGATATACATAATGTTAGGAGGAAATCGGTTAGGTTGAGAATTTGGTGATGCCTGGAGGAGGGGGGAGGGTGTTCTGTTTCAATTTTCGCCACAGGCAGCAGAAAGGCTAAGTGCACCCCTGGTAGCCGTTGCTATTTCTGCTTATATGGTAATAGAAAGTGATATAAAGCAGCACTCTAACTTAAAAAGGTGACCCTGGAGCATACCCTAAGCACAAGCTGTGGGCTGCTTGGTTTTAAGTAAGAGAGTATGTAATACCTCAGAGTGGTATTACCATTCCTACACCCTGCCATTGTCTCTAGTGGGCTAACCATAATGTCATCTGTGTATTTATTCTAGGTCCTCTTACATTTTGCATGAAATATTCTGCTATGTAAATGTTATTTGTTGTTTTGTACATGTAATATGCCTGGTTCACCAGCAGGTGGCAGTGGATATGTGGCAGACATAACTCTAGATAGAATGGAACTTAATATTCCATTCTCCCCTTTTTGGGCAGAAGTTGGCCAGTCCTGCTTCCTACCAAAGAGAGGGGCTGCAGGAAGTGTTTAGTCAGTCTTAGTCATTCTAGTATTGAAGCAGATGTGTGGAGATGTAGCAGCGAGAGGCCCCCCTCCTGCAGCAGGAGTCCCTCAAGAGGGAAGAAGCTCATAGAGCACCCTGACTACTTATGGTTTTACAGACAGAATATTATGAGGGGGTTAACAGCCAAATGCTCCCCACTCCAGAGGTACCAGAATTCTATCTGCCTGACTAAAGCTGAGTTTAGCACAGCAGAGATAAAGCAGAATATTCCAGTTTGCCTGCCAGTTTATGCCAAAACCTGCTGGAACCAAGAGAGAGCCTGAATATAGTCTGGATGCAAGTTGATGCAAATAAAGCTGTTGAACTTTATAAAAGTCTGGACTCAACTTATTCTCCACCTCCACCATTACTTTCCCCTTTATTGCTTCAGAGCCTAACCCTGGGGAGTGACGGTATCCAGGTATAGCCACCGTGACAGACACCGAGACTATTAGGGCCGTACCACACCACTCAGCATTACTATAAACCTGGGACACAATCAGCCCTGCGGGGGTGGCATGTTGCAAGTGTAATGTATCTGCTCTTATTCTGTATATATGGACACTGCACAGTACCACTTTTCTTCTCCTGTATACTGGGTGTAATTTTCAGTATCTGCTCTTATTCTGCATATACTGTATGGATACTGCACAGTACCACTTCTCTTGTCCTGTATACTGGGTGTAATCCTCCCTGTCTACTCTTATTCTGTTTATATGGACACTGAACAGTACCACTTCTCTTCTCCTGTATACTGGTTGTAATTCTCTGGGGGAAGGGGGGGGGGTAATGTGTTACCAGTGGTGACACATTACCCCAAGTGTTTGCTTTGTATTATGTTTATGTCGAGGTGCCAAATAAAAGCAATGTTTGGACCTTAAAACTTGGTGTCCGTAAAGACGTGTGTGAATGTCCCCCGGATAAGAGCTAAGGCCCCCCACCCACACAATTGGTGTCGGATGTGGGCAAGTGTCCCTGCTGAAAGGAGACAACTGGTTGCTATGGCCAACGGCGAGAGCAGGTGCTGCTGAATTCTGCTGTGTTGCAAAGGAAATTGCTGTGTGGATTGCTGGGATGGAAACTGTGATGTCTACGATGTAAAAGAGACTGTCAATGGTGAAATTGTCTCTAGAGAGGGACACACCTGGAGGCCGGGTCTCTGTTTTAAAGTGGACTTGTCGCTGAAAAATTGTCTGTTGCTATGGGGTGGATGGAGGATCTCTCCGAGCAGCTGAGGCAGGCCAATCTGGAGGCTAACCAAAGGCACCTGAAGTGGCAGCAGGAGCATGAAAAACTCATGGAGGAGTATGAAAGACAAAGAGAACTCCTGAACCAAAGCGTTTCCCAGGGTAACAGCTGTGCTGATGCTTTGAGGGCGTAGTTGCAGTGGGCCCTGGAGAAAAAACCTGCAAAGCTGAGTGGACAATGTGTAAAAGTCCAAAGTGTCGGTGATGCGGCTGGAAAACCAGTTGAAAAAGTGATGTGTGCCGTTGCCAAGGGCAACCATCTGGAAGAAAAGGAGGCTGAGAGCGGTGCGGCTTTCAAGAGTTAAAGTGTTTACGGCTCGGGTGTACAGAGTCCTAGAGAGGATGTCCGGAGGAGCCGTGATACGGGTGCTAGGTGCAACCAACCACGGCGTCTCCAGCAGCTGTCCTGCAACAAGAGAGGGCTGCTAGAGATGCCGTCAAGTCACAAAGCGTGAACCTGATTGTCCTATGGTCATAAGTCAGGTAACCAGGAATCAAAGGCGGGAGGCTCCTAATGTCCAGGAGAAGGACGGTGACCTCGGGGAAGATGTTCCTGGCTTTCCCTCATCGCCTGAGACTGCTGAACCAGTGACGTCTGTGGGTAAGACTGTTCCGGGTTTTTCTTGTGTAAAAGACAAAGTGACAGTGAGCACGGTTCTGGAGACTGGGCAGGTTGCTGACCAGTGCCCTGGGGCCAGGGCCGGTGCAAGGATTTTTGCCGCCCTTATCAAATGATCTGCCCATATCATGACATCACATATGTTCCACCCCTTTCTCAGCATTTAAATTAAAAGAACTGCTATGCTTCCCTTAGGGTTAATCAAGCTTCTTGTAGCTGTCTCCCTGACAGCCGCTAGAGGTGCTTCCTCCATTCTCACTGTGAAAATTACAGTGGGAAGACACGGAACATAGTTTTGAATGCGTGCGCATGCGCATTAGCAGCTGAGAGGAGGATCGGGGAGAAGAGTTCCCAGTGCCGGCGCTGGAGAAAGGTAAGTGGCTGAAGAGGTTTTAACCCCTTCAGCCCAGTGGGAGGGGGACACGAGAGTGCCCCACTCCTAACAACTATATAGTGCCAGGAAAATGAGTTTGTTTTCCTGCCACTATAGTGCTCCTTTAGGCTCAATTCACACATCCGCAATTCCATTCCGCATTTTGCGGAAAGGAATTGCGGACCCATTAATTTCTATAGGGCCGCATTTCCATTCCTGAGTCAAATAGAACATGCCCTATTCTTGTCCGCAATTGCGGACAAGAATAGGCATATTCTATTAGTGCCGGCTATGTGCGGTCCGCAAAATGCGGAACGCACATTGCCGGTGTCCGTGTTTTGCGGATTCGTGGATCCGCAAAACACACACGGATGTGTGACTGGACCTTTAACACCAGTACTGCACAGTGTCTTCTCTGCAGGAACAGGCTATAGACACCAGTACCACTACATTAAACTGTACTGGTTCTGGGGCTATAGTGTCCTTTTAATGTGAGGTAAATTAGTCTCCAATGTAGTATTAATAACTAAACAATTACATAATAAACATATTGCATTGTCTACTTACCACCAGGACAATAAGATGATCTGCTCTCTGGCAGCAGTCTGGCTCTGGGGACTCCCTTGTCACTCTCTTCTCCCCCCTCCCTCCCTTGTCACTCTCTTCCCCCCCCCCTCCCTTGTCCCTCTCTTCTCCCCCTCCCTCCCTTGTCACTCTCTTCTCCCCCCCTTGTCACTCTCTTCTCCCCCCCCCTTGTCACTCTCTTCTCTCCCCCCTCCCTTGTCACTCTCTTCTCCCCCTCTCCCTTCTCCCTTGTCACTCTCATTCCCCCCCTCCCTTGTCACTCTCATCCCCCCTCCCTTGTTACTCTCACCCCCCCCCCCTCCCTTGTCACTCTCATCCCCCCTCCCTTGTCACTCGCTTCTCCCTCCCTCCCTTGTCACTCTCTTCTCCCCCCTCCCTCCCTCGTCACTCTCTCCCCCCCCCCTCCCTAGTCACTCGTATCCCCCCTTCCTTTACACTCTCTTTCTCCCCCCCCCCCTACTCCTTTGTCACTCTCATTCCCCCCCCCCACTCCCTTGTCACTCTCATTCCCCCCCCACACTCCCTTGTCCCTCTCATCCCCCCCCCCACTCCCTTGTCACTCTCATTCCCCCCCCCACTCCCTTGCCACTCTCATTCCCCCTCCTCCCTTGTCACTTTCTTCTCCCCCCCTCCCTAGTCACTCTTATCCCCCCTCCCTTGTCACTCTCTTTCTCACCCCCCCCCCCACTCGCTTGTCACTCTCATCCCCCTCTCCCTTGTCACTCTCTTCCCCCCCCCCCTCCCTCCCTTGTCACTCTCTTCTCGCTCCTGCCTCTGTTGTCACTCTCACCCCCCCCTCCCTTGTCACTCTCATCCCCCCTCCCTTGTCACTCTCTTCTCCCCCCTCCCTCCCTTGTCACTCTCCCCCCCTCTCCTCGTCACTCTCTCCCCCCCCCTAGTCACTCGTAACCCCCCCACTCCCTTGTCACTCTCATTCCCCCCCCCCACTCCCTTGTCACTCTCATTCCCCCCTCCACTCCCTTGTCACTCTCATTCCCCCCCACTCCCTTGTCACTCTCATTCCCGCCCCCCTCCCTTGTCACTCTCATTTTCTTCCTCCCCCCTCCCCCTTGTCACTCTCATTCCCCCCCCCCCTTCCTTGTCACTTTTATTCCCCCCCCCACCTCTAGTGTAGCGTGGCCGAGCTCTGTTCGGTCCGCGGTACAGGAGCATTTGTTTCCTGTACCCGGCCGGACTGACAGGAAGTGCACACTAAGTGAGCACTTCCTGTCAGTCCGGCCGGGTACAGGAAACAAAAGCTCCTCTACCGCGGACCGAACAGAGCTCGGCCACGCTACACTAGAGGCACTTCCCTCCTGTCAGTCCCTCTCTTCAGGCTGCGCCCAGGCGGTGCATGCACAATCATGGACGCGGCAGAGGGCCTGCCGCCGGACTTAAAAATAAACCACATAACCAACACTTCTTTTTTTTAAACCGCACGGGGCCGAGCGCCCCCTGCTCAATTGCGCCCTAGGCGGCTGCCTAGGTTGCCTTACAGGTAGCGCTGGACCTGCCTGGGGCTTCAGAAGCTGTGAACTCTGGTGTGAACCGGCGGCAGTTGCTATTTGCCGGGCCGGGAGGTGTTGAGACACCAGGGCTGGAGACTGAGCCGCAAATGATAGATGTGCGTGACAGTCATGTGGATAATAAGGACTATCCGGTGGTTCTCACTCAGTGTGAGACTCCAGTGAGAACTGGGACTTGTGAACCTGATGTTATAAATATGCTCATACATGAGGGAATGTTGGGCCGTGATTTCCCGTTGTTCCATCACTTGTGGGGAAGTGGAAACACGAAACCCCTGCAGAACTGGTACCTAATCCGTTAAGTGAAGTGACCATTAAAAACAATGGTGCAGATAAGGTGCAAGGTGATTGTGCCAAGTTGGCGGAAATGCATAATGAAAGGGGGATGTCATGTGAAATATCTGATGTTAATAACATGCCTTTTCCGTTGCAGGTTGTGGCCAGGGGAGAAGCGCCCCCTGGTGGTGAAAATGTAAATGATAATGAAGCTTTATTTTCTTCATCTGCTATTTTTCATAAAGATCTATATGACTTGATCAGAAGATTTGAAGAAATGCAAAAAAGTATTGTGGAGCAAAGCACAGCTCCAACTCAGTGTTTGAATGTGCAGGAAAACATGATAGGGCTAGAGGGTGTACGGCACGTACCAGAGGTGGATATGCAGTCTCCTCAGTGTTTTATGGTTACTAAGAAAGTGTCCCAGGTGGGGATTAGCTCATTGGTGCCCCTAGAGGTCAAAATTAATAATGACATGAGCGGTATATGTGACTTATGTGCTGTGACCGATGGCAACTCAGAGAGTGAAGCTATCATGTCAAGGTCCTGCAAAACTAAGGTGGTTACTAGTAGCGACCAGACAGTTATATCTGAGGAGATGATAATTAAGTCAGATGACGTCAGCCTAGTGTCTGAAGCCCATATCCAGACAGTTGTAGATGACCTGACAGGACAGTACAGCTGCAAACAGGAGGATGATCTCTCTCTCTCTCTCCACACGCTTCCTAGAAACGTTAGGGAAGGGACTAGCTGTCTTCACAGAGCAACTGAAGAAGGCTTCAGAAAGGTCAAAGGAGGAGAGCCAGAAAGAGAATGGTGATACTCCTACATCTGCTGCAGCAGAGCTGAGCGAGGAGGAACCGGAGGCCCAAAAGCGGGGCACTTCCCACAAGCTTGTGCGAAAAGCTGAAAAGAAACTGTTGAAAAAGTTGATGGTTCAGCGCCTGGAGAAAAAGGGTCTGACATCCGAAAAGTTGGAGAAAACCAAGAACAAACTTCAGCAAGAATTGGATGATCTGATGGTGGACTTGGACCACCAGAAGCCAATTATATCTAACCTAGAGAAGAAACAGAAGAAGTTTGACTGGCTCCTGGCTGAAAAGAAATACATCTCGGCTATATGACGAAAAACATGACCGAGCAGGAGACTGATGCTTGGGAGAAGGAGACCGAGGCCCTCTCCTTGGCTAGAGCCCTTGAAGAAGCGCTTGAGGAGCATGCTGAATTTAGAGAGGCTGAACAAGCAACTCAGAGCAGAGATAGATGATCTCGTGAGCTCAAAGGATGATGTCGGGAAGAACGTCTATGAGTTGGAGAAGTCTAAGTTAGAGCCTATTAAGAATGGGTCTGGAGATGGTGGCACTGCGGTGATGGCTGAGGCAGAGAAGATGGAAGATGCTTCTGCTGAACCAGTTGATGGGGCTTATCTGGATGCCGAAGACCACAGACCCGTAGTAGAGTGTAGCCCGGGCCTGGAAGATGTCCCCTCTGCCTACAAGGCCTTCCAAATAGCCAGCAGCCTGCTGGGGAAGAAGTACGAGGAGGTGAACGATTAGTTTTTGGATCCTGGCTATTACGATGGGCTGTCTTTCCTGACTCCTCCCCAAAAGGAGAACAGTGTCCTGGATGAGCCTCTGGAGAAAATGCCAGAGGACGAGGAGTCTGCTGAAGACCCCGGTGTCTCCGGTGCCTCCTGCCTCGATGAGAAAGAGGGGGAAGAGTTAAGAGGACTAGTGTTTGGTGCCATATCCGAGAAGGATAAGAAGGCGGTCAAAGAGACTGAAGACTCCAAGAAGACAAAGGCTGAAGAAGTTAAGGCCGATGTGTTACAGGACGTGAAGTCCCCAGGTGTTGCAGAGACCAAAGTTAAGACAAAGGGAGTGGCAGCGGAAGTGGAATAAGCCACTAAAGTAGCAGAGGTCTCTGAAACTGCCACCGTAGCTGGGGAAACTACTGCTGGAAAGAAGGAAGAAGTGAACCAGAAGAACGTAAAAGAAGAGAGCAGGGGCAAGCATGCTCTGCTGAAGGAGCCCCAAAAAACAAAGGAGAATGTGTCTGGACATGAACATGACTGGGAACAGTTCAGTCAAGAGCTGCAGCAGTCCAAGAAAGGACACAAGGCGCATGTGTGGGAGCCAGAGGATCTAAAAAGAGGGAGAGATCAAAGAGAGCGAGAGCGCATCATCATCACCCGGTGATATCAGTATCTGCTCTTATTCTGTATATACGGACACTGCACAGTACCACTTCTCCTGTCCTGTATACTGGTTGTAATTCTCAGTATCTGCTCTTATTCTGTATATACGGACACTGCACAGTACCACTTCTGTCCTGTATACTGGGTGTAATTCTCAGTATCTGCCCTTATTCTGTATATATGGACACTGCACAGTACCACTTCTCCTGTCCTGTATACTGGGTGTAATTCTCAGTATCTGCTCTTATTCTGTATATATGGACACTGCACAGTACCACTACTCCTGTCCTGTATACTGGGTGTAATTCTCAGTATCTGCTCTTATTCTGTATATATGGACACTGCACAGTACCACTACTCCTGTATACTGGGTGTAATTCTCAGTATCTGCTCTTATTCTGTATATATGGACACTGCACAGTACCACTTCTCCTGTCCTGTATACTGGGTGTAATTCTCAGTATCTGCTCTTATTCTGTATATATGGACACTGCACAGTACCACTTCTCCTGTCCTGTATACTGGGTGTAATTTGCAGTATCGGCTCTTTCAGAGCCTAAAATGAGGAAGAGATCTGAATTAAAGGGACTGTCCAGAAGTTTATTTCACATGGTGCTGGACAGTCTTTAATTTGGGATCTTTGTGATTAAAGGGCATTATGTTGATGGTGTGATATGTGGCCATGGTCTTTAAAACAGGTCCGAGTGTTTGTCTGTAAAACAAAGTTGGTCCGTCGATGATTTTTGTTGTGTATGTGTTTGTATATGATGTATTTCTTTATATACTGTAAGCTGTATATGTTGTATACTGTGTTTGTATACAGGGCCGATCCTAGGGTCACAGGCGCCTGGGTGCAGAAATATTTCTGGCGCCCCCACATGGGCGTGGTTATCTTACTAACTCCTCCCCTTTACAATGTTTCTATGGCAACAACTTCAGCCCCCAACTTCAGCCCCACGAATCGGCGGCTCGGCTTAAAAAAAAAAAAAAGTCAAAAAAAAAAAAGTCCCGGCGGCTCGCTCGGCCAGGGCCGGACTGGGGATAAAAACCAGCCCTGGAAAAAGTTGCACACCAGCCCCACAGCATTGCGTCATTATTTACTTGTTTATAATAGGAGAAAGCATTCATTTTAAAACACGTGTGTAAACACGAATATGAACTTTGCCCCACGATAGCTCTTTTGTAGAACCCCCATAAAAACTTACAGTTACTTGACTTGACCCTTGGGGATCTCGGACGCCACTTCAACACTTTGGCCGGGGGCTCGGCGGAGCTGATGTTGTGCTTTAACCTAATGAGAAAGATTTCATAATAAGGATTTGGAGAAGGGGCAGAGGGATAGCAGAGCAGGGAGAGGCTGGTGCTGCTACTAGGGGGTCATACCATGGGGGAGTAATAAAGCCCACCATAATGCCCCCCCAGTAGTAATAATTCTCCTTATAATATGCAAAACATTTGTAATGCCCCCAGTTGAGCTAATGTTCCCATAATGTGCCAATATAAAATTCCCCTTCTCAGTGCCCCCGTAGATGACCCCCATAGTGCCCCCCCCCTTCCCCACAGTACCCACCATAATGTGTCCCAGTATAAAATGCCCCTATACAGAGCCCCCATATAAAATATCTTCTTTTTTAGCCTCAGTAGATGCCCCTATAGTGCCCCCCAATAATCTGCAGTAAGATGTGCCCCCATAGATGCCCCCAATCATGTGCCAGTAATAAGAGCCCCCCCACCATCATGTGCCAGTAGCCAGAGCCCCCCCATATCATGTCAGTAGCCAGAGCCCCCCCATATCATGTGTCAGTAGCCAGAGCCCCCCATATCATGTGCCAGTAGCCAGAGTGCCCCCAATCATGTGCCAGAAATAAGAGCCCCCCCACCATCATGTGCCAGTAGCCAGAGCCCCCCATATCATATGCCAGTAGCCAGAGCCCCCATATCATGTGCCAGTAGCCCCCCTTATGTGCCAGCCCAGTAGCCCCCCTTATCATGTGCCAGCCCTGTATTGTACCTATATAAAAAAATTAAAAAAAATAATACACTTATACTTACCTCCAGCAATGCGATGCGATGCAGGCCGCCTCTTCCGTCTGTGTCCCTCGCTATACGGCTCAGGCGACGCGATGACGTCATCGCGCCGCCTGCACCGGCCTGAGCTCTGATAGGCTGCCAGCACTAAGCCGGCAGCCTATCAGAGGAACAGGAAGGGACACACCTCTCCCTCCTCTGCCGCAGCACAGGCATCTGTATTGCCGTCCTGAGGACGGCAATACAGATGACTATGGAGATGAGCGCTTCCGCAATGGAGGCGCTCATCTCCTGCTCTGCCCTGCCGCCGGCCGCGGCCGCCCCCACTTGTCACCAGGGCCGCGGCCTTGCGGCACTCAGGCTTGCCGGCCCACCGGGAAATTTCCCGCTATCCCGGCAGGCCAGTCCGGCCCTGCGCTCGGCGCCTTTCGGGTGACAGCGCTGGGGTGCGGGGCACCCACTGCACCCCGTGTAGGATCGGCCCTGTTTGTATACATATGCTGTGTACAGTATATGTGTGTATATACTGTCTATGTGTGTACCTGTTACTAGTGTAAACCTGTCTCTGCCTCTCAGTGTTAGTGACCCCACACCTATGCCTGGTTGTCTCTATGGCAGGATTCCTGGATTCAGGTTTTAGCGCTGGAAACTGAGGAGATGAGTAACCACCAGACACCAAGTACTTGACTCATTACTTTCCATAGACACTTAAAGGGGTTGTCCGGCTTCAGAGCTGAACCCGGACATATCCCCATTTTCACCCAGACAGTTCCTCTGATATGAGCATCGGAGCATTTTATGTTCCAATGCTTTCCTTTGCTCTGCGCAGGTTTTTTGTTGTTGAGGAAAAGCCCCCAAAATTTGCTGAAAAATCTGAATGCTCGGCAGGGGATTTTGCCATGGAGTTTGCATTGCAAAGTCTAACATCTAAGGCCAGATCTACAACATTGAAAATCTGCAACATTATTAAAAAGTTTACTAAAGAGGGGGCGTCATTTCACCTTTAGCCTCAGGCAGCAGAAGGGCTAGATACACCCCTAACCGAGCTTTTACAGCCTGTTTATTGAATCTGGGCGGCCCTGACAGAACTACAAGCCCAGGGAGAGCAGACTGTGCCAGCAGTGCGACCAGGAGCCTGGGGAGGATGAGGCCCACTTCCTGCTGCGGGGCCCCAAATACTCAGCAGTGAGGTACACTCACCTCAGGAGACTGTCTGATCTCTGCCCAGACTTGGAGGAGGAAGGAAGGCTAGCCATACTGCTGGGGAAAGAGGAAAACACAGCGGCCATAGCAGTATGGTGCCTGCCATGGACTGAAAATAGTGGGATATGCTATGGACTCCTATACCCTTAACCTGGATGTGCCTCTATCCCCATTCCCTGTCCAACCCAATTATCTCCTACTTGCTTTCACAATGCTATTATGCATTTAATCCTGAAAATAAAGCCTATTCGAATTTGATAGATAATAAATAAAAGATAGATATGAGATGGATAGATACTAGATAGACATTAGATAGATATGAGATAGATAGATAGATAGATAGATAGATAGATAGATAGATAATAGACTGATGGTTGATAGAGAGGAGATAGATATGAGAGATAGATAGATATTAGATAGATACTAGATAGACATTGAATTATTGAATTGACAATGACAATGGATAGATAGATAGATAGATAGATAGATAGATAGATAGATAGATAGATAGATAATAGACAGATGATGGATAGATAGATAGATAGATAGATAGATAGATAGATAGATAGATTTGAGATAGATAGATATAAGATAGATAGATATGCGATAGATAGATAGATAGACATATGGATAGATAATAGACAGATGATAGATAGATAGATAGATAGATAGATAGATAGATAGATAGATAGATAGATAGGAGATAGACATTGAATTATGAATTGACAATAGATAGATAGATGGATAGGAGATAGATCTCTCTTGGCTAATAATCTAGACATCATATGACTCATATCCAGTTACATATATGCAGCAATACATGACACTATACATGTACACGCTACATACACATCCGCCTGAGGCTCCGTCCCTCCTCGTAGTGTGTACACATAATGGCAGCCCCCGCTATGTATGCGGAGCTCCAATTAAGTCCTAATGAGGATTGTATGATGTACTATGGAGACAGACAGAGAAGGGGGGCATAGGCAGGAGAAATGTACAGAGAAATCTGTGTAACATGTACAGGGAAGGATGCTGAGAGGGAGGGGACCAAAGATGGAGTGAGACAGAAATGTTTGTACAGAAAGAGGAGGAGAGGTTGATGAAGCAGGCGAAAGATGGAGAGAGAGAGGAGGGAGCGGGTGAAGGAGAGGAGAGGGTGGAGATAGGGAGATGGAGGGACACAGAAGGAATGAGAGCATAGACAGCGGCATACAATGCTAGAGGTGAAGCATCAGTGAGACACAGTCAGAGTGCCTGCTCTGAGGGCAGGGAATGGCAGACAGCAGAAGAGACAGCTGAGATGAAAGAGAGAGTGCTAGGGTGAAGAGATTTACATCTGGCGAAGGGTTAAAAGGAGTGAGGGGGAGGGAAGAAGGGAGGGAGAGAGAGGAGAGGGAGAGCAAGGGAGGGAGAGACAGAGGAGGGGCAGGGAGCTGGAGACCGAAACAGCCCCACAATCTCTCATTTATTTTCTTTGTTATTTCTTTACGTGGGATACAAAATTACAAGAAGAAGAGCCGTGGCAGAGAACATCTCCAATCCTGAGGAGAGAAGAGACAGATCGAAAAGAGACACTTCTAGTGAGCGCTCACCAGTCTACTAGAGAGGGAATGCGAGAGTGGAGCAGAGGAGAAGAGAGAGGCAAGTAGCGAGAGACAGACAAGAATAACAGACACGGAGACATCTCTGAGACAGAGAGTCAGGTACATGGAGAGGACCAGTGGAGACCCCAGATAGCCACCGAGATAGCCATGAAGAGAGGACTAGGACCAGTAATGAGATGATTGGGGGCTGCTGACAATATTAGGAGTAGTAAGGACATACGAGGGGTTTGGCTCCTTTTCGCCTTTGCCGCTTTTCCGCCTCATTCTTCCCGTACCCTGGTAATCATGTCTAATATGATGGATGTCAAGATTGCAGCTCTCAGACAGCCGGATACAAGTGGCCACTGAGTGACTACCTAGCAGGTGCAGCAATAGGAAGTAAGACATTTGCCTAGCACCCTGGAAAGCAACTGGGCCACCCGGGGATAGGAGGCTTTTGGACAGGTGACAGTGACTGGTTACTACACAGGTTAAGAGAGTTCTAGCCCACTGGGGCCAACTAGACAGGAGGGCAAATATCTCCTGACAAGCGGGGGGCTGCACAAATCCCATGTGGTCCTAGTTAGCCCAAGCATTCGATGACCTCCCCCTTCTTCTTTCTTCCAAATCCTGCAATGGCTAGTCTATAGGAAAGTCTCTGAAAGCGGTCAGGCCACAGGGATACAATTCCGGCTTAGAGTGTAGGAAGACGGTCTTCCATCCTGCGGCGAGCAGGAATTCACAATGAATAACGGCTCGGAGAAGCATCATCAATCCTGAAAAGCCAGCAGTGGCTACCAGTACGGAAAGGATAAGGAATAGGAATTCTACTGACCTATGGCAAGGCCCACTAAATGCAACCATGCCAAATCCAAACCGAGTCTTCACCACGGCAGCTAATACATGTCCGAGAAGCTAAGAGGAGAAGAAGACGGACTGGTGTTTTGGTGACAAATGTATAGGAACATCTGGAATTGCCTAGATTGTTGTGTATTTAAAGCTATTCCGGTTTCTGGACTCTTGGTATAGTGCCACACAGATCCCTCCAGCAACAAACCGGGAGCAGCCATACTGGACAGGTGGCCATATTCTTTAACTACAAGAGGCCTGGCTTATTCACAGCCCTCCAAATACGAGGACAACCGTCCTGTTGACAGAAGGCCAGAATTCTCTTTCCATCCTTGGACAGTGGCAATAAGGCGCAGGAGGCGGGGCCTACCTATCAGGCTCCACCCCTGTGGGATCATGTCCATGGCAGGTGGTCTTCTTGGACAAAATCAGTGACCAGGCTTTACCCCAATCCTCCAAAAACATAAACAACTGGGCAAAAAAAGACAACATAATAAGGTGAGGAACCCGGATATTTCTATTTATGCATAGGCATGCAGCATATACCACTGTATACAGCCATCCATATACATACTGTGTGTGTGTGTGACCGTGTGCCCAATGTACAGACACACGGACCTCACTACATTGTCACACTAGTTAGTATGCACAGCACTAGTACTGGTTCTGCAGGGGTCAGAGAGATTTGTATTATCCATCTGTCTGTCTATCATCTATCTATTTTCTATTTATGTACATGTTTATCTGTTTATCTATGAATTTCATTTTCATATCTGTCTGTCTATCTAATCGATCTATTGATCTATCATCTCATATCTATGTAGCAACCTCATATCTATCTACCTATCTATCTACCGATCTATCTAATATCTATGTATCTAGCTACCTCACATCTATCTATCTATCTATATATCTATTTATTTATCATCTATCTTTCTATCTACCTGTCTATCTCATATCTATCTATCTATCTGTCTCATATCTATCTCCATGTCTTGTACATTACTGTTCTGTAGGCAGCCTGTACAGGCCATCTGGCCTCTATTTGTGGATGTCGTTCTGTTTCACTGCAAGGCAACCTGTATTATTTCCATGCTGGGATTCACTCTGTACTGAGCGGTCAATTAGAAATTTATGAAAGGTGGTCTCTCTCGTCTCATGCTGGTGGAGGCAGCCTGCTTCATGGCATAATACTTTTATTTGCTTTCCCTGGCACAATGCAAAGCATGGCCAATCTCATTTCTTCAATATACATCCATTTGAAAGCAATCTCATTATTTGCTAGACCACGGTATGTTATCATCATCTGCACAGTCCTGGTCCAGCTCTCCTTTTTAGGACAACAATAAGTGTCTTATCTGTTGGTTTGGGTTTTATGACATTTTAGGACTTTGTAGAGGATTTTCTCAATGTGGAAATAGCCCATTGCTTCGACAATCAATTGGTCCTAGGTCTTGTTTTATGCAATAGAACTAAGACCCGTTCTGTTCTGTCTGTTGTGCATTATAGTGAGGTTCTAAAATCTGGTGCCATGATCTTGGATCTCCATTAACGGAAGGTTCATACCTGAATGTACTGCATCCCTGGTAAGTATAAGACTAAGAATTGACCATTTGGAGGGGGAAAAAAGCCCTTAGTTCTTAGTACATGGTCATGGTCATTACTGATCATTTTAATTGACCTGACTGAGGATCCTCTTCTTGGATGGTGATGACAGTAGATAAGATTTCAGTACTAGTGGTAGATCACTCATTTCAGGTACTGTCAGCAGAAGACAACACATTGGGAAGGAGTCTTATTACAAGGCAAGCTGTCTATAATGGACAGTCTCCCTTCCTGCAAAATGCCATAATTGGATGAAGAAATTGCCTCATCCAACAGAATGTGACTTTTTTTTTGACAAACATCTGTTATTTATCAAGAAACCTGTAAGGAGCAGCCACCGGCAGAGAGTGACTACCGTAGTATTGTAATGTTACATATCAGTCATTGGCAGGTAATGTCACTTATTAAAATCTATGTCACTCACTGGTGGTAACCTGAGTCAATTACTCATCGGCAAAGTAACCCAGGGAAAAAATGTACTACCACTCATTAAGAGATAAATCCAGTAGATGGTGGGGTGACAGAGGACGGTAAAAATGACTATTGGGAAATGCAGAATTACCGAAACTGAGCTCAGTCACTCATAGTAGAACCATGCAACCCATTGTGGGATCAGACATGGTTACTAATCATTTTATTTTTAAAATTTGGCCAAAGAGGCATACTATAAAACCTTTGGGCCCTAATGCAAAAATCGGTAGCAAGGTCTTATAACCATCACATGCCTTTTATAGTCTTCTCATTGGGAAAAGTGGTCTTTAGACACCAGGCTTGGGTGAGACTAAAACCTTCATACCTCTTGCACAGTGATTTTAGTATACTTACCCTGACCCTTTTACAGGAGGTCTGGTCATTGACATGGGCATCATCGATCAAATGTGCACAGCCTTTTTAATAGCTTAGTTTGGTACCTTTGGGCTTGCTGAGTTGTCTTTTGAAGTGCCAGTAGCCAGGAAGGGACATTGATGGCCCCATACAAGGGGTCTTCTTCAGGATCTGGTTCAGGTCACCATGCCATCCTCATGACCTAACAGTCTGGAGTTTGGTCATCCAGAACTCGTGCTAAACATGAGAAACTCTTACCCAATGGGCTGTTTTCATCCTACCCATGAAGAAGAAAATGGAGCAGCCTTATTTTAGCCCCCTTCCTTTATTGGTCCCATAGAAGCCGCCTTGTCTGCATCTGTGGTATGTACAGTCTTGCCAATAGCATCCAATGTGTGATAATAAGCATATGTACCGATTTCCCAACAATCTGTCAACTCTCCCAGCCAATCAACACAATGACAAAAGGGTTCACGTCTCCATTTTTGAGAGTCTCATCCAACCCCTTGTGATTTCTTGTGTTACATATCAAGTTAAATATATGGCTTACTGGCAAGAGAGAATAGGAGAGATTTACTAATTTAGATGGTACAAACTTAAGAGTATATAAAAATGCGCCAGATTTATCACAGAGGATGATGCTGGATGGTAAATTGGGTTTACCTAAAGTAGACCACCTATTAGGTGGCTCACGTTGCAGCAGAATTTTCTGCCAACATTTTGTTGCCCTTTTGTCACGGTGTTACAACTTAAAGGGGTGTTTCCATCTCAGACATTGATGGCACATCGCTAGGATATGCCATGAATGTCAGATTGGAGTGGGTCCTAGGGGTGGAACCAGCACCTCTCTTCATAAAAGGCCCCCAAAAGTGAAGGAGAGCAGACTACGCTTCCCATTAATTTCTATGGGACTTTCAAAAATAGGCGCCCATGTTTACTCAGCTATATTCAGAAGTCCCATAGTTGTAAGTAGAAAGTGCATTGCATATGCCCGGCTATCTCTCTATTCACTACTATTGGACTGCTGGAAATAGCCGAGCCAGCGCTCAGCTTTTTTTTAAACTCCCATACAGGTGAATGTGCATACATGGCTGCCCTTTTTGCATTTTGGAAGGCCCATTCTTGAAATAGGAGAGAGTCCTAAGATTGATGGTATATCCTAGAAATATGCCATCAATGTCTGAGATAGAAATACCCTTTTAAGTCATAACTGTTTTCCGCTAAACCAGGCCCAATTCTCCCACTAAGCCATGACTGCTTAAAGACCAAGGTGCAAAAACTGTCAAAGACACTTAATAAAGGTGGTGGACAGCTATTGCCCTTGAGGTTACTCATGCCCTGAGCTACATAAAAGATACATCTAGCATATACCTACTCCCGTGCAAATAGAATCCCTCGAAAGCAGTGTACAATTGCTAGATGGAATGTAGACTCATTTATCGAAAGGTAGAATAACTCCCTGGAATGTCGACCCATCTGCTGAAAGTTAAAGTCATTCTTAAGATGTGGAAGGTACAGTCTTCTAGAGGAGAATCGAATTACTCACTGGAATGTTGGCTTCTATAATCCCTGGTATATGGTTGGAATGTACATTTCTCTGGAATGTAGACTGGTCCATTGAAAGGTGTAATAAGTAAAAAGAATGTAGAATTAAAGGGTAGAGAGATAGATATGGGACAGTTCAATGAAATGTAGAATGGAGGCTAGCCAATTAGATTAAATGGTCTATCAACAACTAGACCTCATGATAAGGCACACCAAGAGATATAGCCAAATTTCACAAAGAAATTCAATTCATGACTTTTTTTTATATATAGGGGGCACAATCATGGGGAAGTCTATTGCGCCTCCCCCCATCATTGAACCCCTCAGATGCCGCGTTCATTGCTAATCGCGGCATCTGAGATTAAAATTAGGACCTTTCAAGGGCTAATCCTGTTAAAAAATATATAAAAATACATACTCATCTTATCCATTTGATTATCGAGAGGCTGTTGCAGCCATCTTGATTGAAGACACCACGTGAAATCTCACGCGGTGACGTGATGACATCATCATTGTGCCCGGCCAGCGGGGTGACGCATACATCTTCCCATGCATGATTTTGCGTGATTTCTAAAATTAGGATGGCTGCGGTGGCCTCTTTATCGCAAAGATGGATGAGGCGAGTATGTTTTTTTTTTTTTTACCGCCATTTCAGGAAAAATAGACTCGTTACCATGAAGCACGAGAAAATTCGGCTTTGTGGTTAATCAAATTTTTACTGAAATTCGGGTCATTTACCAGGAATGCTTCCTAAGGGGGACAATGAAGCATTTCTGATGAAACGTGTTAGTAGAGTGAGACTATTTTTCGTCTTCTGTTTTCTGTTGAGCTGCGCCTCTTGGCCAAATTTGCCTGCGAAATTCTCTGGTATTTACGTTGATGGAGGTTTTTTGCGTCACACCTAGAACTGGGGTCTATATTTGCACATTGCACGTTATTCTATTGCAATCTTTATTTGGATGCCTTTTTTTGACCTCCCAATACCAGCTTTTATATGTCCGGTTGTTATGTTTGTTTCCACTTAATTGTCTGTGCTAAGGCTACCCCTCACATGAACTGTACTTACCTACTGTTGTGTGGACTCCTCCTCTTTTAATGTTTACCTAAGTGTAATTTAATTCATTTTAATCAAGGATATACTTTTTTATAGTTGATGGTACCGGTAATTTTTTGTCTGGGCATCAACACCCGTATTTCTCATGGGATTGGTAGCTAATTAGATGGTGGAACCACCTCGATGGAACGTGGCTTTAGGCTACAGAAGCTCACTGAGATGTGCTGCAATGGAGATTTGTTTGCGACTAAAGGCTCATTCAATGGTATGTAGAACCAGTGTAAGGGGAAATCAGTCACTAGAATGCAGAATCGATCAGATACGGTATTGCGGAATCACTCACTGCAAGCAAAAGTCATACTGTACGGCTGAATCATTGCCTTGAATCCTTAATCAGTAACTGGGCAGTTTTTTCACACACTCGAAAATATTGTGAATTTCTAATGTGAAGGGACCATTACTCTTTGTCAAGTAGAACCATTTATTAAAGAACAGGGTCAGTTTTTTTTCTTACACTGTCAGGTGGAATCAATTATTTTAATCCTTTAGTTGATAAATTAATTATTTGTTCTCTGTAATTCATATGCCTGAAAAATGAACATGGTGCATGTGTGAGCTTATTTTCGAATACAGAGACTGTCATTTTTCAGTAATGTCACACTCCCTATCATCTTCTGTGGATTCATCACTAATGTAGCCCCATGAGTGGACAGGTCACTGCCTCCTACAAGGTCTGCACACTCCTCTACTGCTGTTGCTGTTTTTCCAGTGATCTAATGGTTGAATGTTTTATCCCTTACCATTGTGCGCTACAGTTTTAGTCACATACAGCCTATTTTTCACTCACTTAATCCCATGACTGGGCAATTCACCACCTCTTACAAAGTCAAAACACTCATTTGCTGCTGCTGCTGCTGCTGTGATCATTCCTACAATCTGATTTTAAAGTTGTTTGCCCCTGCCTGCTTCATGTTACAGTTTCTGACACCCTGTATCCATTTAGTTACTAAACATAACCAGAGGACTAGACAAGTCACTGCCTCCTACAAAGTCAGAATACTCATCTATTGCTGCTGTGATCATTCCTACAATCAAACTGAAATGTAGTTTTGCCCTGCCCGCTTCATGTCACAGTTTCTGACACATACAGCCATTTCATTTCTTACATAATCCCTGGACTGGACAAGTCTCTGCCTCCTAGAAAGTAAGAAGGCACATCTGCTCCTGCTGCTGTGATCATTCCTACAGATTGTTTTAATCTAGCCCAACTTGAAGCTCACATGCAGTGCTGTGCTCTGTCATATAAACCTACGAGTACAGACGTGAAAAGCCCTTACAAGGTCAGCGTTAGTGTTGAGCGAATTGAGCGATCAGTGCGTTGAGCGATCGCCGTTCCCCATCATTGCGCCCGCTACATACAATCAAATTTCTTTGTGAAATCCAGAGAAGCAGCCAAATCAAATTTTTGATAACTTCGCTCATCTCTAGTCAGTGTACTGCTTCATGCGAGCAATATGGCCACGGTGCCGAGTCTTCCAGGGTGATGGCAGTTACCTGATGATTAAATGAATTGTTAAAGAAAAAGCAAACAATAGATGGTGGCATCACTGTTGACCTAATTGTTGATTGACAAGTCAATTCAAGACTTTACCTCACCAGTTCCAACTCCTCAGCACCTTCTGTGGGTTATTTCACGTATGTTCTTTATGAAAGTCTTATTTTAGCCAACAACCATACCAATTTACCATAAAAAGAGCTAAATTCCATGTTTTCTGCCCTAGTTAGCTCCTAAGCAGGGTCCTACTCTAAATGAGTGAAGTAAAGAGTATTTAATATTGAGCATACACATAAGGTCTTCATTCTTCAACAAGAGAAAAGAGCAGAGACAATCTTCCAAAATGCTCTTAACGACACTAAGATGACGATCAGTAACCTTGTGTTACCAAGTAGGTAACAGATTTTACCTGTAAAGATAATTTTTACATGTAGGTTTGGAGATGACCCATTCAGGTTCTAAGAGGTTGTCCAGGATTAGAAAAATATGGCTTCTTGGTGGTATTGCTGGTCAGCGTCGGTGAAGTGAAAAGGACTGACCTGCAATGCCACGCACAACAAGCATGGTGCTGTTTTTGGAAGAAAGCAGCCATGTTTTTCTAATGCTGGACAACGCGTTAAAGGATCTCCAACCACGCAAAGATTTTCTGTAGAGAAAAGGGCAAAGTGAATCGATTGAGGAATAGTGCTCCATCCTAATGTGTAGGAGTGACGTCAGCTGTGCAGATAAAAAATAAAGCAAGGCATAACTTCAAACCCGTGGGTTCTGATTCTGAACCTGTACGAGATCCCCCAACCATAATTTGCCATTTAGAGCACTAGTGTTTTTTTCTATGTGGTAGATGGGCCATAGAGCATCATCAAGCACCAGAATCAAGGTACAGCTTCTACCTTTGCAGTCCCCTACAGTTAACCCCCTGTGTGTATTGTATGTTACATTGGTAGTTTACAATGTGTAGCCAGTTATACTGTGAAATATCTTAATTAATTATCTTAAAGTATATGGACTGTGGTTGGTACCTTGCATGGAAACCAAGTTGGTTTCTCTGATAAATTATTAAGATTTAATGGGCTTTTTTCAGAGTACATGTATGAAATAAAGCTCTTTCCAATCCAGATCTAGAAAGATCTGGGCTGTTGGGGTTGAGCACTGGATGGTATTGACTATCCTCAACAAGTGTCTCCTGGTTTTCCAGGACTTAGATATTGATGACTTATCCACAGATCAGTGTTGGTCTGATTCTCTGCACCTTCCCCGATCAGCTGCTTTGGGCAGCCACTGGCACCACAAACAATAGAGGAGAGGAAAGGCTCAGAAGGCTGCCAGGTGTTGGATCCCCACAGATAGGATATTAATGACCTATCCTGGGGACCGGAAAACCACTTTAAAGCCACTGTCTAAAGCTGACTGAGACATAGCAATTTTTCTTTAAAATGTATAAATGATGAAATTTGTTATGCTTGACTAGTGGATCCAGATTGACCGGTCCTGAGAAGAACTCGCTATGTCTGCTCATTTCTGTTTATTGTAACGCCTATGGTCTCATTTACTCAATGGCTATATGAAGTACCTATTGAAAGTACTACACAGTTCCCATGGAGCGTAATTTCATCATGCATGGTTGATGTGGTCAATTCTGATTAGATGGAGGGTTTTGGTAGAACATTTGCACTGGAGGCCAAGAGCTTCAAGCTATGGCTCTAGGTGTAACGATTGGAGTAGTAGTCTACTGGTGACGTACTGAAAGAGGTTAATGAATTGAAGATTTATTCAACAAACCCTAAAGAATCCTAATTAAAGAAGAAAACTTAACATTGTACATGATCTAGTGATCTCTTGATCCTAAAACTTGCATGCAAAATGTATCATAAAACTAACAAACGCCACACATTGACATAAGTGAAGCTTAAATAAGGCTACTTTTACACTAGCGTTTTAGTTTTCCGGTATTGAGATCCGTCATAGAGTCTCAATACCGGGAAAAAAAACGCTTCAGTTTTGTCCCCATTCATTGTCAATGGTCCAAAATGCATTCCGTTCCATTGAGTTGCGTTCCCATACTGGAGAGCAAACTGCAACATATTGTAGTTTGCTTTTCGTCCCGGGATGCGGCATGACCCCCAATGCAAGTCAATGGGGACGGATCCGTTTTCTCTGATACAATCTGCCACAATAGAAAACGGATCCGTCCTCCATTGATTTTCAATGGAATTCATGACGGATCCGTCTTGGCTATGGTAAAGATATTACAACTGGATCCAGCAAAAACGCTAGTGTGAAAGTAGCTTTATGAAGATGGTGTCCACCACTCACTAACGCCAGGGGATGTTCATAAATGCAACATGTTACATCACTAGCTACATACCGCATCATCGCTTTTGCACTGCTTGATCTCAAACCAACTAAGGGCACTTGTTAATGTACCTATACATCATCTTTTTAATAAAAAAATATATAGCCAGCAATTATGTATAAAGAGTAGTCTACACATCGTATAAGCAAATGCATGACAAAAAAACCTAAATAGATAAATATAAGTATATAGTGCAAAAATAAAGTGCAAACACGCTCAAGTGCTCCCCCTAGTGATGTGAACAGTGAATACACAACCTATTCTGACAGTAATGAACATTCTACAATTTAAAAAAAAATATTCAAAAAGTGAAAATTCCTAATATTTATCTCCAAACCAAAACAAGAACAAGAAAAAAGAAAGTACCAGAGCTACAACCATTTGCCCTTAAAAACAATTTTTATTAAATTATAATAATAATAAAAAAATATATTACCCCATGTAGTATGGAAACAGCATGCAAACACAGGTTGGAACCCTACGACTAGAGTTGAGCGAACGTGCCTTTAACAGATTCGGAGTTTAAGTGAATTGCGTAATGGATTCCATTCTCATGGAATCCATAACGTAATTCAGTCCTGGCATGCCAAACGGATTAGCTTTAGAGGCATTCTGTTTTGCATGCCATCATAATACAAGTGTAAGGCCAGCAGAACGGAACCCTCAGAGCTGGCCATACACTTGTATTATGCGGCATGCCGGCATTGAATTACGTGATGTATTCCGTGAGAATGGAATCCATTAAGTAATTCACTTAAAACCTGAACCTGCCAAAAGGCAGGATCGCTCAACTGTACCTACGACAGTATTGTCAACCATTACAACATTGTTTCTCTATATTCATGTATGAGAAAAAACATATTATTCAATAAAACATATACAACGTATAAACCTAACCATACCTTTAAATACATCTGGAAAATACCATAGATACATGCAGTCAGGTCCATAAATATTGGGACACCGACACAATTCTAACATTTTTGGCTCTATACACCACCACAATAGATTTTAAATTACACAAACAAGTTGTGCTTTACCTGCAGACTGTCAGCTTTAGTTTGAGGGTATTTACATCCAAATCAGGTGAACGGTGCAGGAATTACAACAGTTTGCATATGTGCCTCCCACTTGTTAAGGGACCAAAAGTAATGGGACAGAACAATAATCATAAATCAAACTTTCACGTTTTAATACTTGGTTGCAAATCCTTTGCAGTCAATTACAGCCTGAAGTCTGGAACGCATAGACATCACCAGACGCTGGATTTCATCCCTGGTGATGCTCTGCCAGGCCTCTACTGCAACTGTCTTCAGTTCCTGCTTGTTCTTGGGGCATTTTCCCTTCAGTTTTGTCTTCAGCAAGTGAAATGCATGCTCAATCGGATTCAGGTCAGGTGATTGACTTGGCCATTGCATAACATTCCACTTCTTTCCCATAAAAAACTCTTTGGTTGCTTTTGCAGTATGCTTTGGGTCATTGTCCATCTGCACTGTGAAGCGCCATCCAATGAGTTCTGAATCATTTGGCTGAATATGAGCAGATAATATTGCCCAAAACACTTCAGAATTCATCCTGTTGCTTTTGTCAGCAGTCACATCATCAATAAATACAAGAGAACCAGTTCCATTGACAGCCATACATGCTCACGCCATGACGCTACCACCACCATGCTTCACTGATGAGGTGGTATGCTTAGGATCATGAGCAGTTCCTTTCCTTCTCCATACTATTCTCTTCCCATCACTCTGGTACAAGTTGATATTGGTCTCATCTGTCCATAGGATGGTGTTCCAGATCTGTGAAGGCTTTTTTAGATGTCGTTTGGCAAACTCTAATCTGGCCTTCCTGTTTTTAAGGCTCCCCAATGGTTTACATCTTGTGGTGAACCCTCTGTATTCACTCTGGGGAAGTCTTCTCTTGATTGTTGACTTTGACACACATACACCCACCTCCTGGAGAGTGTTCTTGATCTGGCCAACTGTTGTGAAGGGTGTTTTCTTCACCAGGAAAATAATTATTTCGTCATCCACCAGAGTTGTTTTCCGTGGTCTTCCGGGTCTTTTGGTGTTGCTGAGCTCACCGATGCGTTCCTTCTTTGTAAGAATGTTCCAAACAGTTGTTTTGGCCACGCCTAATGTTTTTGCTATCTCTCTGATGGGGTTGTTGTGTTTTTTCAGCCTAATGATGGCTTGCTTCACAGATAGTGACAGCTCTTTGGATCTCATCTTTAGAGTTGACAGCAACAGATTCCAAATGCATATAGCACACTTGAAATTAACTCTGGACCTTTTATCTTCTCATTGTAATTGAGATAATGAGGGAATAACGCACACCTGGCCATGGAACAGCTGAGAAGACAATTGTCCCATTACTTTTGGTTTCTTAACAAGTGGGAGGCACATATGCAAACTGTTGTAATTCCTACACCGTTCTCCTGATTTGGATGTAAATACCCTCAAATTCAAGCTGACAGTCTGCAGTTAAAGCACATCTTGTTCGTTTCATTTCAAATCCATTGTGATGGTGTATAGAGCCAAAAATGTTAGAATTGTGTCGATGTCCCAATATTTATGGACCTGACTGTAAATCATATTGTTTAAATAATCAAGTTAGTACCTACAGTCATATAAACAAAGAAAAAAACTATATAAATGCCTTAATCATGCCAGCAAGTAAAAGCCAAGATGACCAAATCACATATCAAAACTATGTATAACATAATAAAAGAAATACCTATATATAACATTCCTACAATATGATGTAGTAAATCAATGGAGTAGAGACAACGTCATATGATTCATCAATTTTAATAGGGTCGGCAGCAGGAGCGTAGCTAAAGGCTCATGGGCCCTGGTGCAAGAGTTCAGCTTGGGCCCCCTTTCCTCAGTGCTTTGTGGCCAGGGGCTGGCTGAGGAAAAAATTGAAATGGCTCCCAAACATGCCAAATTCTTGAAATAATCCCTTCCATCCAGCCAGAAGTGTAACTTAATCTACATGCACTTTCTATAATACGGGTGTCTGTTTGTGTGCCACAAGAGTCTTTGGGCCCCCTCAGGCTCCTGGGCCCAGAAGCAACTGCTACCTCTGCACCCACTATAGCTACGCCCCTGGTCGGCAGTCTTCAGATCCTATATAATCCATACAGTAATAAATGTATAATCCTTACGGAATAAATAGAGTAAGGACAATGTCATGTCATTCTTCAATTTTCATGGACTCCACATTATTTAGATCCTCAAGTGCTGCAAAAGAAACTAGTCATAAATATTTTTAAAAACGCAGTAGAAAGATTACATCCCTATCAGAGAAACCCTCATCAAATTGATTACACCAATCTACTACGGCACATATTACAAAAAAGGAGCAAAACTGATGCATTCATTTAAAACTTTTGGGGTTCATGTGTCTAGGGCAGGCATGCTCAACCTGCGGCCCTCCAGCTGTTGCAAAACTACAACTCCCAGCATGCCCGAACAGCCTACAACCATCAGCCTACAGCAGGGCATTGTGGGAGTTGTAGTTTTACAGCAGCTGGAGGGCCGCAGGTTGAGCATGCCTTGTCTAGGGTATATATCCACTTCATCTCCTCTTGGGCCAAGATCTTCTTCCAGTTGCCTCCTCTTCACAACATCAGAACATGAGTTGAGAACTGTCACAGTCATAATGCTCTTTGAAGGGTCTGGGGAAAGTTTAAAAAAAAAGTATTATCTTGTTCATCCCTAGCTGCATCCATCCCCAGAACCTGTTCACTGATCCTGTGGCGAAATTGCCTAGACGTCTTTCCTATGTAAATTAAATTGCAAGGGCAAATGGCGCAGTAAATGACCCCCATCGTACTGTGTAATAGGATATGTATTTTGAATTCAACACTTCCAGAGGAATTCCAAAAATTGTTCACTCTGTCCACATTGCTACAAGCTGAACAATTGCCACAGGCCCTACACCCCCATTTTGGTCCTTTAGATTCAAATGGTTGTTCAATGCCAGATAGTTCCTCAAGTTTTTTGACCTGCCATATATGATTGAAGGATTCTTGACAAGTATGGATTAATTGACAACAAATCCCAATATTTCGACTCTTGCAGCATTTCCTGCCATCTTGAATTGTATCCTGAGATGAATCCTACCTATTTTTCTTGTGTTTCCTGATGTGCACGAGGACATAACAAGGTCTCCCTCTCTGTTCATCGAGCCCTTTGACATCCAGTTTCAATATGCCACTGATTGTTCCCTCGTTGTATAGATCTTTTTTACGCCTGTCTCTCAAAAGAGTCCTCTGTTGATTAGATACGTCCAATTCACAATTTTTTAAATGTACCTTTTATGAATTTTTTAATAATGACTTAATAACGATGAAATTATTTAAGAGTTATGTATGGCAATGTGTGGTTTTGTGTGCTCATTTTGGAGTACCACACTGACCTATTTGAAGGGTTGTGACAAGCCCATTGTTTATTGGCTTAGTAACTTGCATACAAAATACATAATAGACACAAGGTAATACCCTCTAAACATAGAAACATTCAACGGCTTATCATTTATGGAGATTAGTGGCAGAACGTAGGAAAGAGTAGCACCGCACAGTGCCAATCATTGTAACTTATTGATCCCACCTGGAAGAAAGAACATACTCTTTATAAAATTCTGTAATTGGAAGGAACAACCTCATAGAAACCAGATAAAGACAGGTCAACCTTCATCAGGACATGTAGTAGTCATGCCTGACATGCTTACCTACTGCCACAAAACTGGAACTTACCACTTATTATTGTACTAGACTTCAGAGGTTGATAGTACTTTTTGGAAGATGTAGTAGCAAATTTAAACATAGAATCACTCATAAGATGATAATGTTACTGACTTTGTGTTTTAATCACTCTGAGATAGTGTCACTCAGAGCCTTTAGTCACTCAGTGTTGGATGGTGTAAGTCATAACAAGATAGTGTCACTTAATGGAAGCATGGCACTTTCATTAAAAGATAATGTCACTCATCGAAACAGCTTATTCTTGAGTGGATAGTGGCCCATGGGAATGTGTCACCTTCAGGGGGTCCACCACCAACTGGCAGCTTTTGCGGATGACCTACTGGGGTTTATTACGAATCCTGACAGTGTTTTTCCAGCGATTCAGACTTTGTTTGATCGTTTCGGGGCACTGTCTAATTTTTTGGTCAACCCCTCTAAGTCACAAGTGTTGAACATAAAAATATTAAAATCTTGTTAGACTCGTGGGAAATCCCATTCACCTCATGGTTCGGTAGGCGTTCTCTAGTCAAGACGGTAATCTTGTCCAAAGTACTATATTACTTACAAACCCTATTACTTCCTATCCTTCTCTCACACTCCTTTTTTACACAACTGAGATCCAAATCAGTGTTTCTTTGGCGCAAAAAGAGACCTAGACTTAAGCATTCTTATATTACCCAGCCAACAAGACAAGGCGGCATTTGGATGCCAGACTTTTTCATGTACTATAAAGCTGTACAAGGTATGTGCTGTATGGAATGGCTCAGACCACAAAAGGATCGCTTAGATATCCACGCTCAATCCACCTTTTCCCCAATCCCCCTAAGGACTCTGCTGTGAGACTGTAAAAATGTACAGATATATATCTTAAACCCTATGACACGGAACACGATCAAGATGTGGAAATCTAATTTAGGCCCATTATTACTGTCCTTCCCCCTTTCTCCCTTAATACAGATTAGAGATGTGCTCTGGGATTCATCTACCCACTTCAGGCCCACTCTAACAGAAATAAGTAAAAACTCCACAATTCCACTGATTGACTTAACTGACCCCCAGGGAGGCCTTAGGAGGGACTGGGAATCTCACGACCATCTTCCTCTTTGACTATATTTCACCATTTACACATCAAACATTATCTCAATAATTTTCTCCCTATTTTCTGGAAGGACCCCACCATGTTTGAAAAAGAAGTTCTCTTGACCCGAGAACCCACTAAGAAAATTTCCAACCTATACACTTGTTTGGTTTCCCAGGCCAGGCCAGCAGCCTTTGACTATGTTAAGAAATGGGAGAATGATTTTATTTTTATTTTTCTATTTTTTATTTTACACTTTGTGTCCCCCATGAGATCATACGAGACCCCTGGAGGACAATTAGCATCACTTGAAGACCTGGCAGCTCCTGCATTCTCCCTGTCCCGGCGGTCATAGTGCTTCCTGATCTGTATACACAGCGCTCATTCAGCGCTGTGTATACAGTGATCCAGAAGGCAGGGACACAGAAGAAAGGTACCTGCCTTCTCTATAGGGTGCCCTGCTGTCATTGACACCGGGCCCCCAGCACAGCAGCTCCACGATTAGTGTGCAGCTGCGTTCTCTGAATGGACGTTCTAAAATGTCCATTCAGAGGTAAATCCCAAACTCCCAGGAAGTTTATAGTCTATCGGCGTTCAGAAAGTGGTTAAAGGGGTTGTCCCACAAAAAATATTCTAAAGTTTTCAAACCAACACCTGGCTATGAATACTTTTGTATTTGCATGTAATTAAACATTTAGTACAGCCATTCAATAAAATGCATCTGTATAGCGCCACCTGGTGTTTGTGTTTTTTCTTATTTCTTTGTCCTGCTTACTGAGATGGCCGCACATGCTCAGTTTTATCTTTCAACCAACTCCTGAGTTATGATAGTCAGAGAGCTACAGCAGAATGGACACGCCACTTGAGCTGAAGAAAAAAAGACGCTCCCCTTGAGCTGCCAGCTTGATATGAATATAGCAGGGCAATGTGGAGATCTCTGGATCCATGTAAGGTACAGGGCTGGTTTTAGCTTTGTTAGAAAGAGGTTGTCATGTCCTGTATGATGTCCGATTTTCATTATTTTACAGTAGTCATGGGAGAACCCCTTTAAGCAGGTAGGCTGCTAATATAGCTCCAACCCTGAGGTGTATGAGGTGGCCTGCCCACAGACAATGGCATTAGTTATGAAGGGGATGTGGAAACTCCACCCCCCTCAGCCACACGTGTCTGTGTGGAGAGCCGGGGTTCCCATTATATGATAGTGGGATCTATGGGAGTTAACCCAGTGTGAACGCTCGGTGGACTGTTCGTAGCATGTGAAATAGAGGACTTTTTGACAGGGACAAAAGCGGTTACATATGATAGGTGTCATGAGAATACTAGCTACAGTCCTGATCAAAAGTTTAAGACCACTTGAAAAATGGCATAAAAACATATTTAGCATGGCTGGATCTTAACAAGGTTCCAAGTAGAGCTTCAACATGCAACAAGAAGAAATGGGAGTGAGACAAAACAATTTTTGAGCATTCAATTTAATGAAAACAACGAATAAACTGAAACAGACTGTTTTTCAGCTGATCAAAAGTTTAGGACCACACCTCCCAAAAAAAACGAAACCCCCCAAAAACAGAAATCCAACTTCCAAACATGAACTCAGTAATGAGTAGCTCTGCCATTATTGTTTATCACTTCAAAAATTTGTTTCGGCATGCTTGATGCAAGCGTTCCCATGAGGTGAGTGGGAACATTTCTCCAAGTGGTGAAGAGGGCCGCACGAAGGCCATCTACTGTCTGGAACTGTTGTCCATTTTTGTAAACTTCCCTTGCCATCCATCCCCAAAGGTTCTTAATTGGATTTAGATCAGAGGAACATGCAGGATGGGCCAAAAGAGTAATGTTATTCTCCTGGAAGAAGCACCCTTGTCCTGTGGGCATTGTGTACTGTAGCGTTGTCCTGTTGAAAAACCCAGTCGTTACCACACAGACGAGGGCCCTCAGTCATGAGGAATGCTCTCTGCAACATCTGGACATAGCCAGCGGCCGTTTGACGCCCCCGCACTTCCTGAAGCCCCATTGTTCCACTGAAGGAAAAATCACCCCAGACCATTATGGCGCCCTCTCCACTGTGGCGCGTAGAGAACATCTCAGGTGGGATCTGCTTGTCATGCCAGTAACGTTGGAAACCATCAGGACCATCAAGGTTACATTTTTTCTCATTAGAGAAGAAAACTTTTTTCCGCCTTTGAATGTCCCATGTTTGGTGCTCTCTTGCAAAGTCCAAACGAGCAGTTCTGTGGCGTTCAAGGAGACGAGGTCTTTGAAGACGTTTTCTGTTTTTGAAGCCCTTGAGTCTCAGATGCCGTCTGATGGTTATGGGGCTGCAGTCAGAACCAGTAAGGGCCTTAATTTTGGTCGAGAATCGTCCATTGTCTTGACGGACAGCCAATTGGATCCTCCTGCTCAGTGCTGATGAAATTTTTGTGGGTCTTCCACTTGACTTTTTTGTTCCATAACCCTCAGGATCATATGAGAAATTCCAAATGACTGTCTTACTGAGTCCAACCTCAGCAGCGATGGCGCGCTGTGAGAGACCCTGCTTATGCAGTTCAACAACCCGACCACCTTCAAAAAGGGAGATTTTTTTTGCCTTTGCCATCACAACGTGTGACTACCTGACAGAAAATGACAATGAATCCACATCTTTGCACAGATTTGGCCTTTTAAAGGCATGTGGTCCTAAAATTTGGATCAGCTGAAAAACAGCCTGTTTCAGTTTAATCGTTATTTTCAATTAATTGAATGCTCAAAAAATGTTTTGTCTCACTCCCATTTCTTCTTGTTGCATGTTGAAGCTCTACTTGGAACCTTGTTAAGATCCAACAATGTAAAATATGATTTTTTGCCATTTTTCATGTGGTCTTAAACTTTTGATCAGGACTGTATATGTTGCAAAGAGAAAAGATGGTAAAATGTAATAAATTAGACAATGTCCAAAGCAGAAATAGAGAGAATATCACAAAAACGTAAAAACAATCGTCACATGTAAGGTCATACGTTTAAGGCTACATGCACACGACTGTTGTGTGTTTTGCGGACCACAAATCTCGGATCCGTAAAACACGGATGGCATCCGTGCGCGGTCCACAATTTGCGGAACGGCACGGACAGCCTTTAATATAACTGCCTATTCTTGTCCGCAAAGCGCGGACAAGAATAGGACATGTTATTTTATTTTTTTGCGGGGCCACGGATCGGAGCAACGGATGCGGACAGCACACAGAGTGCTGTCCACATCTTTTACGGCCCTATTGAAGTGAATGGGTCTGCATCCGAGCCGCTAAAACTGTGGCTCGGATGCGGACCAAAACAACGGCCGTGTGCATGAGGCCTAATGAACATAGCAAATTGTGTGTAGGGTGGTAAATTGGGGGATGGTGTATATATAATGAATATGAAGACATCAATTGTATGTGTAGATATTAAATGGCAGTGAAGTACTATGGGGATATATTAAATGACAGTAGTCATAAACATATAAATATACATATACATGACCATGGTCATGGGCTAAATATATGTGGGGAACATGCCAAGCAACAAGCCCACATGTTACGGGGTGACCAGAGATAGAAATTGATGTGAGACATGATATATTGTGGGTGTTTCCTATATATCATGCTCATGTTAGTCATGTCATAAGCGACTGACCATAGGAAACAATGAATAGTGTCATGCATGTGTAACCAAGGTGGCACATGTAGTGAGAGCTGTCAGGTTAGGTAGCCATGGTCACAAGTTCCCACCTATATCGGAGAAGCAACGTGAGTTGGCTAGTGCCAAATTGATTAGAGAAAACACTCAGATGGAGCTGCTCGTTGAAGCCCCAAGGGTTTTGTGGTTTTTAGGTGAAAAATCCAACATGCTTCCTTCTGCAATAGTTTTTTATCCAAATCTTCTCGCTTCTTGGAGGGGAGTATTCTTTCTATTCCTGTGAATTTAATTCTGCGTAGGTTGCCACCATGTTTGGAGCTCACATGCGCTGCCAGGGGTGTATCACTTTTATTACGGACTAGCTGAAGGACGCGGCTTTGCTCGGGTATATTTAATCTATTTCATTTAATGTTTGTGTGTTGTCAAAAGATATCAACACTATCCACTATAACAGTGACATCTACAGCACCCCGCCCCCTTAACAGTGACCTCCACAGCCCCCCACCCGTTAACACTGACCACCCCCCACAGTGCCCTGTCCCTTAAAATTGGACTTCCACAGCAGCCCACCCCCTGAACTTTGACCTTTACAGCAGCCTTCCCCTTTAACAGTGACTTTCACAGCACACCACCCCCTTGACAGTGACCTCCACAGGGGCCCGCCCCCTTAACAGTGGCCTTTACAGCAATCTGCCGCTTAACACTGACCTCCATAGCGGACCATCCCCTTAACTGTGACCTCCACAGTAGCCAGAGGTCCAGTTTTAAGCCGGACAGTCTGCCTTTCAGACTCCCAGTCCTCCGTCTGGAGCAGGGCCTGGACGGACACAAGGATGTCCTTTTTAACAGCTCACACTCAGACAACAGCACTGATGTACCTGTGTGCCAAATTTTGTAATTGGAAATGCGACAGTGCGGATTCCTTTAGCTGACATGCATACATACATACATACACTCAGCTTTATATATTAGAAGATCTGATATGTTCCCCCATCCAACACCTTAGTTCGATGTATGTTCCTTAGGTGACTCCTTGGCTGCCTATGAAGCCATGTATGTTCCTTAGGTGACTCCTTGGCTGCCTATGCAACCATGTATGTTCCTTAGGGGACTCTTTGGCTGCCTATGCAGCCATGTGTGTTCCTTAAGGGCCTCCTTGGCTGCTGATGCAGCCATGTATGTTCTTTGAAGCCTCCTTGGCTGCTGACTCAGCCATGTATGTTCCTTAGGGCCTCCTTGGCTGCCATTGCAGCCATGTATGTTCCTTAGGGACCTCCTTGGCTGCTGATGCAGCCATGTATGTTTATTGCAGCCTCCTTGGCTGCCGACACAACCATGTATGTTCCTTAGGGTCCTCCTTGGCTACTGACGCAGCCATGTATGCTCATTAAGGACCTCCTTGGCTGCTGATGCAACCAAGTATGCCCCTTATGGTGCTCCTTGGCTGCTGACGCAGCCATGTATGTTCCTTAAGGGCCTCTTTGGCTGCCTGTGCAGCCATGTATGTTCCTCAGGGGCCTCCTTGGCTGCCGACGCAACCAAGTATGTCCCTTAGGGTCCTCCAAGGCTGCTAACGCAGCCATGTATGTTCCTTAAATGATAACTGTCACACTTAGACCCTAATTTCAATTTTCATATATGTAATTACTAATAACATGATATTCCAGAATCAGTTACTATTAGGCTGACTTACCCCATATTTAATAAGATTCAGCCCTTAGCAACCAGTCTGCCTAAAACTGCAATTTCACTATTCAGTTAAGATGGCCGCCACTGCCCTTACCCTGAGGCTAATCCCGCCTGCCCTCACTAGCCAGTAACAATAGCCCCCCAAAAGTGTCAGTAACCAGAGCCCTCCCCCTAAAGGGTTAATCTCCTGCAGCAGAAAGGGGTCCTCTTACCACATGTTGCTGTCATTTATACACTGAGCAGACGGCAGATCTCCCTTCCCTGGTCTGCGCTGATTCAGCTCTGCATTCTCCAGCTCTGCTGAGTGAGGGAGCGTCTGCCAAGCGCAGGGACAGGGAGAAGTGCACACAGCCCAGGCACTGCTATCAGCTGCTGGGGAGGACCTGGCTTTAATCATTTACTTACAGTCCCTGGCTGTCTGTAATCTGACCTTGCACGCTGCCTGCTTCTGCGTCCTTCATCCTTCAACACATAGATGGACCATGCATAGCAACCCTATTTTAAGCACAGGTAAAAGTAGGCAGTATAGGGAACAAAACTGTGGAATTAAGGGGTAATTGAATACACAGTGAAAAGTTGAAATAGGGCCACCAAGGAGATATTAATCACCACAATCCAATACTCAAAAAATAAATAAAAAAGATGACAGTTATACTTTAAGGACCTCCTTTTCTGCCGATGCAGCCATGCATGTTCCTTAGGGGGCCTCCTTGGCTGCTGATGCATCCATGCATGTTCCTTAGGGGACTCCTTGGCTGCTGATGCACCCGTGCATGTTCCTTAGGGGCCTCCTTGGCTGCCGGTGCAGCCATATATGTTCCTTAGGGGCCTCCTTGGCTGCCAGTGCAGACATGTATGTTCCTTAGGGGCCTCCTTGGCTGCCGCTGTAGTCATGTATGTTCCTTAGGGGCCTCCTTAGCCACAATAATGGAGTCAACCTGTGGCAGTGGCTCATTTGGTCACCAAGTGGAGACCTCTATATCACAAGGTATGGCCACATCGTACATGGAAAAAGTAATGCACAAAGATGTAGGAAGCAAGGAACTCCCTACTTAGTCTTCTGCAGTTAGAAGTCACAGGGTGCATTGGTCGGTACTGTGTGTTGTACGTCTGTGGCATCATCGTGTGACTCATTAGTCTGGCTCATGGGTAGGCATTATTGCTCCTCATCGCGATGTAGTATCACTCTTTCGTGGATAAAATTCATTCATGAAGGCAGTGGCAGTCACTGGGAGATGCTGACACTTTTGAGAAGGTGTTGTCAGTGTTTCTCACATTTCCTTTGGTTCCCATTAGATTTTATATAACATTCAGCAGGCAGATGATTCTTACGACAAGTTTCTCACAAGGTAATTGTTGGTCATGTGCATCAATGTGAGTATCTCTCTCCCTGTTCAGCTCAATTTTGCGTCTTGATGCTCAGAGTTTATTGAGACCTGGTGCCAATATATACCTTTATCACACGGACATGTTAGAATATGGTTAAGAAGCATAGTTGGTGTACTTCCATATTGAAGACCTAATAAGGTGAGTCCTGTCTCCTGAGCTTTGAGGGAGATTTATCAAACTGGTGTTAAGTAGAAGTGGCTTAGTTGCCCATAGCAACAAATCAGATTCCACCTTTAATTTTTAATTGCTCCTTTGAAAAATGAAAAGTTGATTTTTGATTGGTTTCTATGGGCAACTTAGTTCTACTTTACAACAGTTTGATAAATCTCCCCCTTTGTTCCTACTTTTCTCTTGTCCATGGACCTTGAGTTGATTTTCTGGACGCCATTGTCTGCAATAATGATTATACGCTTTATTGCTTAGGAATTTAAAGGGGCTTCGGCAAATGACATTTATCATGTAGAGAAAGTTAATACAAGGCACTTACTAATGTATTGTGATTGTCCATATTGCCTCCATTGCTGGATGGATTCATTTTTCCATCACATTATATATTGCTATAGTTGTGTTCAAAATAATAGCAGAGTGTTCAAAAAAAGTGAATAAAGCTCAAAATCCTTCTAATAACTTTTATTTCCATACACACAAATGCATTGGGAACACTACACATTCTATTCCAAATCAAAACATGAAGAAAAATATATCAAATTTGTGTTCCTCTAAGAAAATTGAAGAAAAGTGAATATTAGACTGTTCAAAAAAATAGCAGTGCTTGTATTCTTCTTTACAAACTCAAACATTCACTAAATGTTTGAAGATTTTGCTTTCCTTTGAATCACTTCACTAATATTTAGTTGTATAACCGCTGTTTCTGAGAACTTCTGTACATCTGTGCTGCTCGGAGTCAACCGACTTCTGGCCCCTGTGAACAGGTACTCCAGCCCAGGAGGATTGGACTACATTCCGCAGTTCTTCTCTATTTCTTGGTTTTGCCTCAGAAACAGCATTTTTGATGTCACCCCACAAGTTTTCTATTGGATTAAGATCCGGGGATTGGGCTGACCACTCCATAACGTCCATCTTGTTGGTACTAAGATGTTGCACGTTTACTGGTGTGTTTAGGGTCGTTGTCTTGTTGGAACACCCATTTCAAGGGCATTTCCTCTTCAGCATAAGGCAGCATGACCTCTTCAAGTATTCTGATGTATTCAAACTAATCCATGATCCCTGGTCTGCGATAAATAGGCCCAACACCGTAGTATGAGAAACATCTCCATATCATGATGCTTGTCCACCATGCTTCACTGTCTTCACAGTGTACTGTGGCTTGTAATTCAGTGTTTGGGGGTCGTCTGACAAACTGTCTCCGGCCACTAGACCCAAAAAGAACAATCTTACTTTCATCAGTCCACAAAATGTCTCTTTAGGCCGTCAATGTGCTCTTTGGCAAATTGTAACCTCTTCAGCACATGTCTTTTTTTCACCAGTGGGACTTTGCGGGGGCTTCTTGCAGATAGCTTGGCTTCACATAGGCGTCTTCTAATTGTAACAGTACTCACAGGTAACTTTAGATCTTCTTTGATCTCCCTGGAGCTGATTGTTGGCTGAGTCCTGCCATTTTGGCTATTCTTCTATCCATTCAAATGGTAGTTTTTCGTTTTCTTCCACGTCTTTCAGGTTTTGGTTGCCATTTTAAAGCATTTGCAATCATTTTAGCTGAGAAGCCTATCATTTTCTGCACTTCTTTATATGTTTTCCCCTCTCCAATTAACTTTTTAATCAAGGTGCGCTGTTCTTCTGAACAATGTCTGGAACAACCCATATTCCTCAGAATTTCAGAGAGAAATGCACTGTAACCAGCATGTACAACATTTGCTGCCTGCCTTCCTTAAATAAGGACAATAATTGCCACCTGTTTTTCAAAGAATGGATGACCTCACTCATTGAACTCCACACTGCTATTATTTTGAACATGCCCCTTTCAATAAGTAATTGAATTACAGAGAATCAGCAGCATGCATGTCATGACTGTTGGGTATGTTGGGTTTCTATTACTCTACCATGTAGAAATATAATTTCTACCAAAAACAGTGATTGATCAGGTTAGTGATGTCTGACTGCTATTATATTGAACACAACTGTAGGCCGGTGCTTTTTCCTATAGTGTGCAAGCACGACCACCACTGCTGGACTGCAGGGTGGTCGTAACCATGGAAACGCACAGTGTATAAGGTGATGGAAAAATTAATCAAGCCGGCAAAGAAGGCAATATGTACAATCACAATACATTAGTAAGTGCCTTGTGCTAACTTCCTCTACATAATAAATGCTACTTGCTGAAGTGAGACAACCCCTTTAAAGGCGAGCTTTCACATGTTTCTAGATTCAGTTTTTAGAGTGTGTACCAGGTGATTCAGAGTGCCTTCCACACGGATGAGTGGGCCCAGAGAATGCCACGAAAACATTCCCCAGACCATAGCGCTGCCACCTCCAGCTGGTGTTCTTCCAGCAGTGCTTGCAGAGTGTTTGTTCTCTGATGTTTCTCGCCTGACACACCAATGACCATCCTTTTGATGAAGCAGGAAATGTGACTTATCAGAGAAGACAACGCTTCCAACACTGGAGGTCTAATTCTGATAGTGCCGCGAAAATTGAAGCCTTTTCTTCCAATGCAACCTCATTAGCAGAGGCACAGTGACCGTCCGTCTGCTTCGTAGCCCCATAAGCAGTAGTGTTCACTGAACTGTTGTTTTAGACACACGTCTGGTAGCCCACTGTTCGTTTTGGTGGTGACCTGCTCCACTGTGCGCACCTTCTTACCTGACGTTTACCTCTCCCATCAATGGCATGAGGTGCTCCGCAGTTTCCAAGTCGCTTATTCACAATGGTGCCATTTTTCCACTCACCATACACTTTCATCACAGCAGCACATCAACAGTTCACACTGCACAGTTTCAGAAATACCCCCACCCTTGGCTCGAAAGCCAATAATCCTCCCTTTTTGCAATTCTGATAAATCGCCCCTTTTACCCATGATAGCAACAAGGTATTATGTGTACAGACAGCCTATCACCAGCCTTATATACCCTCCAAGCCAGCTCAGCACGTGACTTTCTGCATGAGCTACGCACTACCGATGGCAATACTAGGAAGTGGTCATAATAATGTGACTTGACTGTGTCTATATATATATATATATATATATATATATATAGTGATAACGTGCACGGTAGAGGTATGGTCGGGGGTGTATCTCACCTGGTGGTTCAGTTTAGCTGGGTGAGATAACTGAACTCCAGAAATAGTTCTGCTTAAGCGAGGCATAGCTTGCGGGAGATTGTTTTATTTAAAGTTGTATGGGCTGGATTTCTTTGGACAGGGAGACAGGTTGGCAGTGGGAGTCTTCCAGTTCACACTCCTCATCCACTACAGGTATTCCCTTTAGCTGAGGAGATCACAGGTGAGGGCAGCTAGGCTATAATCAAGGAGGGATAAGACAACCCTCTGTGTGTGACCGGGAGAGGAAGTGACCCTAGAGAGGGGGTTGGAGCCGGAATCCCTGTGTGTAAACTGCGCTTTGTGAGGTGAGTCAGGGAGAAGACCTCTGTATTAGCTAGCGCCCAGACGGGCCGGTGTTTATTTTGGTTTATGTTCATGTTTGTGATGGTGCTGAAGTGCCAGAATAAAGCGCCATTTGGACTTGAACGCCGTTGTCAGAATAGAAATCTGTGATTGCGACCCCTTGTGAGAGAGCGATCCCTTACAATATATTGACATAAGGATTCAGACCCTTTACTAAGGACTTAATTGAAGCACCTTGGGCAGTGATTACAGCCAATGCAACAAGGTTTCTACACCTGGATTTGGGGATGTTCTGCCATTCTTTTCTGCTGATCCTCTCAAGCGCTGGATGGGGACCGACGGTGGACAGGTATTTTCAGGTTTCTCCAGAGATATTCAGTTGGGTTCAAGTCATGGCTCTGGCTGGGCCACTCAAGCACATTCACAAAGTTGCCTTAAGACACTCTTCTGTTCCAAAGTATTATGAAGGCCACTGTGCTTTTGGAAATTTTCAGTGCAGCAGAACTTTTTGTTCTACCCTTCTCCAGATCTGTGCCTCCACACAATCCTGTCTCTGAGCTCTACAGGTAATTCTTTCCTCCTCATGGAAACCCCCCCCCCCCCCCCCCCCCACATATACACAATCTGAATATACAGAGGATGTTTTACTTCCTCATTAAAGGGACCTATAAATCTCAGACATTGTGGGGCAGTGGTAAGAGTCACACCGGGGCCCTGTGGGGGCTCAAAAGCCCTGTTCTGTATAAGAAGACACCAGCATTATAAATGACACACAGTAGGTGGAGTGACAAATTTTGCATTGGCCCAAATACGTCAACTTACCCCACTGGCAATGTCATTGAAATGCACCAGTTCAGCTATTGGGGTGACACAATACAATGGCCGTGATACATGAAATGTGACACTGGGACTATATGATACCAGTGCGGTATAAGTCATTCTACAGTCCTTACCAGCACTGAAGACTATTGGGGTCCTGCATTTCCAGTATTGAGGAGGATGGAAGACACGTAGCACCTTACCAGCCCTACATCCCTATTTTGTCACTTTACAAATAAATGATATGAAAACTGTATAATTCACTGAATCCAAACCACGCGGGGGAAACAAGTGCTAATGTGAAAGCCGTCTCAGTGCAGGACTTAGAAATCAGAGCATGGATAGATGTGAGATCAGAAGATAGATAGATGTCCAAAATAGGGCAGCACTCCTTATACGTAGCAATCCGGGTACCAGGGTTTAACCCTTGATCCTGGGTGTATGAATAGCAAAAGAAACCCCCGGCACTCCTCTGTAGATGGTGAAAAGAACCAAGTGTATTCATTCACACATGTCACACCGACGTTTCAGTCCCCTCACGGAACCTTTCTCAAGCCACTTGGCTTGATAGAAAGATAGATAATAGATATAGATAGAGATAATTAGATAGATATGGAGATAGATAGATAGATAGATAGATAGATAGATAGATAGGTATAGATAGATAGATAGATAGATATCTTGAGGAAGGTTCCAGTGTGTGGACCGAAACGTTGCGTTGGCGAATTAAAGTCACATTTATTTTTACTTTTTCTGGAGTGCCGTGGATTACTTCTTTTTTCTAGATAGATAGATAATATATTAATTTTTACTTCTTCTTATCTTACATTTATTGCACATTTAAGTTGGTGTGGACTCATAATTACATAGAGAGATAGATAGATATGAGAACGCTAGATAGATAGACAGGTAGATATGAGATAGATTGATAGATAGATTGATAGATAGATAGAGAAATAGATAAAAAACAAATAAGAAGGCAGCACTCCAAGTAGTGAAAAAGTGGACGGTTTATTCACCCAACCAGCAGCAACGTTTCAGCTCTCTCTATGGAGCCTTTGTCTAGATAGATAGATATGAGATAGATAGATAGATAATGAGATAGATAGATAGATAGATAGATAGATAGATAGATAGATAGATAGATAGATATGAGATAGATAGATAGATATGAGATAGATAGATAGATAGATATGAGATAGATGATAGATAATGAGATAGATAGATAGATAGATAGATAGATATGAGATAGATAGATAGATATGAGATAGATAGATAGATAGATAGATATGAGATAGATAGATAGATATGAGATAGATAGATAGATAGATAGATAGATAGATAGATATGAGATAGATAGATAGATAGATAGATATGAGATAGATAGATAGATATGAGATAGATAGATAGATAGATAGATAGATAGATAGATAGATAGATATGAGATAGATAGATAGATAGATATGAGATAGATAGATAGATAGATAGATAGATAGATAGATAGATAGATATGAGATAGATAGATAGATAGATAGATAGATAGATATGAGATAGATAGATATGAGATAGATAGATAATGAGATAGATAGATAGATAGATAGATAGATAGATAGGAGAAAGATAGATAGATAGATAGATAGATAGATATGAGATAGATAGATAGATAGATAGATGTGAGATAGATAGATACGTGATAGATAGATAGATAGATAGATAGATAGATAGATAGATATGAGATAGATAGATATGAGATAGATAGATATGAGATAGATAGATAGATAGATAGATGTGAGATAGATAGATACGTGATAGATAGATAGATAGATAGATAGATAGATACGTGATAGATAGATAGATAGATAGATAGATGTGAGATACAGTCATGTGAAAAAATTAGGACACCCTTTGAAAGCATGTGGTTTTTTGTAACATTTTTAATAAAAGGTTATTTCATCTCCGTTTCAACAATACAGAGAGATTAAAGTAATCCGACTAAACAAAGAAAACTGAAGAAAAGTCTTTTCAAGATCTTCTGTAAATGTCATTCTACAAAAATGCCTATTCTAACTGAGGAAAAAGATAGGACACCCTCACATGTATTCCCTCTTAAATTGGCTCAGATCTCACACAGGTATATCACACCAGGTGCACATAATTAGTAGATCGTTACTCTGCATGTTGAATGAGGCTTGCCCTATTTAAACCTCAGACATTTAGTTTGGTGTGCTCCTGACTGTTGAAGTGAGAGTGAGCACCATGGTGAGAGCAAAAGAGCTGTCAGAGGACTTCAGAAAAAAGATTGTAGCAGCCTATGAGTCTGGGAAGGGATTTAAAAAGATCTCAAAAGATTTTGAAATCAGCCATTCCACTGTCCGGAAGATAGTCTACAAGTGGAGGGCTTTCAAAACAACTGCCAACATGCCCAGGACTGGTCGCCCCAGCAAGTTCACCCCAAGAGCAGACCGCAAGATGCTAAAAGAGGTCTCCAAAAACCCTAAAGTGTCATCTCGAGAACTACAGCAGGCTCTGGCTACTGTTGATGTAGAAGTACATGCCTCTACAATCAGAAAGAGACTGTACAAGTTTAACTTGCATGGGAGGTGTGCAAGGAGGAAACCTTTGCTTTCCAAGAGAAACATCGAGGCCAGACTGACATTTGCCAGAGATAAAGTTGACAAAGACCAGGACTTCTGGAATAATGTTCTTTGGACAGATGAGTCCAAAATTGAATTATTTGGACACAACAGCAGAGGACATGTTTGGCGTAAACCAAACACAGCATTCCAAGAAAAGAACCTCATACCAACTGTGAAGCATGGAGGTGGAAGTGTCATGGTTTGGGGTTGCTTTGCTGCAGCAGGACCTGGTCAGCTCACCATCATAGAATCCACGATGAATTCTACTGTGTATCAGAAGGTGCTTGAAGAACATGTGAGACCATCAGTTAGAAAATTAAAGCTGAAGCGGAACTGGACCATGCAACATGACAATGACCCAAAACATACTAGTAAATCAACCAAAGATTGGCTGAAAAAGAAGAAATGGAGAGTCCTGGAATGGCCAAGTCAAAGTCCAGATTTGAATCCCATTGAGATGCTGTGGGGTGACTTGAAAAGGGCTGTACGTGCAAGAAACCCCTCAAACATCTCACAGCTGAAAAAGTTCTGCATTGAGGAGTGGGGTAAAATTTCCTCAGACCGATGTCGAAGACTGGTAGATGGCTACAAGAACCGTCTCACTGCAGTTATTTCAGCCAAAGGAGGTAACACTCGCTATTAGGGGCAAGGGTGTCCTATCTTTTTCCTCAGTTAGAATAGGCATTTTTGTAGAATGACATTTACAGAAGATCTTGAAAAGACTTTTCTTCAGTTTTCTTTGTTTAGTTGGATTACTTTAATCTCTCTGTATTGTTGAAACGGAGATGAAATAACCTTTTATTAAAAATGTTACAAAAAACCACATGCTTTCAAAGGGTGTCCTAATTTTTTCACATGACTGTAGATAGATACGTGATAGATAGATAGATAGATAGATAGATAGATAGATAGATAGATATGAGATAGGTAGATATATATGAGATAGATAGATAGATAGATAGATAGATAGATAGATAGATAGATAGATATGAGATAGGTAGATATGAGATAGATATGAGATAGATAGATAGATAGATAGATGTCTCAGTATGATAGATTTAGTATACCAGTGTATTGTAATATACTGTCAGTTATAGAGGCAGCATCTGGACACTCAGGGGTTACACACATAATGTGTGCATGATCCTTGTGTGGCTATAACCAGAGCACAATGAATGGTTAATTTGGCAATCAGGGTAATTATGCCTCCTAATCTGCCCCATTCTTCTCTCTGCTGTGTGTGTGGCACGGCTCATTCTGTGTGTTAGCCATTCTGCTCTATGTCGCTCATTCTTCGCCTTGTTTTTGGCTTTGTTCTTCATGTGATATTGTTAGTGAAACCGCTGTTATTATTATTTTAATACGTTTGTATATTTGTAGCTGATTTGGGTTAAATTTAGGAATATTATTTTCTATTAGGCCTCATGCACACGACCGCTGTTTTTGTCCGCATCCGAGCCGCAGTTTTTGCAGGGTCGTATGCGGACCCATTCACTTCAATGGGGCCGCAAAAGATGCGAACAGCACTCCCTGTGCTGTCCACACCCGTTGCTCTGTTCCGTAACACCGCAAAATAAAAACATAACCTGTCCTATTCTTGTCGGTTTTGCGGACAGGAATAGGCATTTCTATAATGGGCCACCCGTTCCGTTCCGCAAATTGCGAAAGGCACACGGGTGGCTTCCGTGTTTTGCGGACCGCAAAAAAACGGAACGGTCGTGTGCATGTAGCCTTACATTGCTAGTGTGTGATTTTCTTATATAAACACCATATGTAAATGATAAAATATGTTATTAGATAGACAGATAGAAAGATAGATAGATACTAGAAGATAGATAGATAATAAAAATATTCCACGGCACTCCAGAGAAGTCAAATAAATGTGACTTTTAATTCACCAACGCAACGTTTCGGTCCAATTCCTCAAGGTTCCAGTGTGCGGACCGAAACGTTGGATGGATAGATATAGATAGATAGATAGATTGTGTTCTTGAGGGCAGTTACAATTTCAGTATTGGCATGCAGCGCTGTCTAATATGGATTTAGGTATTTAGTTAAAGCAAAATAATAAAACATACAAAAAACTAATTTTTGTTGTTTGATGAGGAAAACCCCTTAACCATAATTCATTTTGACCTGGGCATCTGTCACCAGATCTGTCCCTATGACACTGTCTGACCTGCTACATGTGCACTTGGCAGCTGAAGGCATCTGTGTTGGTCCCATGTTCGTACGGTATGTGCCCACATTGCTGAGAATGAAGTTTTAATATATGCAAATGAGCCTCTAGGACAGGGCTGGCCAACCTGCGGCGCTCCAGCTGTTGTAAAACTACAACTTCCCTGCTGTAAGCAGACTGGGCATGCCAGGAGTTGTAGTTATGCAACAGCTGGAGAGCCACAGGTTGACCATCCCTGCTCTAGGAGCAACGGGGGCGTTGTCATTGCACCTAGAGGCTCTGCTCTCTCTGCAACTGCCTCGCCCTCTCCATTTTGATCAACAGGGACCAGGCAGTGTAACTGTGATCTCGCCTGGCCTTGACCTTTCCTAAAGTGTTGCGCTGCGCTGTGCGCTTCAGTATCAGTACAGGAAAGGGGCTCGCCGGCAGTTCTCTTCTGTACTGCAAGCCTCTTTCCTGTACTGCGCCTGCGCTGTATACCGAAGCACACGGCGCAGTGCAAGACTTTAGGAAAGGTAAAGGCCAGACGAGATCACATTTTAACTTTCTGGCCCCTGTCAATCAAAGTGCAGAGGGTGCGGCAGTTGCAGAGAGAGCAGAGCCTCTAGGTGTAATGGCAACGCCCCCGTTGCTCCTAGAGGCTCATTTGCATATATTAAAACTTCATATTTCTCAGCAATGCGGGCACATATGAACATGGGACCAACACGGATGTCTGAATAGCGCCACACTTGTCTGCGGGTTGTGTCTGGTATTGCAGGTCCTCTCGTTAGAAGTAGATGTGACTGAGCTGCAATACCAGACACGGCCCATGGACAAAGAGTGGTGCTGTTTCTGTTTTCTAGTCCTGGATAGTCCCTTTAAGAAATATTTCTGCGAGTGTGGTGAACATGGTGTCCACAGAGTTATATCTGTGTGTTATTAGGGGAACACGTACAGGACGGGGTGAAGAATCACACGCTTCGTATAAACATACGGTGCGGTGATAGCTCAGCTGCCGGCCTGAGACCCGACCCTCCTCCCTCCCCTGTTTTTAAAGGGCCGGTGCCACACGCCTATTAACGAATCAGACTAATTAGCGCTGTGCTGTTACCCAGTAATTTCCCTGCCAGAGCTCACACTCCCCCGTTAATTAACACACATAACGATATAGTTGTTACAGGGGAACCGGAGGAAAGCTATCTCTGGCTGTGTCCGTGTGCCCTGCGAGTGCCAGACGTTCTCATATCTTCTTCCCTGTCTATAGGGATGCCATAGTCTGTCAGCATGCTCACTGTGACGCATGAGAGGGTAAAGTTATTTTATGGCAAGGCCTCTATTTTTGTGTGCCAGTCTCCGTGCCATGACAGAGGTTGGCACTCAGTATAGTATTATAGCGCCACAATCTGTTGCCCTGCTCAGCTCTGAATGCACATGGTTCATCCAACATGCTGCCACCCGAAATCCCTGCCAGCCTTGCTCATGCATGCCGCTTCAACCGTACCTACTTAACGCGCAGCTGCTGTCAGCGCCATGTATAATACAGGGCCACTAAACATCATTCATGGCGCCAATCTTCAGAATTATGCAGACAAGATGTAAATCCGAGCCCCCATACTGTGCCCGCTATCGCCGATATATGTATGGGCGAAGGGGAGCAATATCCATGGGAATTTTTTTAAGGTTTTTTTCTGGTACCTTCATATTGAGGACCTACCCTCATAGGTCATCAATATGAGATGGGTGGGGGTCCGACTCCTGGCACCTCCCAGCTGATCAGCTGTATGGAGAGGCCACGGCAATCGGTGAGCGCTTAGGCCGTGTGACGTCATGCTAATCGGTCATATCGCCTAGGCGCAGATTAGTCCCATTCAAGCACAGCCACTATCCAAAAGAAGGCGCTCTGCTTGGTAAGCGGCGAAGAGGCCGTGGCGCTCACAAGAGCTTCCTCAAGCATCTGGTCGGTGGGACCCCGCTGATCTCAAATTGATGACCTATCCAGAGTATATGAAAATCTCAGAAAACCCCTTTAATGTAATCACTTATTGTACATGACGGGTTCCTCCATAAGTCATAGTTGATCACTGGGAAGTTCTACCATTTTGTACAAACTGTGCTGAACTTTTGGAGGAACCCTTCCAACAAAAAAGGAATAGTAAAAAAGTGGACAAACCCTTTAAGCATACTGCAAAAAATGGCTGTGGATGTGTATAAGGCTCTGTTCACACTTTGTATTGTGTCTTTCATCAGAGGTATACATGAGGAGCATTTCCTGAAGTGTACCTCTGAGACACAGGGGTGCACCTAGCCTTTCTGCTGCCTGAGGCGAAAACAGAAATAGCGCCCCTCTCTCAGTCCATGGCCCTTCAGCTGCCCCCTCTTGCCCCTGCCTGGTGCTGCCTGAGGCAATCGCCTCACCTGGCCTCATTGGTGGTGCACACCTGCTGACACATGCCACAGTGCGGTATGCCCGGGTGACTGGGATCTCGTGGACACGTTTGGCATAGGACTCGGCAGCTTTCCCAATGCAAACACTGGGCACAAAGTGTGAGAAGAATATCAGATGTACAGTAGTGCAGACAGAAATTTCGTGTTTTACCCTGAATTGGTTTTAGAGAGTGAACATTTGGGAATTATGTCATTTTCCTAGGAGCCCAAAAAGGAAGAAACTCAAGAGCAACCTGAGAGTGAAGCAGAAGAAACTTTGTGTCCATCATCATGTCCAATGGTTGTACAGGGCGGTCATTTATACTGAGTGGGCGGGTCCTTCCTGTTTGATGTACGAGCTGCACTGAACCAATCACATCTCCCCACTTCTGCTCCTCCTCCCCTCTGTGGGAGTGATGGTGCAGCTTCATCTCCCTCCTCCCTCTGCTGAAGCCCTTAAACCATATAGGTGCAGCGTATGATTACTGTCCGCAGGAGACTGGGACCCGTATGCAGCATAGGGCAACATGTTATTAAAATGGCTGCCGGTACTTACAGTTAGAGCTGAGTGAAACACAGACCAGGAAGGATTATTCCTTTCTTATTTGGATTTCTAGAAGGTTTTTCACATTGTGTTGCAGCTCCTGGGTGAGCACGATGGCTTCTTCTATCTATACTGGTCCTGATTATAGAGAAATCCCCAATATCTGCCCCCTTAGGTCTGACTTGCTGAAGTACAGTACTCTATATAGAGTTAATACGTTTATTTATACAGGGTGAAGAGTCCCTTTAAATTTAGAGGGGCTGCTCAATGTAAACAATGGCTTGCTACTTTAAATGCCCCTTGATTCTTTTCATTAGACGCTGTCACTTCACAAGGAGCTTCTTCTTCACAAAGAAGGGACTGATTGTGCCAAACTGCGGTAGTCAGTCTTCTCTGCAGATTATTGATGGCACCTGAATATTGTAGGATAGATAGATAGATAGATAGATAGATAAGGGATAGATAATAGATAGATAGATAGATAGATAGATAGATAGATAGATACGGGATAGATAATAGATAGATAGATAGATAGATAGATAGATAGATAGATAGATAGATAGATAGATAGATAGATAGATAGATAGATAGATAGATAGATACGGGATAGATAATAGATAGATAGATAGATAGATAGATAATAGATAATAGATAGATAGATAGATAGATAGATAGATAGATAGATAATAGATAGATAATAGATAGATAAGGGATAGATAATAGATATATAGATAATAGATATATAGATAATAGATAGATAGACAATATATAGATTAGAGATAGATATTAAATAGATGTTAGATAGATAGATAGATAGATAGATAGGAAATAGATAGGAAATAGATAATGATAGATAGATAGATAACGAGATAGATAATATACAGATAGACTATAGATAGATATGAGAGACAGACGGATGAGATATACCCTCTGTTGATGTAGACAATAACCCTTTAAATGCTGGGCATAGATTGCTGGTCTGCAGCAGATATCACGCACATACAATGTGAATTCCCAGGCCCCAGCCATTTATTTATAGCCCTATCATTCACATGGGTGAAGCAGGTGGGACAGCATGGCGTGAAACACACTGCCGCAAAGATGGCTGCTTTGGTTTCCGGGTGTCCTGAACCATGGTCTGTATCCATGGAAACCAGGCAGAGCTCACACAGTTGCTATGGTTACCATGGTCTCTGCCTTCTGACAACTGTTTCTAAAGACTAGATACTGCAGCAGCCACTGAGTGCATTCTGGGTCACATATATATATATTATATAAGTGATATACCCATATATCTAATATATAAAGCTGAGTGTATGTGTGTATGTGTGTATGTCCGCTAAAGGAATCCATACCGACGCATTTACAATCACGAAATTTGGCACACAGGTACATAAGGTGTCCGGGAAGGTTTTAGACCAGGTCTAAGCTCTCTAGGACGTACCGTTCCTGAGATATGACCAAAAAATGCAGTAGCCAATAGAAGCTTGGCCACATGACCCTTATCAGCCAGTAGAAGCTTGGTCACATGACCCTTATCAGCCAATTGAAGCTCGCAGGCCAGTCTTCACATACACAGTTTTACTCCAGGTTTCCATAACAACCCAGACATTTTTCTTCACTGCTGTAGGTGAGCTTTAAAGTAAATCTGTCACCAGGATAATCGCTATTGAAGTAAAGCCATGGCCTAATAGCATTTAGTACCTTATTTCCAGATGTGCCTTTGTATCAGGAATAGATGATCCTTTGAAAATCCAGTTAATTTGGTATGCAAATGAGCCAGTAAGGGGCCCAGAGAGTCGTCACTCTTGCAGGAAGGAGCCCAGACACGCCCCATGTCATAATGTGTCCACCCTCAAAAGATAAATTTAAAACCCTGCCCCCAGGTCCCGCTAAGCTACGCCCCTGATCTGGCCACGGCCCCTCCCACTCCTGAGCCGGGGATTGAAAAAATTAAGGCAAAAATCAACTTCTGTCAGCTGCAGGGGTGGGAGGGAGGGTGACTTTCTCCCTGCAGCTCACACTTAGACAGCACAGTGCTGCTGTCTTACAGTGAGCTGTTCAAAAGGACACGCCCCTGATCCAGTTAGGCCTCGCCCCCACCCACTTCTTAGCCGACAGAGATTGAAAAAATGAAGTTAAAAATCAACTTCTAGGTCCCGCTAAGCCACGCCCCGATCTGAATAGGCCATGCCCGCTCCCACTCCTCAGCCAACAGGGATTGAAAAAATGAAGTTAAAAATCAACTTCTGTCAGCTGCAGGGGTAGGAGGGAGGGTGACTTTCTCACTGCAGCTCACACTCAGACAGCACAGTGCTGCTGTCTGAGAGTGAGCTGTTCAAAAGGACATCCTTGTGTCCGTCCAGGCCCTGCGCCAGGCGGAGGACAGGGAGTCTGAAAGCCGGACTGTCCAGCCTAAAACTGGACCTCTGGCCACCCTAGGGGCAGGCTGCTGTGGAGGTCACTGTTAAAGGGGATGGTTCGCTATGGAGGTCAGTGTTAAGGGGCAGATTGCTGTAAAGGCCACTGTTAAGAGGGTGGGCCCCTGTGGAGGTCATGGTCAAGGGGGTGGTGCCCAGTGAAACTCACTGTTAAAGGGGAAGGCTGCTGTAAAGGTCAAAGTTTTGGGGGTGGGCTGCTGTGGATGTCCAGTTTTAAGGGACGGAGCACTGTGGGGGGGAAGTGTTAAGGGGTGGGGGGCTGTGGAGGTCACTGTTAAGGGGGCGGGTGCTGTAGATGTCACTGTTATAGTGGATAGTGTTGAAATCTTTTGACAACACACAAACATTAAATGAAATAGATTAAATATACCCGAGCAAAGCCGCGTCCTTCAGCTAGTACCTGTATATATACCTGCAGATACAGGCGTCCTGCACTGCTGTCTGCCAGACTGCCACTGGAACATCCATGATAGGAAATCTGGTGATACCACAAGATGGTGGGTTTAAAGCGCAGATAGTATGTAGAATATCTATTAACTCTTCATTTCAAATATTTTAATCTGGAATTCATCTTTGACTGTGAAACTTTTTGTCACGCTAATCATATTCTATAACATGGAAAGTTTACATATTTCTGGTCCTTTTCAGACAGACTCCAGAGGTTAGGTAGACTTGGGTCTTCTGTACTTGCCTGCAGAGCCTGTTCAGTGGCACATGGAGCCCCCACAGCTTCTTATCATGAGTCATAGAGCCTCCATTTGCTTTCATATGGCACCAAATATTCTTCCTTAAAGGGGTTGTCTGGGATTGGTGACATTTGTTTAATAGCACCAAAGTCACCTTAACTGTATATACAGTATATATCTCTGTGTTATCTTTATTTTTCTATTGTGATCCCCCTATTCATCAGCTCTAAATTGCGAGCCGGAAGTGAGGATTTTCTAAATGTGAGTGACATACCGGGCTCCTTTATGGAAAGTGAAGCTTCTCCTTCCGCTTCGGAAGGAGCCCGGTGACGTTACTGGCACACAAGGGCGTTATGCAGAGCGCAGGGAGGTTAGTAGGCGGTAACTGGCAGCGCCAGGCAACGCCCCTCTGGGCTGGTGATGTCACCGGGCATTCAGGAGCGCTATCCTCTGAAGAAGGAGGCAGAGAACTATGCTATTTAACATAGTCCACACCTCCCATCTACATTACATATGCAGGAGGCGGAATAGCAATGAGGGTGAGGGATACACGGAGGAGTGGAGACTGCTGTGACATATAGCCTAACAACGGCAATGGGACCCACAAGGCACTGCGGCCGGAAATTACATAACATAGTTTCAGAAATGTAAACATTCTGTGGGGGACCGTAGCAGCACTGGAGAAGTACTGAAAATATTGAAAACCAACAGGGGGACATTGGAACTGCTAGAAAATGTGTTTTATCCCGGACAACCCCTTTAAGTGCAATACTTCCATTGGGCCATACCATGAAAAACCCTCTGTGTCTCCATGTGCAACCAGAGGTACACAGAGGTACTGTAGGGCCCCATAGCATGGGTGCCACGTTACAGATCAGTACAGCCTGTTTCTTGTACGGATCCATAGTGAAGCCCTGCACATGAGGCTTTTGGGAATCTGTATGCAACGTCTGAGATACAGTCAACCAGCAGGTGAAGACTTGAGAAAACGTGACCAAAGCGTGAAGTGGTGTATCAGGTATCCCTCTGCTCAGCCTCATGTTCTTGAGTCGTAGAGTTCAACCTCTCATTAAAAGCATTAATTGCATCATTATGTTCGGTGCTGAACGCCGGTCATTGAGCAGATCTGGATCGTCAGCTCTGGTCAGTGGAGCAGAGTCTACAGGAGGATAGTCGGGAACATGAAGGACAGTGAGAGGAGCAGACGTCATCAAGGGACACGCTTGATGGCTAATAACTAAAGAGAACAAATTAAAGGGCAACCAAACCCAACATGAGCAGCTTATACCAGTACAACGGTGCAAAAGAAGACAAAGACTGATGGCAGTCACACATATGGATGTAAAGGCATCTGCAGGTTCTCAGCACTGGACATACAGTATGTGACATAAACTAGTGATCATGGGGGCAGGAAGTTTTCTAAACTCTGTTTCATAGATCCCATTGATCCCAGTGTGGTTCTTGGTCAAGATCATCTATTAGCCACAGAGTAGAGCTGCGTCAAAGACTGTCTCAAGCCCTGGAGGACCAAACACATCTGATCATTACATGGACAACTTAATGATTTAAATGGGCAATATGCAATGCTTCATTTCCCCTGTGGTGGAACTGCAGAGCAATTGAAGAGTTTTTTCTGGGATCCCCAACAGATTGCAATTGAACGCTTGTCACAACCTTTGTAATTAAGTTAAATCCTCTATTTCAAAACCTCTACATTGATGGAACAGGCATATAGTAGGGTTGTATCCATTCAAGGGGTTATCTGACTTTGACCACCCATGTACACATGCAGTGCTCACATACTTTATAGAATGTTTCTTGTGATGTCTTACATATATGTAATTTAGCAAACATTAAGCCAACAGGTAGCGTTGAGAGACACATCATGAGATAATATTGGCAGGTTCAGATCATGGGGACCCCCTATGTCATTAAAACAGAAGGTCTTGAGATATCTCCACTGACATCATGCAGCTCTCACATGTCTGCCATGTCAGATGATAGAACAATCTTACCTTACCTCACCAGTTTGGTATTTCCAATGTTGGGATACCGCTATACTAACTGTGCTGGAAATGTATTCCCTTTGACCTTAAAGGGGTTGTCTCACTTCAGCAAATTGTGAAGACAAAATTACTACAAGGCACTTACCAATGTATTGTGATTCTCCATATTGCCTCCTTTGCTAGCTTGATTAATTTTTCCATCCCATTATACACTGCTGGTATCCAGGGGTTACAACCACCACTGCAGAGCACATATGAGGTGGACAGGCCGGGAGCTGCTGCGTATGCATGTCTATGTGCGCTCCCATGGTTCTGGCCTCCAGAGAGTGTTGCTTTTTTCTATAGTAGTAAAAGCACGACCACCGCTGCAGGATTGTAGGGTGGTCATAACCCCTGGATACGAGCGCTGTATAATGTGATGGAAAAATGAATCAAGCCAGAAAAGAAGGCAATATGGACAATCACAATACATTAGTAACTGCCTTGCATTCACATTCTGTACATTATAGGTCAAAGGGAATTCATTGATCTACTTAGCCCTTGACTCCATGGACTAGACATGGCTATGAATCTTCATGATGTATTCCATGGACATTGTTACTAGTGTCACCTGTATGCACACATGGGATGTTAAGGGCCAACAACTTATTCCAACCTTGAGAGCACCTCTCGTGGGCCAAATTCTGAAGAAAACTCCAATAGAGGAACATAAAGTCCACTTACAGCTTCTCACCACCTATAATGGATGCAGAAAAACCATAAAATGGATTATGATCCAAGTTTTCCATGATCCAACGCTGTGTCTTCTACTTGGGCAGAGGATGTCCAAATATGCCCACCCACCTCTACTCTGAGTGACCAAGTGGCCTGTCGACCAGACCACGAACTGATGTATCGTGGCTGTGGCCAAATATACAGTACCAATTAAGGAGTCTGGAGTTTTCCTAGTCATTTTGAAGGCCCATTCACGTTTGTAGCAGGGCTGAATTTGTCCTTTGGAGTTACTTCATCTGTGCACTGTTCATCTGTGCTGTGACATCGCTGTGATGCTTCAAGACACATCTATAGGTCAAACTTTACAATCCCTTTAAGGCAGTAATCCTACAGTTCTTGCTCTTTGATGCCCAATAATGGTCTATGATGTGAACTTTTATGCATCCAATGTGGGCGGATATGTGTGCTATATGTAGCGATGGTTTAATTGCCGTCTCCTTTTATGGAAATCCTCCCGCTATCCACTGTTTTCGCAGCGTAGGAGTATCTGTTTCGGGTACAGTATATTATTTTCTATGTGGTTAAGTTCAATAAATTATGCTAGCACATTATAAATAAATGATAATAATTATGCCTTGCTGCTTGGAACTTGTTAGATGCACACGGAAGGTTTCCATTCCAAGAACTTTTCCTTTTGTTTACAGACGTATAGTTTAGACTCTTGCGAGGTGCCGCGGGATATTATCCTTTGTGGTGAATACAAGACCTGCATTTTCGGGACCGGACTCATTGTTTTACGTGATGTTATTATTTATAGGATAATTCCAGCCTTCTGGGTTATGTTAATGTGCAATAGACGCAAATGACTTTACATTCAGTGTGCACAATATAGCGGCTGTATTTATAGATGTATAGGTACTCCGTTTGACAGATGTAATACCATATTATTCAGAACTGAACACGCGGTGAGAACAAGATGGTTTAGACAACAGAAAAAAAATAAAAAATGTTCTGTGCTAACTTTAAATTCTCTGGTGGTAACAAAGACATTTATCTTAGCTTCCTTGGTGGTCTAAAGTATAATAGGGTCTTGGTTTAAGGTTGAAAAGGGGTTAAAGAAGTTTTTAGGCTAAAAAAAAGCATTAAAAAAGTCATACTCAACCTTACCGATCCCCTGCCACTCCTATTCCAATGCTTTCTGGGTCTTCTGCCGCTGTCTCCTTCCTGGTCCCTCTCAACATGGAAATATGATGGGTCATCGTTGTGGCTATAAATTGGCTTAGTGGTCACATATTACGTGCGGTAAGCGGAGTATTTCTTCTTAGGGCTGTTTCACATGAATTTGATCGTCTGGGATTTTCTGGGCCAACCGCGCTTCCCTGAACTGACTGTATAGTGTTTTATGATGTAGCGTAGTCAGTTCCATAGTTGCCAACTGTCCCAAATTTACCGGGACTGTCCCTGATTTTAAGAGACAGTCCTGGTATATTCGCGCTGTCCTAGGACAAAAGTGGGCAAGATTAACACAAACCCCACCCACAAGTGAGTGTTCCTGGGCAGGTTAAGAGCATCCCCCGTGGCGGGGCTTATATGCCTCCATTTTACCAACTAAAATGTTGGTAAGTATGTAGTTCATATCTGATTGTGGATCCCTTGTACTGTACTCACATCGTGTGATTTCAGTACAAGAGATCATTGATGAGATATGACCTGACTGCATCATAAAACACTAAGCTACAGTCAGTTTAGGTCAACGGCGCACAATCTGCAATCTGCCCAGGAGATCCGGCAGACACAGGGCCCGTTTTTCCTTATACTATTGTACATCATTTTGCCCACATCATAAAAGCTACGAAGCTTGAGCGCTAAACTGACATTGACTGACTTAACTGATAATCAAACCTGGTTCTCCATATGGTGTCCTTCATCTCTTCCCATGGGCCCACAAAACTTATGGGCGTGAGAAAGTATGACTGTTATCCAAGTGTTTGCGTTAAAGTACTAGATGCAGTTGGACGGAAATGATAATGTGTTCTGCCCAGATATTTCTGATGGTGGCCCAGTATCTATCTTTTCATGGCTCTTTGCAATGACCTTCCAGCCAAGGTCTGTGGCATTTGATAATCTGAGAACATAGATGTTGCACCCGCATGCCCACAAATGAAAGGGGTTTTACGGGTGTTTTAATATTGATTACCTATCCTCAGGATAGGTATACAATTAGACAGCACTCCAAAACTGAAGGTGAGATAATCAGTGATTTTTATTCAGCCGGACATAATGGTGTATAATAAATTCAGGCAACGTTTCGGGCTAAGTGTAGCCCTTCATCAGTCTAATGAACAAAGATATAACAATAAATTGCAATTAACTAAATGCATAATTTTGATATAATTCATAGTTGTGTCAAATCCAGGTATACATGATTATATATGATTCATATTCTTGCAGAAAATTGAAATACATGATTAAAGGTTCATAGTTTTGCAATACATGATCCAGAAATTTCATATGGCAAATACAATTCAGGCAACTGTACAATATATGCAATATATTAGGTAATGTGAGGTATATAAGGGTTAAAGTACCCTATGTGATAGAACCACACATATAGCAGGAAAAGCAGGCTGAATAAGCAAATAACAATAGATAATGAATAAAAGATGAATAAAAGTGGCAGTGATAAAGTGAGTCCCTGAGAGGTATAGGGGACGAAGCTAGCGGTAGAGAAGAGCAGAAACCGATGGTAACAGGTAAAATAAGGCTGGAAAGAACAGAAGTTTGTTGAGCTTATCCTGGTGTATAGGCACAATTGTGTGGACTTCGGCGCTGGGATGAAGGGATGGCAAGCGCCATCTTAAATAGTCCTGGAGCAGGTCGGGCGCGAGCACAAGAGCAGAAGCGCAATGTATAGGGCTCCGGAATGATGCCGGGGCTAGGAGGTGCGATCGCGCATGCGCATTAGGCGTAAAGGATACGATCGCCATCTTGGATTAGGGCAGGAGCCAAATTTCACATATGACGCCTGCAGGGCGCTACAGCGCAGGCGCATAGAGTGCTGAGGATCAAATCACTATCTTGGAGTAAGACAGAAACTCATACTAACATAAAGCACTTGTCAGTGTGCAGAACTGTTGGTGCGTCATGGCAGAGCTGGTAGAAGAGCCAAATCATAGGCAGAGTTAATGGCCATATTTGAATAAATTACCGCAAACTGATATGGCAGTACAGTAGGGAGTATAGTGAGACACCAAGGTGTGATTGCCTTTACGTAGTAGTGTTTGTCATATACTGTATATATATATATATCTCAAACCACAAAGCCGATAAACCACTGGCAACCTGACAATTAACCCACCCAGTATAAAAGGGAAAAAAAGAAAGAGGGGGTACTACCTTAAGGACAGCAGAAGTGGGGCCCATGGAGCGTGCTTCACGAGGGTCACCACTCGCTATTGGACGTCAATGGCCCAGTAAGTAAAAGAACAAGAAACGTAAGGTTAAAATATCAATATTTATAACATCATTCTTATTTCTATTCCAATAAAAGTCATCATAATGGCAAACTTAATCCCAACAGTAATCTTTTTTAAGACCAGCTGGTTGTAAGGTATTGAGGCGGCGGATCCAAGCCATCTCTCTCTCCCGGAGCAACTGTTCACGATCCCCTCCTCTCCTCAGAGGGAGGACCCAGTCCATTAATTGGAAACGTAATTGGCTCACAGAATGTTTGTGTGTGGAGAAATGTTCCACTAAGGGGGCTTCAAGTTTCTTTCTGCGTATATTGGATTTGTGTTGGCATATCCTATCTTTAATTTTCTGGATTGTTTCGCCAACATATCCCATGCCACATGGGCATTTGATAAGATATATGACATGGTTGGTGAAACAAGAGAGGTGGCCTCTGATATTAAAGATTTTGCCCGTAAATGGATGGGTAAATGTCAGGCCCTGCGTGACATTCCCACACTGGGCGCAAGTAAGACAAGGGTATGTGCCCTTAATGGGAATACTTGTGATGGTTGTCTGGACGCTCTTTGGTTTACAGGAGCCCAAATCGGGTCTAACGAGTGTATCCCTAATATTTCTAGCTCTTTTGTAGAGGTCTAGTTGGGAAGATGTTCAGCAAATTCCTTTTTAGAATGTGCCAATGTCTGAAGATAATCTTTTTGATGTCATAACTTAAATGAGAGAAAGTGGTAACACAAGGTATCTGTTTTCTTGGAGGTTCAGGGGCGGGTTGTTTTGGGGATAGCAAACTCTCTCTAGGTAAATCCTGAATTCTGTTAAAATGACCTAAAATGAGGATATGTGCCGGAAAACCCCTCTTACGGAATTTATCAAACATATCACAAAGTCTGGAGTCCACATCATTGGTATCAGATACGATACGTTTGACTCTCATGAGTTTTGATAAAGGGAGAGACCTAACTAAACCTGGAGGATGGTAGCTATCAAATCTGAGGAGGCTGTTCCTATCCGTGGGTTTGGTGTATAGGTCTGTACTAAGAACACCATCCCTTACCTCAAGTCGGACATCAAGGAATTAAATCGTTGTCTTTCTGAAGTCCAGGGAGAGAGAGATGGAATCCACACTTGTGTTACTGGTTTCATGGAACTTAAGTAGGTCATTCTGAAAACCCTACCAGATACAAAACACGTAATCAATGTAACTAACCCAAAGTAAAACATTCTCTTTAAATAATGTATGCGTGTATACCACCTTTTCTTCTAATTGGTTCATGTACATGACAGCGAATGTAGGCGCAGTGTTACAACCCATTGCTGTCCCTGACACTTGTAGATAGAACTGATCCTCAAACAGAAAATAATTACGTCTCTACACAAAGGATAACATGGTGATAATAAATTGTTGCTCTACAGGTCAAAATTCCTGGTGTGATTCAAGGGTTTCCTTGACACATTCTATACCCTCTAATGTAGGGATGTTGGTGTATAGGCTGGCAACATCCATCGTCACCAGAGTACAATTTGTCCAGTCAGGATGGATGCTTTGGATTTTATTTAAAAAATCGGTAGTATCTTTGATGGAGGATTTGCCACTCTGGGCATAGGGCCTTAGAAGAAAATCCAACATCCTGGAGGCTAGTTGAAATAAAGAGTCATATCCTGAAACTATGGGCCTTGGTGTAAAATCTCATCCCTGTAATCTTATTTATCCATGATAAATCAGATTACAGGGATGAGATTTTACAGCAACTGGTAGACCAACGGAATTATTTACCTATTGCTTGTGACCCCACAAACAACTTTCTGAAAGAACTCAGAACGATTGTCGAGGAAGCTGGTAAAGATGGGGTCATTAACAACAAGTTGGCTGAATATCTCACCCCTAAACATCCACGTATTCCAGTGATATACACTCTACCCAAAGTACATAATCATCATCAGAGATACTACAGATTTTAAAAATAAAATCCAAAGCATACATCCTGACTGGACAAATTGTACTCTGGTGGCAATGGATGTTGCCAGCCTATACACCAACATCCCTACTTTAGAGGGTATAGAATTTGTCAAGGAAACCCTTGAATCACACCAGGAATTTTCACCTATAGAGCAACAATTTATTCTCACCATGTTATCCTTTGTGTTGAGAAGTCATTATTTTCTGTTTGAGGATCAGTTCTAACTACAAGTGTCAGGGACAGCGATGGGTTGTAACACTGCGCCTACATTCGCTGTCATGTACATGAACCAATTAGAAGAAAAGGTGGTATACACGCATCCATTATTTAAAGAGAATGTTTTACTTTTGGTTCGTTACATTGGTGACGTGTTCTGTGTCTGGCAGGGTTTTCAGAATGACCTACTTAAGTTCCATGTAACCATTAACACAAGTGTGGATTCCATCTCTCTCTCCCTGGACTTCAAAAAGACAACGATTTCATTAATTGATGTCCGACTTGAGGTAAGGGATGATATTATTAGTACAGACCTATACACCAAACCCACGGATAGGAACAGCCTTCTCAGATTTGATAGCTACCATCCTCCAGGATTAGTTAGGTCTCTCCCTTTATCACAACTCATGAGAGTCAAACGTATCGTATCTGATACCAATAATGTGGACTCCTGACTCCGTGATATGTCTGATAAACTCCGTAAGAGGGGTTTTCCGGCACATATCCTCCAAGGTCAATTTAACAGAATTCAGGATTTACCTAGAGAGAGTTTGCTATCCCCTAAACAACCCGCCCATGAATCTCCAAGAAAACAGATACCTTGTGTTACCACTTTCTCTCATTTAAGTTATGACATCAAAAAGATTATCTTCAGACATTGGCACATTCTAAAAAAGAATTTGCTGAACATCTTCCCAACTAGACCGCTAATGTCCCACAAAAGAGCTAGAAATATTAGGGATACACTCATTAGATCCAATTTGGGCTCCTGTACACCAAAAAGCGTCCAGACAACCACCACAAGTACTCTCATTAAGGGCACATACCCTTGTCTTGCGCTCAGTGTGGGAATGTCACGAAGGGCCCAACATTTACCCATCCATTTACAGGCAAAATCTTTAATATCAGAGGCCACTTCTCTTGTCTCACCAACCATGTCATATATCTTATCAAATGCCCATGTGGCATGGGATATGTTGGCGAAACAATCCTAAAAATTCAAGATAGGATATGCCAACACAAATCCAATATACACAGAAAGAAACTTGAAGCCCCCTTAGTGGAACATTTCTCCACACATAAACATTCTGTGAGCCAATTACGTTTCCAATTAATCGACTGGGTCCTCCCTCTGAGGAGAGGAGGGGATCATGAACAGTTGCTCCGGGAGAGAGAGATGGCTTGTATCTGCCACCTTAATACCTTAATTAAGATTACTGTTGGTATTAATTTTGCCATTATGATGACCTTTATTGGAATAGAAATATGAACAATGTTATAAATTCTGATATTTTAACCTTATGTTTCTTGTTCTTTTACTTACAGGGCCTTTGACGTCCAATAGTGAGTGGCGACCCTCGTGAAGCACGCTCTATGGGCCCCACTTCTGCTGTCCTTGAGATAGTAACCCCCCCCCCCCTTTCTTTTTTTCCCTTTTATACTGGGTGGGTTAATTGTCAGGTTGCCAGTGGTTTATCGGCTTTGTGGTTTGAGATATATATATATACAGTATATGACAAACACTACTACGTAAAGGCAATCACACCTTGGTGTCTCACTATACTCCCCACTGTACTGCCATATCAGTTTGCGGTAATTTGATCAAATATGGCCATTAACTCTGCCTATGATTTGGCTCTTCTACCAGCTCTGTCATGAAGCACCAACAGTTCTGCACACTGACAAGTGCTTTATGTTAGTATGAGTTTCTGTCTTACTCCAAGATAGTGATTTGATCCTCAGCACTCTATGCGCCTGCGCGGTAGCACCCTGCAGGCATCCTATAGGGCTCCTGCCCTAATCCAAGATGGCGATCGTATCCTTAGCGCCTAATGCACATGCACGATCGCACCTCCTAGCCCCGGCATCATTCCGGAGCCCTATTCATTGCGCTTCTGCTCTTGTGCTCGCGCCCGACCTGCTCCTCCTATCAGGACTATTTAAGATGGCGCTTGCCATCCCTTCATCCCAGCGCCGAAGTCCACACAATTGTGCCTATACACCAGGATAAGCTCAACAAACTTCTGTTTTTTCCAGCCTTATTTTACCTGTTACCATCGGTTTCTGCTCTTCTCTACCGCTAGCTTCGTCCCTTATACCCCTCAGGGACTCACTTTATCACTGCCGCTTTTATTAATCTTTTATTCATTATCTATTGTTATTAACTTATTCAGCCTGCTTTTCCTGCTATATGTGTGGTTCTATCACATAGGGTACTTTAACCCTTATATACCTCACATTACCTAACATATTGCATATATTGTACAGTTGCCTGAATTGTATTTGCCATATGAAATTTCTGGATCATGTATTGCAAAACTATGAACCTTTAATCATGTATTTTAATTTTCTGCAAGAATATGGATCATATATAATCATGTATACCTTAATTTTACACAACTATGAATTATATCAAAATTATGCATTTAGTTACGGTAATTGCAATTTCTTGTTATATCTTTGTTCATTAGACTGATGAAGGGCTACACTTAGCCCGAAACGTTGCCTGAATTTATTATACACCATTATGTCCGGCTGAATAAAAATCACCGATTATCTCACCTTCAGTTTTGGAGTGCTGTCTAATTGTATACCTATATTGATGCAAGTGTTCCTGAGGTGGAGCTGGGAACGAATCTAGGCGAGCACCCAGAGAAAGCCAGTTAATAGATGTGTGCTGTGATCATTGAATCTCAGGATAGGTCATCAATACCTGATTGGTGTGGGTCTCACACCTGGCAACCCCGCCGATCAGCTATTTACACATGCTGTGGCGCTCCGGTGAGCACTGCAGCCTCCTCAGAGCTTACCAAACATGGTGCCGTCCATTAAATAGTGGGTAGAGATGAGAGAATCGAAGCTGATGCCGTGGAATTTGATCTGAATGTCAGGAAAAATTTGATTTGCACCGAAACTGAATTTCCTCACACTTCGTGGTAACGAATCAGATTTTTTCCTAAAATGTGAGGACATGGAGAAAGGAACTCTGGAAACGAGGGATCACCCACAATGCCATGCATGCAGCCAATCAGCAGCCAGCCAGTAGTGATGAGCGGGAGGTGCCATATTCGATTTCGCGATATTTCGCGAATATTCGAATGAATATTCGTGTTATATTCGTCGAAATCGAATATTCGTAATTATTCCAATTATCGCGAATAATATACGATTTTTTTTTGCGTATTGCGATTATTTATCTTGATAGTATAAGGCAACGTTCCTATGCTAATTGACTATGGCTAGGCTAATATGTGTATTTTACGAAATTTCATGATTTGCTCTAACTTCGTCTCTTAGAATATTACGAATATTCTAAAAGACGAAGTTAGAGCAATATTACGAAATTTCGTAAAATACACATATAGATTGTAATTTAGCTAATATAGTGCTATAATCCCTTTTTTTGCCTCTAAATTTTTTTTGCCTCTTCTGAACTTAAGTTTTGTAAAATATGTACACTTAAAAAATATTACTATAGCAGTATATTAGCTTAAATACAATCTATGTGTATTTTACGAAATTTCGTAATATTGCTCTAACTTCGTCTTTTAGAATATTCGTAATATTCTAAAAGACGAAGTTAGAGCAATATTAAGAACATTTGCAAAAGTCGAAATTGCGATGCGAGTAATATAACACGAAATAATCGCATGAAGATTTCAACTTAGCACTGCTATATTCCATATTCTATATTCCATATTCACTTGAATGGAGCTTAGCCGCGCCCACTCTAGTATATACAAGTCGTGACGTCAGTGGGCGGGCGGCCCGGCGGTAAACAGTGAGAAAGCAGCGGCGCTGCTGGAGCGCCGCTGCCTTCTCAAACAGCTGATCGGCGGGGGTCCCGGGTGTCGGACCCCCGCCGATCAGAAGTTAATTGAAAGTGCAGAACCCCTTTAAAGTATTATAATTCTTCTACTGCAGTTGTTCTTTTTTATACTATATCATAATATATGCTTTTTCCTATGTTTGATCCCCTGGACAGCTCCCTGCAATCAGTCCCCAGAGAAGGTTTTAAAGGTTAGGGTTGACCTGACCATTTGACCACATTTAGCATTTTAAGCAAAGTATTTCTTGCGATCGACTGTAGCTCAGTGACTCCATATTACAACAATCTGCTTTCCAAACCTCACACGTAGTCAATATCTTCCCGCTGCTTCAGCCACCTGAATTACAAGATTTCTAAGTAATTTTGCTAGGAAAAATGGCCACTTAGGCTCATTTCAGCTGGAAATATTCTATTATATCCCAATTAACCCCATTATGGCTCCCATTACCTAGAAATATGGGGACTCTGACAGCAATATTCAGCTTAAAGATACATTGCGTTACTAATGACAGCTTTAAAGGCAAATATTTTTGATTTTTATATGGCGGTTTTTATAGGTGACATATCCGGTAAAGCATAAAAATTGCACATTAGCTGATTTTAATGCAGCTTTTTTTTATGTAATGCATTATACAAGCAGTAGGGATGTGATGAGACTGTTATATATGTTATTAGGACTCTATTGATTATACATTGTACACTTTCTACAAACGTTCCTCAATCCGCCGGTGATATTGATTCGTAACTTGACACATCACTAATTTACTTATCAAAGACAGCTGCCAGTTTGCAGTCACCTGGCACGGCATACAATGAACTGCTTCAGTGTCCATGCAGTACCACCGCTGACCAGCAGGGCATGGATAATTTTAAGGGCTTTCATAAAATAAAGAGGGCTTTATGATTATGTGTGCGGTAGGTTACATTATGTAAGGGCAGAGGGTAGACTATGCCAGTCATTTTGCTGGTTGAAATGTCTCCCTATAGCCCCCACATAGTTGACTATGGCATCTTGAATATTACGATCCGAATTTCAGGATAAATTTGATTTGCCACAAAGCCGAATTTCCTTGTGCTTCATGATAGCGACTCGATTCAACCTGAAATAGTGTAAAAAACAAAAAAAAATCATACATATCTCCACCATTTGCTCGCGATGGGCTGGCCGCCGCCATCTTGATTGTAGATCTCGGCCAAAATCTCATGCATGGTGACGTATGACGTCACCATGCTGGCGTGATGACGTCATACAGCGCTATGCGAGATTTTTTGCAAGATCTTCAAGCAAGATAGCGGCGGCCAGCCTGTCGTGAGCAAATGGAGGCGGTAAAATTACATTTTTTTAATGTTAATTTTACACTGTATTAAAGGGGTTGTCTCATCATAGACAAATGGGGCATATCGCTAGGATATTCCCCTAATGTCTTATAGGTGCAGGTCCCACCGCTGAGACCCACACCTATATCGAGAACGGAGCCCCGCAAGGTAGTGGCTGGAGGACTCCGGTCCGGCCACCACCAAGCCGGCTCCCCATAGAAGTGAATGGGAGCGTAACACGCATGCGAGGTCCCCGCTTCCATTCATTTCTTTGGGGCCGACGGGAATAGCCGAGCCAGAGCTCGGCTATTTTCGCCGGCCCCTCAGAAAATTAATGGAGGCCGGCTGCGCATGCGCAGTGCGCCCTCTTGCACTTGCAGGGCTCCGTTCTTGATATAAGTGCGAGTCCCAGTGGGATCTGATGGGTACAATGATGGGGAGGGGCTGCCTATCATTGCACCCGCTACTTTAAAAAAAATGCACTGAAAATTTGATTTGGCTGTAAAATTCGCCGAAGTAGCGAAATCAAATTTTCCAAAACTTCGCTCATCTCTAAATATTACTAACTTCCAGGAAAAAAATACTGTGATGTGGGTCTAGAGCTTAGTTTGTGTGTTTGGGGGCTTATCTTTAATTGGTTTACCACATACCAAAATTATATAAAAATATAGAATCCTCTATTTTGCAGCGTAATTTATGTTTTGTACCTAATGAGATTTACCGGTACTTTGTTCCTTTATAAAATTTAAAATAAAATAAAAGAGGTCTCCTCCTTAATCTCCTGCCACTCCCACTATGATGCTTATGGGTGCTTCCCAATCCCTCTCCATACAGGAATTGACCCTTAAAAAAAAATTAAAAAAAAGTAATTTTGCTGGTCGGACAACCACTATATCTCTTTGCCTAGAGGACTTTCCTCCTTTTCTGTGTGTGGGTAGTAATTCATCATGTACCTGCATCTCTTAGGAGACATTGCAATTAGCTCTTTTTAACCCCTTTCCTCCCCTGCATAGAAAATAGTCCCTCGCATATATACATATGTGCCCCCACATTTTCCTTCTTCACTGATATAGCGATATATTTCAACAAATTTAGTAGTAGGCATGAATGAATAAAATGAAAGTTGTCTTCAACCTGCTTCTCTATGAGTTTGCAATGCAGGAACTGAGGAGAGTAGAAAGGAGCAGGGAAGCTACTGGGCATGTTATTCCACCTCTGAATGAAGGAGGAGGTGGACCATAAGGATAACCAGCAGTTGGCGCTACAAGAGAGAAAAATGTAATGTACATTAAAAAAACTGATATTTTTATTGAATGTATATAATATGACACTACTATTTCATTTGAAATGCTGTATTCATTGAATAGTAATACTTTTCGTGGGATAAGCCCTTTTTGTGAGGCTATGGTCTATACATAGAAAAAAATATATTCCATAGCATGTAGAAAAGCACAGAAAAAGATTGTGGAAGGTAGGCATTTTGGATGGTTGTCTCAAAGAGGCTTCCCAGTTTTCCTACTCAAACAATAACTCTGAGGATAGAATTCTGTATGACCGGTGCTCCTTATGTTTAATCAAAACATTGCATCTTAAGCCTCATTCACACGTCAGTAGTTTGGTCAGTGATTTCCATACAGGATTTTGAGCCAAAACCATGATTCGAGCCCTCACAGAGATAAGGTAGAAGGGAAAGATCTGCCCCTGTTCTGTTTAGAGCCGCACCTGGTTTTGGCTCACAGTCACTGATGGAAATCGCTGACCGAACACTGACGTGTGAATGAGGCATTAGGTAAGAGATACCCTTTAAAAAAAACTTCAAAAGGAAGAAAAAAATCTTGATCTAGATAAAACGTTTACTCTATTGAGTTTTGAAATGAGTCAGTATTAGGGTTGAGCGAACACCTCGAAGTTCGCCGGGTTCGGCCGAACTTCGGGTCAAAGTTCAGGTTCGGGACCCGAACTTGATCCCGAACCCAAATTCTAATAAAGTCAATTAGGACCCGATTTTTGGGGCACTAAAATGGCTCTAAAGCAGGCATGTCCAAACTGCGGCCCTCCAGCTGTTGCAAAACTACAACTCCCAGCATTCCCTAATAGCTGTAAGCTATCCAGGCATGCTGGGATTTGTAGTTTTGGAACAGCTGGAGGGCCGCAGTTTGGACATGCCTGCTCTAAAGTCAAAGAAAGGGCTAGAGGGCTACAAAAGGAAGCAAATTAGGGGTAAGAGCAGGACAATTGCCCTGCAAACAAATGTGGATAGGGAAATGAATTAAAATAACATAGAATAAAAAAAAGTAAAAGATAATGATCTTGAACTAGGAGGCGGAGGACAAAGTAGAGTAGGAGATTTAGGAGGCGGTTGACGTGGCAGTGTAGGTGGAAGCGGTGGTGGAGAAGGAGGAGGTAGCCAACACTATTTGTGTATATATATTTTTTATTTTATTTATTTTATAAATTTGGGAAGACCCCAAAACATTGGGAAATAAAAAAGAAAACAGTATAACAATGGAGTATAACAATGGCTGGGTGCGGCCGGTATACTATTCTGCAAGAGGTACGGACAAGTCCTGCGAGATCAATGCCTCATTCATTTTAATGAAAGTGAGCTTGTCCACATTGGCTGTGGACAGGTGGCTGCGCTTGTCAGTGATGCTAAGCACACGTTCAGATAATACATTGGCTGCAGGGCAGGCCAGCACCTCCAAGACGTAAAGGGCAAGCTCAGGCCATGTGCCCAATTTGGAGACCCAGAAGTTAAATGGGGCAGACCCGTCATTCAGTATGTGTAGGCGTGTACACACATACTGCTCCACCATGTTGCTGAAATGCTGCCTCCTGCTAAGACGTTCCATATCAGATGGTGGTGCTGGTTGTTGTGGCGTGCTGACAAAGCTTTTCCACATTTCAGCCATGCTAACCCTTCCTTCTGAGGTGCTGGCGGTGCCCCAGCTGCGTTGGCGACCTCTTCCTCGTCCTCTGCCTTCGCCTTGTGCTTCCACTGAACCCCCGGTGTCAGGTGCAAATGCCATCAGCAGCGTGTCTACCAGCGTGCGCTTGTACCCGCGCATCTTCCGATCACGCTCCAGTGACGGAATTAAGGACAGCACATTCTCCTTGTAGCGGGGATCCAGCAGGGTGGCAAACCAGTAATCACCACTGGTTAGAATGTGGGCAACTCAGCGGTAGTTGCGCAGACACTGCAGCATGTAATCGCTCATGTGTGCTAGGCTGCCCAGAGGCAACGACAAGCTGTTCTCTGTGGGAGGTGTATCGTCTGTGTCCTCTGTATCCCCCCAGCCACGCTCCAGTGATGCCCATGAGCTGCTTTGGGTGCCACCCTGCTGTGAACACGGTTCCTCCTCATCATCATCCTCATCCTCCAGAACTGTGCCATGGCTGGACCACATCCTCTTTAATCATGCTTACCAAAGTCACCAATGACCTACTGACAGCCAAAACCAAGAAACAATACTCTGTCCTCCTTCTCCTTGACCTGTCCTCTGCCTTCGACACTGTTGACCACTCCATTCTGTTGCAAACTCTCTCATGTCTTGGCATCACTGACCTGGCCCTCTCCTGGATCACATCATACCTCACAGACCGGACGTTTAGCGTCTCCCACTCTCCCACCCACATCATCTTCCACCCACTCTTCACCCCTGCCCCCCTTGCCAGTCTGCAAACTGCACAAAGACGCAGCAGTTGGCACCTGTGTTTCGTCATCATCAGAGATGTGCTGCGGTGGTCCTCCCATGTCCACATCCTGAAACATAAGTGGTTGGGCATCAGTGCACTCAATCTCTTCCACTTCTGGAGCAGGGCTACCGTATGTGGACGGCCCTCAGAAACCCTGCCAGCAGAGTCATCAAAAAGCATAAAAGACTGCTGCATGACTAGGGCTTAGATTGCTTGGCTGATTTGCAAGGGGGTGAGGTGAAAGACAGATGCCTATGGGCTGCAGGTGTCAATTCTGCGCTTTCAGCAGGGGACCGGGTGGGAGACAATGTGAAGGAACTGGAGCACTGTCAGCCACCCAATAAACTAACGCCTCTACTTGTTCTGGCCTCACCAACCCCAGAACCACCACAACCAGGGCCAACTCTCCTCATTCTCTGAGGTCACCCACTGAACTAACAGACGGATTAACTATATCAATTTCCCCGTCACGTGTGCACTGCAGGTGTACCTCATGCAATAAATGGGTATATGACGTGCACCTAACTGCCAGATTTATGATTAGCTTTCTGTGTCAGGGGTGCAAATATGGAGTATTGCACCCACAAAAAAAATCACACTAACACTGGCCTCACTTCAGCTGCCTGCTTTCTGTCCCTGCACTACTCAGAGCTGATGGGCGGTGTTACACGTGATCCAGCTTATATAGAGGCTGGGTCACATGATGCACCGGCCAATCACAGCCATGCCATTAGTAGGCATGGCTTCTAAGGGCACACAGCTTAAAAGCTTGTTGATTGGCTGCTCTACAGCCTTTTAACAAGCTTTATCAAATGCCCGAACATCAAACTCGAACCCAAACTTTTCCGGCAAACTTCGGGTTCGGGTCTGGGTACTTTACAGTTCGGGTTCGTTCAACACTAGTCAGTATTTTACTCCACTTGGTGTATTAGATAGCCTCTGATCTGAATATACACAAGATGGGCCTAAAGAAGAGTAAGAGCTAGAACAATAAATGATTTAATCCTAAGAGCTATAATGGCAAACTCAAGATTTTAGTGAAGGTAAATTTTCTAAGCTACACCTTGGTCACCAAGATATTTCGAAACACAGATGAATGTTTAGCAACAAGCATCATAAAGTAGTGCTTTATATATAGTAAAAAAGCAGGGCAACTGATAGGCTGAGTCTGCTTGAGCAGCAGCCACTGTTTGTGGGCATTTGGACAGAGGATGTCCAGTTGGATCAACCCATTTAAAATTAGAGAAACGGTAGTTTAATCCTTGATGGACAGTGATATAGTCAATGCCTTTCAAAGAGACAGCTAACACCCCACTGCCCGACACTCAGTGATTGAGAATTTGGTCTTTTGTGGTCAGTGGTCCATTCAGCATTCTGTCACCGTGGTGATCAGATGGGAAGGTTTTGGGACTGTGGTGGTCTAGAACCTGTTGGAGGTGAGCAAATATCTTAAAATCTACTTTTCTGATGGTCCAATGGACAGATTCCATACAGTTTGTCCTAAACCACTTTATGTCTCAGAAATGTTTCAGGATTCTCTTGAGCCCCATATTCTTTGTAGAGACAGCGCTAGAGTCATTTTTGCCAACTCTTGGTTTCCACCAATGCATTAATAAACATGTAGCTCGAACAAAGAACATGGTACACATGATGTACAGAAAGGTAATTCTACGGGAGTATAGGTCTGGAATAAGTTTCTTTCTATTGTACCTTGCCGATCGGTCTCAGTTTGCTGGTTATGAGATTCCGGTGGATACAAAACTTGGAACCTTTAGCTAGAGACTTTGCCAATACTGAGTGCTTATGGCCACTCTTCCAGGCTAATCTCTAACTCCAGAAGTGGATGGTGGACATCTGGCTATGATCCAGGGAAATATATTTATCAAAAATGATCTCTATCAGAAAAAAATAGAAGGTAAAAGTTTCTCTACTACATGTGTTGGTTGACTAGAGATGAGCGAACTTTTCAAAAATTTGATTAGGATGCCAATTTTTTTTTAGAATAAATTTTTCACAAAGCGCATTAAATCAGCTATACTGGGGCCTGCAGGGAGAGTGTATCTTGATGTACATCACTGTGCATAGCGAGTCCTTTCTGGAAGTGAAAAGTGAAAGTTATTTTGACAGGCAGGTGGGCACCCCAAGAACAGTAGAACTAGACAGCTTATTCACCACAATTTGAGAATCAAGGCCTAATCGAATTGCTTATCTATTAAACAAGGTGGAGACCTCAATGACAGTGGAACTAGACAATTTATTCATCCCAATTTGAGAATCAAGGCCTACTGTAATTGAATTTCTTATCTATTAAACAAGGTGGACACCGTAATAACAGTAAAATTAAAGAGCGTATTCACCCCAATTTGAGAATCAAGGCCTAATAGAAATGCTTATCTATTAAAGAAGGAGGACATTGTTCAATTAGATAGCTCTGTGTCTTACACAGAGATGGCTGCAAACTGCTCTGTCTCGTATGGATCCCTTTACCTTCACATTACAGTCCCTGCACTGTCCCTGCAGTCTCCCTATGCTCTAACTATGCTCCACCTACAGTGTGTAAGAACTCTCCCTACACTGTCCCTGCACTCTCCCTATCCAATATTCCACAATTAAAAGCTTTGAGCAACACCTTTCCTAGCACTTGTCACATCTCTATCTTTGCTGAGCTCACAGTGAAATTAAAGAAAAAAAATTTACTCTAAAATTTGTGTCCTCAGATTTGCTGTTTTGAACAAAGGAAAAGGTCATTTTAGATGTTGTCGTCGGGACATTGGCCAAGTTTCTTCTAGGTCATGTCACAAGAACATTTTGTTGCAGTGGAAATGCCCTGGTAAACACGTGTGAAACAGTAGATGTATATGCTTACCTATATAGCCAGAGTCTGCACAGATAAATTTAGCAGGACCCTTGGGTGAATAATTTATATAAAGGAAGTCATTTAGATTTTTTTTTTTTATGTGACCTGATATGTCCTCCTGTCCTGGATAAATAATTAATTGATGACAACATTATTGTCGGCCTTCACTAGAGTCCTGTAAACAGCTCTGGATTACTGTTGGTCATAGACGCCTGGTGGCTTGCCAGCTTATCTTTCCTTTCATATCCTTGGCTTCCTATCATAAGCATTATGAGCCAACTTTTTTCTACAAGAGTATATACTAATCAATGATTCTCATAAAAACAAGAATGTTTCAGAGACCCTAATAACAAGCAAAGTAGGAATCAGCCATGTCTATCTTTATAGGCTCAGTGCACTTTTGGAACCATGTATTTTTGCTTCTACGTGTCTAAAATAATAAAAAAAAACATTTGCAAATAGGTTAAAATTAGATATAGATTAGATATTTCCTATATGTTACAGGTTGCAAACAAACCCTGCGTGTATTACAATCCTAATACACACACAGCTTCCTACTTTTCTCCTTCTACAGTCTGTAGGTCAGTATCACAGTAGTGTAGCTATAGGGGGCGCAAAGGTAAAGGTGGTCATCTAGAGTAGAGAAATGTTGGCTGAATTGGCCAATTTTAGTAGCACTGGCCAACCATCTAATGAGTATAGGTGTCCCAACTCTTTCCCCCAACTTTCGTCATTGGGGTACAGAGGGATCGGGCATGTTGGACGTTATCCTTTTACTCCAAAGGTTGCTAAGCCATCACCAGTGGTGTCTTGGAGTATCTCATTCCCTTCTTCATATTGAGTACATATACCCACTTTTCCAAGATGAGCATGCATGTGTATGGGGGGGAATCGGAAGGCACAGCTGTCAGTGGAATGAGCATTTGGTTGATGACTATCTAAAGTTTATGGCCAGCTTTAGTGTCATACCTGGGCCCTGGGGCCACAAAGGGCACTCTACCTAATGTCCTTAATCGCTATGTACACCTGTGTACAATTATTTTTTATTATTATTTATTTTGAGCTAAAAAAAATTTTTTCAATTGGTCTTTATTAACAATATGGAACCTGTCACAGGGAGCCGGAGGCGTGCTCTTGATTCGCAGCTCCGCCGGCATCCCGCGCATACGGCAGAGGGAGGAAGCGGTCGGCGTACTCGTCTCCATGGGGACCAGGGGGGCGGGGATGACCTGGCTGGGCACGCCTCCTCAGTGTGGCCAGTGTCCTCCGTCCCCTAGCCAACGAGTAGCAGGGGATCTATCTGAGCGCCGATGTTAATGAATCGGCACTCAGCTGTGTTATCAGCAATCAGCGTCACGTGACGCTGGCCACGTCACGTGACTCACCTGTAGGGGTTATTTAAACAGGCAGCCTGCTGGTCTTGCTGCCCTCACCAGCATTTTGTATTGCGCCTTTCTGTGTGTGTTTGGACCTTGGCTCTGTTTTTGACCTCGACCTTGTGACCCCCCTGGAATTGACGTGACCTCTTGGCTTCTGACTCCGGATTGTGTTTTGACCTTGTTATTTTATTGCTCCCTGTGTCCCTTTGTGACCTTCTAGCTTTGACCTTCGGTTTCCTGACTCTGCTACGGTACTTCTTTATCTTCTTAGGCCCCTGCACGTGTCTAAGCGAGGGACTGCCACCAAGTTGTATGCCGTCGGTTAGGACGGGCCATGCAAGTAGGCAGAGACAGAGGTGGGGTGGAGTTTAGGGCTGCACTTATCCCTACCCGCTGTCGTGAGAGGAACCCTTTTTTCTGGACAGAGCTGAGATGCTCTACTAGATTCTTTAGTATTTTCCGTCATCTGAGGAGCAGATGGGCTCCTTATCTCTGCCGACTGACATTATAAACACTCATCAAAGATCAATCCTTATCTTAATGATAAGAATGTTGCTTAAATGAGTGTTTATGACTTCTTAGTAGCCTAGAGAAGAAGGTTATTAGATGACAGCACAAAGTGAAAGTGAAAGTACCATTCACACAGTTAGAAAAACACTTAACCCTTTGTGAAGGAACAGCTCAATATTTTTTAAAAAGGCCAATTAAAAATATGATTTTTAGCCCAAAATAAGCGAAATACAGTCATAAACAAAAATTGCTTCCAAAGGTGTACATAGCCTTTAAAATAACATATTTTTTGACCAAAAGTTTTAAGTTACACCACCTGATCCTACTAACTAGAGGGAGTAAAGTAACATGGGATCTGACTACACACAGCCTGTTTGTAGTCTGTTACCATGGAAACACATAGGATTGCAAACGAGCTGTATACACAAAACAGTAAGAGAATTTAAATTACGTCTTAATTTTTTTTATCTTAAATTAATCAGAGCAACGCAAATTAGAGCAGACAAATGAAATCTATCGAGATAAGGCTGAAGAGAGGAGCCAATAGTCTATATGTATGGCATAGTAAATAATCTTCACAGACTATGCCCCAATATGACAAACATATCAGATCACAAACTGGCAGCTCCATCCACGTTTCTGGCACCGGTTCCTGCCTTTGTGATGTTTATATTTATCCAAGTGTGCCTTTGTGAAAACACTCCAGAAATGACGCCAACGTGTTTTCAGGGGAAGTGTTGTATCTGCTGCAAGAAGCCATGTTATTTTATTTTTCGGCCGACTCCTCAGTTGTGAAAACATGCTGTTCTTGCTATAGGAAAGCAGCGATATCTATTTTAACCTTTCTCTGCAATCTGTATGGTTTTATGATGAGCAGCCAAAACCCTGGTATGATATCAAAGAAAGATATTATGTAACCTTAAGCTGCGCGCAAACAGCAAATGGTAAAGCAGACGCGCCGCAGCAGACTGCAGGAAATCCGTCGTGAGCGCTTCTGTGGGTATTCGCCAACCTGTGGCCATGTTCAATTTTGTAGCCGTGATTGGTCTATTTGTGAGAGAGACTTAGGTAATTGTCCAACTGTGATTATTGACCAGAGACAGGTGCACTTGTATAAAAGTGGGCTCGGAGGTGAATTGATGTAAAAAAAAAAAAAAATCAGCAAACTCAATTTTAAAGTACAACTAAACCGGCGAGAATAATAACATGTGATGGCAGGTAGTAAACGGCGTAAGAAATCTATTTAGAGCTGGTGCTTATTATACAGAGACGGTGTATTAAGGATGCCCCCGACATGGGTAAAGTGAGCCATGGCCACTGCATAAGTCTTATATAGTGTCTCTCTATGGCACCATATTATGGGGCAATTCTTAAAGGGTTTGTCTCACAAAAAAATATTCTACATTATTTATACTTATTACAAAGATGGTAGTTAAATTTAGTAGATGTAATGTTCACATGCAGCAATGGCTGTGGAGGAAGGAAGCAGAAATAATGTAAATGTAGAAAAATGTAATAAAAAACATTTAAGCGTACTTTCATATTAACGTTTTTCTTTTCCGACACTGAGTTCCATCAAAAGGGCTCAATACCAGAAAATAACTGATCAGGCATATCCCCATGCATTCTGAATGGAGAGCAATCTGTTCATGACGCATCAGGATGTCTTCAGTTTAGTCATTTTGACTGATCAGGCAAAAGAGAAAACCGTAGCATGCTCCGGTTTTATCCCTGGCGAAAAAAAACTGAAGACTTGCCTGAATGCCGGCATTTTTTTCCATAGGAATGTATAAGTGCCGGATCCAGCATTCAAAATACTGCGCATGCATGCGCAGACCGAAAAAAAGGTGAAAAAAATAAATGCCGGATCCGTTTTGCCGGATGACACCGGAAAGACGGATCCGGCATTTCAATGCATTTTTTTGACTGATCAGGCATTTTTAAGACTGATCAGGATCCTCATCAGTCTTACTAATGCCATCAGTTGGCATACGTTTTGCCGGATCACTCTTCCGCAAGTGTGAAAGTAGCCTAAAGTTTTTTTTTTCCCCAGCACTTGAATCCTTATGGCCTATCCTGAGGATAGGTAATCAATATCTGATCGGTGGGGGTCCGACTCTCAACACCCCAACTGATCAGCTGTTTGAACCTTTCCCTAGGCTACTGACGTCACGTTGCAGCTCAGTCTCATTCAAGTAAATAGGCCTGGAATTCAATACCAAGCAATGGCCTATCCTGAGGCGTGAGGATATTTTATTAATGTTCTACTCCCAGAAAACCGCTTTAAATGTATTTTATCTCCTGGAAAATCATCAAACCAGAACAAACCTTGTAACCCTAGTCATATTGAATGATAAGGCTGAGTTCACATCACCGTTTAGCTTTTCGTTCTTCTGATCCTTCAGAAAAAGAGAGAGAGAGAGAAAAAAAAACAGGATCCTGTAAAAAAAACGGATCCTGTTGCATCAGTTGCCATCCGTTTGAAGCCATTTCTGTCTGAGGCTACTTTCACACTAGTGTTTTTGCTAGATCCGGTAGGGTTCAGCAAAAACACTTCCGTTACTGATAATACAACCGTCTGCATTCGTTATGAACGGATCCGGTTGTATTATCTTTAACATAGCCAAGACGGATCCGTCCCCATTGACTTGCATTGGGGGTCATGCCGGATCAGTCTTGCTTCGCATCCCAGGACGGAAAACAAAATACAACAAGTTGCAGTTTGCTCTCCGGGATGGGAACGCAACTAAACGGAACGGAATGCATTTTGGAGCGATCCGTTCTATTTAGTTCAGTTTTGTCCCCATTGACAATGAATGGGGACAAAACTGAAGCGTTTTTTCCGGTATTGAGCCCCTATGACGGATCTCAATACCAGAGAACTAAAACGCTAGTGTGAAAGTAGCCTGAGATGTGTTTCTTTTAAGACGGAAAAAAAAGTACTGCATGCAGGACTTTTTTTTTTTTTATCTATGAAAAACGTATCTCAGACGGAAATGGCTCAAAGGGTTAACAACTGATGCAACATGTTCCTTTTTTTTTTTTTTTTTCCTCTCTCGTTTCTTCTGACGGATCGGATGAACGGAAAGCTAAACGGTGATGTGAATGCATCCTAACACTGTTATTTTTTTCTGTTTGTTGCCTTTCCCAAAAAGCCTTAGTCACACATGGTGGATCAGTCGCAGCTTTCACTGTCTAACCATCACAACTTACTACCTGTCCACAGAATAGGCCTGTGATGGCTAACCTCCGGCACTCCAGTGGTAAAAAAATACAACTCCCAAGATGTACCCTTGCTTGACTGGTCTCAGAACTCCATAAAAAAAGAAAAGGAGCATGCTGGGAGTCGTAGTTTCACCACAGCTGGAGTGCCGGAGGTTAGCCATCACTGGAATAGGTAATACTGTAAGCGTTTGATTGCTGGAGATCCCACCACTTGGATCTCCACCGATCACGAGAACAGTAGTTCCACGTCCAACGTCTAAATGGAGTGGTGGTCAGACATGCTCAGTACTTCTGCATGGGACTGCTGGACAGTGTTATACTCGGCTGTTTCCATCAGTACCATAGACATTGAGAGTGCGCATGTGTGATGTGAAGCTATCTATAATAATGGTGTCGTGGTGGATGAGTCTTTGGACCTCCTTTATGCACCTTGAGATAGGTTCAACTGCTACTCCTATACGCCATATAACTACGCTGCAAGAATATGGGCTTATTGATTTTACTAATGACTTTCTACCTAATGTTTTCAGCGTTTTCCCCTATTTTGTGTTTTTATGTTAATTTTATTTATATCGTTTCCAATTTTAAGGTCAAGGATTCTGCATCTGACACCCTCAAAGATTTCCACCTGTTTTATCTGTGAGCTTGCTCAAGACAAATTCCCTTGGAGATGAAAATTTGACTTCATTAAGTGTCTAGGTATATATCCCAAATGTCCTCTGCTTCTGTATACTCTAGATTACTCTACACTGCTCTCAGTGATCACTTCAGAATTATCCCAGCGGGATTCCACGAAATTCTCATGGCTGGGCAGAATTAACATCACAGTGAGGAGAAAAAGTAAATACTTACCATGTACAGCGAAAAGAAAGGAAATATTGAACACAGCGATCATTATGCCCAGCATAACAGCCCCATGCCAGCTTGTGCCGCCTCATGCCAGTATAAGAGTCCCAGCACAACGGCCTCTTTCTGACGGGTAACACATTAAAGTGCTAAGTTAACGGTTTCACCTATTGCCTTGTGGATGGGCGGCCTTTGTGCTGTAACTAATGATGTAGCCTGTGGCTTCCTAATTACTGAGCGGGGCACCAAGCGTCAGCAATTTCCATTCACCAGTGAAGCATCTTGCATTGTGAGGCCCCACAAATCACGTCTTTATGGTAGGAATGTGCTAGTTAGTAGGTTATTACTTCCCCTTAGACCCGCTGGTTTCCTATGGTCACTCCAGATTCATTCTACAATCAAAAATATCTTGGTTGATTATTTGGCTGTCTGAGAAATTCTGTGGTGGAGAAATTATATAGAAAGCTCTACAGAATTCTTACAATAAATATAAAGAACAGTGAAATATTGGGTTTATGAGATTCGCAGAAGTCCAATTATTTGAAGCTATGTATTTCACCTTTTTAAGGACTCATGCACACGACAGTATTTTTTTGCGGTCCGCAAAAAGGGGGTCCATTGTTCCATGATCCGTGTCCGTTTTTGTTTCCGTGTGTCTTCCTTTATTTTTGGAGGATCTCCAGACATGAAGGAAAGTAAAAAAAAATCTAAGTCAAGTTTGCCATGCAAATGATAGGAAAAAAACGGGCACGGATGACAATCTTGTGTGCCTCCGCGTTTTTTCACGGACCCATTGACTTGAATGGGTCCGCGAACTGTTTTCCGTGAAAAAAATAGGACAGGTTATATTTTTTTGACAGCTGAAACCACGGATCACGGACGTGGATGACAAACGGTGCATTAGCCGAGTTTTCAACGGACCCATTGAAAGTCAATGGGTCCGCAGAAAATCACGAAAAACAGAACAACGGACACGGAATGAAGCAACGGTCATGTGCATGAGGCCTAAGACTCAACCCTGGTATGAGATTGGAAAAACATGATTGTATTCTTCCAAAAGCAAACAGCTCTTGTCTTTAGAGTGGCACTGTTTCTGGAGAAAAGTGGCCATGTTTTTCTATATAACCCCTCTAACCCTAACACCTCTTTAAAAAAGGGGTGTCCCATGACTAGATCTTCTTGGGGCACCACTCTAGCTACCAATCAGCTAGAACTTATAAGAACAGCTCTTTCTCGTACGTATATAACATGGTTGGCAATTCATTCAATATATGGCTAGATGTTTGCACTAGGGGTTGGGGTTAGCAAACCAAGACCCCTGCTGAACAGTTGATCTCCAGGCTGGCTTTGATGTACAAAGGGGTTGTCTCATGATTAACACTAAGAATGAGCGAATCAATTCATCAGCAAGAGTTCTTCACCTGTGAAGGGCTGTCCCTGAAGGCGAAGAAGCACCCACCTGCTGCTTGATTTACAGGCCTGGACATCTCGCCAGGCCCAGACAATCTTGCACCTGTGGCACTGCTCCACGTTGCAGCACAAGGGCAGAGGCTCTGCTTTCGATACCAGTGTAGGAACTGTTCATGCACTGCTGTCTGGAAGTGTAGGTTCCACTGTCTGCACTTATGTTTCTACTCAGAGCAGCGGTGCAGGCAGGATATTGTCAAAGCCAGGCAAGATATCCAGCCCTGTCAATAAAGGAGCAGGTGGGTGCTTCTTCATCTGTGGGGACAGCCCCTCACAGATGAAGAACTCTTACTGATGAGAGAAAATCAATTTGTTAAAATCAATTTGCTTATCCCTAATCAAGTCCTTCTTGGGACCCTACTCAATTAGCTACAACTCAGAAGAGCTGCTCTTGAAGACCTGGCCTATACATATATTACATGGGCAGGAAATAATTCAATATATGGCTACACGTGAGTTCCCCAGATGTTTGCCAGAGGTTAGAGAAGCCAGATCGCTAGACTGGCTCCGATGTACAAAGGGGTTGTCTCATGATTGAGACCTTCTTGGGACCCCACTCTATGAGTTAGAGCTCACAAGGGCTGCTCTTTCTAGTAAGTATATTACATGACTGTCCATTTTTCAATATAGCTAGATGTGGGTTCCGCAAAAATAGCAGGTGATTGTCAGGGTTAAGCAAAGCCAGGCCCATGTTCATCAGCTGATCACGAGGCTTGCTTAAATTTTCAAAGGGGTTGTCTTTGTGATACCCACACTTTAAACTGAATATATTTAAGTCATCATTGTTATTGGCTGTTTAATCTAGCATAATGTTGGTCAGTCTTACAAACAACACGACGGGCGATTAATCAGCCGCATTTTGGCCAATTATAAGCGTAAGTGTATTGCCAACTTTAGATCACCACAGAACCCTATGGTGATAGAAGTTAGGTTAGGTTAGGCGATTTAACTATGGGGGTCCTGATCTAGTAGCTTTATATGTATATATGATAAAAGGCAGAAGTATTATAGCACAAGGCCTTACAATGAATATAGTTTTTTTTAGGCAGGAAGACCAATCCTGTATAGAGACTTACTGGAAGTACTCCATGTTGGAGACTTATTGCCAATGCTCTATTGGAAACGAATATGCAAATCTTGAGATTTTAGAAAGGAATATAGCCAGACTAGATAAAATAGTTATATTCCTTTGCAGGGGCGGACTGGGAACTTAAAGTAGCCCTGGAAAAAAGCATAAAAGTGGTCGCTTGCTATAGGCGAATCCAGATTGACAGAAGACTAGGGAACAGAAGTTGGCAGAGACAACAGAAGTAGCAAAGGGCCAGCAATACTGTAGTACTGCACAAACCATCGCCCCAGCAGAACAAAATGTACTGTAGCACAAAATGCTACTTCAGCAGAACCAAATACCACAGTGCAGCACAAAATACTGCCCCAGCAGAACCATATACCACAGTGCAGTCCAAAACACTTCCACCCGTACAACAGTATTCAACTGTATCCTGTGGATGCATAAGTAAATGATGCTCCTAGCATAAATCAATGCTCAAAGCATCAGATCATTGTGTACCCAGCTGGTGGCCATGAGTAGTGATGAGCGGCAGGGGCTATATTCATATTTGCGATATTTCATGAATATTTTGTAGAATCTTTGTCATATATTCGCGAATTTCGAGAATGCTAGATTATTTTATTGAATGCGAAAAATCAGCAATGTAAAAATCGCGTATTGCGAATTCGTAATTCGAAATGCAGGCGTGCGTCACTTTGGCTACATTTTCCAAGCTGCTAGAAGTTTACTGAGACTGGAGAACATGGTTGGCACGGCAGAACATTACAATAGCTTTATATGCAGATAGAGCCAAGTGCTTCAATATATTCACGATTGCGCTAATCGGCAGCGATTAGAATATTTTTTCACACTATGTGCAACTTCACATTTTATCAGGTCTGACTACAGATTACTGATTGGTGCACTAAGTATTGTTGTGAACTTGTCATTGCTTTCTTTTCATTGGCCCACAAGCAAGAAGCAGAGAGGAATCATGTGTTCAGATCAAAAACAATGCTGAATATTCGATAGAACGAATACATAGCACTATATTCTAAACACTCGTGAATTCTCGGAGTGAAGATATTTGCGATAAAAATTTGTTATTCGAATATTCGTGCTCAACACTAGCCATGAGGAGGGCAAAGAATTTTCCTGTGGGGGTCTATGGCCAGTCCGCTCCTGTTCCCTTGTCAAATCCCAAGGCTTGTTGGAAAGTCAGCTCTTGACTCGTAGGGAGCCACTTTTAATAGGTAGCACTGGCAAGATCATTCTTTCTTGGGAGATACCTCTGAGGGCTTGAGTTTTAACAAAGTGGTGAAATGCTTATGCAAGGAATTTCCAGGAGAGGCGTAGGCGATATGTAGTGGTGAGAAAGTGAAGCAGTAGAGTAGATATGCAAAGTACTGTAGCATAGTACCGTAGATAGGCAAAGCTGTGCATCTGGTGCCACCAGCTGGAAGATTACTATCCTATAAGTCCGTATTCAACCATTTAAACAGGCCTTGAAGCATAATTTAGGATTATAACGAAGCCAGTACTTCATCTGCAGAAAGCTGTTTAGAACTATGTGGTGGTGAGCTTGATTTTTTTTGGTTTGGAATATCTGCAGATTAGTCAGCAGATATACAGAAGAGCTAGGTTAAGTGGTTTTGTTGTGGGTTACCATTTGGCAATTAGGCAGCCAGTGAGGGCACTGGCAGTGAGAAGCAGTAGAAGACTGGATGGAGAGGTCTAGTAGCCGAGCAGCTGTATTTAGGTTGACCTGGAGAGACTTTCACACAGTTCTGTGCAACCAATGATCTGTTTACTCATTATCTTCATCACTTATTATACCTAATGAATCCAAACATTCTTCTGCCATTGAAACAAGCTTGAGGATCATGGTCTCTATGGTCCTCCCGAAAACCTTAAATGGCCAAGGTGTTGCTTGTGAATAAACGTAGATCACATAATTAGCTACAAAAGCTAGAAATCCATTTAAAAACAGTTCAAAATGTAAGTGGAAGTTTTCTACGTCACATCACTGAACATATCTCTGATACAGATAAAAAGACCATCCATGCATCAGGAGTTTCCAAATACTTTTATTGAGGACACATGGTAGGAATATTAATGATTGGCTCCCATTTCTATAACATACAGAATATTGCTAGATTAAAGAGCGGAGGTAATAGGGGGACCCTACTCCTTAAAGGGAAACTGCCATCAATTTTTTTTTATCACATATCAGCCCTTATGTGACTATTGAAAGATTTTTTTTTACATAAATTAAGCAGATTGTTTTCTGGATATCACATTTTGAAGTCACTCCATGTATTCTACTTCCTGTCCTGTATCTTAAACTTCCTCTTTGTTTGGACAGAAAACAACTTCGCTTTAGGGCCCCTTTACATTGCTCCACTTCTGACAATTACCTGCTCGTCAGAAGAGACCGCTGCCTTTACATGTAGCAATTTCTTCCAATTTGTTTCACACGTTCACCGGGTAATCGGCGGCACTTTTACGCCGCCAGATTATTGCTAATGAGTATTTGTACAAACTCTCATTAGCAATAATCTGCCCAAACTTTGTGCAGTCTAAAGGGGCCTTAAAGGTGGATTTATACGGCCTGATGAGCAGCAGATTGTCGGGAAGGAAGCAGTCGGCTGCTCATTAAGTGGAGGACTAGGGATGGCGATTACGATCGCTCATCCTCATACAGCTGCATTGTTTCTGGCCAGCAGATCTTTGTTTAAACATCTGATCACCAGAAAATATAATTTAGGTGCCTGCATGAACGACAGGATCACCCAAAGAACGAACTCATTCATGGGGTGATAGGCTGGACCTTTAGATGGGCAGATTGTCGGGAATGAGCGTTCACAGGAATGTTCGTTCCCAATAATCTGCACATCTAAAGCCATCTAACTCTCTCTCTCCGACCAGAGAGGGAAGAGGGTTGAGCGGCTCAATGAGGGCATCACACATTTCTTAATGCTCTTCTGTGGGCATCTTTATCGAGTGTTATCAAGAGAACAATAAAACTATTATAGTAAGGATAATCCTTCAGATAGCATCTTACCTAACAGCAGCAGTATGCTCAAAATGGGTTCGCTGTGTGTATCGGAGTTTAATCTTTTTCTGCTGACCGCTACAGAAGAACAAGATTTTGTATTTTATTTTTAATGGCATAGCACTGCTGAAGTGAAAAAAAAAACTAGCAAATTTTTTTAAAATTTAATAGTTTTCTATGAATATTGAGTTAAAAAAATAAATAAATAACCCGTACTGATGGAAGCGTCCCTTTTAGAGATGTGCAAACCTGGACCCGAACCTGGATTTTTTCACTGAAGTTCAGGTTCAGTGTTTGGGTGATTTTATTATGCATGGTTATATCGGAAAATAATAGCATTCTTAAGACAGAATGCAAAATGGCCATTTAGGGGTTAAAAAAATAAAAATAAAACTCACCTCACGCACTTGATCGCGCTGCAGCAGCTTCTTCTATCTTCACTGAACGGGACCTGCGATGTGCGAGATGACGTCACCGCGCATATCGCAGGTCCTTTGCCTTCTGTCTTAAGAATCCTATTATTTTCCGATATAAACATGTTATAACGGAAAATAATAAAGTGAAGTTCGTGTCCCCGTTGACTCAAGTTCAAGTCCCGAACCAAAACTTTGAACTGAAGTTCAGCCGAACCCGGAAGACCTGAACTTCCACGGTTCGCTCATCCCTAGTCGCCACCAGGTTCTTAATTTAAATTGACGAGGCAACTTGTTATCCATTTATTAAGAAATCCTGTACTTTGATTTTGTTTTTTGTTTGTTCAATCTGATATCTATTTGTGTTCCAAGCCGATGATGCAATCTGTCACTGGCTGTCACCAGAACACGATTAGTCCATTTTGCTTTTAAAAGTTATACATTTGCCTGTGTAGTTAGCAATGGGTAAGAATGTGACCAGTGTATTTTATGATGTGCCAATAAAAGAATTAGTTTTACCTACGAAGACTACTATATTGCAAGTCGTAGTTCCAGAGAAACATCTACGGCACCATCCAGATTTGGAAAACCCTTTGGGATTACACTGGACCTGTGGTGAGGATTGAGCTACATGCTGTTTTGTTGCCTTCGCATGTTGGGTTTAGTGCGTTGGTTATATCACGGACCTCAAATTCTTCATTGGATAGAGTTGGAAATGTATGTGGCTTTATATACTTTTAGTACATAGTACCAGTGTCCAAAGAAAGGCAATATCCAAGCACTGAGTTATGGGGAGCAAAGAAGAAGAATAGTCACAGTAGTAACTAATCATCTTCATGGGCAGTGTATACTGTCATACATACTGTGCATGGTATATTCTGTTGATTTCTTTACAAGCCCTTCATTACTGGTATTTTTCCTCTTCTATGCTGGATCCATGCCTTTGTATATCCTCCTATTTGACCCAATGTACGATTTGCCGACCCAGGATCGTGTTTTGGGGCTGTAGAGTAGTAACATTTCTTTAGAGGCGAATGTCTGGCAGTACAGTTTTCCTGAAAACCAACCTCTGAAGTTGTAGACGGCAGCAGTTTACATTCCACTCCACATACATTCCTGGTCGTCATTATACACTGATAATTAAAGCATTTCACAGTTGTAAACAGTTCTTCCCGCTCTCTGAGAGGAGCCTGTTGCCCAGATCACAAGTGAACAGCAGGTGCTACAGTGGGGTGTAGGAGTACGACAATAGGTGAGATTTACGGGAGGAAGTAAACACCTGAGTGTGACATCAAGGCAACAGATAGAGATTTAGGCGAACAGTTGACTCTAGCTGAATTGTTAATCTCATAAAGTTATTTTAGGGCCTTGACGGATTAGATCCGGGTGCGTTTAGTGAGGCCTTCACATGGGGGAGATTTCTGCGCGGGTGCAATGGGTGAGGTGAACACATTGCACCCGCACTGAATCCGGACCCATTCACTTCTATGGGGCTGTGCACATGAGCAGTGATTTTCACGCATCACTTGTGCGTTGCGTGAAAATCGCAGCATGCTCTATTTTGTGCGTTTTTCAGGCCCGATAGAAGTGAATGGGGCTGCGTGAAAATCGCAAGCATCCGCAAGCAAGTGCGGATGCGGTTCGATTTTCACACATGGTTGCTAGGTGACGATCGGGATGGGGACCCGATCTTTATTATTTTCCCTTATAACATTGTTATAAGGGAAAATAATAGCATTCTTAATACAGAATGCATAGTAAAATGTGGATTGAGGGATTAAAAATGAAAAAAAATTAACTCACCTCCTCCTTTGATAGTTGCCAATCTCTTCTCACTTCTTTAATCATGAGCTGCCGGCTAAAGGACCTGTGGTGATGTCACATCATATGGTCCAATCACCTGGTCCATCACTGTGGTGATGGACCATGTAATTGGACCATGTGATGACCTCAGTGACGTCACCACAGGTCCTGAAGAAAGAGCAGAGACCAGCAGCTATTGAGGAGGTGAGTTAATTTTATTTAATTTTTTTAACCCCTTAATTGACCTTCTACTAAGCATTCTGTATTAAAGAATGCTATTATTTTAATAATAATAAAGTCTACACTACAACTAACCCAAAATTGAACTTCAGTGAAGAAGTCCGGGTTTGGGTCTGGGTACAACACTCACGCGCGTGCAAAACGTTTTTTCTCACACGCGTGCAAAACGCATTGCACCGGTGCGGAAAAAACTGAACCATGCAACGCAATCGCAGTCAAAACTGACTGAAATTGTGTGCTCACCCGCATGATTTCCCCGCCACGCACCCGCATCCTATCCGGCCCCAATCCGTAACGCCCGTGTGAACGAGGCCTGAAACTCGCACCATTTTGCAACCAGGTTCAGTCAGTTTTGTCTGCGCTTGCGTTCAGTTGTTCAGTTTTTTCCGCGCAGGTGCAATGCGTTTTGATGCGTTTTTCACGCGCGTGATAAAAAACTGAAGGTTTACAAAACAACATCTCTTAGCAACCTTCAGTGAAAAATGCATCGCATCCGGACCCGCTTGCAGTTATATTAATGTATCAAAACATTGCATTTCTTCTTCAAATGTTACTTGGCATAAAATTTAAGAATAGATCAAATGTAACGGTACAGTAGCTAGAATACATCAGCATTTCCAATGTACGTAGGTGATGACAATGTTTAAAACATCTTGTGGCATCCAATGCATCCAAATATTTTTAAAATTCCTTTCAAAGGTGGTGATTTGGAAAGAGGGGGGGGGGGGCTGGTTCTCATTAAAGAGATCCAGATGGCGTCCAGAGAATTAATTCAGACAATGGTCCATGGGGGACGGAAGCATGTAAAGCATGTAAATAACTCTCCTACAAAGGGAAGACAACGAACTCATACCAGCCAAACCAGACTCCTCCAAAAGTAAGATCAGCATCTGTAGACAACCATTTCATGATTCCTACCACTCATCAGTATGGAGAAGGGGACTGGTAGACTGGATGAAACGCCTTTGACACAGCTTTTGGGGTGAATTCATTTGCTGCTTCTCACTGGAGCGATCAAGATGCGTGGAATCCTACTTCAGTGATGCTGGTGATCGTAAATGAGCTCTGTTAAAATGTGAAACCTCTTGGATGTTTGTGTTAAAGGTGTCCCACCAAAAATATTCTACATTTTTCAAACCAGCACCTGGATCTGAATACGTTTTATAATTGCATGTAATTGAAAATGTAGTATAGCCGCTAAGTTATTAAAAAATATGTATCTATAGTGCCACCTGCTGTTTTATCTTTTCCTTATTTCTCTGTCCATCTCAATAACATCCCTGAGGCGGACGCATATGCTCAGTTCCATCCTTCAACTGCCACCAAGCCGGATGTTTTGATGAGTTTACCTGCATGAGTAAAGTCGGGTTAGGCCTTAAATGTGTCAAATAGTGATCTATCTATCTTATATATTGTCCATTTGCATGAAACTCATCTTGCTAGATTTTACTTTTTCCACTGTTTTCAAGCTGTGACCAGACACAACCTGTACATAAAGCCCATAAAGATCTGGTGAGCTGCACTCCTATTCTTCTTCCTACTGTAAATGGAAGAGTATGGGCCCTTCCACCTCGGTTCTGGGATGTATAAGACATATTTCTGTAACTGAGAATCAAGTGCAATGAAAGGCACGACCAGGGGCGTAGCTATAGGGGGTGCAGAGGAGCCTGAGGGGGCGCAAAGACCCTTGTGCTATATATGAAGACACCAGTATTATGGAATATGCACGCTGGGAGGGCTCTGTCATAGATTTTGCACTGGGGCCCAGAATCTTCAAGTTACACTCCTGGCTGGAAGGAAGGGGTTAGGTCAAGAATTTGGCATGGGGGAAGGGTGCCGCTTCAATTTTTGCCTCAGGCATGCTCTTCTGCCCCTTGACACCAAGCATTGAGGGAAAGGGGCCCAAGCTGAACTCTTGCACCAGGGCCCATGAGGCCCCCTGGTCACAACAATTTTGTATTATCATGATTGATGGGGTGTGGGCAAATTCGAATTTCCTTTTTAGGCCTGTTTCCCACCGCCGTTATGGGTTCCAGCAGGCTGTTCTGGCTAAAAGCAGCCTGCCAAAGATCTCTGGATCTGGCATTGCCGGATGTTACCAGAATGCCCGCTGGCCCCATTGTTTCCGGCGGAGATGAAGTCGCTACCCGGCAAACACAAACAACCAAGAAGCAACAATCATTGTTTTCCATACATTGCGAGGGCCTAAATGACCATGATGAAGGTCAATCTCATACTAAGGAATAATATCATGTATCATTCAAACATAATAGCTCATATATTGTAAAAGCAATAAGGAATTATTTTTTTCAAATTCAACAATTTCCTTCGATTCACACTTTTTCCGTAGTTTTAGCTGGTGGATGTTGACTACATCCATGAACAACTGCTTGAACAATATTAAGGTCATTCGCTATATTTTATTGGCTGTGAATACTGGGAACCAAGCAAAAAAATACTACAGAGACCCATTATCCTAAGAGAGGGCAACATGTGTTGATCATATTGCTGCTTCCGAGGCAGACAGTCACTTCCAGTACAGACCGAGCTACTGTAATAGATGCTCGACCGAGTAGTAGGAAGTCGAGTGCTTATTACAGATACATTAGACCGCCACTTGCTTCCCTTTATGTCTCTGTGGTGACAGGGAATGTCTGCCCAGGAGAATGCTGAATTCTCCAGACGTATTGCCTTCTCCATAGGAACTGTAGAGAGAGTTGGAGGTCCGCTATAATGACACAAAATTCCCATAGACTGAGACCGTAGGTTTTAGTCCTCATTATAATAGTGAGTTTTTCCACATGCTGATAATGAATAGGCAGCCCAATATAGCTAGACAGCAAATCTCTATCTATGCAGCGATAATTAATGTCAATTACACATTTTCGTTGCAAAGAGTTAATTAACCTGATCACCTAGCCCGCACACCTCTCTGCTCACATGTGTCTCTTTTGAAACACGCCGTGCCATCACTGTCAACATGCTGCACACCTCCGGGGCTGATGGCAACAAACCCTTCTGATTAAACATGTCTTCGAGAGCCGAAAACACTCCTCTGACTAAATTTAATTGCCGTGAAGAAAAATGATCATTGATCCTGTAAGAAATGAGTCAAGAAATTGAATGTTCCTTCATCAGGTGTGCTGCCATGTTTACTGGAGAAACAAGTGACGTGGATCGCACAGTTTAGGACACGCAGTCTTGTCCATGGAAAGCAAATTTAGTAAGAAAAGGCAAAAACATGTAAAAGATTTCTTCGAAAGGACTTATTGGTGTTAGTCTTTTTCCTAAATGTTATTTGTAAGACTTTATTCACATTGGCATTTTTATGTTCTTTTTGGGGGGCTTGTGTCTAAATAGACCTGTCGAGGGATGCCTTTCATTCTGGTGGTATTCAAGGTAAAGGAGATCCTTTATATAGCCTCATAAATGAAGAAATTGTATTACTTTTCCAATACTGTCCTATCCTGATAAAGCTGCCACCCAATCAAACCCTGTTTTGTGTGCCCTACTATCCATAGACATCAGAGAGCGTCATAGACACAGCATGTGCCCCATGGGGTACACGCACTTTAGGTTGAAAACCAAAACTTGACACCATGTTAGAGGTAGCTTCTAGAGATGAGCAAATCGTAAAAAAAAATTGAAATTTGACCAGAATTTTCCAAAAGAAAGAGAGAAATGTTTCAAGGTCATTGGAGCACTTTCAATATAGGTTTAATTTATTCAAACCCGAATAGAATCTGCCATCCGATTTGGCCAAATTACTACAAAATCTAATTTTAAGAAAATTGCTCATCTTGTACCTTCGTTTTGTGTAAGAACTGGCTGGATAGCGAGGGTTGTTGCCTTGAAATCTTTCCTGCTGCCAATGCAAATTTTGCTTGCAGGTGTACCAGTTTACTTCTCATGTCGCATGCTAGCTGGCGCCATTAATTTGTCATCAGGCTGTTTAATCAAGTAACACAAGTTTAATAGGTCTGTAGAGTCAAACGTCAGTTCATTTGCCAGAAGTCTTGGTGGACCAATCTATGGCACTTGGTCTCAATTGTGACCATGTCACTGTGTTAGTGCTAACAGGCAAACGCTAAATCAGTACGTGCAGATCCACACTTGAGGGAACCGATTTTTCCAATCCATCGCTTAAATTTTTTTGGGAAAAAGCCCAAAAATTTACTTCCTTAACTTCTAACTTTACTATATCAAACTGTGCCTGTGGTTTTGCAAAAAAGAGTTAACAAAATGATTTTTGTAGGGCATGTCACAGTGAATACAGCTCTGTGACATAACCATGTAGTTCTGGTGTTTTCCACAGGGTACAGCTTAGAGGGCAAACTTTTCTGAACCATGTACATATTCAGGGAGTGTGCCCTCGAGCTGGGTGTTGAACTGGTAGACATGCAGCCAGCTTGTCCTTAGGCATAACAATTACACGTGCATTACACAAGTATTTATGCATCTCTCCTCTGCCGTTAGATATCTATCTCCCAGACAGCCATGTTTTATGATATTTCATTATCCATACATTTGACCTAAATAAATGGCTCCATAAATTATGTGTTCCCCCTACGCCTCCTGTGCCTCCCAGTACTAGACACCTAAGGCAGCAGAGTTATGTCCAAGAGCTTGGCTTCTGGCTTAAGAAACATTTCAAAATCTATGTAGGAAAGAGAAAGAAGGAAGACCTAAACCCAAAAGTAACAAATACAGAAGCAGAGCAGCCGTTACGTGGGTTGAGCCAGTGTGAATATATTTATTTGGGACCTATTCTCATAGGAATATACATCCTATTTTACATAATGGGGAGGTAAACTCTCAATAACCAAATAAAATTAAAGAGAATAAAAGAAAGGCACGTGGAAGTCAACGGGAACAGCACTATGGTATAATGTTGATGGTGCTGTGTAGTTCCGGCACCAACTTCCAGTGATGAAGCTACACTAAATAGCTGATCAGTGTGGGGTGTGGGGTGCCAGAACCCCCTGCAGATCAGCTAGTGATGGCCATGACTTAAAAAGGCTAGACAACCCCTTTAATGACTTTTGTTATTACGTGGGGTGGCGGCTATTTAGCACAGATTCAATCTTTAGAAATGGGTCCATGTTCTGACAAACCGAGAGCTCCAATTCAGACATAATTTATCCAAATCTTGAGGGTTACATGTTTAATCCAGCAGCCCAATGACCCTTGGTCACTGGGTAGGCTATTTATGTACCTTAGCCTAGCATCAGCAATGACATACAGTAGGTCAAAACAAAGACCTAATTATTGACTGTTGCTACCGACCTTTTGCTACCAACCTCTAAACTTGCCCAAATATAGAAAGAAAACAATATAGAAAGAAAAAAAGGGACACTTTTGGTGGGAAAATTCCTCGCAAAGCATCTCACAAATTTAAGGAAAAACCATCTGGGCCGTTCATTTTATTTACTTTTCCAATGTTCCAGGATTTTTCTAGTAAATACCAACAGCCACTACTGTGTGGCTAAACAATCAATAAACACTACTCCAGAGCTGCATTAATAATTCAGCTGGTTACTATTGGAATCAGTTGAGAAGCATGTATTTTACGGCATTGAGTGAGGAACCACTGTTTCAACCAACAGATTTGACTTTGGGCTACTCCAAAAGGTGTTATCCTGGCCGTCCCCTGGTATTAAACCTTTAATCCTGTTCATGAACCTGGACTTCGCTGCAGAGGAACCACCAGGTCGTTACCGCCTGGAGTATTCATAATGTGACTGACAGCTGACCCATGGGGTCAATAGATACTGGTGCAGGCAAAATTATAGTCAGAGACAAGCCAAATCCAGGACAGACAGAGCACGAGCAAACACTGAATATAGCACATCTTTGCAGAATAGAAGCAAACTAGGAACCTATTGCTGAGGCACCCTACCATAGGCTGGAGTAGATTAGAACATGAGCACGCTGGCCCTTTAAGATCTGAAGGGAGCACGCATGTGTTCCCTATGGGCAGAGGAAGAGAGTAGGGATGAGAGAATCGACTTCAGATGAAACATTCAAAGTCAATTCACATAAAACTTTGTTTGAATACTGTATGGAGTGAGCGCTCGGTACAGTATTAGAATGTATTGGCTCAGATGAGCCAAAGTTATTACTTTGCAAAGTTTCGCGAGACTTCGGGTAATAATTTCAAAAATTATTAGACAAAGCTCTGACAGCCCTATTACATAGGGAACAGATAGTCCTTTCGTTTATCTTATGACTGTATAGTCATGAGTGCAAATCATCCATACAGACATTGATTAGGCAAGGAATGCTGGAAATTTTAACTTCTAAAACTATATAAACTGAATTATAAATATAGTTCTAAACTGGTCAAATATTTCTCACAAAAGGTAGGGATAAGTGCAGCCCTAAACTCCACCCAGTCCTCTATCCCTACCTACTTGCACAGTCCGTCCTAACAGATGGGGTACAACTGGGCGGAAGTCCCTAGCTTACGTACGTGCAGGGGGTTACAGGAAGGAACAACAAGGGGATAAAATAAAGACAGAACACACAGAAGCGCAAAGCTTCCAAGGCTGGGTAACAACCGCAAACGAAACTAATGCAAGCCAAGGTAAAGAGCCAGGAGGTAACACAAACACTTAGGGGTAATACAAGATCGAAGTCAATACAAGCGAGGTCAGGAGCCAAGAGGTCGCATTAGTACAAGGGGTAACAAGGTCAAAGTCAAATTCAAGCCGAGGTCAAACAAACAAAGTCACACATGCAGAGTACACTAGCGAGGTAACAAGACCAATCACAGGCATCCAGTGTCAGGCAGGTTACCTGTTTAAATAGTCCGAATTGATGGGTCACATGACATGACCAGCGTCACGTGACCGATATCCAGCACATCAACACACCTGAGTGCCGACTCATTGACATCAGCGGTCAGTTCTCCCCTTGCTCGTTGTCTAGGGGTTGAAGAACGCCGGCCACGCTGAGAAGGCGTGCGTGGCCGGGTCCTCCCCACCCCGTTGTTACCATGGAGATGAGGACACCGCGTCCTTGCTCCTACTCAAGCACGGTATGCAGGAAGTAAGCGCATCGTCGGCTCCCCGTTACAATATTATTAAACATAAAGTGAATAAACTTAAAGGGGTTTTCCAGGACTTACTGTAGATCTTGATGACCTCTTCTCAGATCGGTGCGTGTCCTGCACCCCCGCGATCATCGGGCAGCCGCCAGTTCTGAAAGCTATAGAGTGGAAGGAAGCCTGCATCCTCTGTGTAGTTTCCACCACCTTCATACTCCAGCTAAGTTCCTATTCACTTGATGCCACTACATGATGGACAGAACCTTCTGCTTCCAGTTCCATCCACTGTATAGTTTCTAGCGCCAACGCCTGCCTGAAACAGCTAACAGCCGATCTGATATTGATGAACTATCCTGTTGATAGGTGATCAATATCTAAGTACCAAAAACTAGGGAACTAATAGGGAACTTTTCAATCGAAACTTTTCACTTGGCCACTATAATGTTCCATATTCATCGTGGCAATTGACATGGTACAAGTCCAGTAATGCATTTCTAAAGTGATTGATAGAGTGCGATGGCCAAAACCGCTATATGAACAAAATGTGAGGATGCACCCAGCATGTTAATGCACACAACCATATTACAGTTCTCTTTTGTACAGAACCATAACTGTACCTCCATTCACCTCCGATTTCTTACACACACTATTTCTATCGTATTCCGTAGAAATGTTTTGGCAGATATCTTATGTATGTAGGTACTCTTCCCCCCACCCCACAAGCTTTGATTCTCCAACATACAGTATGTCACATGTCATGAAAAATAAAGGGTCTGGTTATACAAATAGGGGGTGCAGTAAAATATTGCATCATTGCTAGGCTCTATTATAACTTACATCTGATGACTCATACTGAGGACACTGAAACAATACAAAAAAGAGAGGATATGCTCATATGGATGTGTGTAGATACCCCCTGCCCTAACTTGTGAACTAGGTCAACCTCTTTTGAAAAAAGAGCCCTTACTCTGTGACACCACTGGTCAAATAGTACTGCAATGAACTCACCTCTCCACACTCCATCACCCTGTCACCCTCCTCATGGCAGCCACTGCACTGAGTCTCAGCCAACCAAAACCAAAGGCCCAATACCCTGTCAAGCTTTATTCACATCTCCATTGGCCATTCTGTCCTCTTCTTTCATAGGAACAAACAAAACTGAAAGTAAGCAAACAACGTATCCATCACATGACTGACACCATTGATGCCCAACAAACTACACTGACTAAGATGAGGTCCATTGGTTTTCCGCTAGGGTGTGCATCATTTTACCAGACCACATAAATGTTGTGCCATGTCGTCTAGCATTTTTGTCACAATCTGTGGCATATGTCCCTAATGGAACCTCTAACACAGAACTCAGCCTTCTCTAGGTATTACTTCTCTGCTTTGACGAATGTTCATTTTTTGCTTTCCTAGTGACCTAGCCTTCCAGACTACTCCCCATGGTATGGCATCCTGAGCCACGTTACCTGATCCCTGGCTTGTATGACTATGCTCCTGTATCCCAGGAACCCAAAGATGCAAAGAACATTACTCACTACTGAGCCACTATGTTCCTCACAGTCTTCACATTAACATATTTCTGACTTACATCAATATATATACAGTTACAAGAAAAAGTATGTGAACCCTTTGGAATTATATGGATTTCTGCACAAATTGGTCATAAAATGTGATCTGATCTTCATCTAAGTCACAACAATAGACAATCACAGTCTGCTTAAACTAATAACACACAAATAATTAAATGTTACCATGTTTTTATTGAACACACCATGGAAACATTCACAGTGCAGGTGAAAAAAGTATATGAACCTCTAGACTAATGACATCTCCAAGAGCTAATTGGAGTGAGGTGTCAGCCAACTGGAGTCCAATCAATGAGATGAGATTGGAGGTGTTGGTTACAGCTGCTCTGCCCTATAAAAAAACACATGCCATTTCTGGGTTTGCTTTTCACAAGAAGCATTGCCGGATGTGAATGATGCATCGCACAAAATAGCTCTCAGAAGACCTACGATTAAGAATTGTTGACTTCCATAAAACTGGAAAAGGTTATAAAAGTATCTCCAAAAGCCTTGCTGTTCATCAGTCCAAGGTTAGGCAAATTGTTTATAAATGGAGAAAGTTCAGCACTGCTGCTACTCTCCCTAGGAGTGGCCGTCCTGTGAAGATGACTGCAAGAGCACAGCGCAGACTGCTCAATGAGGTGAAGAAGAATCCTAGAGTGTCAGCTAAAGACTTACAAAAGTCTCTGGTATATGCTAACATCCCTCTTAGCGAATCTACGATGCGTAAAACACTAAACAAGAATGGATTTCATGGGAGGATACCACAGAGGAAGCCACTGCTGTCCAAAAAAAACATTGCTGCACGTTTACAGTTTGCACAAGAGCACCTGGATGTTCCACAGCAGTACTGGTAAAATATTCTGTGGACAGATGAAACCAAAGTTGAGTTGTTTGGAAGAAACACACAACACTATGCGTGGAGAAAAAGAGGCACAGCACACCAACATCAAAACCTCATCCCAACTGTGAAGTATGGTGATGGGGGCATCATGGTTTGGGGCTGATTTGCTGCGTAAGGGCCTGGACGGATTGCTATCATCGAAGGAAAAATGAACTCCCAAGTTTATCAAGACATTTTGCAGGAGAACTTAAGGCCATCTGTCCACCAGCTGAAGCTCAACAGAAGATGAGTGTTGCAACAGGACAACGACCCAAAGCATAGAAGTAAATCAACAACAGAATGTCTTAAACAGAAGAAAACACGCCTTCTGTAGTGGCCCAGTCAGATTCCTGACCTCAACCCGATTGAGATGCTGTGGCATGACCTCAAGAAAGCGATTCACACCAGACATCCCAAGAATATTGCTGAACTGAAACAGTTCTGTAAAGAGGAATGGTCAAGAATTACTCCTGACCGTTGTGCACGTCTGATCTGCAACTACAGGAAACGTTTGGTTGAAGTTATTGCTGCCAAAGAAGGTTCAACCACTTATTAAATCCAAGGGTTCACATACTTTTTTCACCTGCACTGTGAATGTTTACATGGTGTGTTCAATAAAAACATGGTAACATTTAATTCTTTGTGTGTTATTAGTTTAAGCGGACTGTGATTGTCTATTGTTGTGACTTAGATGAAGATCAGATCACATTTTATGACCAATTTGTGCAGAAATCCATATCATTCCAAAGGGTTCACATACTTTTTCTTGCAACTGTATATATATATATATATATATATATATAAATATATATATATATATATGTATATATTTAGATGTACATTTCATTAAATTTCAAGAGGCAGAAGGCAGTCAGGTAGTCATTTTATGATCAAAACCAATACAGTGGATATAGAGTCTACACACCCCTGTTAAAATGTCAGGTTTCTGTGTTGTCAAAAAATGAGACAAAGATAAATCATTTCAGAACTTTTTCCACCTTTAATGTGACCTATAAACTGTACAACTCAATTGAAAAACAAACTTAAATCTTTTAGGTAGAGGGAAGAAGAAAAAATAATACGGTTGAATAAGTGTGCAAATCCTTGAACTAATACTTTGTTGAAGCACCTTTTGATTTTATTACAGCACTCAGTCTATTTGGGTAAGAGTATATCAGCATGGCACATTTTGACTTGGCAAGATTTGCCCACTCTTCTTTGCAAAACGCACAGCCTTCTTCAACATCACCCCACAGATTTTCAATCGCATTCAGGTCTGGGCTCTGGCTGGGCCGTTCTAAAACTTTAATCTTCTTCTGGTGAAGCCATTCCTTTGTTGATTTGGATGTATGCTTTGGGTCATTGTCATGCTGAAAGATGAAGTTCCTGCTCATGTTCAGCTTTCTAGCAGAAGCCTGAAGGTTTTGTGCCAATATTGACTGGTATTTGGAACTGTTCATAATTCCCTCTAGCTTAACTAAGGCCCCAGTTCCAGCTGAAGAAAAACAGCCCCTTGGCATGATGCTGCCACCACCATGCTTCACTGTGGGTATGGTGTTCTTTTGGTGATGTGCAGTGTTGTTTTTGCACCAAACACATCTTTTGGAATTATGGCCAAAAGTTCAACCTTGGTTTCATCAGACCATAACACCATTTCCCACTTGCTTTTGGGAGACTTCAGATGTGTTTTTGCAAAATGTAGCCTGGCTTGGAATTTTTTCTTCGTAAGAAAAGGCTTTCGAAAGGCTTCCACTCTACCCCATAGCCCAGACATATGAAGAATACAGGAGATTGTTGTCACATGTACCACACAGCCAGTACTTGCCAGATATTCCTGCAGCTCCTTTAATGTTGATGTAGGCCTCTTGGTAGCCCCCAAGACCAGTTTTCTTCTTGTCTTTTCATCAATTTTGGAGGGACGTCCAGTTCTTGGTAATGTCACTGTTGTGCCATATTTTCTCCACTTGATAATGACTGTCTTCACTGTGTTCCATGGTATATCTAATGCCTTGGAAATTCTTTTGTACCCTTCTCCTGACTGATACCCTTTACAATGAGATCCCTCTGATGCTTTGGAAGCTCTCTGTGGACCATGACTTTTGCTGTGGGAAGCGACTAAGATAATTTCAGGAAAGACCAACTAGAGCACCTGAACTTTATTTGGGGTTAATTAGAGGCACTTGAAATGATGGCAGGTGTATGCTGACTCCTATTAAACATGATTTTGAATGTGATTGCTTAATTCTAAACACAGCTACATCCCCAGTTATAACAACATTATTTTAGTTTTTGTTTTTTTCCCTCCACCAAAAAATTTCAGTTTGTTTTTCAATTGAGTTGTACAATTTATAGGTCACATTAAAAGGTGGAAAAAGTTCTGAAATGATTTATATTTATCTATGTTTTTTACAGCACAGAAACAGGACATTTTAACAGGGGTGTGTAGACTTTTTATATCCACTGTATTTGAGGTAGTAACAATGTCTATTTCCAGCATTTGGAGTCAAAGGTTATTAGAGAGCAGTCTATCATCTCACTAGATGCTGGTGACTTAGATCACGTTATTAGGTCCCAGTCAATTGATAGATTGTGTTCTCGAGAGTATTGGTTCAGCCCACAAGATGGTCGCATTCTCTGTGCATGAGTAACTACTTTGACATTAAAAGCCTTGAGAACACTAATGACCACTTCATCAGCTCTGAAGAAATCTTTCGGATTGACTGGCCAACTGATTGTAATGACCATGTTACAGGGCCCATTGATTGCTGGTGGAGCTAGTGATGGGGAGTGATGGTGGATTATGGAGCTTGTGGTGAACTGCTAAGTACTTTCTTGTTCAGGATTGTTTTTCCCGTTATTTTGTATATATTAGAAACCACTTATTGCTTCTTCAGTTTCTGTCATCAGTTTCTGGTATGTCGTCTATAAATCTCATTGTCAGTGGTTACTCTAGTCTCCAATTCTCTTCTTGTGTATATTGGATCTGGATCAATACCTCAATAACAAGCTTCCTTTTATTTATGCTAATAGTAATTCTCATTATCCATCAAGGTTTTCCATGTTATATTTTATTGATTTTTTATGCAAAAGTACAATTCTTCAGTGTCTTACAGGAACGGGAAACTTGCATGTCCTACTGTATTGCTATAAGTGGGTTGTCATGTGGGTATGTATACTTCCGTGTATTAGTGTACACTCTAAGGGCTGCTGTATGCTAAACCAAATGGGCATTAAAAGGTTATGCACTGATTTGGTTTTGTTTAGTTTGTTTCCTAAAAATTGATCAACTTTCTAAATAGCCTTGGTTAAAAATTCCTACCATTTGGCTTATGCAGAGTGTGCAAGTGTGCTTCTGTTTCTGATGGCTCTCTCTGCTCTCTCCCTCAGTGTTGTGTATAGCGGGGAGAAAGAAGAGGTTGTCCATGGAAGATCAGAGTAAAGAGAGAGAGGAGAGTATCGAAGGTGGACAGCTATCACAGACTATAGATAGAAAGCACACACAAGCCAGTTTTCAGGGAGACAATGAGAGATCAAACAGGTTGTGCCCATGTGTAGAGAGAAAGCACTGAACACAAACTTTACAGGGGGAGAGGAATCACACAATCCTCACCTTTAGCGAGGACATCCCTCATGGGTTGCAGAATTGGAAATCGGTACAGGAATGAAGCTGTACTCATACAGGAGAGCTAGTGAAGGTAGCAGCAACCTGGATACACCAATCTGGACATATCCAGCAGGTATTACTAGATAGGATAGGACCACGTAAGAAAGACTGAAACTAAGAGCAGCAGCAGACTGAATATCAAGGGGTCCAAAAATGAATGGCAGACTGAAGCTTAGTTTACCAATCACATGTCAAAGGCGTCCATAGGTTTTAAAGGTCCCCAGGATAGAGGATACATTTCTGAGCTATGGGGGTCCAAACCACACTGATCACGAGAAAAGGGACCCATGCTTCCCTATTTCAATGGAGCGCCATTCATGCATGCACTTTGCCGTTCCCTTCAGCTTCATGGGGCTGCGAAAAATAGCTGAGCGCTTGTGCTCAGTTGTCTCCAGCAATTCCATAGACTTGAATGGAGCAGCAGACACTCATGTGTGTCTGCTGCTCCATTCCTACAGAAAAAACTAACCTCCCCCATTCTAGTAATCAACAGGAGCCCCAATGATTGGACCCCCACCGAACATTCACTTATCCCCTATCCTGTAAAAAGGGAATAAATTATCTTAAATGGACAAACTCTTTAAGGCATCCTATAGCAGTAACCTACTATATACAAGACTGATAGACACAGAGATGAGATAAAGAGGGTTGAGGTCTATCTACACTATCTACAAGTCTAACAACCCTTTGTTGAACTCCAGCAACCACAATCTATTTACCTGCACAGATGTTGTATGCTATCTCTCTTTTTGTCCTGTGGTCCACTTTCAGAAATCTTTAACAACAGCTGCTCTCACACAATTCACAAGTGCAGCGCTTTTGCCTCTGCACGTGTTGGAGCTTCACCTACAATCATCCCACTTTCATGGTTTGTTAGATCACGTAATTTGCACATTATGCCTCACATTAATCTCCCAGGTAGTTGCATAATGATTTCACCTTCAACTACTTCAAACTTCCAGTCAATAATATCTACAGAGTACATAACCTGCCCTAATGGTCACAGTAGTCACAGTACAATGACCTCTATGAGTACTTATAATTACATAAAAAATCTAGGTTTATTTTACCAGAAGCTTTAGTTTTTTTCTGATTCAGAGGAAACCAACTTGAAATCTTGGGAGGTAGGGTTGCCTTATGTACACACTTCCCCCTAATCCAGTGCCAACCTCTCTGCTGCCAGTATACAGTATATTATGGTCAAATGTATGTCTGGTATGCAATCAGTAACTATGCTTTCCATTGGAATGCTTTATAACGGGGCTTGTCTTGGTCATTTATTCAGTTTGTCTTGATTCCTAGTACTTTGCCTCCTGTTATGCAGTGGGTGTGGAACCACTGTGTCAATCAACAGATTTCAGTTACTGCTACTCCTAAGGGCCTAAACCTCGCAGTCACCTGGTTTTCACCATTTAATCCCTGTACAGGGATTTGGACTTCGCTGCAAGAGAGCCACCAGGCCATTACCACCTTTAGAAGTTGACTGCTAACAGACAGGGAACAAGAGACACTGGTGTAGAGCACCGAAAGATGAGGCAAAAGCATAGACAGGGACAGGCCGTGGTCAGGGCAGGCAGAGTACATTCAATCTGATAGGCAATCAGAGCAGGCAGCTCCGGGTCAGTATGGAGGTCAGGCAGTTAGGTCAGGCAGTGAAGGTCAAATATGGAAAAAAGGCAGAAGTCAGTACTGGGCAGACAAACGTTAAACAGCACACCTTAGTAGAACACTAAAGCACTAGAACTTATTGCTCAGGCACCTACCCCAAAGTGACCAGCCTTTGGCTGGTGAAGACTAGGGTACGCACACTCTAGCCCTTTAATAATCAAGGGGAAGGATTGTTAGTGTCCTACAGGCAGAGCAAGAGAAATATGGCCAGCAAGCAGGTTATAGCCTGCATGGAGAGACTGAGCTAGCCCGGTGGCCAGGCCCACCAAAAAGAAGAGGGAAGAGGGGAACTGGCGGCGGATCTAATCTGCCGGGACAGGGGCAGAGTTCCTTTCTTTTTGGCCAGCCTTCATTTCTGTTTTGTGTTCTGAAACATCCCTTCACCTGAGTCAAAGACTGAGTTTACTGTGCTAGTTTTGTATCTAAATACTCTAGCCATCTTGAAGCTTCTTGGTGCCTCCTGAAGCTCAGCACCTGAGGCATATAACTTTTTATCCCACCAAACTACGACCCAACTTCTGGTTTCATGCGTCTTGCTTTATCGTAACTTATTCAGTGGTCTACACCAGTATAATTTGGTGCTTTGATTTTTCCTCACTTGTCTTTTTAGCTGAAATGTCTTTATAGTGGCAAAAACAAGGTTTGCGATTGTCCAGTGGTGTCTAATGAAGCTCATCCTTCATTGCTGGTGCTCTCGGTGAGGATCATCTATCCATGTAGACATGACTGAGCATATAACTATCATTAGTGACACAGTGAGTCCACAATTGCATTGTGTAAAAATAGTTCCTGAGGTTATGGAACCCAGATAAAATACATGCATCAGTTAGCCCTGTAATAAGATCTGACAGTTATGACTAGAAATTCCAATTTTAGAGGGAAGGTTTACAAATGACTTTTAAATCCAGTGGAGAACTGGCTGTCGACAGTGGAGAACCTCATATTTCCCAGATGGGCAAAGAGCCCTTCTTCTCAACCTACAAGATATATAACTTGTCTAATTATTAGGCATTAAGTGATTTTTAGATCTTTATATATTTCCCATTGGCCAGGAACAGTAATTTGACTTGTTGAAGACCAGAACGTGGGCAGGGGCTATGTGGAATTATTGGCTGAGGAAAGCCTTTATATTGGGAAATACTTTCTATTGAGTTCTAGCATTTGATTTGGCTGTCCAAAAAAGTAGGGTGTCCATTACGGACTTTGATGTGGGGACTTATGAATTCTAGTGTTGCCCCTGCAAACTATCCATTCCTCCTGGCTGTTTTTTGAGAACCAGCCTGGTATCAGCGGGCCAGATATATTTCAGTACTTCTGCCCCTGCTCCCCCCCCCCCCTTGGTGCCACAGTTTTTTGTAATAGCCAAAAACAAAACAAACAAATAATCCACATCTTCACCTTCTAGCGACTGCAACCAAGACAGACTTTGAATTTTCATCTTAAATAAAAATAGATTAAAGATGTTCCAGTGACAGCCTCCAACATCAGATAAGTGACAAGTTTATATACATACCCACTGGACATACCTATAATGTCTCACAGGCAGATGGTGCACTTAGCGACATGACTATTGTCCTAAGCCTGACCTGCATCGTCGTAGACTAAAAAGTGGAAGCAACCCAGTCATGTAGAGTTAAAGGTGCATTCAACAGTGCTCTCAAATGTATCCTCTTGATCCTCATCACTTATGGAAATGAACGCTAATGAACAATCGCATATTCATGTCTTCTCTTCTAATTGGGCATATCATTAATTAATATTGTAATAAGGAATTGCATATTCATAAACACGGATATCATTAGGAGTTATTTAAATGAGCCTGTACCTTCTCTTCTTTCATTTCAGATTGATGTCTGACTGATGTCCCACTTACCACCTGCAGATAGTATACAGCACGGGTCAGGGCAGAACACTATGTCAATGCACTGGAGCAATATGCACTGCACTGTATAACAATGATGAGTATCTCTGTTGGCACAAGCGGCACTGCAGAGCATTATGCGGTATCTTTATGCAAGTCAGGATAAGGCAATTTAGACCATAAGTGGTACCTTTTCAAAAAAAATTCTAAAGTTCCCCGACCCTTTTAATTTTATTCTTGGGCATATGTTGAGGAAACAACAGACTTCAAGGCACCAGTAATAACATAAAACAGAACAAAGATACTTTGCATGGATGTGATTATATTAAATGCAGGAGATAAGGAGCTATTGAAGCAAGAGAGATATGGCTGAGAACATAACCCAGAAGGGCTCACATGTGACATCATTGTGAATTCTTGTTCAACGAGCCAAAACTGAAGCTTGGAAAATAAAGCCAGACCCATTTATCATAGCCTAAGAGTTTTTCCAAAAGGTAAAAAACCTAAATTTGACTATGTGTCTGTCATTTTTACTTTGTAGTGGATGCCGAGGCTTGCTCCCTGGATAGTGGCTATATATTAGACTGTTCAAAAAGCCCAATAGACACTTGCTTGTCACTTCACCCTCTGAAGTGCCGTGATTTTTGTAGTCACTTGGCTTAAAGAAGTTTTCCCACAAAAAATATCCACAGACTAGGTGATAAAGTTCGGATAATGATCATGAGAATGAGGGTCCTGTTTTCCCAACGGAATGGAGGAAAAGTCAGGGATGATCTCTGTACTTCCATTCAAACTGTATGGGGCTGACGGGTATATCCAAGTACAATCTGTTTTCTATTGTTTGTATCATGTCTCATGAAGAAAACCTTATTCTAAATTGAAGCCGATCCGCTAATTAGCTGGTTATAAGGAAAGCTTCTGGTCAGGCATTTCCACTGCATTCAAATTATTGAACATCCTTGTAATGCATAGATGACTCTGGATGATAGATGGTGGACCTCGAGAAGGAGACACCCTCTATGATGTCCATATGTGCTAATCGCGTATAAAGATATGGTTGGATTCATTAGACAACCTCATCAAAGCATGTCTTGCCACTCAAAAGAAGCAAATGAAATGGGGGAGTCTAATAGTCAGCTTACTTTTACTACTAGGCAGGTTGAGGTACAGCATAGAATTTGACATAGGGACAGGGTTTCTCTTCACAAAACATCTACTTTAAATGGGAGTAAGGGTCCATCCCATATGCAAACATCATGAGTATTTCAGATGATCAAAAGAGGCCCAAACTCTCACAAGTTGTTCTAGAAATATGAGGTCTTTGAAACATCTGTGGTCTAATAGTCAACTTTTACTACTATTTGGGAGACACCATAGTAGTAAATACCAGGTGAAGTGACTGGAGGGTGCACCATTTCTCCCTTTGGGGCACACCCTGATATTGTGGCTCCTGCCTAGTGGTAGTTGCGGTGCCCTTGATGGTAAAAAGTTGGCAGGGTGCAAGGCAATAGTGTAGATGCAGTGGACAGATGATGGGCGGTGGAATCAATAACAAGGCCCGTTTGTTGTACTGAATAAAATCTTTCTGTACTGAACCAATAATAACACTGGTAGTACATAGAGCAGCAAACAGTATGGTTCCAAAGTTTATCAGCGGTGCAGATCTTGGACACGGATGGCCAGTCTGTCTCAAAGTGTAGCAGATACCTTTCCACAGCAGTAAAGTCTCTTCTGCAATAAATGAGTGAATACATTACTGACATTATCTTGCATGGACTGAATGGTTCTGGATCTTCTATAAAGTATGGTCTCTTTTCTTCAGGGGTACTCTGGTAGTAGAGGTGCTCCTTTGGTAGCTATAGTCTCAGAGACATACCTGTAGATTCTTATTACTGGTCTGCTGAAACTCTCACATACATATCATTCTTGTAGCTTTGCTCTGACTAGATTCCTTAACCAGAGGGCGGCCTAAGTCCATCACCCTGGTAACCTACACAGTCTACCAATATTAATTGTCTGTTGCCCATACATTGCTGTTAGGGTCACACAGTACATAAAGAAGTGAGTGCTTCATCAGTAAATCACAACATTTAACATAACAACATTAAATTACCCTTTTGGCAATAATTAACACTTTGCATTCATCCTCTAGAGCACTGCACCATTTGGTGTTTGGACAGCATTTTTCTTCATAAAACAAAGCTTTCATTTGAGAATAAGCGTCCATCCCATATCCAAAGTCTTGAGTATTTCAGATGATCATCAGTGCCCAATCTTTCACAAGGTGCTCAGGTAATATGAGGACATTTGACCAGTTGTGGTCTACTGGTCACCCTAAAAGTACAAAGTAGATTGAGGTATCAGCACTTACAAAAAGTCAAGTTGTTCAGCAGGGAGAAGAATTGGAAGCTCAGAAGAATACTTATTGCACTCTTTATTTTTTGACTGGAAGCAGAGGTTGAGGTTGGTATTGAGTGATCTGATGCGCTTTCCTGAAGAGGTGTGTTTTCAGGGAACAGTTAATTGCATGGACAGATTGTGATAGGAAAATCCACAGGCTCTGTGCAGTCGGGAGAGGAAAATGTTGTTAGAGGGAGGCTGATGCTGGCAAGGGGATAGACATTGACAAAGCACATTTATGGAAACAGGGCGGTACTCAAAGACAGGAGAAAGATGGTGCCGTTGTGCCTTTATATGCCGGAATCATGATGCGATTTAGAACTTCTGAGCCCTTTTCATCTCTGGGTATTTATATTCTAAAAGTTATAATAGTTGCGTGATCTCAGAGAGAGAAAAAAAAAGAAAAGCTAAAGTGTGAAGATGAACAGATTGCCAAACAGAAAGAAACTCGAATAGTCATGTACAAAACAACTGTTTTTGAATAACGTTATGTGAATGTTATAGCATAAAAATTGAAAGGGAATCTGTCACATTGAAAATCCAGACTGACCTCCAGGCTCTATAACAGAGCAGGAGGAGCGGAGCAGATTGACATACATATTTGTTGGGGGAAAAAATTCTGTAGAACTTTTTATGACTATTTTTATGTTTAGTGTGTGTGTGTATACACACTTACACAGAGAAGGCTGTCAGTCACTGAGTAGGACCACCCACTGGACTCCTAAGCACAGAAAGAGAAGGTAAATGAAAGAGTTACAAGTTATAATAAATCCTTCCCCATAAAACTATATCTCAATCTGCTCAGCTCCTCCTGCTCTATAACATGCTTATTAAAGGGTAGTCACATCTCGATATTTAAATACCCATCGTATGCGGTGGACAGAGCTGGGTGTCAGGGTGACACTTCCTGTTGGTATTGTAATATTTGCCATAAGGTAAGTCACCCAGTTCAGCACCCCACTCTGTAAGCCAGAACGAAGACCGATTCTTGTTCTGTTGAACTCAATCAATACTTCTATTACATAGAACCCCATTCATCTGAATGGTCGTTATTTAATATTACATTTTTAGCTGTTTTCCAGGAGTGCCAGGAGCATGACCCACGGCGATTAGCTAGTAGGTGTACCTTCTGCAAAGGGTTGTCTTTGATCAGACAACCCCATTCATATCAAATCATGTTGGTAACAGGGTCTAGCCCACATATACAGTGCATTTAGAAACTCCTCAGACACTCACTTTTTTCAAATTTCGTTACGTTGTGGCGTTGTGTTGCATTTTAGAGATCTGCAAATTTATTGAAAAGGAAAAATTTATTTTAAAATCTTGCACTGACATAAGTATCCAGACTCTTTACTCAGGACTTAGTTGAAGCCCCTTTGTCAGTGATTACAGCCTCCAGTCTTCTTGGGGATGATGCCACAAGGTTTGCACACCTGGATTTGGGCACCTTTTGCCACTCTGCTCTGCAGATCCTCTCAAGCTCTATCAGGTTGGATAGGGACCATCAGTGGACAGCCATTTTCAGGTCTCTCAAAAGATGTTCAATTGGGTTCAAATCAGGGCTCTGGCTGGGCCACTCAAGGACATTCACAGAGTTGTCCGTAAGCCACTCCTGTGTTGTCTTGGCTGTGGCCATTGTCTTGTTGGAAGGTGAACCTTCAGCCCACTCTAGAGCACTCTGGTTTAGGTTTTCATTAAGAATATCTCTGTACTTTGCTCCATTCAGCTTTCCCTCAACTCTGACCAGTCTCCCTGTCCCAGCCGCTGGAAAAAATCCTCACAGCATAATGCTGCCACTACTGTGCTTCACTGTAGGGATGGTTTTGGGCAGTACCTGGTTTCCTCCAACATGACGCTTAGAATTAAGGTAAAAAAAGTTCAATCTTGGTCTTGGGGACCTTTAGGTACTTTTTTGCAAAAGTTCATGTGCGTTTTTGAAAACGTTCAAACCTGTGCTCATGCAAAAGCCATTCGGCTTAATTGGGCCGTGACAATCAAGGTAAACAAGATCTCTGCCAGTGACACCATTACTGAGCATCTGTGAATAAAAGGATATTACCAGTTTTGAGTGGCATTGCCTTTTAATTAAGGTACAGATGTGATCTAACTCATCATATGATAATTGTACAAGAAATTGCCAAGACAAAATAATAAGAGGCACAAGAAGCACAAGAGTGATTTCTGCCACTGAACTTCAAACATTCTTCATGTTAGGATCATTACTGTGCATGTGGAAGCAACCTCATTAAATCTCTCCCATTGAGAGACTTTACAGGCAGCCATCAGCCAATCCTTCTAACTTACTGCTTATTAGTATAGTTCGGTCTAGATGGAAGACACATCTCTGTCATTGTTTGCTAATACAGGTTATACCTCTCGTAGAGGTCATCTCTCATCGGTCCATGGTAATGGAGATCAGCCGCCATTACCCTGCATTAGTGAAAATCACCCTTCACCACCTAGTAATAGTGTAAAACAACCCCATCACTCTTCATCAATACAGATCAGCCCTCATCAACCTCATTTATCAGTCCCCATCACCCTGCATTAGTAGAGGTTATGCCCCCATAATCCCCTCATTAGTAGAGATCTGTCCCCATCACTCTTTATTAGTGGAGGTCAGCCCCCATAATCCTCTGTTAGTAGAGATAAGCTCCCATAATCCCCTCATTAGTAGAGATCAGTCCCCATAATCCTCTATTAGTAGAGGTCAGCCCCCATAATCCTCTGTTAGTACAGATCAGTCCCCATCACTCTCTATTAGTAGAGATCAGTCCCCATAGCTCTCTATTAGTAGAGATCAGTCCCCATAATTCTCTATTAGTAGAGATCAGTCCCCATAGCTCTCTATTAGTAGAGATCAGTCCCCATAGCTCTCTATTGGTAGAGATCAGTCCCCATAATCCTCTATTAGTAGAGATCAGTCCCCATCGCTCTCTATTAGTAGAGATCAGTCCCCATCACCCTCTATTAGTAGAGATCAGTCCCCATCGCTGTCTATTAGTACAGATCAGTCCCCATCGCTGTCTATTAGTAAAGATCAGTCCCCATAATCCTCTATTAGTAGAGATCAGTCTCCATCGCTCTCTATTAGTAGAGATCAGTCCCCATCGCTCTCTATTAGTAGAGATCAGTCCCCATAATCCTCTATTAGTAGAGATCAGTCTCCATCACCCTCTGTTAGTAGAGATCAGTCCCCATCGCTCTCTATTAGTAGAGATCAGTCCCCATCACCCTCTATTAATAGAGATCAGCCCCCATAATCCTCTATTAGTAGAGATCAGTCCCCATCACTCTCTATCAGTAGAGATCAGTCCCCATCACCCTCTGTTAGTAGAGATCAGTCCCCATAATCCTCTATTAGTAGAGATCAGTCCCCATAATCCTCTATTAGAAGAGATCAGTCCCCATCGCTCTCTATTAGTCGAGATCAGTCCCCATAATCCTCTATTAGTAGATGTCAGCCCCCATAATCCTCTATTAGTAGAGATAAGTCCCCATAATCCCCTCATTAGTAGAGATCTGTCCCCATCACTCTTTATTAGTGGAGGTCAGCCCCCATAATCCTCTGTTAGTAGAGATAAGCTCCCATAATCCCCTCATTAGTAGAGATCAGTCCCCATAATCCTCTATTAGTAGAGGTCAGCCCCCATAATCCTCTGTTAGTACAGATCAGTCCCCATCACTCTCTATTAGTAGAGATCAGTCCCCATAGCTCTCTATTAGTAGAGATCAGTCCCCATAATTCTCTATTAGTAGAGATCAGTCCCCATAGCTCTCTATTAGTCGAGATCAGTCCCCATAATCCTCTATTAGTAGATGTCAGCCCCCATAATCCTCTATTAGTAGAGATAAGTCCCCATAATCCCCTCATTAGTAGAGATCTGTCCCCATCACTCTTTATTAGTGGAGGTCAGCCCCCATAATCCTCTGTTAGTAGAGATAAGCTCCCATAATCCCCTCATTAGTAGAGATCAGTCCCCATAATCCTCTATTAGTAGAGGTCAGCCCCCATAATCCTCTGTTAGTACAGATCAGTCCCCATCACTCTCTATTAGTAGAGATCAGTCCCCATAGCTCTCTATTAGTAGAGATCAGTCCCCATAATTCTCTATTAGTAGAGATCAGTCCCCATAGCTCTCTATTAGTAGAGATCAGTCCCCATAGCTCTCTATTGGTAGAGATCAGTCCCCATAATCCTCTATTAGTAGAGATCAGTCCCCATCGCTCTCTATTAGTAGAGATCAGTCCCCATCACCCTCTATTAGTAGAGATCAGTCCCCATCGCTGTCTATTAGTACAGATCAGTCCCCATCGCTGTCTATTAGTAAAGATCAGTCCCCATAATCCTCTATTAGTAGAGATCAGTCTCCATCGCTCTCTATTAGTAGAGATCAGTCCCCATCGCTCTCTATTAGTAGAGATCAGTCCCCATAATCCTCTATTAGTAGAGATCAGTCTCCATCACCCTCTGTTAGTAGAGATCAGTCCCATCGCTCTATTCATACCCTCTATAATAGAGATCAGCCCCATAATCCTCTATTAGTAGAGATCAGTCCCCATCACTCTCTATCAGTAGAGATCAGTCCCCATCACCCTCTGTTAGTAGAGATCAGTCCCCATAATCCTCTATTAGTAGAGATCAGTCCCCATAATCCTCTATTAGAAGAGATCAGTCCCCATCGCTCTCTATTAGTCGAGATCAGTCCCCATAATCCTCTATTAGTAGATGTCAGCCCCCATAATCCTCTATTAGTAGAGATAAGTCCCCATAATCCCCTCATTAGTAGAGATCTGTCCCCATCACTCTTTATTAGTGGAGGTCAGCCCCCATAATCCTCTGTTAGTAGAGATAAGCTCCCATAATCCCCTCATTAGTAGAGATCAGTCCCCATAATCCTCTATTAGTAGAGGTCAGCCCCCATAATCCTCTGTTAGTACAGATCAGTCCCCATCACTCTCTATTAGTAGAGATCAGTCCCCATAGCTCTCTATTAGTAGAGATCAGTCCCCATAATTCTCTATTAGTAGAGATCAGTCCCCATAGCTCTCTATTAGTCGAGATCAGTCCCCATAATCCTCTATTAGTAGATGTCAGCCCCCATAATCCTCTATTAGTAGAGATAAGTCCCCATAATCCCCTCATTAGTAGAGATCTGTCCCCATCACTCTTTATTAGTGGAGGTCAGCCCCCATAATCCTCTGTTAGTAGAGATAAGCTCCCATAATCCCCTCATTAGTAGAGATCAGTCCCCATAATCCTCTATTAGTAGAGGTCAGCCCCCATAATCCTCTGTTAGTACAGATCAGTCCCCATCACTCTCTATTAGTAGAGATCAGTCCCCATAGCTCTCTATTAGTAGAGATCAGTCCCCATAATTCTCTATTAGTAGAGATCAGTCCCCATAGCTCTCTATTAGTAGAGATCAGTCCCCATAGCTCTCTATTGGTAGAGATCAGTCCCCATAATCCTCTATTAGTAGAGATCAGTCCCCATCACCCTCTATTAGTAGAGATCAGTCCCCATCGCTGTCTATTAGTACAGATCAGTCCCCATCGCTGTCTATTAGTAAAGATCAGTCCCCATAATCCTCTATTAGTAGAGATCAGTCTCCATCGCTCTCTATTAGTAGAGATCAGTCCCCATCGCTCTCTATTAGTAGAGATCAGTCCCCATAATCCTCTATTAGTAGAGATCAGTCTCCATCACCCTCTGTTAGTAGAGATCAGTCCCCATCGCTCTCTATTAGTAGAGATCAGTCCCCATCACCCTCTATTAATAGAGATCAGCCCCCATAATCCTCTATTAGTAGAGATCAGTCCCCATCACTCTCTATCAGTAGAGATCAGTCCCCATCACCCTCTGTTAGTAGAGATCAGTCCCCATAATCCTCTATTAGTAGAGATCAGTCCCCATAATCCTCTATTAGAAGAGATCAGTCCCCATCGCTCTCTATTAGTCGAGATCAGTCCCCATAATCCTCTATTAGTAGATGTCAGCCCCCATAATCCTCTATTAGTAGAGATAAGTCCCCATAATCCTCTATTAGTAGAGATCAATCCCCATCGCTCTCTATTAGTAGAGATCAGTCCCCATCACCCTCCATTAGTAAAGATCAGTCCCCATCACTCTCTATTAGTCGAGATCAGTCCCCATAATCCTCTATTAGTAGAGATCGGTCCCCATCACCCTGTTAGTAGAGATCAGTCTCCATCGCTCTCTATTAGTAGAGATCGGTCCCCATCACCCTGTTAGTAGAGATCAGTCTCCATCGCTCTCTATTAGTAGAGATCAGTCCCCATCACCCTCCATTAGTAGATATTTGTCCCCATCGCTGTCTATTAGTAAAGATCAGTCCCCATCGCTCTCTATTAGCAGAGATCAGTCCCCATCACCCTCTATTAGTAGAGATCAGTCCCCATAATCCTCTATTAGTAGAGATCAGTCCCCATCGCTCTCTATTAGTAGAGATCAGTCCCCATCACCCTCCGTTAGTAGAGATTTGTCCCCATCGCTGTCTATTAGTAAAGATCAGTCCCCATCACTCTCTATTTGTAGAGATCAGTCCCCATAATCCTCTATTAGTAGAGATCAGTCCCCATCGCTCTCTATTAGTAGAGATCAGTCTCCATCGCTCTCTATTAGTAGAGATCAGTACCCATAATACTCTATTAGTAGAGATCAGTCTCCATCACCCTCTGTTAGTAGAGATCAGTCTCCATCGCTCTCTATTAGTAGAGATCAGTCCCCATCGCTCTCTATTAGTAGAGATCAGACCCAATCACCCTCCATTAGTAGAGATCAGTCCCCATAATCCTCTATTAGTAGATGTCAGCCCCCATAATCCTCTATTAGTAGAGATCAGTCCCCATCGCTCTCTATTAGTAGAGATCAGTCCCCATCACCCTCTGTTTGTAAAGATCAGTCCCCATCGTTCTCTATTAGTAGAGATCAGTCCCCATAATCCTCTATTAGTAGAGATCAGTCCCCATCGCTCTCTATTTGTAGAAATCGGTCCCCATCCCCCTGTTAGTAGAGATCAGTCTCCATCGCTCTCTATTAGTAGAGATCAGTCCCCATTGCTCTCTATTAGTAGAGATCAGTCCCCATAAGCCTCCGTTATTAGAGATTTGTCCCCATCGCTCTCTATTAGTAAAGATCAGTCCCCATCGCTCTCTATTAGCAGAGATCAGTCCTCATCACCCTCTATTAGTAGAGATCAGTCCCCATCGCTCTCTATTAGTAGAGATCAGTCCCCATCGCTCTCTATTAGTAGAGATCAGTCCCCATCACCCTCTGTTAGTAGAGATCAGTCTCCATCGCTCTCTATTAGTATAGATCAGTCCCCATCGCTCTCTATTAGTAGAGATCAGACCCAATCACACTCCGTTAGTAGAGATCAGTCCCCATAATCCTCTATTAGTAGATGTCAGCCCCCATAATCCTCTATTAGTAGAGATCACCCCCCATCACCCTCAATTAGTAGAGATCAGTCCCCATCGCTCTCTATTAGTAGAGATCAGTCCCCATCACCCTCTGTTAGTAAAGATCAGTCCTCATCGCTCTCTATTAGTAGAGATCAGTCCCCATAATCCTCTATTAGTAGAGATCTGTCCCCATCGCTCTCTATTAGTAGAGATCAGTCCCCATCGCTCTCTATTAGTAGAGATCAGTCCCCATCACCCTCCGTTAGTAGAGATCAGTCCCCATAATCCTCTATTAGTAGAGATCAGACCCCATTGTTCTCTATTAGTAGAGATCAGCCCCCATCACCCTCAATTAGTAGAGATCAGCCGCAATCACTCCCTATTAGTAGAGATCAGTCCCCATCACCCTCTGTTAGTAGAGATCAGTCTCCATCGCTCTCTATTAGTATAGATCAGTCCCCATCGCTCTCTATTAGTAGAGATCAGACCCAATCACCCTCCGTTAGTAGAGATCAGTCCCCATAATCCTCTATTAGTAGAGATCAGACCCCATTGTTCTCTATTAGTAGAGATCAGCCGCATCACCCTCCGTTAATAGAGATCAGCCCCCATCACCCTCCGTTAATAGAGATCAGCCCCCATCACCCTCAATTAGTAGAGATCAGCCGCAATCACTCCCTATTCGTAGAACTCAGTCCCTATCATCCAATAATAGTTCAGATCCTTCCCCATATTCCGTTAGTAGACATCACTTCTAGGGATGAGCATATTGATTCTAAACAGATTAGTCATGAATTTCACAAAAATTCTTCTTCCAAACGAAGGGGGGGGGGGGGGGGGATATTGGCTCGTCTGTCAGGTTTTATCCTAGCTATACTGCACAGACGCCCCTGTGAGATCAGCTACTGATACAGGATGTATCTGTCCCACCTGCAATAGACACAAAGAGGATAGCCAATTTAGGATTGTGAAGAAAGTAGTTGGAATTACTAGGTAGAAAGTCAGGTTGTCAGGATGTCACCTCTGAGTCTGACACAGTGTTTTTGAGCCAGGGGTCAGTACATTCCTTCTGTTCTTCTTCCTTGTGGCTCCAGAAAAGCCTTACATTTGCATCATCTATGTCTTCACAGCCCACTCCTAGTGGGGTGTCTCCTTTATTTCCTATAAAGAGAAAATAAAACCTCATGTGTTATAAAAGATACTCAAGATAGTCTCCCGGGTGCTGAGTCAATGTTTGGATTGCTATGAGGAAGAGGTTCAGGCGGAGGCAGGGGACCTGATGACTGAAATGCATAGCTGTGTTGGTGGTGGTGGTAGTAGTAGTAGTGACACTTGTAGCCATGGTGGCGGTGATAGGGACATTGGTAGCTGGGCAACAGTGGTACTCAAGGAAAATACAGAGCAGGGACTCATGAGGAGTACAAGGAGCCCACAATTGGCACAGTGTCATAGAAGTGGCAGGAAGAGTGAGTGCTATGAAGATGATTATGTGTTGAACAGGGCTTGGGAACCAGATCAGAGTGCTGAGGAGGAGGTGACATCAGAGTAGGAGGGTAGTGGCCGGAATAAACATAACCAATATATGACCAAAACATCTGAAAAGACTACCAGAACCAGATCTACTTCTATTGTGATCAGCTCAGTAACTGGTGATGCCGCTGATATCATTGGCACAGACTTATACCATGCCAGACCTAGGCCAGGCTTGGCTGCTGGTAGGTATCTCCCATATGCATTTTTTTCCACAGTGCCTGCAGATAAAACCACAGCCAAGTGCAAGATCTGCAGGACTAAAATAAGCCGTCGGCATTCAAACATAGGCACAACAGCTCGAAAGCAGGACATGAGGCAGCATCACCAGATCCAGTGGGAAAATAGAACTGGCCAGCAATCAAAACAAGACCGTCATTCTTCTCTTGTTCTTCTTTGTGGCAGCAAGGTCACATCCACAACAGTACAGTTTCCTTGTCATCATCATGACCAGTTACTTGTTCTCCTGCTCAGACTATTCCCCCTCTGCTCCGTCATCAGTCTTCCATAACTAAATGTGTGACCAGAAAACAGCTATCGCGCCCAGCAATCTGCTTGTAAGCAAGCTGAACTCCCACCTGGTCAAGCTGCTGGCAGTGCAGTTGCAGCAACCCAGAGGGGGGGAACAGGGCAGAGAGGATGGAGGTCGTGTATGTGGCCCTTATGGTGCTAGTAGTACTCACAGTTCATGGTGACAGTCCTCCTTCTTGTGCTCCCTGGGGCCGTGCGTACAGTGAATAGAGGTTGCACTCTTCATTCCATCAGAGCACACAATGATTTTGGGGCTCCTGCTTGATGGTAATGTTTGATGGGGTGCAAGGCAGGAGTATGGATAAGGGGCATGTTAATGGTGGAGAAAAGTCTTTCTTTACTGAGTTGATGATAGGAGCAGTAGTACACATAGCAGCAAAAGGCATAGTTCCAAGGTAGACCACAGTGAAATCCTCTCTCAATAGCAGTATAGAAGCAACAATGATGATAGTTGTAGTTGCTCTCTCTCTCTCTCTCTCTAAAGAACTCTTAACAGCCTTTCTGCAGCACACAGCCGTGCAGTGAAGTTCTTATTAACTTCATCTGCAGTTCACTGACTGAGGAGAGCGAAATTTAGATATGGGTGGGCAATCAATCTCAAAGTATGAGAGGATGCTTTATAAAGATTCTCTCTCCACAGCAGCAAAGTCTTTCTGCCATAAACATGCACAATACTGTACCTTGATTCCAAAGCACAACCTTGAGGGTTGTAGACCTTCTAGGATGTCTGGTCTCTTTTCTTCAGGGGTACTTTGGTAGCAGCATTGCTTCCTTGGTAGCTGTAGTCTCAGAGACAGGTTTTCTTAGCTTGAGCTTAGTCCATGTAGGAGCTCTCACATCTGTCCTCTAACTGTGGGTGTGCACTCAGCCTCGATGGATGATACCTAACAGCCACTATTTCTCCAAAAAAGCTATCCCTGCCTTGTATTCTCATGTGGGGTACATAATGTGAGCTGCTCCTTGGAATTGTTGCTGTGTGACCAGGTGCACGCCACTGTCGAAGATTGGAGCAGCTGTTATGGGCAGAGACAATACATGTCTTTCATGGCCTACTGGGTCAATGTTTTGTGTGGTAGTGGCAACGGTTTACCACAGCAACAAGGCCAGGTCTTATATATGTCTCCATGTTTTTGTTGGTCTGAGTCCCACACCAGGCAATTATCCACCTCCTCCACATCTTCCTCAATGGACAGCATTATGTGCCGAAAAGAAACAGGGCAGAGCATCGCTTTCCCTTCCCTTCGCTCCTGTCATATGTGTAAACTGAAGCGTTGACATGCTATCTTAGAACTGATAAGCCTGAGCAAGAGATGTCACATAGCAAATCAGTTGCTAAAGTGCATCAATTAACAAATATCCTACTGACTGTCTCTCCGCCAACGGCAACTGGGGTAAGATGGTAACAATGGCAGGAACATTGTGGCTGTGATGCACTTGAGGGAAGTAACACATGCTCCCTGCATGGTGCACATGACAAATTGAGTGGTGCAAAGCTTTTTCAAAAAGTATTGTTGTTTACCGAAAGTGCTGGACACATCCAGGGTGATTGTTTTCATACATATTTCAGCCCTTCTTAAGTGACTAAAAATGCCCTCCAGGGACAGAACGATCTGCCTTTGCACCCCTTGATCTAACTCATTGGAATTCCACTCTGCATATGCTGGAGTGTTCAATGATTACATCATACACCAGACCACCACTTTAGGGAGCCTATGTTATTTTTGGCTCAGGCAGTGGCAGCTCATCAAGGATGCATGTCACATACTCAAGCCCTTCAAAGAGCCCCTTTAGAATTGTCAGTAGGGACAACTGCACCAGTAACGATCATCCACCTGATATTTATTTTGGAGCAAACACTCACGCTAATGTAACAAGGGATGGTGGAAGAAGACCTTCCACATCTTGCTGACTGCCTGTAGCTGTTGGGAACCCGCAAGGACGAAGTGGAGGAGGATGAGGATGAAGAGCTACCACTGAAGCTGATGATGATTACAACCCTGGCCATGACCAATCATCTCAGTGGGTGGAGAAGCCAGAAAGAACTGGGTCCTCCAGCACGCTGGCAAACATAACAAGCTTGCATGCTTACAAGCTGATAGGTGTATCATAAGCATCAAGCAAAGTGATGACTACTGGATATCCATGCTTTTAGTTCCTCATTATCAAAGCAAAATGGGAGAATCTTTTACTGATGCTGAAAGGGAGGTAAAATCGTTGTATTACCAGGATACACTCTGTATGGCTTTCTAGATGCAAAGCTCCATGTAGCTTCTCTCACGTCCTCAGCTAATTCTAGAGACACACTGACTGAACTAAGGATAGACCTAAGTGCATCACCTAGCTTCCTACAGGGGCAGAGTCAGGATTGCTAACCCTGACTGATCCATACAGTGCTATGCATGTTGTAATACATCAGAACATTATACAACAGGAAACAATTTGCAAGTACCTTATTCTTTGATACACAGCGGCACATTTACTGCCTTGCCACTAATATTAGGTTCCATGGTGTTCTTCCACTGCTGCCGCTACTATTGCTGCTACTTTTACTGTTACACAGAGGTTGCACATCTCTTAACTTGTCTGTGAAGTTCCACATCCACACTGTACTGCTGCTGCTTCTAAAGAAAAGTAAAAGATTTTGAGAGCTTGTTCAGAAAAAGCTACTGCTTCTTCGAATACTAGTATGGGTTTGTGTGCATAAACACAGGCAGGCATCTGACCCCGTTATGACATCATTTTTGGACCGTTTGTTCAGAACAAGCCACCTTTTTTTTTTTTTTTTACAATACTACTGTTTACTTAAATATAAAGCTTGATTTTTGGAGGAAAAGATGAAGAAAATACCCAATGCGGTGGAATTAGAAAATAACGCAATTTCACCAAAGTTGGACTTTGTTTTTAAGGCTTTCACTATGTGGTAAAACTGCCCTGTTCCCCTCATTCTATGGTCAGTACAATTACAGCAATATCACGGGTCAGACTGGGAACTCAAAGTGGCCGTGGAAAAAATAAATAAAAGTGGGCCCATTTTGTAGACAGGTTCAAACTGACAGAAGGTGGGGCAACACAAGTAGGCGGGGTCAACAATACCATAGTGCAAAATACCATCCCAGCAGAACCAAATAACACAGTGTAGCACAATATACTGCCCCAAAAGCTGTCCCTCTGTGGTGACCATCAATAGCTACCATCTTCTGTCCTCCTCCAGTTGTCAATGGTGCAGGGGGCTTAGGAGGTGAGATGCGGGCCACAGCAGTTGAATTCAAAAGGGCATGTGTGGTTGCTGACTGGGTACATGAGTTCCTGATTCTCACAGTGTTAAATACTGTTGAGAGCTCATTATGTACCCAGTCAGTGGCAGAGAGGCGCAATTGGGTGGTCCCCTGGGGCATCGGCCCACCGGGAAATTTCCCTGTAGGGTCTATGGACAATCCTCCCCTGGCAATACCATATTTGTACAGTTTATCTTGTGTGTTAATACTGGAAAAAAAAAACTTGCCATAATTTGACCCCATAACATTTTTGTATTTACAGCTACGGAGATAAGTGAGGCTCATTTTTTGTGGGGCAATGTGTTTTTAATGATGCCATTTTGTAGTGAGTATGACTTTTTGTTCACTTTCTACTAAATTTTTTGGGGGGAGGTGAAGCGATAAAAAAAATAATTAAGAATCACCCATTTCGATTTTTTTCTGTTATAGCGTTCAGTAATCATAATGGATAAATATGTTTTATTTTAAAAGTACTGCCATTTTAGAACATGATCTTTATTCAATTATTGTCTATTTTTATTAGGGGAAAGTGGTTAATTTGAATTTTTAAATATTTTTATAAACTTTACTTTTACTTTTTTTTTTTACCTTGACATGGTATCTGAGGGGTTTAATGTCTGAGATCGGCATTCTTGACGATCGCAGAGCTTAGCTCCAGTTATCTGCTGTTGTAGCCTGGTGGCTATAAGCAGGCAGGGGCGATTTTTAAACCCTGGACTTCTGCCATATGTGTGCAACGGCTGTCCTAAAGTGGTTAAAACAAGATGTATATTAACACCATCAACCATGTGTTTACCCATAGCTACATACGTCAGTGTTGCTCTGACATTATTTACTTTAAAGAGCTTGAAAAGGTTTAGAGAAAGAAAAAAACTAATGATTAAAAAAGATTGAAAGAAAAGAGATAAAAATATAACTCCTAGGAAACCTAATAGTTTGATATACCAAGTTTAAAGAGATCCTGTCACCTCTTTTTACCCTATAGAGATGCGGACATGCACGGCTAGATCGCCGCTAGTTTGTCCGCAATATACCTGTCCCATATCTCTGAGTGGTTTTATTGAGTGTAAAAAATCATTTTATATATATGTCAGCCTGGTAAGGAGCCCAAGGGGCGGTACTAACTGTTCTGGAGCCCAGCCCAGCACCGCCTGTATCCACGAATCTCCTCCTTGCTCACAAAGTCAGATCACCGTAATCTCGCGATGCGCAAGCTCGCGCATGCGCAGTGCCGTCATAGTGTTCCTTCCCTGTGCTGGCATCAGCCTCAGGGAAGGAACTGCACATGCGCGAGCTCGTGCACCGCGAGATTACGGTGATCTGACTTCGTGAGAAAGGAGGAGATTCGTGGATACAGGTGGTGCTGGGCTCCTTCACAGAGCGGCGTGGCCCATCACTCTATATCAGTAAAGATCAGCCCCCATCACCCTCTGTTAGTAGAGATCAGGCCCCATCACCCTCTGTTAGTAGAGATCAGCCCCCATCACTCTATGTTAGTAGAGATCGGTCCCCATCACCCTCTATTAGTAGAGATCAGCCCTCATCACCCTATGTTAGTAGAGATCAGCCCCCATCACCCTCTATAAGTAGAGATCAGCCCCATCACCCTATGTTCGTAGAGATCAGCCCCCATCACCCTATGTTAGTAGAGATCGGTCCCCATCACCCTCTATTAGTAAAGATCAGCCCCTTCACCCTATATATCAGTAAAGATCAGCCCCCATCACCCTCTATTAGTAGAGATCGGTCCCCATCACCCTCTATTAGTAGAGATTGGCCCCCATCACCCTATGTTGATGGAGATCGGTCCCCATCACTCACTATTAGTAGAGATCAGTTCTTATCAACTTTTTTAGTGGAGATCAGTCGCTATCACCCAGAAATGTTCCACTGCCAAATACTAGAGATTGATGGATTCCCATACAACTATATCAGAAGGGATCATCAATTGTCTTGGGCCAAATATGTAACACTTTTCCTAACTTTTTGTTCCTGAGGTAGAGTACAGTATCATCAGCATCATCAACCATGCAACTTTTGGAGAAGAAGATAGCTACTCACCAGGGGCGTAGCTACCTCTGCACCCCCTATAGCTACGCCCATGCTACTCACTCCACCTTTATAATGTTGAGTAGAAGGTAAAAAGGGTGATTTAGGGCTCTATGTTCTCAGTTTGGCTCTGAAATTCAGTAACACTACTCGATAGAGATAGACTTGAAGCATTTTGAGATGCCAGTGGACCTGTCTTGAGGACACTGCAGTGTGTATAGGTACTATAGAGAACCTGTCTTTAGCACAGTCTTCTCAACGTTGGACTGACACCAGGTAACACGTATCCCTCTCTACCCAGTGCCTATAGTGTGTTCTCTAAATTTCCCTATTTGTATTAGGTTCCTGTTCATATCTAGTAGATTATCTACATATCTGTAATATTATGATGCTGTATGAGTAGGAAACGTTGTATAACGGAGCCTGGTTATATGCACATTGACAGACTCATATTACACATAGCTATGAAGCAAAGCAGATGCTTTCTCTATCTAGATAATGCACAAATATTGCTCCACAATGTTGATAAGCATCTCAATTTTGTGTGATTTGTGTAACAATATTATCTATTCCATACACTTGTAAAAGCCACATTGCCCTTCTCTACATTGAACAATGTGAACATGAAGTATATGCAATGAACAATAGTCCAATATGCAAAGCATATGGATGACATTAGTGGATTTCACTTGAGACATTGGGTAGCGACACAGACAGCAGAGAGCCCGTATGGAAGCAACTATGAACAGTATACAGGCCCCTTACTATACTATAATTAATCATAGACCACCCTTAAGTTTCTAACTGTTCACCATTCTAATGGAGAGCACGAAGCTGCAATTAAAGGGCATCTGTCAGCATGATCAACCCAATAGTCAGCTCATCCATTGCCTCCCTTGACACTTTCCCCTCCACTTGATTGATAGGACCAGTTGTCCTGGTAGAGGGGGCAGTGTCCAGGGGAGCAAATCACCAGAGCTAAGGTGCACCGAGTAGGTAAGTCAAGCCCTCAGTGCACTTAAAGGGGTTATCCAAGTCTATAAAATGCCCTCCCATATGCCGTGCCCCTCACATTGAATATACTTACCTGGCTCTCTGCGCCGCCAATGGCAGACAGGGACGGGGACAACCCTCCCTAGCATCAACCGCCATGCTAGGGAGGCTCTTCCCTGTCCCTGGGGGGGGGGGCATTTTATAGTCTTGGATAGCCCCCTTAAGCCCTAATTTACATATTTTTAAAAACACTTATTTCTCTGTAATGCAGAAACGGATCAGGGAAAGGAAAGGTATACCGTACTTTTAATCATCCCTTTTTAGCTGTTATGAATGGCTTAATAGGGCTGATCCTACTGACTGATGTCCCTTTAAGGTGGTAGTGAGCCCCCCTACCTACTGGGAATGAGTGCAACTGTACAGGATATGCATATGGCATGTCCACCCCTGGTGCATTTCAAGGTCCTTTTGTTTCTCCTACAATAAACTGCTTTTTTGTAAAAATAAATCACATCTAAAATCATAATTAAATATAGAATATTATTTTTGCTTTCTATTCAGATGCATAAATGTTGCAAAGCTGAATTTGTTGCGTACTTTGTTGTGCTCTGTGATATTCGCCAGGTCTAATATCCACTATAACTTATTAGGATGACAAGGAGAATTGGGATGAATGAAAAACTCATTCCTCAGAAATGCAAGCCAAAGATGGGCCTGTCACATGACAGACTCCATGACAGAAACCCAATGGATCCCATTATAGTCAATGGAGTCCACTGGGTTTCTGTTATGATGTCCATCATTTAGAGACACATTTTGTCTACCATCTTTACGCTATCTGTTCAACATTTGACACCTCTATAATCAAACAAGAATACTATAGCTTCATATATTTTATGGTTCAGTACCCACAATCAGCTAGATATCGGAGTCCCCTATATCTAAAATGAGTTGTCCACAGTTAATCCAACCCAAAAGTTGTCAACTCTTCTCTGGTCTAATGTTGCCTGGCTGCATAATCCATATTTCTTCACTACGGTTCTTAGCCGTTTTTAGTGTACGTGCCAGTTCCTTGCTTCTTTTCTATAGAAAAAAATCACTAATCAATACCCACCTCCATCAGTCGATACAGTGCCTTCCACTAAGCAGTCAATAGAGCAAAAATAGAAACAAAGCACTGGAACAAGACTTGATAGGACCGATAGTCCACGCAGCATGATCAACACTACATTTTCATCTAGAGTTCTGAGATCATCTTGTAGGAATATTGATTTTGTAATGTTAGAGTCTATTCAATGGACGCAATGCTCTGTAGTAATCTATACGTTGAAGGATATAGCAGTGATCAGATCCATCTGGCTCTTGGAAGTATTATAAAGAGAAGGTTTAATATCTTGCTTACCACCACGGCTTCCAGCAAAACAAACCCTCTTTAGTATAAGATGTGTTTGACCTCTATGGTGTCAGGCCAAGATCTAGACTGTACGCCCGCGGTCTTGTCTTTATACCATATCTGGCAGAGTTCCTACCCCACGTATCTCCGAATAGGGTTAGCACCTGACACCTCACCATGGGTGCAATGTGGCCGCCTACATCCTGCTGCACACAATGTATGCCAATCATAAACCTTATTAGGGGCATTCAGCAAAGAAATGTAGGAAGCATTCGAGATAAAGGAAAACTCTAAACAAGAGGTCATGCTGTGAAAACGTAGGATGCTAGTGAAGTGAAAGCTGGAGGAACCTTGAGTACATCACAGGAAAGTGGAAACATGGAGATATCTATCAAACTACGAGAGCCGAGCTTTTATAGGATATATCCCTCTAAATAAAAAATACTCTGGCTAGAGTTAGTGAATGTTGTATTCTCTGTAACATGATACTGGGTTCTTTTATACTTTTTCTATGTGAGACAATTGATGTTCTGTACCGTGTACCCAACGCTTAACCTTCACCACATAGGTGACGCCGGTATTTCATTATACTGCCACACAGTTGTATGATGGATCTACTTATTTTAAATTGTGAGAAATGTGAATTACTCCTAAAATGTTTCTTATTGGTTACACCAATGTTCTGGCAAATTGTACAACCAATGAGAGGTCCTCATAGGTACAGACCAATACCAACCTTAAAGGGGTTTTTCCAATAGTTACAACTTACAGTACCAGCTATTCATAGGATAAGTGGTCAGTGTCTGATCGCGACATCAGGGGTCCCATGTTCCACATAATGAAGATTATCGAGCACTCTACTCTGCTATCTGTCAGTCCCATAGGAATTTAATGGAGTTGCAGTATGCATGCGCAACACTCACTTCAGCCAAATGTGGAAAATTGGACTAATTTCCGTGATTGGCGAGGATCCTAGGGGTGGGACCCCTCAGGGATCAGACATTTATCCCCCATCCTGTTGACAGATTATAAATTGTGATTATGGAACAACTCCTTTTAGAGACATAACTTCAAATTAGGCAACAAGGTAACACGTGGCACAGAAAGTCAAAAACACTAGTGTCTATCAAGTTCAACTTTTTCCCATTTAATACTGTGTTTATCCAGAATAAGACAACACCAAATTCCAATTGCGACTGCTTGAGCTTCATTAATGCAAGCAGGTTAATTCCCGAGATCCATCACCCCCATAATGTTATTTACCAAGATAGCTAGACAACATTTCTAGCAAGAAAGACATCCAATTAGTGAACTTACCAACCCAACTTCCTTGTGAGTTGTGTAAGTCTATTATTTTTAATGAGAAGGCAACAATTATGTATTCTAGAAATTTGTAGTTTTAGTAAAACTTCTGCTCTAATTGGCAGATACTTTCGTAAAACGAAAAGTCTTTGCGTAAACATGTATATGTGGATAAAGGAATACATTAGTTCCTTTGTTAAATAGTCTAAACTTCCTAAACATGCCCCCGACTATACGCATTGTGACAGGAACGTTATATTTCCCCAAGATTACTCTCATATGTGTACTAGGCTCCAGAAAGTATATATCTCATATAGGGTCCAGGAGAGCAAAGCAGTTTACTAAGGACTATTGTAGGTCCTGTGTCACGAGGGTGTCAAGAGACACGTCTGACTCCGTTATACCCGGGGTCAGGAAGTCGCAGCGGTTGGCTGCGTGCTCTATATCTAAAAATAGTGCTGTTTCTTAATGGTAGCATTTTGGGTTTGCCTTGTAATCCTTTTTGTCTCACTCAGGGATCCGTAGCTTCTTCTCCTCAGCTGTTTCTTGTCCAGCACTCCCAACCGCCTTATATTCCCCTCTCCCACTTCTCTGGTTGCCAGATATAGAGCTTCCTGCCTGGACTTCTATACTGACCCACTGAAGCTGAGTTGCTGTTATCCCTGGTTGTCGTACCAGAGTGTTAGCCTCCGGATCCCTGTTGGTTGTTTGTTGTCGTCCACCTGGGATTATGTGTTTTGTCAGTATTGTCTGTCTTCTCCCTAGTGTTTCCCTTTAGTGTTAGTGGTGCGGACTAGTGTTCCCACCGCCCTATTCACTACGTAGGGCTCATTTTAGGGAAAGCCAGGGTTTTAGGAACGTGATCGGCGTATGGGTGAGAAACCCGTCTAGGGACGTCAGGGCAGTCAGGTGCCAGCCTCTAGGTGAGTTAGGGGTCACCATCTTTCCATCTCCCTTGGACAGGGCCTTCCTTTTCCCTCCCTTTGCGTCACGTATGTGATCGGCACGCGGGTCGTGATATCCTGATTTGGGGTCTTGGTTTTTATGGAATGATGAGCAGTTTGGTAGTGTGCCTATAATTCCCTTTCTGGCTAATACAATTTTTTTTGTAACACGGTCCAGCTCATTACTGGGCTATAAAGGTGCAAGGTGTGCACTAGAGAGAGATAGCCATCTGAGGAAACAGAACCTGTCTGGGGAGACAATTACCACTGCTAACGTGATTTCTAGCCTAAATGCGGGTAGACATTTACTGCCGATGTGAGGTAAAACATGTTTATGTAATTTTGTTTGACTGGTTGGTAGTAAGCCCCTTGTACAGGTGAAACTCGAAAAATTAGAATATCGTGCAAAAAGTTCATTTATTTCAGTAATGCAACTTAAAAGGTGAAACTAACATATGAGATAGACTCATTACATGCAAAGCGAGATATTTCAGGCCTTTATTTGTTATGATTTGGATAATTATGGCTTACAGTTTATGAAACCCCAATGTCACAATTTGAGGTACCCTTTGCTTAGGGGGTATGGATTAATTAGCTGACTAGAGCGTGATACTTTGAGCCTAGAATATTGAACCTTTTCACAAAATTCTAAGTTGCATTAATGCAATTCCTTTTAATTTGCATTACTGAAATAAATGGACTTTTGCACGTTATTTTAATTTTTCGAGTTTAACCTGTATAGTCAAGGAAACGTGTATGCTTATAGTCAGCTAAGCAGTGGTTGATTTGTGTTTTTGGGCCTGAATGTGTTTTTGGGTTCTTCACCATAGCTGGCCTTCCATGATAAAGGAAGCAACATGTTGCCATGTTGACTGGGCACTACAATGAGTTTAGCCCTGCGACTGTAAATGGACCTATGGAGACAGGGAGGCCAAGCCCAGGTTGGCCTTATGGGTCGGATCCTCTTTCCTATCCTATTAAGACACTGGTTCTACGGAATTACCAATTGTCTCATGGATAGAGTTGCCGAAGATATGACTACAATATTTGAGTGAGCTAATGTGGGAATACATGGTGTGCATCATATGTACCTGTCCCTCCTTTTCAAACTTTAGTTTAAGAAGAAATGGGCACCAGTTCACTATCTGCCTCAAGCAGCAGAGAACCCCCTGTGATCCTTAACTCAGTGATCCCCAATTCCCAATGCAGCGAGCCCCAGAGGAGCCAGTGCACAGGATCGGAGTGCTAGTGACCCTGATGAAGTGTTGTGTCACAGTGTACTCTCTCAGGCCTTTGCTCCCTGGGTAATAAATAGCAGCTGATTTCAAGTCCAATTTTCTGCCACCAGTAAAGATTATGGATGGCTCTCCTCTCTGTCCTAACAGGGACTCCCCCTCCTGGCAGGAAGTTAGCCCAACCCACTCCTATCAAGATAGCAGGAACAGGGTAGTTAACCCTGGGCATGGAGGTATTCAGGTTCTGTATGGTATCCTGTGCTCCATTTGTTCACAGATGTTACAGCTAGGCCTATAGATCCTGCAGAATCCTAGGTTGCTGAAACTGATGCCCCAGCTGGTCCCGTAAATGCTCGATCGGTGATAAGGGAGGAAGTGTTGCAATCTGGATAAGACATTTCTGTGAAAACCTTTCATTCGGCTAAAGGCTTGTAAATGGCCAGCAGAGACAGGGGTGTGTAATGAAGGGGCCATCTGTGTCTGCATGGTGGACCATGAAAATGTGGGAGCCAATTGTGCTTGTTGGTAGATTAAACGATCCTTTCTACTGTTCACCATGTTTATATGCCATCATGTAAGCACTACTCCCAACACCTCCATAACAGTTAAGTTAGAATGGCCTAGATGGCAGGCCATTCACTAAAAATGACCATCCTGCTTCTCTTAGTCTAATGAGGCATCCCCTCTCAAAGTCTGTCATCTGGGCAAAATGTCAGGTGCATTGTGGACGCATGTGTAGCGCCCAGTGATCATTCAGCAAGAGGTACACTATGCAAAAGTAGCTTCTAAGCATCTTTTTATAGGGCAGTGAGAGATGCAAATCTATGCCCCCTTCTGGAAACCACCATTGTCAAATTAGACCACATCAAACATCATTAACATATCTGCCTGAGACATAACTGCATGCCAAGTTATGCAATAATCTGGCATTTCTATCTGGATGCATTATTTTATTTTTATTTTTTTGTGACTGAATAGATATCTCACCTAGCCTACCTACCGTAGATAGGTGAGGTAAAAGAATCCAGGAAAGCTAGGTTACCTCAGAGAATTGTTGTTTGCCGTGGTCTTTTGTAAATTTGTTTTTTGGGCTGGATTTTTTATGGAATAGCAGGGAGGATTGGTAGTGGGATCTGCTATTCCCTCCCCACTCAAGTACACCACTTTCCCCTAGCCTAGAGCAGGCTAGGTGCAGATGCTGGGGCTAATTAGGGGAGGGGGATAAATACAGGGCTGGAAGCAGGGACAGAGTGCCTATCTTGCAAATACTAGATGGGCCTGTGCGGGAGTGGGCTGTCCTGGGCATCACTTGGCCAAGACACCCTGAAAGTAGTGTCCTACCACAAATAACCCAAATGTATTGCCGTCCTCAGAACGGCAATGCAGTTGAATAGTGAGGTGGGGTTCCCAGCCCCACCATTCACTCTCATAGGCCGCTAGCCCTGAAGCCTATTAGGCAGCACAGGTGGTCAAAAAGTGATGACATCAATGCGACTTAGGTGGTTGCAATGAGGTCATCCTGCAGGGAAGTGAGGACTTAGCCATAACAGGCCTGCTACACAGGCTGAAACAAGAAGCAGGACTCAGGTGAGTATTTTTTTTCTGTCACTTTTGCGGTAATACAGGAGGTACACAATACAAGGGAACCATTACTAGGGGCATGACAGGACATTATAACTACCTAGGGCAATACAGGGGGTATTATAACTACTGGGGGCATGACATAAAGACATTATAAATACTGGGGGTAATACAGGTGGACATTTTACCTACCTGAGGCAAAACAGGAAGACATTATAACAACCTGGGGCAATACAGTGGGGCATTATAACTACTTGGGGCACGAAAGACAGACATTATAATTATGAGGAGCAATACAGGGGGACATTATAACTAGTGAGGGCAATACAGAGGGACATTATAACTATGTGGGCACTATAAAGGAAATTATAACTAGTGGGCGCATCAGGGGCCCAGTAGGTTACTGAGGGCACTTCAGGGAGCCTTATTACTACTGGGGGAACTTTAGTGGGCATTATTACTACTGGGGACACTTTAGGGAGCATTATTACTACTGGTGGCACGTCAGGGGGCCTTATTACTACTGGAGGCACTTTGAGGATCTTTATCAGTACTGAGGTACTGTGTAGCATTATTACTGCCAGGGGTTCTGGGAGTGAATGATTATAATTAAAGGGCACAATATAGAGGGCACTACTACTATCAAGCACTCTCAGGGAGTATTATCACTGTAGGGGATATTATTAATAATGAGGGCACTCTGGGAGGAATTAACAAATAGTGGTACTTTTAGCAGCAATATTAGTATGGCGGGGGGAACTATCTGTTTAGTACTCTCATTTCTTCAGTATAGTGTTTTGGGGAACTGGGGAGCATGGCAGGCACAGTATTGGTGGTAGCAGCAATATAACAAAATTGCAGCACCAGGAGAGGGGGTGATGGAAAAGTGAGAAATCTAAGATATCTATGTGGTAAACTCCAGAGACCAGACATGGCTGAAAGATGTCCATCATGGTGGTCTGCTTCCAATTGGGAAGATGAGGAAACGCACCATCTACCTCAGAGGAGACTGGATGTAGGAGGTATGTAGTGCTGTATTTTCCTGTATTTTTGGTAGTTTAGAATGTAATGTCCATACAAATATGCCACTAGCACTGAGGTGGGTGTGGCAGGTTTGCACACGTATTTCACGTTCACCACACAGCAGATGGGCCTGTGCGTTTTAGAACACCAGGACTAAATTTCACTCCCAGTCCAGCCATGTATGGAAGGCTCAGTTACAGTAGGAGTCAGACCCTGAGGAGCTGCAAATGCTTGCTGGGAGAAGCCTGATCTCCTGGTTATACTGACGTCTTTAGGTGAGAACTAACCTGTGTTTAGTTAGTGCCCAGACGGGTAGGTATTTTTTGGCTGCTTCTGTTTTAAAGTGACTATTCAACTTTGATGTCACTGTGTTGATTTGAACAAAATAAACCTAATTTGCACTTTTAAACCTCTGAAGCCTGAGGATTCTGTCACTGGCCACACATCCAGATCCCGACAAAATATAATATATATAGTAGTGCTGCAGTTTTATAACCCCCACATATTCTGAAACATCCCCCACCATCCTTTTGATGCTTCAGCTGGAGAGGAGGACATTAAAATTTCATAAGTTCAAAATATCACTTATCCCCTGTTATCTTTAAGCTATATAGAGGTTATATTCCTATGGTAATTCCAAGCCTTATATTTGTATGACCCAATGATTTAATTGCATTATTGTGTGACCATATCTGTAGCCTTTAAGACCTATTCCCCTCCACGAGGATTTCTCTATCCTCATAGAGCCATCATTTCTAATTTTAGCCTGTTTTGTACTATACATCAGTGCCTCTGAACACATAGTTAGTCACAGAGTAAAGAAGATTGATTTACATGGTGCGGGCCATTATGTCTGGAGGGATGTGCGATGGAAGAAGTCCCAGTAGTTCTTCATGTATCAGAATCAGCAATACATTAATCAATATCTCAATTTCTCTGTTTCCTCAACTTTGGGAATTGATCAAGAAAAGGTCAATAAAGACTAAAATCTCTGCAAATCAGGGCTAATGAATAATGAATAAGATTCATACTGCACATATTTAATGGATGTTCAGAGACAATCTCCAACATGAATGTCAAACATTGAAAATGCGCAAAATAAAAATAATAAAACTATCCCAGCACGTCCTCATTTACACTCCTTTCCGTTAATCTTATTTTGTCTCAATTAAGATTAGAAATGTCAAGAAATCTTTTGTGTGTGTCCTAGGAGCTCAGCCGTGTCCCCAGCTCCTCTTAACTGTCCTGAGTCTAGCTGTAAGACAACTGGCTGCAGCAGGAGCCTTTGCAGGGACTGTCCCTAATTTTTGGGAGATGATTCCCCATTGGGTGTTCCACAATAGGTCTGGGTGGATCCAGGAAAGTGGCTAAAATGCCCCATATTTACCAACAAGAATGGTGGTCAGTATGCAGTGGTAAATGGGAACATTGCTTCTATGGGGTCATATCTTCATACACATCTGACCTATAAGAGTTTATCCAGCGGCAATTTCTGCATCTCGGTACTTGGGAAGGTCTCCGTGTCCTGCAGCACTTAGAGTAATATATATATATATTTTTTTTTTTACCATTTAATTTTTTTATTCATAAGTTCCCACGTTGCTGAAAGGCAGTCGACAGTACAGCAGATAAAGCTTCCGATGACATGTACAGGTGAAACTAAAAATTTGAATATCGTGCAAAGTTCATGTATTTCAGTAATGCAACTTAAAAGCTGAAACTAACATATGAGACTCATTACAGGCAGAGCGAGATATTTCAGGCCTTTATTTGTTATAATTTGGATGATTATGGCTTACAGCTTGGAAACCCCAAAGTCACAATTTTGAGGTCCCCTTTGCTCAGGGGGTATGGATTAATTAGCTGACTACAGTGTGACACTTTGAGCCTAGAATAACGAACCTTTTCACAAAATTCTAATTTTAAGTTGCATTAATGCAATTCCTTTTAATTTGCATTACGGAAATAAATGGACTTTTGCACGAAATTCTAATTTTTCGAGTTTCATCTGTATTACTAGGAAACTTGAACTAACAGGTACTTCAATGAAGGAACGACACACAAAAAAAATAAAAAATCATTAGGGCCCAGTACAGAAAATGTCTTCCTACCCTCTTTACACCCTGAATGCTGGCTTAGTTCAATAAATGGCCTCCACTGAGCTTAGCCTTAAACCTTCTTAGTTAGACGAGTGCTCTCTTCTAACTCCTTCCAATAGTTTGACTGTTGATTGCTAAGTTTACAAAGTCACTTTGACATTTTTAGACAGGTGTTCTAAGCCCTGGATGGGAGGGGGTTTATATTTTTTAGAATAATGTCTTGTATTGATTGCTTTTTATGCAAACCTGTAATGAAGATCATGCAAATGATATCTTCCAAATCAAATAATTCATTAGAAAGTAGATTAGTAACTTGCATTTTCTTTATTTTATATCTCGTTTTATGCATGTATTAACAGGTTCTGCTATCACTGTTCTCTTAAAGGGATTGGCTCGCAAACAACAGTTACTGCCTAAACACAAGATTGGTGATAGATGTATAATTGCTGAAGGTCTACCCACTGGGACCCTGACCATTTACGAGAACAGGGGCCCCTGTGAATGGAGTGATAGTGTACATATGTGACCACTGCTCCATTTACTTGTATGGGACTGCTTATACATCGCTTCGCTATCTCCTTCAATCCCTTAGAAGTGAATAGAGCTGTGATCCTGCAGGCAAACTATTTCTTGCACAGGGCACTCAGGGACCCCTGTTCTTAAGATCGGTGGGGCTCTGAGCTATTGTATTTTTATTTTGTGGGTAGTTGATAACAGGGGTGCACCAACAATGAGGCCAGGTGAGGCGATCGCCTCAGGCACCACCAGGTAGTAAGAGGGGCGCAGCGGAAGGGCCATGGGCAATGAGCGCTTTCATTGTGGAAAAGGGGTTAAGTAAAGAAACTGACATGGGGGGTGCCTTTTCAGTTTTCGCCTTAGGCAGCAGAAAGACTAGGTGCTGAGGCTGAGTGATACATGTTGCTTATGGGAAAAAAACTTTTAAGTATTTTGAAACTTTCTGGTCAAGAATAGTGATGAGCGAAGTGATCAAATTTGTTTAAAAAAAATTAGCCCCGTTGAGCAGCGAGGGGCTGGTTACACTGCTCAAGAGATCCCTTTTATTGACAGGGCCAGACATCTCACCTATTAATCTCATGGCTGCACTGACTGTGCATGAGCCATATACATCTGGGTACGCCTGGAAGCGGTGAATGAAACATAGAAACATGGAATGTGTCAGCAGATAAGAACCATTTGGCCCATCTAGTCTGCCCAATATACTGAATACTATGGATAGGCCCTGGCCCTATCTTATATGAAGGATGGCCTTGTGCCTATCCCATGCATGCTTAAACTCCTCCACTGTATTTGCAGCTACCACTTCTGCAGGAAGGCTATTCCATGCATCCACTACTCTCTCAGTAAAGTAATACTTCCTTATATTACTTTTAAACCTTTGCCCCTCTAATTTAAAACTATGTCCTCTTGTAGCAGCTTTTCTTCTTTTAAATATTCTTTCCTCTTTTACCTTGTTGATTCCCTTTATGTATTTAGAAGTTTCTATCATATCCCCTTTGTCTCGTCTTTCTTCCATTTCTTCCAGCATTTGTGCTGCTTAGGAAGCAACAGCAGAACCTCTACGCTTGCGCTTCCACTCGGAGGAATGATCCAGGCGTGAGATAGACAAGGCCAGGTCAGATGTCTTGCTCTGTCAATCAGTCCTGTAAATTGATCCACTCATCACTAGTCAAAATATAAAATATATGGGCTCACGTTTACTAATGTGCCCACACCTTGTAAAATGTGCTCCACATTTTGTGCTTTTTGGGGGCAATTTGCCGCATCTAGGGATGTGGCCTGAGATGCACCATTTTGCTCATTTTGTACAACACGGTGTCACAAAATAAGCCAACCAATAGTTGGAATAAAGTTAGACTAAAGTGTCCACCAAATTGTCTTGTTGAAGCTTTGTACATTGAACCTATGCCGCTCCTCCTTGGTGCTGCTGGTAATATTTGGTGCTGGGGAGAATAAGTCTCCTTCCTCCTCTGGCAGCTGACAACATAGTCTCTTATTATTCTCCTCACAGGAGGAGTCCTCTAGGCTATACTGCTATACTACTGTACAGGCTCTGACCGAAAGCTATTCCTGTGGCTGCTCTGCAGTGAACAGAGGAACACTATGCAGAGACTTGGCATTGGGACAGTGGCTGAGAATGTGTGCCCACCAGCCCCGAGCTCATTAGGTGGGCCTGCACATTGCTATACCAGGTGATTCAATACTATTATAATGGCATAAACGTGCAAACATAGAATATATGAACTAATGCTATATACACTACATAAAATGAATTTGAATTACTTAGCAAATTGTTACAGACAGTGAGTGTGAATCCACTGTGCCAAGCAACCATTTGACTTTGGGCTAGTTCTGAGGGTGTTATCTTCGCAATCCCCTGGTTTTCCATGTATACAGGGATCAGGTCTTCGCTGCAAGGGAGCCACCAGGCCACTACCTTTTAGAATAGTCCCAGGGTGGTTGGCTGCTGACTAATGGGGTCAAAGATACCAGTTCCAAGCACCGAGGGATCAGGCAATAAACGTAGCCAGGAATTAGGCAGAGATCAGGGTAGGCAACGTGCGTGTGAATCTGAAAAACAGTCCAAGGTCTGTGCCCACCCCGGATAGTAGGATGGTGGCGGGCACAAAGGGTTGCCATGACACAAATATATTTTGGTCAAAATCATTTGTGCCCATCCACCACAGCAAGGTTATCCCTTTCTGGATTGGAAACCTACTGTATGAGATACCACTCTCTGTTCCAGCAGACCTCAGATGAAATGAAGGAGAGCAGACTACAGAAATAATTGCAGTTTTGTCCGACTTTAGTGATGCCTTTGAGTCTGCAGCTTTGTAGAAGTTGCGTTCCTAGTACCGCCATCTACCCCCGCTTCCTTCATCCCCTCCTCCAACTCTTCCCCCTACAATTGCATATATTTCGAGACAAGGTTACTTTTTGCACTAGACTTTAAACACATTTTCCTATGTAATTTCCGCTTTCTATAGATTTTGACCTACATGGGAAGATATGACTCTCTCTCTTCTTGTTTTTTTTCCCGCCGTTTATGGAACGCAGCCTCGAATAAGGTCATAATTTGCTTTTAAATGTATATGACTAAATTTCATTTCTCATTTTTTTTTCAATGCCTCATTTGATATAGAATCGGCCCCTAAAAGCAATCGCCTCATTACCATATCCCCACCCACATCCGCTGCAATTTTTCAGAGATTTTTGGTGACAAGGGCAGTCTAATTACCTGGTTTGGAACATGCAAATCTTCTCGTGTTTCATCATTACTGTACTTTGTACGGCGTAGGGGTCTATAGCTGTGTTTACGCACCATAACCGCACTGAACGTCTTAATGTATGCCATCATTTGTGTCACTTTGGAATGACGAGATGTAATGATGCAGAGTGTCTATATGCAGATAATGAGCCCTACACACTCTACAATTATGCTGAGTATCTGTGTACTTTGGTAATGAACACGCTGCGTTTTTACAAAGATGCTGAGTATATTATATGCATCTATATATATGGCTAATCACCCGCCGGTGCTCTATAGGTATACTGACTGCCTCTATTTTACCATGATGAAAGCACCTTAATACGGTAGCAATATTGTTAGACATGGGCAAATTTTTCATTGATTTTCCAAAATGCAAATCCCCCTGATTCATTACGAATCTCGAACCAGGGAAATTGATTCTACAGTCTTAAGGGGAATCTATCACCACATACCTTGAAATAAATCCAGTTGACATGGGAGATGCGCACTAGTCAGCAGATTCTAATGCCCTTTTCCCTATCTTGATATGTGGCCCGAATCCGTCGAAATAAACCTTTAAATTTTATGCAATTTGGTGCAGAGAGGGCGTTACTCTTGCACCTTGTTGCACTGAAGTCTAGACTCATTTTCTTTCTTGGCTACGCCCCTACCACTTTGACAAGGCTAGGCGGTGTAGACGTTATCAGGCTTGGCCCTGAAACTTGGCCCTCTATGATCGGCGCATGCGCAGTACACATTCCGTTTAACCAGTAGGCTTCAGAACTGTCCTGCAGCCTCGAGGCTTCAGGGCCAGTCGTGATTACGAGAGATGAGCGAATCGAATCCCACAAAGTGGAATTCGATCCGAATTTCAGGATAAATTCGATTCGCCTAGAAACTGAATTTCTTTGTGCTTCGTGTCAGCGAATTGATTTAACCTGAAATAGTATAAAAAACAAAAAAATTCAAACTTACCGTCTCCATTTGCTCGCGACAGGCCACCAGCCTCCATTTTGCTCGCGACAGGCCAACAGCCTCCAAGATCTTGGACGAAATCCCGTGCAGCGCAAGATTACATCATCACGCTGACTGGCGTGATGACGTCATACGAGCTGGCGTGATGACGTAATCTCGCGCTGCACAGGATTTCGGCCGAGATCTTCAAGCAAGATGGCGGCAGCTGGCCCGTTGCGAGCAAATAGAGGCGGTAAGTTTGATTTTGTAAGTTTGAATTATTGTTAATTTTACACTCAGATGCCGCGATCATGTATGAACGCGGCATCTGAGGGGTACAATGACGGAGGCGGCGCTATTGCTGCTCCCTGTCATTGCACTCGCTACTTAGAAAAAATGCGCTTCGTGACTAAGTAATTCGTCATGAAGCGAATTTTTGGGTAAAATTGAGCGAAGCAGCCAAATCGAATTTTCAATAAATTTGCTCGACTCTAGTGATTACGTTTTCACTGCCTGGCCCTATCAGCCAAAGCGGTGGGGGCATGGCCAGCAAAAGAAAATAAGCAAACCCTTGGATACAACGGCAATGCTTTTGTTGTACCAAGGGGCTTATTTGCATAGAATTAAAAGGCTTATTTCTCCGGATCTGGGCCATATATCAAGAAGAAACAAAAAACTGTACAATCTGCTGACAAGCGCACATCTCCCACGTCAGCTGGATTAATTTCCAGGCATGTGGTGATAATATCCTTTTAAAATATTACTTCTCCAAGAACATCCCTTATATTGTATGGACTTATATTCACATTAGATTCTATCAGATTGCTGGCTATGATTTCTGATATTCTAGATGGCATAGAACAAGCACCAGCAATATTGTATAATTGTACATTGGGTCTCAATGGTGACCTATAGAGATGAGTGAAGTTCTTAAAAATTCCATTTGGCTGCTTCACCAAATTTTACAAAAACATTAATTTTGTATTTTTTAGAAAGTAGCCGGTACAATGACAGGGAACGATGATTGTGCCGCCGCCCCCCCCCCCCCCCCCCCATCATTGAACCCCTCAGATGCCGCGTTCATCGCTGATGGAGGCCTCTGAGATCCATATTAAAGCATTTTAGTGGTTGCTAATAAAAAGAAAATTTTAATTGTACTTACCTCATTTGAGCACAAAGAGGCCGCCGCGACCATCTTGCTTAAAGACCCACTGCGAAATCTTACGCAGCAAATCGAATGTTTCTGAAATTCGGATAGAAGTCCACTTTGTTAACTTCAATTCACTCAACACTATTGACATATATGAATTTCACACTATCAGGGCAAGGACAAAAGGGGTGGCTGCCTAGGGAGTCATTGAGAAGGGGAGCTCTGACTTTAAATTTTCTACAAGGAGCGGGACGTTGGATCCTATCTTCTCGTAATGATGGTGAAATAAATACTTCCCTCTAAAGCATTGGTGAGGGGATCTCATATGTGGTAGTGCCAAGAGAGGAGCCGGAAGATATGTGTGATAGAGTAGCCATTCAGCACTGCTGGGATTCAGAATCAAGTAAAAGAGTTTGTATTGCTGATAGAAAACTTCTGGTTGCCGAAAATTTGATCGACCAGGTTGGTAAATTTTGACTGTGGTCAACTGAAAGTACAAGTGGGTGGCATGATCAGCTCATTTTGGCCAAATATTTGCCCCATGGAGTCAGTCTTAAGAAAAAAAAAAAAGCCGTTTTAGGCTACATGTTATGCAACAAGGATGAACTGTCCATTTTTAACGGGTGTTTTTTTTATTGATGCCCTTCTGAGAGACGAACGTTAAAAACGGGCCAGTTCAATTGTATGGAGGATGTCGGTCAGTGAAAAATTGACAACATAGAACATGTTCTATTTTTTGACATCTGTTATTCACTGGCCATCAAAAAAAAGCTGTTTGAATAACCCCATAGACTACCATTGGTCTTAAAACGGATGTGTGATGGCTGTTAAAAAACATTTCCATAACTTGTCCGTTTTCCACTGTTGTGTGCATGTAGCCTATGTATATAATCTTAATTGCTGAATCAGTCATGCGAACCATTCCACAAAGCCGATTTGTGGCCAAACCTGGGAAAAAGATTCAGTTTGTTGCCCTAACTCCTTTTGAGAGTGTTTTTAGGCACTCCTTCCACTCACGTCAAAGAGTGAACTGGACCTTCTCTATCATGGGCATGAACCTTTGATATGTTGTTGATGTGTCAGCCATATTTGTGGCCCTGTTTGATACATGGTGTTATAGCTTTATATGATCGCAAGTACTTTTAGATCATTGGAATTTACGGTCTAAGCCTGTGATGCTCAACCTGCGACCCTCCAGCTGTTGCAAAAATACAACTCCCAGCATGCCCTAATAGCTGTAGGCATGCTGGATGGCTGCAGGTTAGGAAATCCTGGTCTAAGTGTTTAGTTAATTCAGCCTTATAGGACCACAGTTTTATCGCGCCCATTTCGGGTTCCTGCCCATGTTATTTAAGCCATTATCGCTTGTACACTTATGCCCTGTTATATATTTTTCTGTATCATTCTGTTATTATTTATTATTATTTTTGGGGGCATATCTGTACTGGCTTAGATCTGCAGTATTATATAGTCATTATGGTCTAGCTGTCTATCAAGTCATGGTTTTTCCATGTATGTAGTAGTAATATTGGGCTTTTTCATCTTGCCTTGTCTTTTTCACAGATATACTGTATATTTAATATGATGTATTGTATATAGAGTTGAGCGAACACCTGGATGTTCGGGTTCGAGAAGTTCGGCCGAACATCCCGGAAATGTTCGGGTTCGGGATCCGAACCCGATCCGAACTTCGTCCCGAACCCGAACCCCATTGAAGTCAATGGGGACCCGAACTTTTCGGCACTAAAAAGGCTGTACAACAGCCCAGGAAAGAGCTAGAGGGCTGCAAAAGGCAGCAACATGTAGGTAAATCCCCTGCAAACAAATGTGGATAGGGAAATGAATTAAAATAAAAATTAAATAAATAAAAATTAACCAAAATCAATTGGAGAGAGGTTCCATAGCAGAGAATCTGGCTTCACGTCAGCCACCACTGCAACAGTCCATTGGCATATATTTAGGCCCAGCACCCAGGCAGAGGAGGGAGGTCCCGTAACAGAGAATCTGGCTTCATGTCAGCAGAGAATCAGTCTGCATGTCATAGCAGAGAATGAGGCTTCACGTCAGCCACCACTGCAACAGTCCATTGGCAAATATTTAGGCCCAGCACACACACAGGCAGAGGAGAGAGGTCCCGTAACAGACAATCTGGCTTCATGTCAGCAGAGAATCAGTCTGCATGTCATAGCAGAGAATGAGGCTTCACGTCAGCTACCACTGCAACAGTCCATTGGCATATATTTAGGCCCAGCACCCAGGCAGAGGAGAGAGGTCCCGTAACAGAGAATCTGTCTTCATGTCAGCAGAGAATCAGTCTGCATGTCATAGCAGAGAATGAGGCTTCACGTCAGCCACCACTGCAACAGTCCATTGGCATATATTTAGGCCCAGCACACACACAGGCAGAGGAGAGAGGTCCCGTAACAGACAATCTGGCTTCATGTCAGCAGAGAATTAGTCTGCATGTCATAGCAGAGAATGAGGCTTCACGTCAGCCACCACTGCAACAGTCCATTGGCATATATTTAGGCCCAGCACACACACAGGCAGAGGAGAGAGGTCCCGTAACAGAGGATCTGGCTTCATGTCAGCAGAGAATCAGTCTGCATGTCATAGCAGAGAATGAGGCTTCACGTCAGCCACCACTGCAACAGTCCATTGGCATATATTTAGGCCCAGCACACACCCAGGCAGAGGAGGGAGGTCCCGTAACAGAGAATCTGTCTTCATGTCAGCAGAGAATCAGTCTGCATGTCATAGCAGAGAATGAGGCTTCACGTCAGCCACCACTGCAACAGTCCATTGGCATATATTTAGGCCCAGCACACACACAGGCAGAGGAGAGAGGTCCCGTAACAGACAATCTGGCTTCATGTCAGCAGAGAATTAGTCTGCATGTCATAGCAGAGAATGAGGCTTCACGTCAGCCACCACTGCAACAGTCCATTGGCATATATTTAGGCCCAGCACACACACAGGCAGAGGAGAGAGGTCCCGTAACAGAGGATCTGGCTTCATGTCAGCAGAGAATCAGTCTGCATGTCATAGCAGAGAATGAGGCTTCACGTCAGCCACCACTGCAACAGTCCATTGGCATATATTTAGGCCCAGCACACACCCAGGCAGAGGAGGGAGGTCCCGTAACAGAGAATCTGTCTTCATGTCAGCAGAGAATCAGTCTGCATGTCATAGCAGAGAATGAGGCTTCACGTCAGCCACCACTGCAACAGTCCATTGGCATATATTTAGGCCCAGCACACACACAGGCAGAGGAGAGAGGTCCCGTAACAGACAATCTGGCTTCATGTCAGCAGAGAATCAGTCTGCATGTCATAGCAGAGAATGAGGCTTCACGTCAGCCACCACTGCAACAGTCCATTGGCATATATTTAGGCCCAGCACACACACAGGCAGAGGAGAGAGGTCCCGTAACAGACAATCTGGCTTCATGTCAGCAGAGAATCAGTCTGCATGTCATAGCAGAGAATGAGGCTTCACGTCAGCCACCACTGCAACAGTCCATTGGCATATATTTAGGCCCAGCACACACACAGGCAGAGGAGAGAGGTCCCGTAACAGACAATCTGGCTTCATGTCAGCAGAGAATCAGTCTGCATGTCATAGCAGAGAATGAGGCTTCACGTCAGCCACCACTGCAACAGTCCATTGGCATATATTTAGGCCCAGCACACACACAGGCAGAGGAGAGAGGTCCCGTAACAGAGAATCTGTCTTCATGTCAGCAGAGAATTAGTCTGCATGTCATAGCAGAGAATGAGGCTTCACGTCAGCCACCACTGCAACAGTCCATTGGCATATATTTAGGCCCAGCACACAGGCAGAGCAGAGAGGTCCCGTAACAGACAATCTGGCTTCATGTCAGCAGAGAATCAGTCTGCATGTCATAGCAGAGAATGATGCTTCACGTCACCCAACATTGGAACAGTCCATTGGCATATATTTAGGCCCCGGCACCCAGACACAGGAGAGGTTCATTCAACTTTGGGTAGCCTCGCAATATAATGGTAAAATGAAAATAAAAATAGGATTGAATGAGGAAGTGCCCTGGAGTCCAATAAAATATGGTTAAGGGGAGGTAGTTAATGTCTAATCTGGACAAGGGACGGACAGATCCTGTGGGATCCATGCCTGGTTCATTTTTATGAACGTCAGCTTGTCCACATTGGCTGTAGACAGGCGGCTGCGTTTGTCTGTAATGACGCCCCCTGCCGTGCTGAATACACGTTCAGACAAAACGCTGGCCGCCGGGCAGGCCAGCACCTCCAAGGCATAAAAGGCTAGCTCTGGCCACGTGGACAATTTAGAGACCCAGAAGTTGAATGGGGCCGAACCATCAGTCAGTACGTGGAGGGGTGTGCACACGTACTGTTCCACCATGTTAGTGAAATGTTGCCTCCTGCTAACACGTTGCGTATCAGGTGGTGGTGCAGTTAGCTGTGGCGTGTTGACAAAACTTTTCCACATCTCTGCCATGCTAACCCTGCCCTCAGAGGAGCTGGCCGTGACACAGCTGCCTTGGCGACCTCTTGCTCCTCCTCTGCCTTGGGCTTCCACTTGTTCCCCTGTGACATTTGGGAATGCTCTCAGTAGCGCGTCTACCAACGTGCGCTTGTACTCGCGCATCTTCCTATCACGCTCCAGTGCAGGAAGTAAGGTGGGCACATTGTCTTTGTAGCGTGGATCCAGCAGGGTGGCAACCCAGTAGTCCGCACAGGTTAAAATGTGGGCAACTCTGCTGTCGTTGCGCAGGCACTGCAGCATGTAGTCGCTCATGTGTGCCAGGCTGCCCAGGGGTAAGGACAAGCTGTCCTCTGTGGGAGGCGTATCGTCATTGTCCTGCCTTTCCCCCCAGCCACGCACCAGTGATGGACCCGAGCTGCGTTGGGTGCCACCCCGCTGTGACCATGCTTCATCCTCATCCTCCTCCACCTCCTCCTCATCCTCGTCCTCCTCGTCCTCCAGTAGTGGGCCCTGGCTGGCCACATTTGTACCTGGCCTCTGCTGTTGCAAAAAACCTCCCTCTGAGTCACTTCGAAGAGACTGGCCTGAAAGTGCTAAAAATGACCCCTCTTCCTCCTCCTCCTCCTCCTCCTCCTGGGCCACCTCCTCTTCCATCATCGCCCTAAGTGTTTTCTCAAGGAGACATAGAAGTGGTATTGTAACGCTGATAATGGCGTCATCGCCACTGGCCATGTTGGTGGAGTACTCGAAACAGCGCAACAGGGCACACAGGTCTCGCATGGAGGCCCAGTCATTGGTGGTGAAGTGGTGCTGTTCTGTAGTGCGACTGACCCGTGCGTGCTGCAGCTGAAACTCCACTATGGCCTGCTGCTGCTCGCACAGTCTGTCCAGCATGTGCAAGGTGGAGTTCCACCTGGTGGGCACGTCGCATATGAGGCGGTGAGCGGGAAGGCCGAAGTTACGCTGTAGCGCAGACAGGCGAGCAGCAGCAGGATGTGAACGCCGGAAGCGCGAACAGACGGCCCGCACTTTATGCAGCAGCTCTGACATGTCGGGGTAGTTGTGAATGAACTTCTGCACCACCAAATTCAGCACATGCGCCAAGCAAGGGATGTGCGTCAAATTGGCTAGTCCCAGAGCTGCAACGAGATTTCGCCCATTATCGCACACCACCAGGCCGGGCTTGAGGCTCACCGGCAGCAACCACTCGTCGGTCTGTTGTTCTATACCCCGCCACAACTCCTGTGCGGTGTGGGGCCTGTCCCCCAAACATATGAGTTTCAGAATGGCCTGCTGACGTTTACCCCGGGCTGTGCTGAAGTTGGTGGTGAAGGTGTGTGGCTGACTGGATGAGCAGGTGGAAGAAGAGGAGGAGGAAGCCGAGAAGGAGGAGGTGGCAACAGAGGGCAAAGAATGTTGCCCTGCGATCCTTGGCGGCGGAAGGATGTGCGCCAAACAGCTCTCCGCCTGGGGCCCAGCTGCCACTACATTTACCCAGTGTGCAGTTAGGGAGATATAGCGTCCCTGGCCGTGCTTACTGGTCCACGTATCTGTGGTTAGGTGGACCTTGCCACAGATGGCGTTGCGCAGTGCACACTTGATTTTATCGGATACTTGGTTGTGCAGGGAAGGCACGGCTCTCTTGGAGAAGTAGTGGCGGCTGGGAACAACATACTCTGGGACAGCAAGCGACATGAGCTGTTTGAAGCTGTCTGTGTCCACCAGCCTAAATGACAGCATTTCATAGGCCAGTAGTTTAGAAATGCTGGCATTCAGGGCCAGGGATCGAGGGTGGCTAGGTGGGAATTTACGCTTTCTCTCAAATGTTTGTGAGATGGAGAGCTGAACGCTGCCGTGTGACATGGTTGAGACGCTTGGTGACGGAGGTGGTGGTGTTGGTGGTACATCCCCTGTTTGCTGGGCGGCAGGTGCCAACGTTCCTCCAGAGGCGGAGGAAGAGGCCGAGGCGGCAGCAGCAGAAGAGGCCGAGGCGGCAGCAGCAGAAGAGATAGCAGGGGGAGCCTGAGTGACTTCCTTGGTTTTAAGGTGTTTACTCCACTGCAGTTCATGCTTTGCATGCAGGTGCCTGGTCATGCAGGTTGTGCTCAGGTTCAGAACATTAATGCCTCGCTTAAGGCTCTGATGGCACAGCGTGCAAACCACTCGGGTCTTGTCGTCAGCACATTGTTTGAAGAAGTGCCATGCCAGGGAACTCCTTGAAGCTGCCTTTGGGGTGCTCGGTCCCAGATGGCGGCGGGCAGTAGCAGGCGGAGTCTCTTGGCGGCGGGTGTTCTGCTTTTGCCCACTGCTCCCTCTTTTGCTACGCTGTTGGCTCGGTCTCACCACTGCCTCTTCCTCCGAACTGTGAAAGTCAGTGGCACGACCTTCATTCCATGTGGGGTCTAGGACCTCATCATCCCCTGCATCGTCTTCCACCCAGTCTTGATCCCCGACCTCCTGTTCAGTCTGCACACTGCAGAAAGACGCAGCAGTTGGCACCTGTGTTTCGTCATCATCAGAGACATGCTGAGGTGGTATTCCCATGTCCTCATCATCAGGAAACATAAGTGGTTGTGCGTCAGTGCATTCTATATCTTTCACCGCTGGGGAAGGGCTAGGTGGATGCCCTTGGGAAACCCTGCCAGCGGAGTCTTCAAACAGCATAAGAGACTGCTGCATAACTTGAGGCTGAGACAGTTTCCCTGGTATGCATGGGGGTGATGTGACAGACTGATGGGGTTGGTTTTCAGGTGCCATCTGTGCGCTTTCTGCAGAAGACTGGGTGGGAGATAATGTGAACGTGCTGGATCCACTGTCGGCCACCCAATTGACTAATGCCTGTACCTGCTCAGGCCTTACCATCCTTAGAACGGCATTGGGCCCCACCATATATCGCTGTAAATTCTGGCGGCTACTGGGACCTGAGGTAGTTGGTACACTAGGACGTGTGGATGTGGCAGAACGGCCACGTCCTCTCCCAGCACCAGAGGGTCCACTAACACCACCACGACCATGTCCACGTCCGCGTCCCTTACTAGATGTTTTTCTCATTGTTATGGTTCACCACAACAACAAAAATATTATTTGGCCCAATGTATTGTATTCAAATTCAGCGGGATATAAATTTGAGGCCTAGTATTTAGGCGCTGGGTGACCGGTATGGATTTACTAACAGAATTAGACTTGGAAATGCACAGTAGCGTGTGTGTGAAGTTATTCTGAATGACCCTATGTGCACCTTGAATATTATATACCCTTTTAGGGATAGATTTCAAATAGCTCTGATACAGCAGAAACCACTAAATTATGAAATTGCTAAATTGGGAATTGTATTTCAACCCAGAACAAAAAATGTGCTTTGACGGACACTAAATAACTTTCCCAGCCACAACAGGACAGCGGTAACGAGAGATTTAGCGGGATATAAATTTGAGGCCTAGTATTTAGGCGCTGGGTGACAGGTATGGGTTTAGTGACAGAATTAGACTTGGAAATACACAGTAGCGGGTGTGTGTGAAGTTATTCTGAATGACCCAATGTGCACCTTGAATATTATATACCCTTTTAGGGATAGATTTCAAATAGCTCTGATATAGCAGAAACCACTAAATTATGAAATTGCTAAATTGGGAATTGTATTTCAACCCAGAACAAAAAATGTGCTTTGACGGACACAAAATAACTTTCCCAGCCACAACAGGACAGCGGTAACGAGAGATTTAGCAGGATATAAATTTGAGGCCTAGTATTTAGGCGCTGGGTGACAGGTATGGGTTTAGTGACAGAATTAGACTTGGAAATACACAGTAGCGGGTGTGTGTGAAGTTATTCTGAATGACCCAATGTGCACCTTGAATATTATATACCCTTTTAGGGATAGATTTCAAATAGCTCTGATATAGCAGAAACCACTAAATTATGAAATTGCTAAATTGGGAATTGTATTTGAACCCAGAACAAAAAATGTGCTTTGACGGACACTAAATAACTTTCCCAGCCACAACAGGACAGCGGTAACGAGAGATTTAGCAGGATATAAATTTGAGGCCTAGTATTTAGGCGCTGGGTGACAGGTATGGGTTTAGTGACAGAATTAGACTTGGAAATACACAGTAGCGGGTGTGTGTGAAGTTATTCTGAATGACCCTATGTGCACCTTGAATATTATATACCCTTTTAGGGATAGATTTCAAATAGCTCTGATATAGCAGAAACCACTAAATTATGAAATTGCTAAATTGGGAATTGTATTTCAACCCAGAACAAAAAATGTGCTTTGACGGACACTAAATAACTTTCCCAGCCACAACAGGACAGCGGTAACGAGAGATTTAGCGGGATATAAATTTGAGGCCTAGTATTTAGGCGCTGGGTGACAGGTATGGGTTTAGTGACAGAATTAGACTTGGAAATACACAGTAGCGGGTGTGTGTGAAGTTATTCTGAATGACCCAATGTGCACCTTGAATATTATATACCCTTTTAGGGATAGATTTCAAATAGCTCTGATATAGCAGAAACCACTAAATTATGAAATTGCTAAATTGGGAATTGTATTTCAACCCAGAACAAAAAATGTGCTTTGACGGACACTAAATAACTTTCCCAGCCACAACAGGACAGCGGTAACGAGAGATTTAGCAGGATATAAATTTGAGGCCTAGTATTTATGGCGCTGGGTGACAGGTATGGGTTTAGTGACAGAATTAGACTTGGAAATACACAGTAGCGGGTGTGTGTGAAGTTATTCTGAATGACCCAATGTGCACCTTGAATATTATATACCCTTTTAGGGATAGATTTCAAATAGCTCTGATATAGCAGAAACCACTAAATTATGAAATTGCTAAATTGGGAATTGTATTTCAACCCAGAACAAAAAATGTGCTTTGACGGACACTAAATAACTTTCCCAGCCACAACAGGACAGCGGTAACGAGAGATTTAGCGGGATATAAATTTGAGGCCTAGTATTTAGGCGCTGGGTGACAGGTATGGGTTTAGTGACAGAATTAGACTTGGAAATGCACAGTAGCGGGTGTGTGTGAAGTTATTCTGAATGACCCTATGTGCACCTTGAATATTATATACCCTTTTAGGGATAGATTTCAAATAGCTCTGATATAGCAGGAACCACTAAATTATGAAATTGCTAAATTGGGAATTGTACTTCAACCCAGAACAAAAAATGTGCTTTGACGGACACTAAATAACTTTCCCAGCCACAACAGGACAGCGGTAACGAGAGATTTAGCGGGATATAAATTTGAGGCCTAGTATTTAGGCGCTGGGTGACCGGTATGGATTTAGTGACAGAATTAGACTGGGATATGGCCAAAAAATAACCACACTATTGCTGGTTAAATGCACTTGGTGACGGGCGCAGCTTGCCCCTGATGTAGTATATGGCCAAAAAATGAACAGACTATTGCTGGTTAAATGCACTTGGTGTCACAGCTTGACCAACCACACTACTGAGGGTTAAATGCACTTGGTGACGGGCGCAGCTTGCCCCTGATGTAGTATATGGCCAAAAAATAAACAGACTATTGCTGGTTAAATGCACTTGGTGTGACAGCTTCACCCTGATGTAGGCTTTAGCCAAAAAACAACCACACCATTGAGGGTTAAATGCACTTGGTGACAGGCGCAGCTTGCCCCTGATTTAGTATATGGCCAAAAAATGAACAGACTATTGCTGGTTAAATGCACTTGGTGTGACAGCTTCACCCTGATGTAGGCTTTAGCCAAAAAACAACCACACCATTGAGGGTTAAATGCACTTGGTGACAGGCGCAGCTTTACCCTGATTTAGTATATGGCCAAAAAATGAACAGACTATTGCTGGTTAAATGCACTTGGTGTGACAGTTTCACCCTGATGTAGGCTTTAGCCAAAAAACAACCACACCATTGAGGGTTAAATGCACTTGGTCGCAGCTTGGATGCACTTGGTCGCAGCACCGCACAAGACACAAAATGGCCGCCGATCACCCCAGAAAAAAGTGACTGACAAACGGTCTGTGCAGCCTAAAAACAGTGAGTGAGCATTTGAATTTCAGCAGCTCAATGATGCACAGCTGCAGATCGATCGATTAATCAAGTGAAGTCCTTTGGAGGAGTTAATCTGCCTAATCTCGCCCTACTGTCGCATCCGCAACCTCTCCCTACGCTAATCAGAGCAGAGTGACGGGCGGCGCTATGTGACTCCAGCTTAAATAGAGGCTGGGTCACATGGTGCTCTGGCCAATCACAGCCATGCCAATAGTAGGCATGGCTGTGACGGCCTCTTGGGGCAAGTAGTATGACGCTTGTTGATTGGCTGCTTTGCAGCCTTTCAAAAAGCGCCAAGAAAGCGTCACAAAAGCGCCAAGAAAGCGACGAACACCGAACCCGAACCCGGACTTTTACGAAAATGTCCGGGTTCGGGTCCGTGTCACGGACACCCCAAAATTCGGTACGAACCCGAACTATACAGTTCGAGTTCGCTCATCCCTAATTGTATATTGTAATGAAGATTTATATTTGTTATTTAGTTGTCCTTAATTTATGGGCTATTGGTGTAAATGTACAGGTTTTCTAAGGCTAGGGCTACGCAGTGGCTTTTGGTGGTAGTGATATCATCGGTTACTGTATCCTCAATGTTTCCCTGTGAGGGATGACAATGTGCAACAATTACAAAAAATTGACTTTTGTGATTGTCATAAGTGAATAAGATTACATTGCGTTTGCATAGTGGTCTCAGTTATTGGACATTTTCTTTATTTTCTCACTCACAGTGGATATAAAAAGTCTACACACCCCTGTTAAAATGCCAGGTTTGTGTGATGTAAAAAAAATGAGACAAAGATAAATCATTTCAGAACATTTTCCACCTTTAATGTGACCTATAAATTGTACAACTCAATTGAAAAACAAACTGAAATCTTTTAGGTATTAGGTAGAGGGAAGAAAAAATATAAAAATAAAATAATATGGTTGCATAAGTGTACACACCCTTAAACTAATACTTTGTTGAAGCACCTTTTGATTTTATTACAGCACTCAGTCTTTTGGGGTATGAGTCTATCAGCATGGCACATTTTGACTTGGCAAGATTTGCCCACTCTTCTTTGCAAAAACACTCCAAATCTGTCAGATGCGGGGGCATCTCCTGTGCACAGCCCTCTTCAGATCACCCCACAGATTTTCAATCGGATTCAGGTCTGGGCTCTGGCTGGGCCATTCCAAAACTTTAATCTTCTTCTGGTGAAGCCATTCCTTTGTTGATTTGGATGTATGCTTTGGGTCGTTGCTGAAAGATGAAGTTCCTCTTCATGTTCAGCTTTCTAGCAGAAGCCTGAAGGTTTTGTGCCAATATTGATTGGTATTTGGAACTGTTCATAATTCCCTCTAGCTTAACTAAGGCCCCAGTTCCAGCTGAAGAAAAACAGCCCCTTGGCATGATGCTGCCACCACCATGCTTCACTGTGGGTATGGTGTTCTTTTGGCGATGTGCAGTGTTGTTTTTGCGCCAAACATATCTTTTGGAATTATGGCCAAAAAGTTCAACCTTGGTTTCATCAGACCATAACACCTTTTCCCACATGCTTTTGGGAGACTTCAGATGTGTTTTTGCAAAATGTAGCCTGGCTTGGATGTTTTTCTTCGTAAGAAAAGGCTTTCATCTTGCCACTCTACCCCATAGCCCAGACATATGAAGAATACGGGAGATTGTTGTCACATGTACCACACAGCCAGTACTTGCCAGATATTCCTGAAGCTCCTTTAATGTTGCTGTAGGCCTCTTGGTAGCCTCCCAGACCAGTTTTCTTCTAGTCTTTTCATCAATTTTGGAAGGACGTCCAGTTCTTGGTAATGTAACTGTTGTGCCATATTTTCTCCACTTGATGACTGTCCTCACTGTGTTCCATGGTATATCTAATGCCTTGTACCCTTCTCCTGACTGATACCTTTTAAGAATGAGATCCCTCTGATGCTTTGAAAGCTCTCTGTGGACCATGGCTTTTGCTGTGGGATGCGATTTGGGGTTAATCAGAGGCACTTTAAATGATGGCAGGTGTATGCCGACTCCTATTTAACATGATTTTGAATGTGATTGCTTAATACTGAATACAGCTACATCCCAAGTTATAAGACCACTTATGCAACCACATTATTTTTGTTTTATTTTTTTTCTTCCCTCCACCTAAAAGATTTCTGTTTGTTTTTCAATTGAGTGGTACAGTTTATAGGTCACATTAAAGGTGGAAAAAGTTCTGAAATTATTTATATTTGTCTCATTTTTTTACAGCACAGAAACCTGACATTTTAACAGCATTGTGTAGACTTTTTATATCCACTGTATATAGTGCTGACATATTCCACAGTACTTTAATGACATTATCATCAGCCCCAATGGGGCTCACAATCTAAGTTTCCTATCAGTATGTCTTTGGAGTGTGGGAGGAAAGCAGAGGAAGCCCAAGCAAACATGGGGAGAACAACAGAAAATAAAAACTCCATGCAGATGTTGTTCTTGGTCAGATTCTAATCTAGGACCCCAACGCTCCAAGAAACCAGTGCTAACCACTGAGCCACTGTGCTGTCTATTTTGCCATGAAAAGTCAGCAGAAGACATTATTCAACACCATATTGGGGAATTCTCTTTGTGCAGAGAAGCTACAAAGAGTCTCCCCCTCTATATGACCCAACACATCCATGCACTCCAATGGACACTGAGTAGTGGCACTGTTGGGGCAAAAAACCCTTCTTCTATAGTTGTCAGGATTCCAATTGAAGTTTTCTTTATGAGCACTAAGAGAGTTTACATAGACACACTGCTTAATCAGATTCTCTCTTTTATTCCATAGAAGCATACATCTTTATAACACTACAGATATTCATAGACAAATCTAGCACACCACCAAGGGGGTGGAAAGCAAAACTAATCATTTTATTTGTTATTCATAAAAGGCAATACTTCTGCACCATACTAACAGAATTCTAATAATTAAAAAGTTTCTGCAGCATCTTATCTCAAAGTTGACATTCGTCAGCAGTACATCCCGAAACTAAGAAAACGAAATGTAACTTTCTTGGACATCAAACTCTGATAAGGGGAGCGAGGGAGCTGCTTACCTTGGTCTTGTAGCTAGAACATTTGGTTTATTCACAGAAACCCCCTTACATCCTTCACAGCTGGCTCAGTAATTTCCCACATATGCACAAGATGGAGGACATATGTTTATCCAAAATGGATTCTCATCCCTCACAGCAAAGCACCAACAGACCATGGCTGATTACTGGGGGGTCCCAGCAGAGGTATACCCTATTTCGGCGTATCATCTCGGACCCTTATAATAGGGTGTTGTGACACAGTGAGGGGTTGTGTCTGGCAAGGAGGGTATTTTCCTCCCAGCATGTGCGGCTGGGCTGGTTTCCAGCCAGTTGATGTAAAATACCGGACCGAAGTTTAAGTGCCGGTCTGGGTTTTGGCGGCACCTAGCTGTCCTTAAATAGGAAGCTGGGCTCAGCAGATATGCCTGTTTTTGGGATCTGAGGCTTTGTTCCCGTGCTGGAGCTGAGAGCCGCACGCTGGGGAAACAGGCCCCCTAAAGCCTGCTTTGGACTACTGGAGGCAGAACTGCCAGCAAGGTGACTTGTGTTACGTATATGAAGTTTCAATTGTTTGTGAATTAACACCAAGACTGCAAAGTTACGTGCTGTTTTGTGCAACTGTCTAAAGTGTGAATAAACACTGACGTTTTGAGTTAAGAACTTGTATTTTGCCTCTGTACTGCGCCCGCTTACCCTATCGAAACCCCACAGTGTATACAGTAATATCTATATATATATTAATGTAGATGAGTGCATAATTTTTGGGGAACGATAACCCTCGCTAGATAGCGTTGAAGGGAAACTTTAATACATTTCTTAATTACTAGAATTGAGCTACTAGGGGTTTGTAGGCTGAAATCACTTCTTATCTCCGTCACAAAAATTTAAAACAACTTACAGAAAACCTTCGGACCTCCCAGTCATGTAAGCCCCCTTCCCTTTACCCATCCAGATGTCTAGAGCATGTGTTGTTGTTAAGATAATTAATACCACAGTACAAAGTGATTGTAAAAACTTACAGTTATATTTGTGGTGTGACTATTGAGGTGTTGACAGAGTAAATATAATATTAGATAACACAATCTGGGGCGTTTATCACAGGTGTCATCATAAGTGAGAAGAATAATGAATCTCACACTGTGTGTTTCATGAGTCCCTCAGCTTACATAGCAACAGAGGCTCAATAGTGTCTAGTAATAGCGAACCTCCGGTCCATCTTTTGGCTGCGTAATCCTACGTTTTTACTAGAGCAGGAGTGCTCAAACTGGTGGAGCTCAGTCCAAATCCAGCCCAGGGATGCCAGCTGACTGACTACCTCATGCCTGCCTAAACGGTAGTAATTATTGATGAGCAAAGTTAAGCATTCAAAGTGGAATTCAGAGAAATCTAAATTTCTCGTGCAACAAATGCGAATTTTCTCGCGCTTTGTGGTAACGAGTCAGGTTTTCCTAAAATGGCAGCTGCACATGGTACAAAGTAAAACTAAGAGTAAAGGAGACACGCCCAGGAACGCAAGATTACTCATAATACCGTGCAGTCAACCAATCCGCCATCCCCTGTAATGTCACAGCTCTATAAAACCCTCATCCTGCGTGGTCTCTGCCATTGTCCTGTGAGATGACCATAGAGAGAGATTTGGCAAGCACTCATGTGCTAGAGACAGTGTAGCTGAAAATGATTAATGGAAGAATTCAATACTAATAAGATGGAAACCTTTACTATTCCAGTGCCAGACAGTCTGCACCCCTTAGGGGAACCAGGTCTTAATGATGACCATCCTTATCTTTTGCCGGCTTTACTTCTTCCAAATCATCCTTCAAAGTCTCCATGTCCTAGAAAAGTCACCAAGATGCAGAGAGAGGAGGAGTTGGATGTTCCTGATGACATATTCTCAGCATTAGTAGATGATGTAGAAAAGGAGGAAAAGCAGATGGCAGAAGAAGGGCTCCCACCTGTAGGGCAGGAGAGCATTGGGCAAGGGCGTCGTTAGGTCAAAACATTCAGGGCTGGAGCCCTGGATGTTTTGTCCAGTGCCCCGAATGTTTAGGCTGGTGGTGGGATTTTTTTTAATTTTTATTAGGCTATTCCTAGCCGTCTGGGCAATCCCACAGATCATCCCCCAACCCTCCTTGTACTTGTTCCACTACTTGCAGGCTGCGTGGGCATGAGTTCCGAACTTCAGTCACTTTAGTCTACAATTCTGTTCTGCGGTGCATGATCCCGCGAGACCCGCCACAGGAGGTCACGGGTCTCGCGGAATCACGCGCTGCAGAACAGAATTGCGGACCGAAGTGACTGAAGTTCTGAACTCATGCCCGTGCAGCCTGAAAGTGGAACAAGTACAAGGGGGGTTAATGGGTTCCAACTGCTGTGATTAGTTTATAGTTGGGGGGTTTGCTTAATGTTAAATTAGGATGACCATAGGTTAGGATGATCTGTGGGGTTGCCCAGACAGCTAGGCCCTTCACTGTAGTTATTAACCCCTTTCAGCAGTCCCCCATTCACTGAAGGGGGGACAGCTGAAAGGGGTTAATACCTACTGTGAAGCCCCCCCCCCCCCCCTGGTGGCAATGAGAGTGTGGCTTCATGGGGTGGGGGCATGGCTTCACATGGACTTGTGCCCCCTCAGACCCTAGCAACGCCCCTGGTTGGAAAAATGGGTATGCCAGCATATTGTGCCCCACCTAACCAGCTAAACCTCATACCAGCAACAGCCCCTGTTTAAAGATGTATTAAAGGTGCCGCGTGGCCATTAACAGTGAAGACCAACTATACGGTTCTTTACCGCAGCATGGCCATAACTCGCCCGCTGCACGGCTGCTCCATGTGGCTGTACCCTAAGGCAGGGTGGCCTGAGTATATCTAATTTATAGCAATTAGTTACAAAATAATTTGCAACCAATCGAATTTCTTGGCAAACTTCAGTGAATGTCTCTCATCTCTAGTTGCAATGAATCTGTCTGGTACGCAAGGTCCTTAAGTGGGCAAGTGTCAGGACCATGTGTACAGCAGCGCATGGAAGTGAAGAGGAACTGGGAGTGATAAGTATATATTTGTCTTTAGTTTTGCTCGGTCTGGGGTCTGAATAAATTGTAGAAGCGTGTGAGTGTGATTAATTACAATAGTGTGTTCTGGGCTGTGATTTTATTTTAGAGGACTGGTCTAGGGTCTGATTTAATTTTGGCAGTCTGGTCTTGGGTCTGAATGAATTTAGGGATCTGGTTTGGTGACTAAATGAGTTCAGGAGTCTGATCTGGGGTCTAAATGAGTTTAGGGGTCCGATCTGAGGACTGAAAGAGTTCAGAGGTCTGGTTAGAATTCATTTAGAGAAACTAAATGTTAATAATACAACATCCTTATTGTCGGTGTTTAGCTCAAACTCTCAGATGAACTCCGATCAAGGTAAGTGAACCCTAACTAAAACTGAGTGCTCCTGGATTAGAGCATCATACCTTACACTAGTCCTAATTTTGAGGTATATGGCCTATCAATGGTGGCATTACTGAAGATATACCACTCCACAAAAACCACCCCTTTTCTGTAACTGATTTTTCTGCAATTCCCTTATATTCAGTGTATGTTAGCCTCCTCTTCGAGAGGATGAATTCTGTAGACCAGGGATCAGCAACCTTCGGCACTCCAGCTGCTGTGAAACTACAACTCCCAGCTTGCAAACTTACTCGGCTGTTCTTGTAACTCCCACAGACGTGAAAGGAGGATTCTGGGAGTTGTAGTTTCAGAACAGCTGGCGTGCTCCAGTTTGCTGATCCTTGCTTTAGACCTTTTATAATGTATGGGTGGTCATCAGAAAGTCTCAAAAATCTTTCCAGAAGTGGATAACCTTCTTTGTCTTTTTTTTTACCACTACTAATATACAAAAATGGATGAAAATGAAGACTAGCATCCTCAACATGTAGGGATAAATGAATCTAAAAGAATCTTCATGCCTTTGGTCTTTTGTGTTTATTCATGTTGTCCTGCAATTTGGACTACATACTCATCTTGAGCGATTTAAATCACACTAAAATGGTATCTAGCAGTACTTGTAAATTGAAGATGAATGCACAGCCACATTCGTCGCTGCATCATCTGTCCAAACAGCATGTTTAAATTCCACACTGAGCTTTAAATTATATAGAACACAAACCTTCTGAAGTAGGCTGATAGCACAGCACTTAGGTGAAATAGCGTCCATCCAATGATCGCCACAAAGTCATTCTTTGGCTTGCTTTCCGAAATAACACTTGGCTGATTATCTGTATTTCAGAGGTACGTGACAAATCCATATAAAACATATCCAAAAACTTCACAGCAACCAAAGCTAAGCTCATGCATGTTAGAAATTAACCTTATTTTTGCATTTGAATGGCAGTTGCATTGCCAAGTTAATCTTATGTCCTTTAGTGCATCGAAGTAGACTCGTATGCCATCAAATATTAGATTTCATATCTATGAATGTAAATAAAAATTTAAAAAAATGCACAAAAGAGAGAAAATTGAACAGAGGTAAAGGCCGTGATCTGCCAAAGCTCCTTTTCAGAAAGGGAGTTGGTGGAGACAATCCATTGAGTAATGACCCCATCTGTGTCCACCAGCTCCATTGACTTAAAATGTCATCTAGTTGTAGCTGTCAGCACAGTATAAAGTATGAGACTACATTGCCCGTAGGATTGTTCATATCAATGATAGAACCAGCAAAATGTCAGACTAAACTGGTTGACGACAGAGTTTTTTTTTTTTTTCTTAAACCTGCCTTCTTGGTCCTTGGCCGTAGTGGTAAATTATCCGCTAAGTTCGGCTGACCATGCCATACACATGTCGTTTTGACCAACCTATGGCCAACTTTTCCTACCTGTCCATTCACATTTTTAACAGACAGAAGTTTGATGTTGGCCCTGGTGAATGATTATTAGCAATAATTTTTCAAACACTGGAGGAGGACATAGAGGTAGTGGACATCACCAGGATAGAAGGTGCAATTTGTGTAATAGAGTGGGTCACCATAGAGAGAAGTATATGAGACAGGAAGGGAACCATGGAGTAGTATGTGATTGCGGGAGGGTATGGGGCCCAGTGTGTGGGAGGTGGACATGGGGTTTATGGAGAGCAGTCAGTGTGAGAGGGGGGGAATGGCGAGTAATCTTATCGTTGAATGTATCATAGTTGTGTTTGTTGTGGGTTCAGCTTTCTGTTTGCAATCCAGGTTTTGATTTTCTGTTTGTCTTGTTGGACTTAGCAGTTCAGGGTCAGTTTCTCCTAGGATGTATTCCTCTTACCTACATTCATCGCTCTCCACCTGGATGCCATTGCCATCTGCTGACTCTTCCTCATCCACTGCCATCCTCATTCAGTTTTCTGTCATCTATCGTGAGTTTCCTGTTCTGTATTTGTAGTCTGATACGTGATTCATATATCTTCCCTTGCAACCATTTGGTTGTTACGTAATTCTGCTCTCTTCAAGTCTTGGGGATATCTGAGTACAAAGAGCCCTTGATTAGGACTTGGGAAAAGTGATTGCTTTAGGTGAAGTCAAGTTCTGCAGTCTCTCCAGCAACCAGTGTCTTTACATTATGCCTTAGCTCTATTTAAAGGGCATCTGTCAGCAGTTTTGTACCTTTGAAACTGGCTGACCTGTTACATGTTCTCTTGGCAGCTGAAGGCATCTGTGTACGTCCCATGTTCATATGTGTCCGCGTTGTGAGAGAATCGACGTTTTAACATATGCAAATTAAGCCTCTAGGAGCAACGGAGGCATTGACTTTACACCTAGAGGCTCTGCTCTCTCTGCCACTGCCGCTTCCTCTGCACTTTGATTGACAGGTTGAGGCAGTGTAAGTGATGAAGCCACATTTCTCAGCAATGCGGAATATATGAACATGGGACCAACACTAATGCCTTCAGCTGCCAAATGCACATGTAACAGGTCAGCCAGTGTCATAGGTACAAATCTGCTGACAGATGCCCTTTAATGCATTGTATTAAAGAGGACTTTTCATTGGTTTGTAGTAAGTGAGATAAATATCTGTACCTGTGGGGTACCCCCGCTGTGCTGCCACCCTGCCTGTTTTTTTTAAATAGCGCTCCTGCGCCCCGTTATGGCCCCCCGCAGATTTTGCGCTCAGTATGCTAATACTGAGCATCGGAGCAAAGGGGAGGAGACGCAGTCTTTCTCTGTGGGCGTCTCTCCGTCTCCCCTGTCCAATCGCAGTGCAGAGCATCACAGCCAGGGAGTTTTTTTCAGTATTAGCATACTGAGCGCAAAATTTGCGGAGGGGCCATAACGGGATGCAGGAGCGCTATTTAAAAAAAAACAGGCAAGGTGGCAGCATTAGCGGGGGGTACCCCGCAGGTACAGATATTTATCTCACTTACTACAAACCAATGAAAGGCATCCAATAGCTTCAGAAAAATAAACAACTGAATTTTAGTGAGATTAAAACCAAATTATTTTAGCACATGTAAAGATATTTTTGTAACTGGACAACCCCTTTAATTTCTTCGGAGGCTGTAGCAGGCTGCTCATAAGGAGATTGTCACAGGCAGTCCGGGATGTATGGCTGATCCTGCTGAGTGATGGTTCAAGTAGATTAAGGTTTTAGCCACATACAGATTATAAGTAAAGCCAAATGAACAGAGGAAGTCTGTGAATGAGAGAGATCGGTGTGACTATCGAGAGGGATATCCGTTACATACAGCAGTGTGGATGACAAGTATCTCTACACTATGATAATGTACACGGTATATAATGATGAGCGGTATCTGTATATACACTGATAATGTACACGGTATATAATGATGAGAGGTATCTGTATATACACTGATAATGTACACAGTATATAATGATGAGAGGTATCTGTATATACACTGGTAATGTACACGGTATATAATGATGAGAGGTGTCTGTATATACACTGATAATGTACACGGTATATAATGATGAGAGGTATCTGTATATACACTGATAATGTACACAGTATATAATGATGAGAGGTGTCTGTATATACACTGGTAATGTACACGGTATATAATGATGAGAGGTGTCTGTATATACACTGATAATGTACGCGGTATATAATGATGAGAGGTATCTGTATATACACTGATAATGTACACAGTATATAATGATGAGAGGTGTCTGTATATACACTGGTAATGTACACGGTATATAATGATGAGAGGTGTCTGTATATACACTGATAATGTACACGGTATATAATGATGAGCGGTATCTGTATATACACTGATAATGTACACGGTATATAATGATGAGAGGTATCTGTATATACACTGATAATGTACACGGTATATAATGATGAGCGGTATCTGTATATACACTGATAATGTACACGGTATATAATGATGAGAGGTATCTGTATATACACTGATAATGTACGCGGTATATAATGATGAGAGGTATCTGTATATACACTGGTAATGTACGCGGTATATAATGATGAGAGGTATCTGTATATACACTCACCTAAAGAATTATTAGGAACACCATACTAATACGGTGTTGGACCCCCTTTTGCCTTCAGAACTGCCTTAATTCTACGTGGCATTGATTCAACAAGGTGCTGATAGCATTCTTTAGAAATGTTGGCCCATATTGATAGGATAGCATCTTGCAGTTGATGGAGATTTGAGGGATGCACATCCAGGGCACGAAGCTCCCGTTACACCACATCCCAAAGATGCTCTATTGGGTTGAGATCTGGTGACTGTGGGGGACATTTTAGTACAGTGAACTCATTGTCATGTTCAAGAAACCAATTTGAAATGATTCGAGCTTTGTGACATGGTGCATTATCCTGCTGGAAGTAGCCATCAGAGGATGGGTACATGGGGTTCATGAAGGGATGGACATGGTCAGAAACAATGCTCAGGTAGCCCGTGGCATTTAAACGATGGCCAATTGGCACTAAGGGGCCTAAATTGTGCCCAGAAAACATCCCCCACACCATTACACCACCACCACCAGCCTGCACAGTGGTAACAAGGCATGATGGATACATGTTCTCATTCTGTTTACGCCAAATTCGGACTGAATGTCTCAACAGAAATCGAGACTCATCAGACCAGGCAACATTTTTCCAGTCTTCAACAGTCCAATTTTGGTGAGCTCATGCAAATTGTAGCCTCTTTTTGCTATTTGTAGTGGAGATGAGTGGTACCCGGTGGGGTCTTCTGCTGTTGTAGCCCACCTTTCTTTCCCATTCTGACATTCAGTTTGGAGTTCAGGAGATTGCCTTGACCAGGACCACAACCCTACATGCATTGAAGCAACTGCCATGTGATTGGTTGACTAGATAATCGCATTAATGAGAAATAGAACAGGTGTTCCTAATAATTCTTTAGGTGAGTGTACAGTGATAATGTATACCGGAAGTTATCATCCTCGAGTCGGAGTGTTGCGACTGGGGATGCCAGGGCAACCATGACCTTCTCTCCTGACAACCTGTTTGGGTTTTAATGTTTCATGATGTTCATAACATGTTCGTTAATAAAGAGGCTGCTGTGGCCATCCTTTTCCATTGTCACGCAGTGTCAAGACTGGTTATTTTAGGGTCCATACACACATCCATATGCGTTTTGCGGATATGCAAATTGCGGATCCGCCAAACACGGACACCGGCAATGTGCGTTCCTCATTTTGCGGAACGCACATTGCCGGCACTCTCATAGAAAATGCCTTTTTTTGTCCGGACAAGAATAGGACATGTTCTTTTATTTTGCAGAACGGAAGTGCAGATCCGCAAATGCGGATACGGACACCCCATTCCGGCCCCATTGAAATTAAATGCATGCGCCGGCTAGATTTGGCGCACGCTGGCAAGAATCGGTGTGCGCGAGGTATATTCAGGAGAACTCAATCCAGTGATCACGCTCAAGCTGTGAATATACCTCGCCGGCGCGAGCGCACGCGCTGGTTCTTGCCGGATCTAGCTGGCGCATGCGCAGTGAGAAAATTATGCCTGGCTGACTGCAGGAGCCCGAGACGCACCACGCAGGCACCAGACTTGCGCGATCCTAAGGAATAGAAAATATGTAAATCACAGTCAAGAGCGGACAGCTTTGCTTGATTTGACGCAAGGAGGCCGCTGCCCCCTTAACTTAAAGCTCACGGGAAGCAGAGCGCTCTTGGAGATTAAAAAAGCTTTTTTCTCAAGTATGGATTATCGAATTTCTGGCTCACACACATGATCAGTAACAGACTGGGAGCTGCTCTAAGGTAATGCTGGCAGTTTTATATCCCTTTTGGAGGTGAAAGGTTCCCTTTAAGGACTATTGTGTGTGGTGGCAGGCTGGCAGCAATATAATATAGCCATCACATTTTTTTCCTGCATTTTCAATACTTTTTCTATAGAGGGTGTCTGCAGTGACTAGTGACATCTGTCCAATACCTTCTGGGTGTCAGGGCCAGAGATTGGAGAAATATAAGTGAAATCTATTTTCCTTTTTCCATACATTTACGTACTTTTTCCATATACTGTGCTTGCTGTGAACTGTGACATCCGGGCCACATCTTGTGTGTCAAGCGTGCATATAACATTTAATATGAAGAAGGCGAGCAGTAAGGGACAGGGCAGTGGCCATGATGCTGATGGTGCACGCAGAGGCCGTGGCCCTGGTCGCGGAGAAACTGTGTCTGCTGCCAGAGCACAAGAAAAAACAATCATCCACGATACCTAGCTTCATGTCCCAGTTTGCAGGGCGGCGCAGGACAAAACTCTAGAAGTCAGACCAGTGCGACCAGGTGGTCGGTTGGATTGCAGCAGATAATGCTTCCAGTCGGTTAAGCACCACCCTGTCTTCCACCAAGTCCAGTCTCAGTAGCCAAGAGTCTGGTCAACAGAATTCTCACCATGATGGCACACTGGGTGACCGTTGTGGAGGCCGGGAGCAAGTTGGCTGCTGGCACCAGACTTGCCCTCCAATAGATCCTCGTTAATGGAAAGTGTACTCGTTCCAATAACAGGGCCGCTTAGGAGTGCTGTATTGTTATTTATCGTCACTACCTCCCCGAGTCGGGAGTGGGTAATTGCCGCGCACCTGCTTCCTTCCTTGGATGCTTGTGCTTTAATAACTTGTCCCACCCTCTCTGGGTGGTTCACAATTAGGAAAAAAAATGAAAGGGGCAAGGCAACAACAGCCAATCAGATTTCAGCCATTGACCTCCCTTGGATGTGGTAGCCCTTTCTCAGGCTCCCTCTCCGGCATCGAACCCTGATTCCCCGTTACCCGTGATCACCATGGTAGGCGCAGAAAAGAACATCAAAAGTTGATAGGGCAGACATCCAAATGGATCGTCACAGGGACGTGCAATCAGAACCAGGTTATCTAGAGTCACCAAAGCTGCAGCAGACCCTCGCCAATAATGTTTTAGATGGTCAGATCAGCAGGCCTTTGCTCCTAATGTTTTTGAGGGTCACCAGCAGGCCATCAATCATAATTCTTCAAGGCTGTGTATGATGCCCTCCTTTATGTGTAATAAAGGGTGTATTGGAGTGCCAGTTCCTTGTAATTTTTGGCAGCCCTTTCACTTAGTGCATAGGCTTTATGAGTGTAGGAGTCCCACTACCTGAGCAATTGTACCACAATGTGAATGAGGGCCTCCATTATGTGATATACAGGTTGTATCAGAGTGCCTCTTCCTTGTAATTTTTGGCAGCACTTGCACTTTATATACAAGTAAATATACAGGAAAGAATGTTTCTTAACAATTTTTTCTCTAAAAAAAATGTTTTTCTTTAGTTTTTGTGCGTATTATTGTCAGTCTGTAGTGGCGTACTACTCATGGTTCCCAGCAGAAACCTGGGAGTCCAAGATGCATACAGACATCCTCCCCATGCTGTTCCAGAACCATTTCAGTGGTGTTTCCATCAATTTCTGACTTTTTCCTATGAACCAGGCACCCTCCCCTCTTCAGAGCAGGGGGTGCCTGGTTTAATGCTTGTGTTCTCCCATTGACTTCCATTATACTCGGGTGCTCAGTAGATCACCAGAGCATCCCGATGTGTTCGGCCCGAGCCCCCGAGCACTTTGGTGCTCGATCAACACTAATAATGATGAGAGGTATCTGTATATACACTGATAATGTACATGGTATATAATGATGTTTAGTATCCATACCCCAGAGGAGTACTGCATAGAGTTCACTTATACCTAAAGAGTTAATGCAATGTTCTTGTCCCACAAAAAATATTCTACAGTTTTCAAACCAGCACCTGATTACTTTTGTAATTGCATGTAATTAACATTTTGCATAGCCAGTGAGTTATTTAATAAAAATGTATCTGTATAGCGCCACCTGCTGCTTGTTTTTCTTCTTATTTCTTTGACCTGCTTACTGAGAAGGCCGCACATGCTCAGTTCCTTCAACTGCCTCCTTAGTTGTGATAGGGAGAGAGCTGCAGCAGAATGGACAGGCCTGCTGAGCTGAGGCAGAAAAGACGAGCGGCCAACTTGATATAAATCTAGCAGAGCAATGAATGTGGAGATCTCTGGATCCATGCGAGGTGCAGGGCTGGTTCTAGCTTTGTTAGAAAGAGATTGTCATGTACTACATGATGTCTGATTTTCATTTTTACATTAGTTATGTGATAACCCCTTTACGTTAAATGTTGTGATTTGTTGTGTTGATGTAAATTCAGTAGCAACGTATTGGCAAGTTACCGGTTAACCAATTGGCAGACTGTGTTTAGGATGCCTGGTGATGGACTGGTTGCGCCCCCTGGTTAGTAGTCATTGAGTCTATTCTGAGGAGAAGCTCCAGGAGAGACGTGTGTGGTGAGAGCTCCTGCATGGACTAGGCCCAAGCTCAGAGAACCTCAGTCTCTGACACTACAGCTGCCAAGGAAGCAACCAAAGTACGGCTGAAGGAAAGAGACCAGACATCGTAGAAGGTCTAGAACCCACAGGGCCATATGTTGGACTCAGGCAGCAAGGTATTGTGCACGTTTATGGCAGAAAGACTTTGCTGCTATGGAGAGGGAATCCTAAAGCATCCCCAAATGCTTCGAGACAGATTGGCCACCCATATCTAAGTTCTGCACCCGTCCATCCGGAAACTGCAGATAAGGTTAATACAAAAGAACCTCATTGCTTGGCTGTGGTTCTGATGAAAGACTTTAAAGAGTTCTTTAGAGAGAGAGAGCAACTACAACTACCATCATTGTGGCTTCTACACTGCAATCGAGAAGGGATTACACTGTGATCGACCTTGTAACTGTGCCTTTTACTGCTATACGTACTGCTGTATATAATGGTGCGCCGTGTAGTAATTATGGGAAATGTCTGGGTGTCGGTGTACATGCCTAGGCCCCCTGTGTAGTGACACCACTCGCTCCTGTACACAGCTAGCGGTATATTGATGTGGGGAGGCGGTAGATGAGAGCTGCCAGTAATTACAAACGGTGTTAATCGTTATTCACTGTGCTGCGATTAGACTGACATGGATCCATCAGCAGGTAACAATAACTGGGGGAAGGACGGGTTTACTAAGGTGCGCTCACATTTACAGGTGTCTGGCGGCAGATTGATGAGATTAATCAGGATATAATGGAGAATTGGATGACACATTGATTTCTCTGATCGGATTTCTATGAATATATATATATACAGTATATACACTTCTGGATGCAGAGCTGCATGCCGTGCATCACCCATGTCACCAGACGGGTGCAGACACACAGCCCGGATTTTGGCGGGACTTCAGTCTTTTCTACCTGTGCTGCGTTGGTGTGGGAGGGCGGATGTTTATTAGATGTTTCCTGTGCTAAATTTATCTGCAGTGATTGTGAAGCCTCAAGAGACACAAGGCAATAGACAGAGAGAAGGAAAATAGGGGAGAAGACACAATGTGAGCAAAGGAGAGCGACAGAGAGAGAGGAGGGAGGAAGAATGTAAGAGAGGGAGGAACAGACTGCAACGCAAGGAAATGGAGGCAGAGAGAGAGAGAGACCCGGGAAGAGGAAGGTACAGAAAGACATGAAGGGGAGTCCTATAGAGACAGACTCAATAAGAAAGATTGAGGAAGACACGAGCGTATGAGAAGAGAGAGTGACCAATTAGACGGAGTCCTCGAGAGTGACCTAAGCATAGGAAGTCATAGAAAGTGACCCAATGAGAGGGAGTCCTAGAGAGTGACCCAACAACAGGGAGTTATAGCAGGTGACCTAAGAAGAAGGAGTCATAGAGAGTAAACTAAAAGGAAGGAGTCCTAGAGACTGACCCAATGAGAGGGAGTCCTCGAGAGTGACCTAAGCATAGGAAGTCATAGAGACTGACCCAATGAGAGGGAGTCCTCGAGAGTGACCTAAGAATAGGAAGTCATAGAGACTGACCCAATGAGAGGGAGTGACATAGAGTGCCCCAACAAAAGGGAGTCCAAAGGAGAGACCCAATGAGAGGGAGTCCTAGAGAGTGACCTAAGAATAGGAAGTCCTAGAGAGTGACCTAAGAATAGGAAGTCCTAGAGAGTGACCCAATGAGAGGAAGTCCTAGAGAGTGACATAAGCATAGGAAGTCATAGAGAGTGGCCCAATGAGAGGGAGTCCTCGAGAGTCACCTAAGCATAGGAAGTCATAGAGAGTGACCCAATGAGAGGGAGTCCTCGAGAGTGACCTAAGAATAGGAAGTCCTAGAGAGTGACCTAAGAATAGGAAGTCATAGAGAGTGACACAATGAGAGGGAGTGACAGAGAGTGCTTCAACAAAAGGGAGTTCAAAGGAGTGACCTAATGAGAGGGAGTGGACAGAATGGTGGCTCAGTGGGACAGACCCAGAGAGAGGGAAGCAGAGAGAGACAGTCAATGAGAGGCAGATAGAGAGAGAGTGGTGAAAACTAAAGAGACACAGGATGAAAGAGGAGATAGATAGATAGATAGATAGATAGATAGATAGATAGGAGATAGATAGATAGATAGATAGATAGATAGATAGATAGGAGATAGATATGAGATAGATAGATAGATAGATAGATAGATAGATAGATTCCCTCTTCTCGCCTGCAGGTAGGTCTCCCTGGGATAAGTCACACAGACCCGACCCCCTCCCTTGTGTCACAGCTGCTGCTCGGTAGGAGCTGTCTGTGGTACTGAAACATTTACTGGAAGAGGAGGGAGCTGGAAGGAGGGGTGAGGAGAGGAGGAATGGGGGAGAAGAGGGAAGGAGTCTCAGCACTGAGCCTGGTAAAGGAGGGAAGCCGGCGGCATGGAGGGGAGAGTGTTATACTGAAGGCTATAGAGGCATGTGCAGATATATAGTGGTAGGATGGGCACTGGGGTCATACACCATTCACCATACAAACAGCAATATGCAATATTCTGTCCACTGACTAGACCAGTGCATAGGAGATTTACAGATGTAGCAGAGTTGAATTTGTCATATACCTCTTTGTGCAGTAGATTTACCTGCAGTCATACGTATGGTTATAAGACTAAGCTCTGCCGCTCCAGTACATATAGTGTATTCACAAGGTTAGGGTGGAACGTGTTTGCAGGGCGCAATAACAGAAGGTGTATACATCTGTATCAGCAGGAGCGGTAAATGATATCATACAATGGTGTGTGATATGTGCAGCGTTCAGGCCATGATAGCTGAAGGTGAGATGAGTGGGAATAGTAGGAGAGACAGAGTATGAAGGTGTAGTAGGGTCAGTCTCTGCAGTGATAGATCTGCATGCGTGGGTGGACTGGGAGCACTGGGGGAGCAGCAGACAGGGCTGCATACAACCAGATATATCAGGACGCGGCGAAATGTATAATTACCAGTCATAATAGGCACAAGCTGCAGAATGTGGTAAAGAAAATGTGTGCTGATTGAGTGCATGTATGATGATGGTCTGTTATATAAGTACATGTATAGTAATATGTATGGCAGATAGAATAATCAGTACATATGACTATTGTGTTGTATGTTCAATGTGTACGTGTATGATAACTATGTCTAAGGTGTGCATAAAGCAATGCTATATGAAGCTTTCTTATGTGCAGTGTTCTGTCAATACGTGTATGGGGGAGTGCTTTGTGTATAGCTTCTGTACATGTGAATTTAAAGAGGACTTGCAACTAGAAAATACAGTGCAATCTGCAGGCAGCATGTTATAGAAGACCTGAGCAGATTAGTATATAGTTTTGTGGGAAAAGATGCAGTAAAACTTGTAATTTATACATTTATATCTCAGCTTTTTCTGACTTCATTGTACACGGGGGAGGTGTTATCAGTGATAGCATTCTCTGTGTAATTGTGTATACATAGATAGCTGTCAGTCACTGATAATTGTACACAGGGGAGGTGTTATCAGTGATTAATAGCATTCTCTGTGTAAGTGTGTATACAGAGATAGCTGGCAGTCACTGATAGTTGTACACAGGGGAGGTACTATCAGTAATTGATAGCATTCCCTGTGTAAGTGTGTATACAGAGATACCTGTCAGTCACTCATTGTTGTACACAGGAGAGGTGTTATCAATGATTGATAGCATTCTCTGTGTAAGTGTGTATATAGAGATAGTTGTCAGTCACTGACGGCTTTACATGGGGAAGGTGTTATCGATGACTGAGGGTATGCTCTGTATATATAGATCTAGGTGTGTATACCTAGATAGCTGTTAATCACCAAAAATTGTAGACAGGTGAGGAGTTATCAATGATTGATAGCATTCTCAGTGTGTGTATACAGAGATAGGTGTCAGTCACTGATAGTTGTACAGAGGGGAGGTATTATCAGTAATTGACTCCTATGTGTGTGGACTCCTATATTGTTGAATGGATTAGGCAGCGGCTGAGGGACAGACAACAGAGGGTTGTAGTCAATGGAGTATATTCAGACCATGGTCTTGTCACCAGTGGGGTACCTCAGGGATCTGTTCTGGGACCCTTATTGTTTACTATCTTTATCAGTGAAATTGCAGAAGGCCTCGATGGTAAGGGGTGTCTTTTTGCTGATGACACAAACATTTGTAACAGGGTTGATGTTCCTGGAGGGATACACCAAAGGGAAAAGGATTTAGGAAAACTAGAGGAATGGTCAAAAATCTGGCAACTAAAATTTAATGTTGATAAGTGCAGATAATGCACCTGGGGCGTAAAAACCCAAGAGCAGAATATACAATCAGTGATACAGTCCTAACCTCAGTATCTAAGGAAAGGGATTTAGGGGTCATTATTTCAGAAGACTTAAAGGTAGGCAGACCATGTCATAGAGCAGCAGGAAATGCTAGCAGAATGCTTGGGTGTATAGGGAGAGGCATTACTAGTAGAAAGAGGGAGGTGCTCATGCCACTCTACAGAGCACTAGTGAAACCTCATCTGGAGTATTGTGCTCAGTACTGGAGACCATATCTCCAGAAGGATATTGATACTTTGGAGAGAGTTCAGAGAGAGCTACTAAACTGGTACATGGATTGCAGGATAAAACTTACCAGGAAAGGACCTTAACATGTATAGCTTGGAAGAAAGACAAGACAGAGGGGATATGATAGATACTTTTAAATACATAAAGGGAATAAATAAGGTAAAAGAGGAGAGAATATTTAAAAGAAGATAAACTGCTACAAGAGGACATAGTTTTAAATTAGAGGGGCAAAGGTTTAAAAGTAATATCAGGAAGTATTACTTTACTGAGAGAGTAGTGGATGCATGGAATAGCCTTCCTGCAGAAGTGGGAGCTGCAAATACAGTGGAGGAGTTTAAGCATGCATGGGATAGGCATAAGGCCATCCTTCATATAAGATAGGGCCGGGGGCTATCCATAGTATTCAGTATATTGGGCAGACTAGATGGGCCAAATGGTTCTTATTTGCCGGCACATTCTATGTTTCTATGTTTGATAGCATTCCCTGTGTAAGTGTGTATACAGAGATACAGTAGTTGTCAGTCACTGATAGTTGTACATGGGGGAGGTGTTATCAGTGACAGCATTCTCTGTGTAAGTGTGTACACAGAGAATGCTATCAATCACTGAGGACCCCTCCAGTTATCAGTGACTGACAGTTATCTCGGTATACACACTTGCATGCGTATGGAAGCCTATGAGGCTCAGCAGAAGACATCTGCTGAGTCAAAATGTTCACTACACCCCTTGGAAAACTCTGTGATGGGGTCACTTCTTCGGGATTTATCTTTGTATTTAACCTCAGAGCCTCTTCAGTTGCTGGCCAGTGTCGTATAAATCACCAAACTAGGCCTCAAATGCACCTGGCGCTCTTTCTCTTCTGAACCCTGTAGTTTTCCCAAACAGCAGTTTATGACTGCATTTGGTGAGTTACTGTATTCTGGAGAAAAATTGTAACAAATTATGGGTTGCTCTTTTTCCCTGTTACTTCTTGCGAAAATGAAAAATTTAGGGTTAAAGCAACAGTTTTTTGGAAAAAATGTAATCTTTCATTTTCACAGCCAAGTGCTTCTAAATTCAATGAAAAGCCGGTTGGGGCAAAACACTCACTGCACCCTCAATAAATTCCTTGAGGGGTGTAGTTTCCAAAATGAGGTTACTTTTTAGGGGGTTTCACTGTAGGGGTACCTCAGGGTCTTTTCAAATGCAACATGGTGCCTGAAAAATATTTTGGCAGAATCTGCCCTTCAAAAGCCATATGGCACTCCTTCCCTTCTGAGCCCTTTGGTGTGCCCATACAGCAGTTTAAACAATTTCACTTAGAAAAATAATCACTGCCCATTGAAAAGCTAATATGAAAATAACAAATACTTTATTTTACTAACTATATAATAATAAAAATCAGACCAAGTCCTATATAGTATAAAACTGTCTGGGTCACGGTACATATAAGACCCTATTGCAGTATTGTCAGGACACTGAGAGGCACCAAAAACAGGAGCTTATTTACAATAGTGATAGGGTCAATTTATACCAGGATAATAAATACAGCATACAGCAGTTTACAACCACATATGGGGTGTTTCTGTATTCAGGAGAAAAAAATATCGTGTAGTGCATTTCTTCCTGCTACTTGAAAAATTTGGGGCTAAAGTAAGTTTATTGAATTTCATATTTTTTGTTTTTATCACAGCCAAGTTTTGCTAAAATGCCTATAGGGTCAAAGTGTTCAATATACCCCTTGAAATATTAAGTGGTGTAGTTTCCAAAATGGGGTCATTTTTGGGGGGGTTTCCATTGTAGGGGTACCTCAGACTCTCTTTAAATGTGACATGGCGCACAAAACCCCTTCCAGCATTATACCACAGATGGGGTGTTTCCATAAAGTGCAGAATCAGGGTAATAAATATTGAGGTTTGTTTTGCTGTTAGTACTTGCTGTCTTACAGGAAAAATATTAATAAAAATGGAAAATCTGTAAAAAAAAAAAATAAATACAGAAATTTTGAAATTCCACCTTTATTTTCTTGTTATTCTTGTGGAACACCTAAAGTCATTTATGGGTGGTTTCTATTATGTAAGCCCTTCACGGTGACTTCAGAACTGAATTGGTCCTTACAAAATATGAAAAATTATACGTATATACTGGTTATACGTATACTTACTGATATGACGGTAGAGTGCTGTGCGTATATACTGGTTATACGTATACTTACTGATATGACGGTAGAGTGCTGTGCGTATATACTGGCTATACGTATACTTACTGATATGACGGTAGGGTGCTGTGCGTATATACTGGTTATACGTATACTTACTGATATGACGGTAGAGTGCTGTGCGTATATACTGGTTATACGTATACTTACTGATATGACGGTAGAGTGCTGTGCGTAGATACTGGTTATACGTATACTTACTGATATGACGGTAGGGTGCTGTGCGTATATACTGGTTATACGTATACTTACTGATATGACGGTAGAGTGCTGTGCGTATATACTGGTTATACGTATACTTACTGATATGACGGTAGAGTGCTGTGCGTATATACTGGTTATACGTATACTTACTGATATGACGGTAGAGTGCTGTGAGTATATACTGGTTATACGTATACTTACTGATATGACAGTAGAGTGCTGTGCGTATATACTGGTTATACGTATACTTACTGATATGACGGTAGGGTGCTGTGCGTATATACTGGTTATACGTAAACTTACTGATATGACGGTAGAGTGCTGTGCGTATATACTGGTTATACGTATACTTACTGATATGACGGTAGAGTGCTGTGCGTACATACTGGTTATACGTATACTTACTGATATGACGGTAGAGTGCTGTGCGTATATACTGGTTATACGTATACTTACTGATATGACGGTAGAGTGCTGTGCGTATATACTGGTTATACGTATACTTACTGATATGACGGTAGAGTGCTGTGCGTATATACTGGTTATACGTATACTTACTGATATGACGGTAGAGTGCTGTGCGTATATACTGGTTATACGTATACTTACTGATATGACGGTAGAGTGCTGTGCGTATATACTGGTTATATGTATACTTACTGATATGACGGTAGAGTGCTGTGCGTATATACTGGTTATACGTATACTTACTGATATGACGGTAGAGTGCTGTGCGTATATACTGGTTATACGTATACTTACTGATATGACGGTAGGGTGCTGTGCGTATATACTGGTTATACGTATACTTACTGATATGACGGTAGAGTGCTGTGCGTATATACTGGTTATACGTATACTTACTGATATGACGGTAGAGTGCTGTGCGTATATACTGGTTATATGTATACTTACTGATATGACAGTAGAGTGCTGTGCGTATATACTGGTTATACGTATACTTACTGATATGACGGTAGAGTGCTGTGCGTACATACTGGTTATACGTATACTTACTGATATGACGGTAGAGTGCTGTGAGTATATACTGGTTATACGTATACTTACTGATATGACGGTAGAGTGCTGTGCGTATATACTGGTTATACGTATACTTACTGATATGACGGTAGAGTGCTGTGCGTATATACTGGTTATACGTATACTTACTGATATGACGGTAGAGTGCTGTGCGTATATACTGGTTATACGTATACTTACTGATATGACGGTAGAGTGCTGTGCGTATATACTGGTTATACGTATACTTACTGATATGACGGTAGAGTGCTGTGCGTACATACTGGTTATACGTATACTTACTGATATGACGGTAGAGTGCTGTGCGTATATACTGGTTATATGTATACTTACTAATATGACGGTAGAGTGCTGTGCGTATATACTGGTTATACGTATACTTACTGATATGACGGTAGAGTGCTATGCGTATATACTGGTTATACGTATACTTACTGATATGACGGTAGGGTGCTGTGCGTATATACTGGTTATACGTATACTTACTGATATGACAGTAGAGTGCTGTGCGTATATACTGGTTATACGTATACTTACTGATATGACGGTAGAGTGCTGTGAGTATATACTGGTTATACGTATACTTACTGATATGACGGTAGAGTGCTGTGCGTATATACTGGTTATACGTATACTTACTGATATGACAGTAGAGTGCTGTGCGTATATACTGGTTATACGTATACTTACTGATATGACGGTAGAGTGCTGTGCGTATATACTGGTTATACGTATACTTACTGATATGACGGTAGAGTGCTGTGCGTATATACTGGTTATACGTATACTTACTGATATGACGGTAGAGTGCTGTGCGTATATACTGGTTATACGTATACTTACTGATATGACAGTAGAGTGCTGTGCGTATATACTGGTTATACGTATACTTACTGATATGACGGTAGAGTGCTGTGCGTATATACTGGTTATACGTATACTTACTGATATGACGGTAAAGTGCTGTGCGTATATACTGGTTATACGTATACTTACTGATATGACGGTAGAGTGCTGTGCGTATATACTGGTTATACGTATACTTACTGATATGACGGTAGAGTGCTGTGCGTATATACTGGTTATACGTATACTTACTGATATGACGGTAGAGTGCTGTGCGTATATACTGGTTATACGTATACTTACTGATATGACGGTAGAGTGCTGTGAGTATATACTGGTTATACGTATACTTACTGATATGACGGTAGAGTGCTGTGCGTATATACTGGTTATACGTATACTTACTGATATGACGGTAGAGTGCTGTGCATATAGAGAGGTTATTATGTATGATGAATTATACGAAGGTAGAGTGCTGTGCGTATATACAATAGTTATATGTCTGATGCATGATATAAAGGTACAGTGATGTGCATGTGTATAGGTTGGCTATACATATAATGAATGATATGAACGTAGAGTGCTGTGTGTATAGAGGGGTCATACATATGATAAATGCTATGAAGGTACACTGATGTGTGTATAGACTGGCTAAACATATAATGAATGATATGAAGGTAGAGTGCTGTAAGTATATAGTGGTTATATGTATTACGAATTATATGAAGGTAGAGTGCTGTGTGTATAGAGAGGTTATTCGGATGATGAATGATAGGAAGGTAGAGTAATGTGTGCATAGAGGGGCTATACGCATGATGAATGATATGACGATAGAGTGCTGTGTGTATAGAGAGGTCATACCTATGATGAATGATATGAAGGTACAGTGCTGTGCGTATAGACAGGCTGTGCATATGATGAATGATATGAAGGTAGAGTACTGTGTGTATAGAATGGTTATACCTATGAAGAACTAAATGAAGTTAGAGAGCTGTGTGTATAGAGAGGTTATACGTATGATGGATGATATGAAGGTAGAGTGCTGTGTGTATAGAATGGTTATACATGTTATGAATGATATGAAGGTAGAGTGCTGTTCATATTAAGTGGGTATATGTATGATGAATGATATGAAGGTACAGTGCTGTGCGTATAGAGTGGTTATAAGTAGGGGTGGGCGATATGGCCTAAAATCTATATTGCGATATCATTTTAAGCATGTGCGATATGCAATATATATCGCTATATATTCTATATTTCGGGGGGGTTAAATTTATTTATTTTTTACTTTTTATTTAATAACTATTAGCCTCCTTAGGGCCTAGAACCCTTGTGCTATTCACCCTGATAGAGCTCTATTAGGGTGAATAGGACCTCACACTCTCCCTGCTGCCCTGTGCATAGTGCACACAGCAGCAGGCAGCGGACTAAGGCAGCTTCAGTAGCGTCCTGACTGCCATGGTAACCGATCGGAGCCCCGCGATTACACTGCTGGGGCTCCGATCAGAAGCTGCCACCCTGGGGCCACTGCCACCAATGATTTAATCGTGTGGAGGGGGGCCCCGCAATTAATATAATACTTAGAAGAGGGGGAGTAGAAGGCAGGACCTGAGGGGTTAATTGCGGAGGATCACGGCGCGCAGTAATAGAAGCCAGGTATGGTATATGGCCGGCACATGCAGGCTATGTTTGTATTCAGGCATATTAACTATATTCATTGGTGGCGCAGTGACCACAGCCCCCCTCCCCCCTCCTCCTCCTCTCTGTTCTCATTGGTGGCAGAGTGGCCACAGTCCCTCTTCCTCCTCCTCTCTGTTCTCATTGGTGGCACAGTGGCCACAGTCCCTCCTCCTCTCTGTTCTCATTGGTGGCACAGTGGCCACAGTCCCTCCCCTCCTCCTCCTCCTCCTCTGTTCTCATTGGTGGTCAGCGGCAGCCGCACACAGTGGGGAGGGAGGGACTCCCTCCTTCTCCACTGTGCCGGCTCAGGAGAACATGGAGCATGCCGAGAGCTTCGCGTGCCATGTTCTACCGCAATATGGCGATATAGATGAAATCTCTATTGTTGGCCAAATTTATATTGTTTATATCGCATATCGTCTATATCACCCACTCCTAGTTATAAGTATGATGAATGATATGAAAGTAGAGTACTGTGAGTATAGAGAGGTTATACATATGATGAATGATATGAAGGTAGAGTGCTGCGTATATAGAGAGGTTATACAGTATGTATAATGAAGGATATGACGGTACAGTGCTGTGTATGAAGGATGAGATGAGGGAGATATGTGTAGAGTATTTTAATCGATAATCGCTGAAATTTACAGCCAAATGAGAGATGGAGAAAGGTGTGCAAGACGGAGCGCGTGCCAGGATTAATAAAGAAGGGGGAGGGAGCAAGAGGGAGAGAGGTGTGCGGGAAATGGAGAGCATGGAGGGGATACTGAGGGGAGAAGGGAACGATGAATGTCTACATGCTGAGCTTAGAAAGGGAATGGCTGGAGCCCTGAGAGCAGAAAGTCTACGATAGGTAGATACATAGCGATGGATACATATATGGTGGATAGATATGAGATAGATATGAGATAGATAGATAGGACGGAGATAGATAGATAGATAGATAGATAGATAGATAGATAGATAGATATATGATAGATAGATATATGATAGATAGATCTGAGATAGATAGATAGATAGATAGATAGATAGATAGATAGATATGAGATAGATAGGACGGCGATAGATAGATAGATAGATAGATAGATAGATAGATAGATAGATAGATAGATATGAGATAGAAATAATTAGATAGATATGGATCAAGATAGATAGATAGAATGAGAGAGGGAAATGGATGAGAAATAAAGGAGGGGTGACTCTCGGCATCTGGGAAAGCGGCGCTATTACTGGTGGGGGAGGGGAAGGACGTCTCATATAAGGGGTTAGAGGGAAATCTGTTGTATCTTTCACACGTATATAATATGTGCGGTCTGCCCTGTGATCCCGCTCTCTCACTGAGGACTGGAGGATTTCTCTCATAGTCTCGCTCCTCTACTGGTGTCAGAGTTATTAACCCTTACTGATCTCCAGTGCCGTGTGATACAGCAGCTCTTAGGTTACTTCGGACATCGAGGAACACATGATGTGGGGCGGACATACCAGAAATGGTACAATGGTCAGGAAAAAGTCCTACAAAATACTTCTCTTAGGCAAGTTCATGCACACAACCGTCTCCGTATTTCGATTGGCAAGCGACAGATCCACAAAATGCGGACACATTCCAATGCATTCGGCATTTTTCTCACTCCCATCAATAGAAGCATACCAAAATATGGTCAAAAGAATGGGTCAGTGTGCTATCCGCAAAAATGCGTCGAAAAATATGGTTGTGGTTATGAAGTCTTATCAGACATTATCTAACAGACGGCTCTGTAATATTAATATCTTCATATCTTCTGCTTTCCTTGCAGAGCTCACTGGCTGGCGAGGTGATGTCACAGAGGAGCGCTCAGTGACAGTGACAAGCGGTATGGCGGGGGCCTGGCTGGTGTTGTGGGGTCTCTGTTCAGTCACCATATTGTTGACGTCCACTACTCAAGGTGAGAGCTTACTCAGTCTTACTTGGTTTATTAAAAGGGTTTAATAATGAGAATAACTCTCTAACGACTATGACTTATAATATTACATCTTACATGAAATGCATCCAGGCCATAGTCTCACTGCTCTTACAGTATGTGTGTAACAAGTAACCGAGGCCCCATATCAAAACTTCACATGGCTCCACCTTGACCATTTTATCCGCAAGTTCAGAGAAGCACACCGTCTCGTATACAGTGATGTCACAGGACAGGGATAATGCACACAGTGATGTCACAGGACAGGGATAATGCACACAGGGATGTCACTGTACAGGGATAGTATACATAGCGATGTCACAGTGCGGGGATGATAAACAGAGTGATGTCACGATACAGGGATAACGCACACAGTGATGTCATAGTACAGAGATAATGTACATAGTGATGTCACAGTACAGGGATAACGCACACAGTGATGTCACAGTACAGGGATAATGTGCACAGTGATGTCACAGTACAGGGATAATATACACAGTGATGTCACAGTACAGGGATAATGTACACAGTGATGTCACAGTACAGGATAATGTACACAGTGATGTCACAGTACAGGGATAATGTACAGAGTGATGTCACAGTACAGGGATAATGTACACAGTGATGTCACAGGACAGGGATAATGTACACAGTGATGTCACAGTACAGAGATAATGTACACAGTGATGTCACAGTACAGGTATAATGTACACAGTGATGTCACAGTACAGGGATAATGCACACAGTGATGTCACAGTACAGGGATAATATATACAGTGATGTCACAGTACAGGGATAATATACACAGTGATGTCGCAGTACAGGTATAATGTACACAGTGATGTCACAGTACAGGGATAATGTACACAGTGATGTCACAGTACAGGGATAATGTACACAGTGATGTCACAGTACAGGGATAATGTACTCAGTGATGTCACAGTATAGGGATAATGTACACAGTGATGTCACAGTACAGGGATAATGTACACAGTGATGTCACAGTACAGGGATAATGTACACAGTGATGTCACAGTACAGGGATAATATACACAGTGATGTCACAGTACAGGGATAATGTACACAGTGATGTCACAGTACAGGGATAATGTACACAGTGATGTCACAGTACAGAGATAATGTACACAGTGATGTCACAGTACAGGTATAATGTACACTGTGATGTCACAGTACAGGGATAATGCACACAGTGATGTCACAGTACAGGGATAATATATACAGTGATGTCACAGTACAGGGATAATATACACAGTGATGTCGCAGTACAGGGATAATGTACACAGTGATGTCACAGTACAGGGATAATGTACACAGTGATGTCACAGTACAGGGATAATGTACACAGTGATGTCACAGTACAGGGATAATGTACACAGTGATGTCACAGTACAGGGATAATGTACACAGTGATGTCACAGTACAGGGATAATGTACACAGTGATGTCACAGTATAGGGATAATGTACACAGTGATGTCACAGTACAGGGATAATGTACACAGTGATGTCACAGTACAGGGATAATGTACACAGTGATGTCACAGTATAGGGATAATGTACACAGTGATGTCACAGTACAGGGATAATGTACACAGTGATGTCACAGTACAGAGATAATGTACACAGTGATGTCACAGTACAGGGATAATGTACACAGTGATGTCAGAGTACAGGGATAATGTACACAGTGATGTCACAGTACAGGGATAATGTACACAGTGATGTCACAGTACAGTGATAATGTACACAGTGATGTCACAGTACAGGGATAATGTACACAGTGATGTCACAGTACAGGGATAATGTACACAGTGATGTCACAGTACAGGGATAATGTACACAGTGATGTCACAGTACAGGGATAATGTACACAGTGATGTCACAGTACAGGGATAATGTACACAGTGATGTCACAGTACAGTAGAAAGTAGAGATACAAAATGGAGTCAGGTGAAAATTGTGTGTCAAGGGTTCCTGCAATCTAGAGAAGCTTCATCCATTTTTTAAATATGAAGTATTCCATGATTTATTGGAATAGTATACAGTGATCCCTCGAGATACAATGGTCTCAGGATACAATATTTCCGACATACAATGGATCTTTCCTGGGACATCGTAAGTTGAAACTTGACTCAACATACAATGCCTCCGAGTCAGATCCAAGCAATCGTAGTCATTGCTCTGTTGAGTGCATAGTCGCTCCTCTTTACAGTACAGTGCGGCATTACATGTCCTGTACTGCCCTCTATCTGTGCCAGGAGGAGGTTGGTACACTGGGTGCTGTACAAGACCTGACAAAGCTCCTGTCCTCATTTCAGCTCCCAGCAGCCACTTCTGTTATACAGTGTGTAAGGACTTTCTTTGTCTTAATTGCTCATTTACTTAGGCCACTTTCACACTAGCGGCAGGACGGATCCGACAGGCTGTTCACCCTGCCGCTTTTTCGCCGTGCCGCCGCTCCGTCCACATTGACTATAATGGGGACGGGGTCGGAGCTCCAACGCAGCACGGCGAAATGCCGCTGGACTAAAAGTACTGCATGTCCGACTTTTTAGTCCGGCGGGCTCTCACTGCGAACCGCTGCTCCGTCCCCAATGACTATAATGGGGACCGGGGTCGGAGCTCCGGCGCAGCACGGCAGAGCACGGCGAAAGGCCGCTGGACTAAAAGTACTGCATGTCCGACTTTTTAGTCCGGCGGGCTCTCACTGCGAACCGCTGCTCCGTCCCCAATGACTATAATGGGGACAGGGGTCGGAGCTCCGGCGCAGCACGGCGAAAGGCCGCTGGACTAAAAGTACTGCATGTCCGACTTTTTAGTCCGGTAGGCTCTCACCGCTGCTCCGTCCCCTTTGACTACAATGGGGACCGGGGCGGAGCTCCGGCGCAGCATGGCAGTTGGCGGTGAGAGGCCGTCGGACTAAAAAATTCGGACATGCAGTACTTTAAGTCCGGCAGCCTTTCGCCATGCACTGCTGTGCTGCGCTGGAGCTCCGCCCCCATCCCCATTATAGTCAATGGGGACGGAGCGGCGGTTCGCGGTGAGAGGCCGCCTTTTGCCGTGCTGCACCAGAGCTCCGCCCCCGTCCCCATTATAGTCAATGAGGATGGAGCGGCGGTCCGGCGGCATAGCAAAATAGCGGCAGGACGGATCCTACAGGGTGAACAGCCTGTCGGATCCATCCTGCCGCTAGTGTGAAAGTAGCCTTACAATCTTAGTTTTTTCTCGTATTGTGGATGATATTTTGGGGCTTTGAAACCAATTACTGAATTATGGACTAAACCTACAATGGTCGTCCCGGAACCAACCATTATTGTATCTTGAGAGACCCCTGTATTCTGATGTAAAGATTGTATAATTACAATCAAAAACCTTTACAACTTTTGTTGCCAAATCTTATGTTAAATTTATGACAAAAGGTCGCTTTCACATGACCCATGCTTTGTGAAGGATTCATTACTTTATTTTCACGTCTCTCTCTTATGTCCTTTGCCCCATTTTTCATACGCAAATATGTTCTTGGGTAATTTCCATGTTCTAAGAAATTGTGTCTGTGTCCTAAATGTGTCCCTTGTGTTTTACCCATATTATATTTTATATTAACCAGTTCCAAGACATTGTTGTACTGCTGGAATAACCTATGTGCTCATGTGACTAAAGATAGGCAAATGGAAGATGGCAAAAGTCTTTGACTCCATCATCTCGGCATCGTCTTGGGTGGATCTCTAACGTACAATTGTCAGGCTAATTATCAAGAACTAATGCTCATACGATAGTCGGCCAGTGTAAAGGTCCTACAGGTCACCTGATGAATGAGCGAAACCTTTGTTCATTGGGTGAAATCATCATTTATGTGGACAACCAAGTCATCATTTCTGGGCAGCAGATCGTGCTATGTAAGTAGTGATCTGCTGCCCCGAAACAATAAATCTGTATGAAGACGAGCGATGGCAGTAGCCAGGGCCGCCATCGGGGCAGCACTGGTGGTATGGCACTCAGGGGCCACGGCCAGCCTTATTAATGTTTACTTCAGTGCAGTGAATTTTAATAACGGTGTGGGGCCCCTTGGGATCGATGGGATTTGGGGGAGGGACCCTCTCCCATTTTCATAGATTTTTACTAAAGAAATTAAACTTGCAGTCCTTTGGGTGGATTTGAACCCCAGACCTTCTGTATAGTAGGTAGAACTTCAGAAAAAAGCTTGCCGCGTCCAGCTCAGGTGTTCAAGAAATAACTTTATTCCAGCGGCTATTAAAAACTTGCGTACACACAATTATGTTACGCGTTTCAGGCCATTATACATCCAGGTCCTTCATCATTGTCATGAGGTTTTACCTAAGTGCAAACCAGGCACTAGGTCCGTGCTCGTGGCAAGAGGACACAGGTGAGAGCGGCCTTCTTCTCTTTTCTTAGTAGGTAGAACTGTATGGGGCTCTGAAATTTCCGATGGCAGCCCTTGAAGTGGCCATCGCTTGTCTATATGGATGGTGGAGGAGATTGCTGTATGTAAATGCAGTTCTTGAGCAGGCAGCTATCAGGAAGGAATGATCTCTTTTCAATAATTGCTTGGTCGTTCAGGCAGTGAAAATGCAGCATTAGTGTTCTGCTGTACTTGCTATGTGAGCCAATCGATTGTCTCAGTAAACTATTTACTTCAAGCAAGAACTTTGGTCTCCTTGTGGCTTCCTTAAAAGCTCAACTTAACAGTTGGTGACCCCAACGTTTCTTCAATGCTCACTGCTGTCTGCTCTACCTATAACAGGAGATGTCACAGTACAGGGGTAATGTACACAGTGATGTCACAGTACAAAGAAAATATACACAGTGATGTCACAGTACAGGGATAATATACATAGTGATGTCACAGTACAGGGGTAATATACACAGTGATGTCACAGTACAGGGGTAATGTATACAGTGATGTCACAGTACAGGGATAATGTGCACAGTGATGTCACAGTACAGGGATAATGTATACAGTGATGTCACAGTACAGGGATAATGTATACAGTGATGTCACAGTACAGTGATAATATACACAGTGATGTCACAGTACAGGGGTAATGTACACAGTGATGTCACAGTACAGGGGTAATATACACAGTGATGTCACAGTACAGGGATAATATACATAGTGATGTCACAGTACAGGGATAATATACATAGTGATGTCACAGCACAGGAATAATATACAGAGTGATGTCACAGTACAGAGATAATATACATAGTGATGTCACAGTACAGGGATAATATACATAGTGATGTCACAGTACAGGGATCATATACAAAGTGATGTCACAGTACAGGGATAATATACATAGTGATGTCACAGCACAGGAATAATATACAGAGTGATGTCACAGTACAGAGATAATATACACAGTGATGTCACAGTACAGGGGTAATGTACACAGTGATGTCACAGGACAGGGATAATGTACACAGTGATGTCACAGTACAGGGATAATGTACACAGTGATGTCACAGTACAGGGGTAATGTACACAGTGATGTCACAGTACAGGGATAATGTACACAGTGATGTCACAGTACAGGGATAATGTACACAGTGATGTCACAGTACAGGGGTAATGTACACAGTGATGTCACAGTACAGGGATAATATACATAGTGATGTCACAGTACAGGAATAATATACAGAGTGATGTCACAGTAAAGGGATAATATACACAGTGATGTCACAATACAAAGAAAATATACACAGTGATGTCACAGTACAGGGATAATATACACAGTGATGTCACAGTACAGGGATAATGTACACAGTGATGTCACAGTACAGGGATAATGTACACAGTGATGTCACAGTACAGGGATAATATACACAGTGATGTCACAGTACAAGGATAATGCACACAGTGATGTCACAGTACAGGGGTAATGCACACAGTGATGTCACAGTACAGGGATAATGTACACAGTGATGTCACAGTACAGGGATAATATGCACAGTGATGTCACAGTACAGGGATAATGTACACAGTGATGTCACAGTACAGGGATAATGTACACAGTGATGTCACAGTACAGGGATAATGTACATAGTGATGTCACAGTACAGGAGTAATATACACAGTGATGTCACTGTACAGGGGTAATATACACAGTGATGTGACAGTACAGGGATAATATACACAGTGATGTCACAGTACAGGCATAATAAACACAGTGATGTCACAGTACAGGAATAATATACATAGTGATGTCACAGTACAGGGATAATGTGCACAGTGATGTCAGAGGACAGTGATAATATACACAGTGATGTCACAGTACAGGGATAATTTGCACTGTGATAGCACAGTAAAGAGACAATAAGCACAGTGATGTCACTGTACAGAGATAATATACACAGTGATGTCACAGCAAAAGTATAATGTGCACAGTTGATGTCACAGTACAGGGATAATGTACACAGTGATGTCACAGGACAGGGATAATGTACACAGTGATGTCACAGGACAGGGATAATGTACACAGTGATGTCACAGTACAGGGATAATGTACACAGTGACAGAATACAGGGACAATTCATTGGTGAATCAGTAAAAATCAAATAACACAACCTGATTTAAAGCACCAACAAGAGAAATAATAAAGGATAAAAACAAACGCTGCTAAAATATACAGGACCACCCATTATATAACCCATTATATAACCCATATACGCAGTATGGGAAGTGAGCTTCTGACACACTCTGTACACACGCTGATCCCTCTATGTCAGCTCCTGTGCCTGCCTGATCAAGGATAGTGGCGAGGCTGTTACAGATAGCCAGACATCTAATGTACCAGCCGGCATCGCTGAAAACATTATTGCTGGCAGATTTACCTCTTAGATGCCACTGTCAATGCTGACCACCGCATTTAAGGGGTTTACAAAGGGAGGGAGCTCCCTCTTTGACTACTTTGGCTCCCTGTTATCGCAGGGTGCTGATGGTTACCATAGCACCCAGTATTGTTACAAAGGCCTGCCATGTACAGAAGCCTATAAGACCAAGCCCCCAGGCTGGGCCTCATGGGCAACTGTTACTGTGAAACTGACAGTTTCAATGTAGCACAATACAGCATATATTGTACTGCATTGAACCAGGGATCAGACCCTCAAAATCTGAAGTCCTATAATGGGACAAAAATAAAAAAGTGAAAGAAAAATTTAAAAAGTGTTTTATAAAAAATAAAAGTTTCAAGTATAAAAAAAGTCCCATTTCTTATCAAACCATTTTGAGAGAGAGAGAGAGAAAGAGAAAGAGAGCCCAGCATGCTACTCTGTGTTTCTTGACAATATGCACAGTATTGCAGGCCAAGCAATGCCCCTCTGAGTTTCTGGGAAAGATACCCAAATTAGCTTTCCTAAGCCTATCTGATGGCAGCAGTTGTTAGACATGATAATTTGCATATATTTTCCCAGAAATCAAGAGGAGTGCTGTCTAGCCTACAGTGGTTATCACGTATATTAACTGGTCTCCATTATAGAAATAGTACCCACCCAGAGGTCCATTCAATGTCTTGCAACTGGAAAAGCTGCCTCTCCCTCTTAAAGGGCTTTTGTCCTGAAAAGGCTAGTTGCAGATGTGAGGCTGGCTTAGCTACTATATTTTCCTAGTTTTGCTACATAAGAATGTTTAAAAGGCTGACAGGCACCCCTGTCGATCAGCTGTGGGAATATAATATAGTTCTCATGTAATGCCCCAGAGTGGCTTTACCACCTCTTTTTGGACTCCCACTATCTGTAATGGTTGATTCTGTGTCATCTCCTGCAAATAATACTATGTCCTGTGCAGTGTGTAAATATATTTATGCTTCTGTAAAGGTTTAACATGTAATGTACCTGACTCACCAGCATTTCTGGTAGAGCTGAGTTAGATAGGATGAAACTAGTGTTGAGTCAGTGGCGGATCCAGGGGGGGGGGGGCAACGGGGCAATTGCCCCCCCCCTCCCCCGAGCTGGCGGCGGGCGGCGGCGGCAGCGGGGCACAGGGAGATGAGCGCTTCCATTGTGGAAGCGCTCATCTCCAGTCATCTGTATCGCTGTCCTCAGGACAGTGATACAGATGCCTGCCTGTGCTGCGGTAGGGGAGGGAGAGGCGTGTCCCTTTCCCTTCCTCTGATAGGCTGCCGGCCTAGTGCCTGCAGCCTATCAGAGGCCGGCGGAGGCGGCGCGATGACTTCATCGCGCCGCCTCAGCCATACAGCGTGGGACACAGGCCAGAAGAGGCCTGCATCGCATCACTGACATGGAGGTAAGTATGTGTTTTTTTTTTTTTCTTCATTATATACAATACTTTTACTGGCACCTGGGGGCTGTTATTACTGGCAAAGGGGGGCTCTTATTACTGGGGGCTCTTATTACTGGCAAAGGGGGGCTCTTATTACTGGCAAAGGGGGGCTCTTATTACTGGGGGCTGTTATTACTGGCAAAGGGGGGGCTGTTATTACTGGCAAAGGGGGGCTCTTATTACTGGCAAAGGGGGGCTGTTATTACTGGCAAAGGGGGGCTCTTATTACTGGCAAAGGGGGGCTCTTATTACTGGGGGCTGTTATTACTGGCAAAGGGGGTCTGTTATTACTGGCAAAGGGGGGCTCTTATTACTGGGGGCTCTTATTACTGGCACAGAGGGGCTGTTATTACTGGGGGCTCTTATTTCTGGCTCAGAGGGGCTCTTATTACTGGGGCTGTTATTATTGGCACAGAGGGGCTCTTATTATTGGGGGCTGTTATTACTGGCACAGAGGGGCTGTTATTACTGGGGGCTGTTATTACTGGCACAGAGGGGCTGTTATTACTGGGGGCTGTTATTACTGGCACAGAGGGGCTCTTATTACTGGGGGCTGTTATTATTGGCACAGAGGGGCTCTTATTATTGGGGGCTGTTATTACTGGCACAGAGGGGCTGTTATTACTGGGGGCTGTTATTACTGGCACAGGGGGGCTGTTATTACTGGGGGCTGCTATTACTGGCACAGGGGGCTATTATTACTGGCACATGATTGGGGCACTATAGGGGCATCTACTGAGGCCATAAAGAAGGGGTATTTTATACTTGCAAATTATGGGGGACACTGAGGGCATCTACTGGAGCATTTTATACTGGTACATTATGGGGGGCACTAGGAGGAAGGAGGGTGTGGAGCACTATGGGGTCATTTACTAGGGGCACTATATAGGGGTATTTTATACTGGCACATTATGGGGGCACTATGGGGACATTAGCTCAACTGGGGGCATTACAAGGGGGTATTTTTTGCATTGTCACATAATAAGGAGAATTATTTCTACTAGGGGGGCATTATGGTGGGCTTTATTACTCCCCCATGGTATGACCCCCTAGTAGCAGCACCAGCCTCTCCCTGCTCTGCTGTCCCTCTGCCCCTTCTCCAAATCCTTATTATGAAATCTTTCTCATTAGGATAAAACACATCAGCTCCGCCGAGCCCCCGGCCAAAGTGTGGAAGTGGCGTCCGAGATCCCCAAGGGCCAACCCAAGTAACTGTGAGTGTTCATGTGAAATATGATTGTTATACACATATAGCCTACACTGTGGAGTCTGCTCTATAAGCACCATTGTTTTGTGGCGGCGGACAGAAAATAATCTGAAAGTGCCCCTCCCGAGACCAGGCTCTGGATCCGCCACTGTGTTGAGCAAACCCAAACTGTAAAGTTCGGGCCCATACCGAACTTTGCAAGTTCGGGTACCCGGACCCGAACCCTTCAGGAAAAGTTTGGGTTCGATTTTGGTGTACAGGCATTTAATATAGCTTGTTGAAAGGCTGCATATGCGACATACCCACAAGGTGTAACTCCACCTTGCACATGCTGGAGATACTGTGCGAGCGGCAGCATGCGATAGTGGAGTTTTAGCTGCACCACGCACAGGTGAGCCGCTCTGCGGAACAGCACCACTTCACCACCAACGAGTGGGCCTCCATGCGGGACGTGTTGCGCTGTTTCAAGTACTCCACCAACATGGCCAGAAAAAACGCTTCAGGCGATGATGGAAGACGATGTGGCACAGGAGTAAGAGGGGTCATTTCCATGGTTATCAGGCCAGTCATTCACATGCACCAACAGAGGCCAGGTACACAACTGTACAGCCAGGACACAGTTCTGGAGGATGATGAGGAGGAGGAACCGTGTTCACAGCAGGATGGCACCTAAAGCAGATCATGGCCATCACTGGAGCGTGGCTGGGGGGATACAGAGAACACAGACAACACCTTCCACAGAGGACAGCTTGTCGTTGCCTCTGGGCAGCCTGGCACACATGAGAGACTACATGCTGCAGTGCCTGCACAAAGACCGCCGAGTTGCCCACATTGTAACCAGTGCTAATTACTGGGTGGCCACCCTGCTGGATCCCCGCTACAAGTACAATGTTCCGTCCTTAATTCCGTCACTGGAGCGTGATCGGAAGATGCGCGAGTACAAGCGCACGCTGGTAGACTCGCTGCAGATGGCATTCACACCTGACAGTGGGGGCTTAGTGGAAGCACAAGGCGAAGGCAGAGGAGGAGGAGGAAGAAGTCGCCAACGCAGCTGAGGCACCGCCAGCACCTCAGAATGAAGGGTTAGGATGGCTGAAATGTGGTAAAGCTTTGTCAGCACGCCACAACAACCAGCACCACCAGCTGATACGCAATGTCTTAGCAGGAGGCAGCATTTCAGCAACATGGTGGAGCAGTATGTGTGTACACGCCTACATGTACTGACTGATGGGTCTGTGTGGCAGGCGCAGCACTATGAAGTGTCTTTTGCGCTGTGGCATTAGAAGAATTTTGATATCTCTGACCTTTTAGTCTAACCAGTCTATTACTATGTAATTCCTCTTGCGCCGTTCTATGGAAACAGTAGGTTTAAAAAGCACACCAAATGCTTGAAATAACTTCTTTATTAACCTTAACTTTTCTTCATATATAACACTGCCGCCTCCGCAGCAGGTAGTCCATGTACATAACACTTGTTGCATAAAGATTCATAAAAGGGCAGTATGCAGAAGATGGTGGTTCAACTGTTTAATCTTGTCATTCAACATAAAATGGTGGATATATTTCTCTCTTTAGCATCTGTACTCTCACTTTAAGTTATTTAAGCACTTTATAAACTCTCTAATAGGTATATCAGAGGTGCTAAATTTGGTCGCAATTTGCAATATGCTGTTAGCAGTAACTATTTGCAGATTGGTCGAGTATGATCTGGTATGGTTATATGCAATTTGGATTGCAATATGGAATTTGAATTGTGAACTTTGTAGTTTGCAATTGAATTTGGTGGAACTGTAAGTAAACACACATATAACTGGTTCAGTTCTAATCACTATATTAACAGTAGGAACATTATATAACTGCTCTTAGTGGAGTGAATGTCTGTTCAGCTTCTCTCCTCTGGTCTAATGATTCTAGCAGCTCCTGCTAGGGGAATTTCCCACACTGGCTGTGTGTGAGGCTGGCTATGATTGATCAAGACTCTTGCCCAGAAACAACAGTTTAACTCTATGCTTTTTGTTGTTTCTGCTGTGTCATTGAGCTTACCTCACATCCATATAATGAATCTGTAAGCAATATTATATTTTCTGCTTCTGTAAACACAATATATATATAACAGTTATATGACATCCAAACATGAAGTCACAGTAAATAACTCTGCTTTTATATTTAATTTATAAACATGGGAACTGTATTAAGGTTATTGGCAGGTCAAGCTATATTAGCAACCTAGGACAGGTCTTAGCTGGCCAGCTACAGCCTGCCCCATTCAACTTTTGGGTCTCCAAATTGGGCACATAGCCTGAGCTTGCCTTTTACGCCTTGGAGGTGCTGGCCTGCCCTGCGGCCAGTGTATTGTCCGAACGTGTGTTTAGAATGGCAGAGGGGGTGATCACAGATAAGCGCAGCCGCCTGTCCACAGCCAATGTGGACAAGTTCACGCCTATTAAAATGAACCAGGCATGGATCCCACAGGACTTGTCCGTTCCTTGTGCTGAATAGATAAATATACCAGCCACACCCAGCCATTGTTAGACTCCAGCGTACTTTCTCTTTGCATTCTCTTTTCTATTTCCCAATGTTTTGGGGTCTTCCCAATTGTATAAAAAAAAAAAAAAAAAAAAAAAAAATCTGTGTTGGCTACCTCCTCCTCCTCCACCTTCGCTTCCACCTACACCGCCACGTCCACCGCTTCCTCAACCTCCTCCTCCACTTTGACCTCCGCCTCCTAATTCAAGATATTAATTTTTTTATATTCTATGTTATTTTAAGTCATTTCCCTATCCACATTTGTTTGCAGGGCAAATGTCCTGCTCTTACCCCCATTTTGCTTTCTTTTACAGCCCTCTAGCCCTTACTATGACTATTTTACAGCCATTTTAGTGCACCAAAGTTCGGGTCCCCTTTGACTTCAATGGGGTTGGGGCTCGAGTTTGGGTCAAGTTCGGGTCCCGATCCCGAACTTTGATCCGAAGTTTGGCCGAACCCGGAGAACCCAAACATTCACGGGTCCACTCAACCCTAGATGGAACCCTTCTTCCATTCTATTCCCCTTTCTAGAGATGGAGGAGTTTAGTGCTAGTGAAGGCAGTCTAGCCTTCCCCTCCATGGGGACAGGAAGCAGTTGAGAGTAGCCCCTGTATGGGGAAGTAGCAGGCTCTCGTCCTTCCTGGACAAGCTTGCAGGAAGCAGTTAAGAGCAGCCCCTGCAAGGGGGTGGCTGTGTTCCAGCCAGCAGAGCACTGTCTGCTCTGCTGGGCATAGAGGCCCCAGCTACAAGCCTCTGAAGCCAGGAGGAAAGTTTCCCTGAACAAGACAAAGAGAAAGATAGAGTCAGACAGAAAGTTGCAGCAGAAAGCAGAAGGAAAAGTACCTATCTAAGTCAGCTAACGTAGCATGGCCGAAAGAGTTCATATGTAGCAGAGCTCAGAGTGTTCGCCTGCCAGAACTTAAGCCAAAGCCTGTCCGGTAACCAAGAAAAAGTTGGAAAATTGTTCCTTAAAGGGGTTATCCCATCTTAGACAATGGGGGCATATCGCAAGGATATGCCCCCATTGTCTGATAGGTGCGGGTCCCACCTCTGGGACCCGCACCTACAACGAGAATGGAGCCGGGGAGAGTTGTGGCTGGAGGACCCCGGGTTTCCCATGGCCCGACCACCACCAGGCGCAGCTCCCCGCCGCTCCCATTGAAGTGAATGGGAGCGCACCGCACATGCGCGGCCAACGCTCCAATTCATTTCTATGGGGCCGACGGAAATAGCCGAAATGAACGGAGGGCGGCTGCGCATGCGCAGTGCGCCCTCCTCCAATTTCTCTGCTCCGTTCTCCTTATAGGTGCGGGTCCCAGCGGTGGGACCCGCACCTATCAGACAATGGGGGCATATCCTTGCGATATGCCCCCATTGTCTAAGATGGGATAACCCCTTTAATGAAAGTTTGCCAAGTAAAGCTGCATTTGATTGTTTCAATACAAGTCTGGACTCAGTTTCTTTATTCACCCACTTCACCCACAACCCTATTTGCACTGCTTTTGACTACAACGCTTGGGGTTCCGGATATCTAGGTAGGAGCACAGCGACAAAGTGCTAAAGCCACATCTAAGGGACACTATAGGCAGCCCTCATACCACTCTGGCATTCCTGGGTATCAACACCACTACACTTAAAGGGGACTCCATGTCCTCATTGCTTCAATGCACGACAACAGCAAACCTCTTCAGAGGCAAGGGATACCCCAAGTCACTAGTAGGCGACCGTTGCATCAAGTGGCGTCACGGATGGGATTAGTGCAACGTTAAAAACTGTGTGCCATTACGAACAGGATAAGAACAGGATATGGACAACGCATAAAAACTGTGTGCCATTAAGAACCGGATTCGGACAGTACCAAACTGTGTGCTTACTCTACACCACTCTGGCAATCCAACACCTGGGTACCAACACTACCATCTACAAAGGGGACCTCATGTCCTCGTTGCTACAATGCAACTGGCGTCACAACTACTTGCTCTGTAAGAAAAAAATATATTGTAAAAACCTCCTAAAGGGTAAAGGGACACCCCAGACGCCGGTATAAGGGCGTTGCACTCATACAAGTGCTGTGTTCTGTTCACTGCTGTGCAGCAGGAGCAGGTGTAATTACAGCTCCACTGTCCCTATCCTAGAAAAAGAGTAATATATGAAAATCGGTGATATGTACCATGAGTCATGCAGCTAAGGGAAACCGTATCATAGAATGCATAAGACTCTTAAAATATAACTTTTATTTCATTACAAAATAAAAAATAATAATGATAATCCTCAAAAGAAAGTTAAAGAGGTTGTCCGGTCCCAAAATCAAAATTCTGTTTTTGTGCTCCTAACACCCCTCTACATGCATACATATGCCCCCAATTTTTGTGCTTTTCTTCCCCTGTTTGTGCTTCAGACTCTCCTGTGTAAAGCTTAGTTAGTATTGGTTTCTTTGAGGCAGAGCTGTTTACATTCTTCAGTTTCCTGTTTAGTTCTTTCCTAACTTTATTCATACTCAAACTTGGCCGCACTGCGCAGACATGAGACTTAGGCTGTCCCTGCCTGCTACACATGTAGGAGAAAAAACAAATCACTGCACACACCTTTTTGTAGCTAGCAAGCCAAGTTTTCTAATTTGCGCAAATGCCTGCCGAAGTTGAAATAAAACAAAAGCACACAAGTAAAAGTTTATTAGTCCTTTATTTTCTACACTACTCAAATTACTAATTATATTAGTAATTTGAGTAGTGTAGGACAATCCCAATAGGAAGCAGTTTCTGGCGCTTCCCTCACTGTAAACATGTACAAGTACGAGCCGGAGGAGATATCGGCGCATGCGCAGTGCATGTGGGTACGGAGCCGGAGCAGAGATACCGGCGCATGAGCGCTGTAATTGTGCATACTGTGCCTGCGTTGGGGAAGAAGACGGAGGCCGGCGCTTCCACTTCCAGGAGGGGGTGACGTCATTAGTGACGATCCGTCTACTGCTCAAGGCAGGAAGAGAAGGGTAGAAGACTAGGAGACTGACTTTGCCCGGAAGCACAGAAAAGCCATCTGTAGGGACCACGTGACCGTAAGGCAAATCTCAAGAATGGCTGCACTGTGAAAGGTAAGTATGTGAGCAATAATCTTTGCTCCACAGGTTAGCTTTTCATAGCCAAAAATAGGTTCAACCCGGAGAACCCCCTTAATGTCATGAACCTAGGTTCACTGAAAAAGAGACTAATCATAGGGGTAGGCAGATGGGGGAAGGGATAATGCAACAGGGAAGGGGAATTTCACCCTATCTTGATCCCTATATACTTCTTAACCCAGAGAAGTTCCATAATACTCTCTGTCCTCGAACTTGCCCTAAATGACCCTTTCATACCCTACTAAGCCCAAAATGGGTTCCTCAGGGGGTAAAAGTAGAGAGGGTATATAGTGAATGAAATGATAGACAATACAAGGGTTATATCGATTAGCAACTGGGTGAGATGAATAGATAATCTCTACTAACGCGACAGGGCTTAGTAGGGTATGACAGGGTAATTTAGGGCAGGCACAAGGACAGAGAGTACCCACCATTACAGCATATCTCTGGGCTAAGGAATATATAGGGATCAAGATAGGGAAAGATTCCCATTCCCTGTTTCGTTATCCCTTCCCCCATCTGCCTACCCTTATGATAAGTCTCTTTTGAGTGAACCTAGGTTCATGACATACATTTTTTTGGAGGATTATAATTATTAATTTTCATTTTGCAATGAAATAAAAGTAACATTTTAAGAGTCTTATGCCTTCTACAGTATGAAACGTCTGTGTGATCAAAACACTCACTACAGCCCTTGATACATTCTTTGAGGGGTGTAGTTTCCAAAATGGGGTAAATTCTTAGGGGTTTCCAAAGTAGTAGTACCTCAGGTACAATTTGAGCAAAATCTGCCACCCAAAAGCAAAATGGAGCTCCCTATTTAGCTGAGGTGTGAACACACCTCCATGCCTGAGCTTTGAGTTCTCTAGTGCCTAGTAACCAATAAAGGTGGGATCTTGGATCTGACAACCCGTGTGCCACACCTTGCCTGACTACTGATTCTACTCTTGCCGCCTGCCCCAACCTCGGCATTGCTATCTGTTTTTCTCACGTAATCTGCCTGCCCCAGCCTTGGAAGCGCTATCTGGAATATGCATGTCCTCAGCCTGGCCTGATATTGGACTGTAGATAGACTACAACTTTTGCCTGATCCCTTGGCGCTTCACACCAGTGTCTTTGACCCCTATGGGTCAGCTGCCATCTACACCAGGACTATTTCAGGAGGTAGTGGCCTGGTTAGTTCCCTGCAGCAGAGTCCAGATCCCTGCACAAGGGTTAATGGGTGAATATCAGGGAACTGTCAGGACAATGCCATTTGGTTTAGCCCAAAGTCAAAATAGTTAATTGGCACAGTGGGTCCACACCCACTGCCTGTTACAGACATTTTGTCAAGTTTTGTAGACATGAAAACAGATTTTCCTATGTATTCACTAGATAGTAGTTACATGGTTGAGGCTTGAGGAACCTCAAATGTTGGAGTTTTATGGCTGCTCATGCCGTGCTATAATAGGACAAAAGTTTTGTATAGAAACATAGAATGTGTCGGCAGATAAGAACCATTCGGCCCATCTAGTCTGCCCAATATACTAAATACTATGGATAGCCCCTGGCCCTATTTTATATGAAGGATGGCCTTATGCCTATCCCATGCATGCTTAAACTCCTCCACTGTATTTGCTGCTACCACTTCTGCAGGAAGGCTATTCCATGCATCCACTACTCTCTCAGTAAAGTAATACTTCCTGATATTATTTTTAAACCTTTGCCCCTCTAATTTAAAACTATGTCCTCTTGTAGCAGTTTTTCTTCTTTTAAATATTCTTTCCTCTTTTACCTTGTTGATTCCCTTTATGCATTTAAAAGTTTCTATCATATCCCCTCTGTCTCGTCTTTCTTCCAAGCTATACATGTTAAGTTCCTTTAATCTTTCCTGGTAAGTTTTATCCTGCAATCCATGTACTAGTTTAGTAGCTCTTCTCTGAACTCTCTCCAAAGTATCAATATCCTTCTGGAGATATGGTCTCCAGTACTGAGCACAATACTCCAAATGAGGTCTCACTAGTGCTCTGTTGAGCGACATAAGCACCTCCCTCTTTCTACTAGTAATGCCTCTCCCTATACACCCAAGCATTCTGCTAGCATTTCCTGCTGCTCTATGACATTGTCTGCCTACCTTTAAGTCTTCTGAAATAATGACCCCTAAATCCCTTTCCTCAGATACTGAGGTTAGGACTGTATCACTGATTTTATATTCTGCTCTTGGGTTTTTACGTCCCAGGTGCATTATCTTGCACTTATCAACATAAAATTTTAGTTGCCAGATTTTTGACCATTCCTCTAGTTTTCCTAAGTCCTTTTCCATTTGGTGTATCCCTCCAGGAACATCAACCCTGTTACAAATCTTTGTGTCATCAGCAAAAAGACACACCTTACCATTGAGGCTTTCTGAAATTTCGCTGGTAAAGATATTAAACAATATGGGTCCCAGAACAGATCCCTGAGGTACCCCACTGGTAACAAGACCTTGGTCTGAATATACTCCATTGACTACAACCCTCTGTTGCCTGTCCCTCAGCCACTGCCTAATCCATTCAACAATATGGGAGTCCAAGCCCAATGACTGCATTTTATTGATGAGCCTTCTATGTGGGACAGTATCAAAAGCCTTACTAAAGTCTAGATAAGCGATGTCTACTGCACCTCCTCCATCTATTATTTTAGTCACCAAATCAAAAAAATCTATAAGATTAGTTTGACATGATCTCCCTGAAGTAAACCCATGCTGTTTTTCATCTTTCAACCCATGGGATTTTAGATGTTCCACAATCCTCTCCTTAAGTATGGTTTCCATTAATTTCCCCACTATTGATGTCAGGCTTACTGGCCTATAGTTGCCCGATTCCTCCCTACTACCTTTCTTGTGAATGGGCACAACATTTGCTAATTTCCAATCTTCTGGGACGACTCCTGTTGCTAGTGATTGGTTAAATAAATCTGTTAATGGTTTTGCTAGTTTACCGCTAAGCTCTTTTAATAGCCTTGGGTGTATCCCATCAGGCCCCTGTGACTTATTTGTATTAATTTTAGACAGCTGACTTAGAACCTCTTCTTCTGTAAAGACACATGCATCAAAAGATTCATTAGTCTTCTTTCCTAACCGAGGTCCTTCTCCTTCATTTTCCTTTGTAAAAACTGAACAGAAGTATTCATTGAGGCAGTCAGCTAGTTCTTTATCTTCTTCCATACACCTTCCTTCTTTTGTTTTTAATTTTGAAATTCCTTGTTTTAGTTTCCATTTTTCATTTATGTATCTGAAGAATGCCTTATCGCCTTTTTTCCCTGACTGAGCTAATTTCTCTTCTGCCTGTGCTTTAGAAGCTCTTATAACTAGAGTTGAGCGAACACCTGGATGTTCGGGTTCGAGAAGTTCGGCCGAACATCCCGGAAATGTTCGGGTTCGGGATCCGAACCCGATCCGAACTTCGTCCCGAACCCGAACCCCATTGAAGTCAATGGGGACCCGAACTTCTCGGCACTAAAACGGCTGTAAAACAGCCCAGGAAAGGGCTAGAGGGCTGCAAAAGGCAGCAACATGTAGGTAAATCCCCTGCAAACAAATGTGGATAGGGAAATGAATTAAAATAAAAATTAAATAAATAAAAATTAACCAAAATCAATTGGAGAGAGGTCCCATAGCAGAGAATCTGGCTTCCCGTCACCCACCACTGGAACAGAGGAGAGAGGTCCCGTAACAGAGAATCTGTCTTCATGTCAGCAGAGAATTAGTCTGCATGTCATAGCAGAGAATGAGGCTTCACGTCAGCCACCACTGCAACAGTCCATTGGCATATATTTAGGCCCAGCACACACACAGGCAGAGGAGAGAGGTCCCGTAACAGACAATCTGGCTTCATGTCAGCAGAGAATCAGTCTGCATGTCATAGCAGAGAATCAGGCTTCACGTCAGCCACCACTGCAACAGTCCATTGGCATATATTTAGGCCCAGCACACACACAGGCAGAGGAGAGAGGTCCCGTAACAGAGAATCTGGCTTCATGTCAGCAGAGAATCAGTCTGCATGTCATAGCAGAGAATGAGGCTTCACGTCACCCACCACTGCAACAGTCCATTGGCATATATTTAGGCCTAGCACACAGGCAGAGCAGAGAGGTCCCGTAACAGACAATCTGGCTTCATGACAGCAGAGAATCAGTCTGCATGTCATAGCAGAGAATGAGGCTTCACGTCACCCACCACTGCAACAGTCCATTGGCATATATTTAGGCCTAGCACACAGGCAGAGCAGAGAGGTCCCGTAACAGACAATCTGGCTTCATGTCAGCAGAGAATCAGTCTGCATGTCATAGCAGAGAATCAGGCTTCACGTCACCCACCACTGCAACAGTCCATTGGCATATATTTAGGCCCAGCACCCAGGCAGAGGAGAGAGGTCCCGTAACAGAGAATCTGTCTTCATGTCAGCAGAGAATCAGTCTGCATGTCATAGCAGAGAATCAGGCTTCACGTCAGCCACCACTGCAACAGTCCATTGGCATATATTTAGGCCCAGCACCCAGGCAGAGGAGAGAGGTCCCGTAACAGAGAATCTGGCTTCATGTCAGCAGAGAATCAGTCTGCATGTCATAGCAGAGAATCAGGCTTCACGTCAGCCACCACTGCAACAGTCCATTGTCATATATTTAGGCCCAGGCACCCAGGCAGAGGAGAGAGGTCCCGTAACAGACAATCTGGCTTCATGTCAGCAGAGAATCAGTCTTCATATCATAGCAGAGAATCTGGCTTCCCGTTACCCACCACTGGAACAGTCCATTCTCAGATATTTAGGCCCCGGCACCCAGGCAGAGGAGAGAGGTCCCGTAACAGACAATCTGGCTTCATGTCAGCAGAGAATCAGTCTTCATATCATAGCAGAGAATCAGGCTTCACGTCAGCCACCACTGCAACAGTCCATTGTCATAAATTCAGGCCCAGCACCCAGGCAGAGGAGAGAGGTCCCGTAACAGACAATCTGGCTTCATGTCAGCAGAGAATCAGTCTGCATGTCATAGCAGAGAATGAGGCTTCACGTCACCCACCACTGCAACAGTCCATTTTCATAAATTTAGGCCCAGCACCCAGGCAGAGGAGAGAGGTCCCGTAACAGAGGATCTGGCTTCATGTCACCAGAGAATCAGTCTGCATGTCATAGCAGAGAATCAGGCTTCACGTCACCCACCACTGCAACAGTCCATTTTCATAAATTTAGGCCCAGCACCCAGGCAGAGGAGAGAGGTCCCGTAACAGAGGATCTGGCTTCATGTCACCAGAGAATCAGTCTGCATGTCATAGCAGAGAATCAGGCTTCACGTCAGCCACCACTGCAACAATCCATTGGCATATATTTAGGCCTAGCACACAGGCAGAGGAGAGAGGTCCCGTAACAGACAATCTGGCTTCATGTCAGCAGAGAATCAGTCTTCATATCATAGCAGAGAATCAGGCTTCACGTCAGCCACCAATGCAACAGTCCATTGTCAGATATTTAGGCCCAGCACCCAGGCAGAGGAGAGAGGTCCCGTAACAGAGGATCTGGCTTCATGTCACCAGAGAATCAGTCTGCATGTCATAGCAGAGAATCAGGCTTCACGTCAGCCACCACTGCAACAATCCATTGGCATATATTTAGGCCTAGCACACAGGCAGAGGAGAGAGGTCCCGTAACAGACAATCTGGCTTCATGTCAGCAGAGAATCAGTCTGCATGTCATAGCAGAGAATGAGGCTTCACGTCACCCACCACTGCAACAGTCCATTTTCATAAATTTAGGCCCAGCACCCAGGCAGAGGAGAGAGGTCCCGTAACAGAGGATCTGGCTTCATGTCACCAGAGAATCAGTCTGCATGTCATAGCAGAGAATCAGGCTTCACGTCACCCACCACTGCAACAGTCCATTTTCATAAATTTAGGCCCAGCACCCAGGCAGAGGAGAGAGGTCCCGTAACAGAGGATCTGGCTTCATGTCACCAGAGAATCAGTCTGCATGTCATAGCAGAGAATCAGGCTTCACGTCACCCACCACTGCAACAGTCCATTGTCATAAATTCAGGCCCAGCACCCAGGCAGAGGAGAGAGGTCCCGTAACAGACAATCTGGCTTCATGTCACCAGAGAATCAGTCTGCATGTCATAGCAGAGAATGAGGCTTCACGTCAGCCACCACTGCAACAATCCATTGGCATATATTTAGGCCTAGCACACAGGCAGAGGAGAGGTTCATTCAACTTTGGGTAGCCTTGCAATATAATGGTAAAATGAAAATAAAAATAGGATTGAATGAGGAAGTGCCCTGGAGTCCAATAATATATGGTTATGGGGAGGTAGTTAATGTCTAATCTGGACAAGGGACGGACAGGTCCTGTGGGATCCATGCCTGGTTCATTTTTATGAACGTCAGCTTGTCCACATTGGCTGTAGACAGGCGGCTGCGTTTGTCTGTAATGACGCCCCCTGCCGTGCTGAATACACGTTCAGACAAAACGCTGGCTGCCGGGCAGGCCAGCACCTCCAAGGCATAAAAGGCTAGCTCTGGCCACGTGGACAATTTAGAGACCCAGAAGTTGAATGGGGCCGAACCATCAGTCAGTACGTGGAGGGGTGTGCACACGTACTGTTCCACCATGTTAGTGAAATGTTGCCTCCTGCTAACACGTTGCGTATCAGGTGGTGGTGCAGTTAGCTGTGGCGTGTTGACAAAAGTTTTCCACATCTCTGCCATGCTAACCCTGCCCTCAGAGGAGCTGGCCGTGACACAGCTGCCTTGGCGACCTCTTGCTCCTCCTCTGCCTTGGCCTTGGGCTTCCACTTGTTCCCCTGTGACATTTGGGAATGCTCTCAGTAGCGCGTCTACCAACGTGCGCTTGTACTCGCGCATCTTCCTATCACGCTCCAGTGCAGGAAGTAAGGTGGGCACATTGTCTTTGTAGCGTGGATCCAGCAGGGTGGCAACCCAGTAGTCCGCACAGGTTAAAATGTGGGCAACTCTGCTGTCGTTGCGCAGGCACTGCAGCATGTAGTCGCTCATGTGTGCCAGGCTGCCCAGGGGTAAGGACAAGCTGTCCTCTGTGGGAGGCGTATCGTCATCGTCCTGCCTTTCCCCCCAGCCACGCACCAGTGATGGACCCGAGCTGCGTTGGGTGCCACCCCGCTGTGACCATGCTTCATCCTCATCCTCCTCCACCTCCTCCTCATCCTCGTCCTCCTCGTCCTCCAGTAGTGGGCCCTGGCTGGCCACATTTGTACCTGGCCTCTGCTGTTGCCAAAAACCTCCCTCTGAGTCACTTCGAAGAGACTGGCCTGAAAGTGCTAAAAATGACCCCTCTTCCTCCTCCTCCTCCTCCTCCTCCTGGGCCACCTCCTCTTCCATCATCGCCCTAAGTGTTTTCTCAAGGAGACATAGAAGTGGTATTGTAACGCTGATAACGGTGTCATCGCCACTGGCCATGTTGGTGGAGTACTCGAAACAGCGCAACAGGGCACACAGGTCTCGCATGGAGGCCCAGTCATTGGTGGTGAAGTGGTGCTGTTCTGTAGTGCGACTGACCCGTGCGTGCTGCAGCTGAAACTCCACTATGGCCTGCTGCTGCTCGCACAGTCTGTCCAGCATGTGCAAGGTGGAGTTCCACCTGGTGGGCACGTCGCATATGAGGCGGTGAGCGGGAAGGCCGAAGTTACGCTGTAGCGCAGACAGGCGAGCAGCGGCAGGATGTGAACGCCGGAAGCGCGAACAGACGGCCCGCACTTTATGCAGCAGCTCTGACATGTCGGGGTAGTTGTGAATGAACTTCTGCACCACCAAATTCAGCACATGCGCCAAGCAAGGGATGTGCGTCAAATTGGCTAGTCCCAGAGCTGCAACGAGATTTCGCCCATTATCACACACCACCAGGCCGGGCTTGAGGCTCACCGGCAGCAACCACTCGTCGGTCTGTTGTTCAATACCCCGCCACAACTCCTGTGCGGTGTGGGGCCTGTCCCCCAAACATATGAGTTTCAGAATGGCCTGCTGACGTTTACCCCGGGCTGTGCTGAAGTTGGTGGTGAAGGTGTGTGGCTGACTGGATGAGCAGGTGGAAGAAGAGGAGGAGGAAGCCGAGAAGGAGGAGGTGGCAACAGGAGGCAAAGAATGTTGCCCTGCGATCCTTGGCGGCGGAAGGACGTGCGCCAAACAGCTCTCCGCCTGGGGCCCAGCTGCCACTACATTTACCCAGTGTGCAGTTAGGGAGATATAGCGTCCCTGGCCGTGCTTACTGGTCCACGTATCTGTGGTTAGGTGGACCTTGCCACAGATGGCGTTGCGCAGTGCACACTTGATTTTATTGGATACTTGGTTGTGCAGGGAAGGCACGGCTCTCTTGGAGAAGTAGTGCCGGCTGGGAACAACATACTGTGGGACAGCAAGCGACATGAGCTGTTTGAAGCTGTCTGTGTCCACCAGCCTAAATGACAGCATTTCATAGGCCAGTAGTTTAGAAATGCTGGCATTCAGGGCCAGGGATCGAGGGTGGCTAGGTGGGAATTTACGCTTTCTATCAAATGTTTGTGAGATGGAGAGCTGAACGCTGGCGTGTGACATGGTTGAGACGCTTGGTGACGGAGGTGGTGGTGGTGGTGTTGGTGGTACATCCCCTGTTTGCTGGGCGGCAGGTGCCAACGTTCCTCCAGAGGCGGAGGAAGAGGCCGAGGCGGCAGCAGCAGAATAGGCCGAGGCGGCAGCAGCAGAAGAGGTAGCAGGGGGAGCCTGAGTGACTTCCTTGGTTTTAAGGTGTTTACTCCACTGCAGTTCATGCTTTGCATGCAGGTGCCTGGTCATGCAGGTTGTGCTCAGGTTCAGAACGTTAATGCCTCGCTTCAGGCTCTGATGGCACAGCGTGCAAACCACTCGGGTCTTGTCGTCAGCACATTGTTTGAAGAAGTGCCATGCCAGGGAACTCCTTGAAGCTGCCTTTGGGGTGCTCGGTCCCAGATGGCGGCGGTCAGTAGCAGGCGGAGTCTCTTGGCGGCGGGTGTTCTGCTTTTGCCCACTGCTCCCTCTTTTGCTACGCTGTTGGCTCGGTCTCACCACTGCCTCTTCCTCCGAACTGTGAAAGTCAGTGGCACGACCTTCATTCCATGTGGGGTCTAGGACCTCATCGTCCCCTGCATCGTCTTCCACCCAGTCTTGATCCCTGACCTCCTGTTCAGTCTGCACACTGCAGAAAGACGCAGCAGTTGGCACCTGTGTTTCGTCATCATCAGAGACATGCTGAGGTGGTATTCCCATGTCCTCATCATCAGGAAACATAAGTGGTTGTGCGTCAGTGCATTCTATGTCTTTCACCGCTGGGGAAGGGCTAGGTGGATGCCCTTGGGAAACCCTGCCAGCGGAGTCTTCAAACAGCATAAGAGACTGCTGCATAACTTGAGGCTGAGACAGTTTCCCTGGTATGCATGGGGGTGATGTGACAGACTGATGGGGTTGGTTTTCAGGCGCCATCTGTGCGCTTTCTGCAGAAGACTGGGTGGGAGATAATGTGAACGTGCTGGATCCACTGTCGGCCACCCAATTGACTAATGCCTGTACCTGCTCAGGCCTTACCATCCTTAGAACGGCATTGGGCCCCACCATATATCGCTGTAAATTCTGGCGGCTACTGGGACCTGAGGTAGTTGGTACACTAGGACGTGTGGATGTGGCAGAACGGCCACGTCCTCTCCCAGCACCAGAGGGTCCACTAACACCACCACGACCATGTCCACGTCCGCGTCCCTTACTAGATGTTTTTCTCATTGTTATGGTTCACCACAACAACAAATATATTATTTGGCCCAATGTATTGTATTCAAATTCAGCGGGATATAAATTTGAGGCCTAGTATTTAGGCGCTGGGTGACCGGTATGGATTTAGTGACAGAATTAGACTTGGAAATGCACAGAAGCGTGTGTGTGAAGTTATTCTGAATGACCCTATGTGCACCTTCAATATGATCTACCCTTTTAGGGATAGATTTCAAATAGCTCTGATATAGCAGAAACGACTAAATTATGAAATTGCTAAATTGGGAATTGTATTTCAACCCAGAACAAAAAATGTGCTTTGACGGACACTAAATAACTTTCCCAGCCACAACAGGACAGCGGTAACGAGAGATTTAGCGGGATATAAATTTGAGGCCTAGTATTTAGGCGCTGGGTGACAGGTATGGGTTTAGTGACAGAATTAGATTTGGAAATGCACAGTAGCGGGTGTGTGAAGTTATTCTGAATGACCCTATGTGCACCTTGAATATTATATACCCTTTTAGGGATAGATTTCAAATAGCTCTGATATAGCAGAAACCACTAAATTATGAAATTGCTAAATTGGGAATTGTATTTCAACCCAGAACAAAAAATGTGCTTTGACGGACACTAAATATCTTGCCCAGCAACAACAGTACAGCGGTAACGAGAGATTTAGCAGGATATAAATTTGAGGCCTAGTATTTAGGCGCTGGGTGACAGGTATGGGTTTAGTGACAGAATTAGACTTGGAAATACACAGTAGCGGGTGTGTGTGAAGTTATTCTGAATGACCCAATGTGCACCTTGAATATTATATACCCTTTTAGGGATAGATTTCAAATAGCTCTGATATAGCAGAAACCACTAAATTATGAAATTGCTAAATTGGGAATTGTATTTCAACCCAGAACAAAAAATGTGCTTTGACGGACACTAAATATCTTGCCCAGCAACAACAGTACAGCGGTAACGAGAGATTTAGCAGGATATAAATTTGAGGCCTAGTATTTAGGCGCTGGGTGACAGGTATGGGTTTAGTGACAGAATTAGACTTGAAAATACACAGTAGCGGGTGTGTGTGAAGTTATTCTGAATGACCCAATGTGCACCTTGAATATTATATACCCTTTTAGGGATAGATTTCAAATAGCTCTGATATAGCAGAAACCACTAAATTATGAAATTGCTAAATTGGGAATTGTATTTCAACCCAGAACAAAAAATGTGCTTTGACGGACACTAAATATCTTGCCCAGCAACAACAGTACAGCGGTAACGAGAGATTTAGCAGGATATAAATTTGAGGCCTAGTATTTAGGCGCTGGGTGACAGGTATGGGTTTAGTGACAGAATTAGACTTGAAAATACACAGTAGCGGGTGTGTGTGAAGTTATTCTGAATGACCCAATGTGCACCTTGAATATTATATACCCTTTTAGGGATAGATTTCAAATAGCTCTGATATAGCAGAAACCACTAAATTATGAAATTGCTAAATTGGGAATTGTACTTCAACCCAGAACAAAAAATGTGCTTTGACGGACACTAAATATCTTTCCAAGCAACAACAGTACAGCGGTAACGAGAGATTTAGCAGGATATAAATTTGAGGCCTAGTATTTAGGCGCTGGGTGACAGGTATGGGTTTAGTGACAGAATTAGACTTGGAAATACACAGTAGCGGGTGTGTGTGAAGTTATTCTGAATGACCCAATGTGCACCTTGAATATTATATACCCTTTTAGGGATAGATTTCAAATAGCTCTGATATAGCAGAAACCACTAAATTATGAAATTGCTAAATTGGGAATTGTACTTCAACCCAGAACAAAAAATGTGCTTTGACGGACACTAAATAACTTTCCCAGCTACAACAGGACAGCGGTAACGAGAGATTTAGCGGGATATAAATTTGAGGCCTAGTATTTAGGCGCTGGGTGACAGGTATGGGTTTAGTGACAGAATTAGACTTGGAAATACACAGTAGCGGGTGTGTGTGAAGTTATTCTGAATGACCCTATGTGCACCTTCAATATGATCTACCCTTTTAGGGATAGATTTCAAATAGCTCTGATATAGCAGAAACCACTAAATTATGAAATTGCTAAATTGGGAATTGTATTTCAACCCAGAACAAAAAATGTGCTTTGACGGACACTAAATAACTTTCCCAGCTACAACAGGACAGCGGTAACGAGAGATTTAGCAGGATATAAATTTGAGGCCTAGTATTTAGGCGCTGGGTGACAGGTATGGGTTTAGTGACAGAATTAGACTTGAAAATACACAGTAGCGGGTGTGTGTGAAGTTATTCTGAATGACCCAATGTGCACCTTGAATATTATATACCCTTTTAGGGATAGATTTCAAATAGCTCTGATATAGCAGAAACCACTAAATTATGAAATTGCTAAATTGGGAATTGTACTTCAACCCAGAACAAAAAATGTGCTTTGACGGACACTAAATATCTTTCCAAGCAACAACAGTACAGCGGTAACGAGAGATTTAGCAGGATATAAATTTGAGGCCTAGTATTTAGGCGCTGGGTGACAGGTATGGGTTTAGTGACAGAATTAGACTTGGAAATACACAGTAGCGGGTGTGTGTGAAGTTATTCTGAATGACCCAATGTGCACCTTGAATATTATATACCCTTTTAGGGATAGATTTCAAATAGCTCTGATATAGCAGAAACCACTAAATTATGAAATTGCTAAATTGGGAATTGTACTTCAACCCAGAACAAAAAATGTGCTTTGACGGACACTAAATAACTTTCCCAGCTACAACAGGACAGCGGTAACGAGAGATTTAGCGGGATATAAATTTGAGGCCTAGTATTTAGGCGCTGGGTGACAGGTATGGGTTTAGTGACAGAATTAGACTTGGAAATACACAGTAGCGGGTGTGTGTGAAGTTATTCTGAATGACCCTATGTGCACCTTCAATATGATCTACCCTTTTAGGGATAGATTTCAAATAGCTCTGATATAGCAGAAACCACTAAATTATGAAATTGCTAAATTGGGAATTGTATTTCAACCCAGAACAAAAAATGTGCTTTGACGGACACTAAATAACTTTCCCAGCTACAACAGGACAGCGGTAACGAGAGATTTAGCAGGATATAAATTTGAGGCCTAGTATTTAGGCGCTGGGTGACAGGTATGGGTTTAGTGACAGAATTAGACTTGAAAATACACAGTAGCGGGTGTGTGTGAAGTTATTCTGAATGACCCAATGTGCACCTTGAATATTATATACCCTTTTAGGGATAGATTTCAAATAGCTCTGATATAGCAGAAACCACTAAATTATGAAATTGCTAAATTGGGAATTGTACTTCAACCCAGAACAAAAAATGTGCTTTGACGGACACTAAATAACTTTCCCAGCTACAACAGGACAGCGGTAACGAGAGATTTAGCAGGATATAAATTTGAGGCCTAGTATTTAGGCGCTGGGTGACAGGTATGGGTTTAGTGACAGAATTAGACTTGAAAATACACAGTAGCGGGTGTGTGTGAAGTTATTCTGAATGACCCAATGTGCACCTTGAATATTATATACCCTTTTAGGGATAGATTTCAAATAGCTCTGATATAGCAGAAACCACTAAATTATGAAATTGCTAAATTGGGAATTGTACTTCAACCCAGAACAAAAAATGTGCTTTGACGGACACTAAATAACTTTCCCAGCTACAACAGGACAGCGGTAACGAGAGATTTAGCGGGATATAAATTTGAGGCCTAGTATTTAGGCGCTGGGTGACCGGTATGGATTTAGTGACAGAATTAGACTGGGATATGGCTAAAAAATAACCACACTATTGCTGGTTAAATGCACTTGGTGACGGGCGCAGCTTGCCCCTGATGTAGTATATGGCCAAAAAATGAACAGACTATTGCTGGTTAAATGCACTTGGTGTCACAGCTTGACCAACCACACTACTGAGGGTTAAATGCACTTGGTGACGGGCGCAGCTTGCCCCTGATGTAGTATATGGCCAAAAAATAAACAGACTATTGCTGGTTAAATGCACTTGGTGTGACAGCTTCACCCTGATGTAGGCTTTAGCCAGAAAACAACCACACCATTGAGGGTTAAATGCACTTGGTGACAGGCGCAGCTTGCCCCTGATTTTGTATATGGCCAAAAAATGAACAGACTATTGCTGGTTAAATGCACTTGGTGTGACAGCTTCACCCTGATGTAGGCTTTAGCCAAAAAACAACCACACCATTGAGGGTTAAATGCACTTGGTGACAGGCGCAGCTTGCCCCTGATTTTGTATATGGCCAAAAAATGAACAGACTATTGCTGGTTAAATGCACTTGGTGTGACAGCTTCACCCTGATGTAGGCTTTAGCCAAAAAACAACCACACCATTGAGGGTTAAATGCACTTGGTGACAGGCGCAGCTTGCCCCTGATTTTGTATATGGCCAAAAAATGAACAGACTATTGCTGGTTAAATGCACTTGGTGTGACAGCTTCACCCTGATGTAGGCTTTAGCCAAAAAACAACCACACCATTGAGGGTTAAATGCACTTGGTCGCAGCTTGTGCTGGCGCACCACAAGACACAAAATGGCCGCCGATCACCCCAGAAAAATGTGACTGACAAACGGTCTGGGCAGCCTAAAAACAGTGAGCAATTGAGGATCAGCAGCTCAATGATCCACAGCTGCAGATCGATCAGTTAATCAAGTCCTTTGGAGGAGTTAATCTGCCTAATCTCGCCCTACTGTCGCAGCCGCAACCTCTCCCTACGCTAATCAGAGCAGAGTGACGGGCGGCGCTATGTGACTCCAGCTTAAATAGAGGCTGGGTCACATGGTGCTCTGGCCAATCACAGCCATGCCAATAGTAGGCATGGCTGTGATGGCCTCTTGGGGCAAGTAGTATGACGCTTGTTGATTGGCTGCTTTGCAGCCTTTCAAAAAGCGCCAAGAAAGCGTCACAAAAGCGCCAAGAAAGCGACGAACACCGAACCCGAACCCGGACTTTTACGAAAATGTCCGGGTTCGGGTCCGTGTCACGGACACCCCAAAATTCGGTACGAACCCGAACTATACAGTTCGAGTTCGCTCATCCCTACTTATAACTTGTTTGGCCTCTCTCTGCCTAATCTTATAAATTTGTCTGTCATCCTCGTTTTTTTTTTTTATAATTCCTAAATGCTATCTTTTTGTTTTTAATGATTTTGGCCACTTCTGCTGAATACCACAGTGGTCTCTTGCTTTTTTTGCTTTTACTGACAAGCCTAATGCAATTTTCTGTTGCCTTCAATAGTGCCACTTTTAAGTAGTCCCATTTCTCCTGGACTCCAATGAAACTGTTCCAGTCTGATAGGGACTCGTATACCACTAATCTAATTTTAGAAAAGTCAGTTTTTCTAAAATCTAAAACTTTTGTTTTTGTGTGGTGGGACTCAGTCACTGTACTTATAGTAAACCACACTGACTGGTGATCACTAGATCACAAGCTTTCCCCTACAGTAATATCAGATACCCAATTCCTATTTGTAAATGCTAAATCTAAAATGGCCTCCTTCCGGGTTGGCTCCTCCACTACTTGCTGTAGAGATAATCCCAGTAGGGAATTTAGAATATCTGTACTCCTGGCAGAACTAGCTATTTTGGTTTTGAAACCTCATTGCAAGCCAGATCGTTTGTCCCAAGATGGAGAATAACATCCACTTCCCTTTCCTACTTTGCTTGCCTAACAATATTAAGGATCCGTCGTCTATCCCTGCTAGCGGTAGCACCAGGGAGACATCTCACAACACCATTCTCCTCAAACTTCACACCTCTTAGGCTACTTTCACATTAGCGTTCGGGGCTCCGCTTGTGAGTTCCGTTTGAAGGCTCTCACAAGCGGCCCCGAACGCATCCGTCCAGCCCTAATGCATTCTGAGTGGATGCGGATCCGCTCAGAATGCCTCAGTCTGGCACCGTTTGTCCTCCGCTCCGCTCAGCAGGCGGACACCTGAACGCTGCTTGCAGTGTTCGGGTGTCCGCCTGGCCGTGCGGAGGCAAACGGATCCGTCCAGACTTACAATGTAAGTCAATGGGGACGGATCCGTTTGAATTTGATACTATATGGCTCAATTTTCAAACGGATCCGTCCCCCATTGACTTTTAATGTAAAGTCTGGACGGATCCGTCTGAAGCTACTTTCACACTTTCACAGTTCTGAACGGATCCCATCGTCTGCATTATATGAGCGGATCCATCTGGGCAGACCCCTGACGGATCCGCTCTGAACGCAAGTGTGAAAGTAGCCTTATGATGGAATCGCCCACCAACAGCTGCTTACTATCAATCCTCACCTTCTCCTTTTTGTCTTTGGCTGCAGTCTTACATACTTTAGGCATGGGAGATGATTGTTTCTCACCCACTGTGCTTGAGCCATCCTCCATGTTGCTCTTGCACTCTGAAAGTGCTGCAAATGAATTATGGAGAGCCACAGACTGTGGGACATGCCTTCTATCCACAACTCTCAGTCTACCAGAACCTACAGTAACCCACTTCCATTTCTAGGGGGCCTCTGTGGCAGTGGCATTGCAATGTTCTCAGCCTGAGTTTGTATAGCCTTCTTATCTACCACAAAATGGTTCATGTAGCTCTATGAACAGTGACAGTCTTGGGTAATATACCAAGTTCTAGTCATTTTATGGTAGCCTGGTGATGAGACTTCCACATGTTGATTTATTACATTGAGCTGATTACATAAACGGCTGAAAAGTTAATGGAAACAGGGGAAGTATCTTCTATTTTCCTATTACCCCCCCCCCCCCTCCTATAATTAGCCTTCATCTTTTCTTCTTTTCTCTGTATTTAATCATTCATCAGAAAGGTAATTAACACCTAATTAATTCAGGGATCTCTCTAACCTGGGAATCAGGAACACTCAACATTTACTGGCAGATACATAAATTGGGAGAACTCTGCCAACTTCCGAAAGAAATAACAAACAAAGTTTATTTCTGAAAGATTTCTTCAAACCGGAAAGTAAGAATAAGTTTGGCCATGTCTTAAAAGTTATTCAGACACGTTAAAGAGGAGCTGTCCCCTCTCCTGACATGTCTGTTTTAGTTGCTACCTTAATTCCCCATCTAATAGCAATTCTGGAGCATCTATTCTTAGGTCTCTAGGTTATGCCATTCCTGTTGTGACATCCCAACTTTAAAAAAGAGGGGCACTATGAGCAACGCACCAATTTTCCTGACACCAAGCCACACCTCTGACTCAATGCCTACCTAAACACTCCAAGCCCCGCCCAGTGCCCCCTCACACAGTAGTTATGCCCCTTTATGCCCCCACAGACAAGAGGATGCCCCAGTGTGTACCCACACACAGTAGAATGCCCTTTTATGCCCCCATACACAATAGAATGCCTCACACACAGTAGAATAATAGACATGTAGACATAATAGAATGTCCTATCATGCCCCCACAGTAGAATGTTCCTTTGTGCCCCCACACACAGTAGAATGCTCTATCATGCCCACACACACACAGTAGAATGCTCTATCATGCTCCCACACACAGTAGAATGCCCTTGCATGCCTCACACACACAGTTAAATGCCCTTTTATGCCCCCATGCATAATAGAATGTCCTATCATGCCCCCACTCACAGTAGAATGCCCTTTCATGCCCCCACACACATTATTATGCCCTTTTATGCCCCCACACACAGTAGAATACCCGTTTATGCCCCCACACACAGTAGATTGCCCTTTCATGCCCCCACACACAGTAGATTGCCCTTTGTGCCTCCTGCACACAATAAAATGCCCGTTTATGCCAACACACACACACAGTAGAATGCCCTTTCATGCCCCCACACACAGTAGAATGCCCTTTCATACCCCCACACACAGTAGAATGCTCTTTCATGCCCTCATACACAGTAGAATGCCCTTTGATGCCCCCCACACACAGTTGAATGCCCTTTCATGCCCCCACACACAGTAGAATGCCATTTCATGACCCCCAACACACACAGTAGAATGCCATTTCATGACCCCCAACACACACAGTAGAATGCTCTATCATGCCCCCACAAACAGAAAAAAGGTCTGTCATGTCCCCATACACAGTAAAATGCCCTTTAATGCCCCCAGACAGTAAAATGCTCTTTCATGCTCCAACACATAGTAGAATGCCTTTTTATGTCCCCACACACAATAGAATGCCCTTTAATGCCCCCACACACAGTATAATGCCCTTTCATGCCCCCACACACAGTAGAATGCCCTTCCATACTCCCTACACACAGTAGAATGCTCCATCATGCCCCCACACACATTAGTATGCATTTTGTGCCCCCACAAACAGTAGAATGCTCCTTTGTGCCCTCACAAACAGTGGAATGTCCTGCCATCCCCCCACACAAAGTAGAATTCTCCTTTGTACCCCCACACAAAATTTAATGCCTTTTCATGCCTCACACACAGTAGAATTCCCCTTTGTGCCACCGCATATAGCAGAATGCCCTATCATGCCTCCACACACAGTAGAATGTCCTTTCATGCCTCAAACACAGTAAAATGCCCTCTCATGCTCCCACACACAGTAGAATGCCCTTTTATGCAGACACACACAGTAGAATGCCCTTCCATGCCCCCCCACACAGTAGAATGCTCTTTTATGCAGACACACACAGTAGAATGCCCTTTGTGCCCCCACACACAATAGAATGCTCTTTTATGCAGACACACACAGTAGAATGCCCTTCCATGCCGCCACACACAGTAGAATGCTCTTTTCATGCCCCCACACACAGTAGAATGCCCCTTTGTGCCCTCACAGCAACGGTCATTGTGCCAGCTGGGATAAGCACAAGAGCGTACAGGCCGGGAAATGATTATCATTTTTCGGCCTCTGCTCTCTTTTACTCAGCCCTGCACGTGTGCTGAGTTTACCCCATCATGCCAGCTGCTGGGCAGATCCCCGGCCTGGTGAGTGGTGAAGTAGGAAACTGACTGCTCCCTGCTTCACTACTGCACTCAACAGCTTCTGCTTCCTCAGGATGCAGAATCAATCAAAAGCGGGACATAGCTGTCCTGGGACCACTGGTCAGCCGCCAAAATCCAGGACTATCCCACCGGATGCGGGATGGTTGGGAGGTGTGCTGTTATATCTACTGGAAATTATGGATAAATTGCTAGCAGTCTGCAATCAAGGTCCAGATGGTTGTTACCAGTTTGGGGGGGGGGGTATCCCTGCACTGTCTGACACTGGCAGCACTGATTGAATAGTGTATTGTACAGTGGCTTTGACGGCCAATCCTCAGGGTGGGCCATCGACATCTGATCGACGCTCTGCACTCCAGCTGAGAAACTCCAGCATCGCAAGCTGGCGGCGGTACTGCACAGCTCCATCCATTGTGTAGTGGACGGTGCTGGTTACTGCAGCTCTGCTTCCATTCACATCAATGGGAGCCGCACTGCGGGGACCAGCCGCACAATGGATGGCGCTGTGTAGTTACAGCACCAGAGCTACTGCAGAAGAACTGATCGGAAGCATTGCGGAGTGTCAGACCGACTTCTCCTGAGGATGGACCATGTCAATTAAAACCTTTTAAAAATGCAGTCGTTTCGGGAGAGCTGGTTTTCTTTCATTGATAATTATATAAGTGATCTTGCTACGAGCGGAGAGGATGAAATCTGAATATCTGCACCCTGGCAAAATAAGTGGCATCTGATCGGCGTTGGCAAATTTGGTATGCCATTTGTGTTCGTTTTCTGACCTGTGTCACATGTTATTATATTTTATTCATAAGCGCTAGGACATTCTGCCGAGCTGTATTTGGATGTCGGCCGTGACAGGGTCATTTACAGAGGGTAAATCTGAGCAGGACGTCTGCTAATGCACTCACTGGCAAGTGCTTTCCCTCCATCAACAGTGAATACATGCACAACGAGAGGCGCTTCTGACCAATGCAAACTCTATGCAATTCCTAATGAGAGTGACTTTACCCACCCGCTTTAATATCAGTCATCTGATAGAGTGGGCGACTAATCAGAACACAGCCTGTCCGCGTAGTCAACTTCCCGATATTTCAGTGGAGAGTGACAGATACATAGTTACATGGTTACTACAGTTAGCCAATTGAGTATATTACTGGATGTACTAACAGCCCCAGCACCACAGATATCAGCTCCTTTCTCTTTTTGGGGAAATACAGAGCTAAAAAAACGCATTTAGTAACTCTGCCTTTTCCTTATCTTCAGTGACTACCCCCCCTTTACCATTATTTAGGGGACCTACCTGCTCTGACCTTGGGTTTTTAGCATTTCTGCAGATTTTGGATTTTATAGACTGGTGCATGGACTAATCGCAACTGTAAAGGCCCACCTTTACAGTTGCGATTAGGGCACCAGGCAAGCTGCATTGGCCTATACTTTACCTCCAACTTTGACAAATCTGCGAGCCAAAAAAAAATTGGGTATGCCCTGTTGTCCACTAGATTCACTTCTTGGGGTCAATATGGCACCATCTGAAAGATGTATATGTCTGCTGCTGTATAGGCTGAATTTTTGCATTGCAATGTGCATGAGACCATCATATCATCAAAATCACTTACATTAATCACCAACAAAGTAGCCCATGAAATGTCATATTTCTGTAAAGAATAAGGGGTAGCAGCCATAGCAGCTGATAAGGGGCCCACAGTATGAAGCCACGCTGTTATTTTACCTCAGTACCTGATCTATTTCAGGATGTATAGCAGCTGGATATATTGCCTTGTTTTAAATCTGACAATCTAAGCTTTAAAACAAGGATAACATCAGGATAACAGTGTTAGCAATACAATCTCACTTCCAACCTGGTTTGTAAAGATTCTGTTTCTGGACGTATTGAGGCTAGCATCATTTTAGAGTGTCAGCTTTAAAACAAGACAATACTAAGCTACTCTTCTAAGGCTACTTTCACACTAGCGTTCGTCGGTCCGCTCGTGAGCTCCGTTTGAAGGGGCTCACGAGCGGACCCGAACGCCTCCGTCCAGCCTTGATGCAGTCTGAATGGAGCGGATCCGCTCAGACTGCATCAGTCTGGCGGCGTTCAGCCTCCGCTCCGCTCGCCTCCGCACGGCCAGGCGGACAGCTGAACGCTGCTTGCAGCGTTCAGCTGTCCGCCTGGCCGTGCGGAGGCGAGCGGATCCGTTTAGACTTACAATGTAAGTCAATGGGAACGGATCTGCTTGAAGATGACACCATATGGCTCAATCTTCAAGCGGATCCGTCCCCCATTGACTTTACATTGAAAGTCTGAACGGATCCGCTCAGGCATCTTGCGCACTTAGAAATTTTTCTAAGTTATTAATGCAGACGGATCCGTACTGAACGGAGCCTCCGTCTGCATTAATATGATCGGATCCGTTCAGAACGGATCCGATCAAGCGCTAGTGTGAAAGTAGCCTAACACTGTATAATGTCTGTCTATACACACCCCAATCATACCCAGTCCCCTTTGTGCCCCCACAGATTAGTCATATCCCTTTTTGAGACCCCAAATCACTAAAGGCAGTGTCAGACTACGGTTCTTTGGACCCACCAAAGGAAATTATTCTAACGGTCCAACCCCTATATCACCAATAAAGTCTAATAATGTCAAGTATTGTCTCGAAAGGCAGCCAAATGGATTTCTTCTCCTGGATCTTTGGGGCCCATTATCGTATAAGGGCCTGGGGACATCCGGAGGATCCTCTGGTACTCTGGTGGGCCAGTTTGACACTGAACAAAGGCGATGAGACCAACCACGATGGTGCCCATAGCAGTGGCACGCTCTGCCTCTATGTTACGTATGCCCTTGGCCATAACACATCCTTAGGAATATATCATTTGGCGTGTAGATGAGGTTTTCACAGGGCTGTTGAGTGGGAGCGATACGTGCCTTAATTTACTGCATCCGTCTGGTTATACTTTATCTGTACAGCTTCCTTGCACAGTGAACGTGTCTCCGTCTTCTTCTTTCCTCCTCCATACATTTTTGTAATTGGCATAAAATAAAGGTTCAGAATTGCATTTCCCATCGTGGAAGCTCAGAGAATTTTATTTTATTTTATATACGGCATAAAACGCTGCATCTTAAAATAGCCACCACACTACCGCCCAAGAGAGCAGATCGCCCCACCAAACACAATTATTTCTTCTCTACAGTGTCACTCATGTACTCCAGGCTTACACGTCATCTTTCTTTCCTGCGTGTTGTACGGTACAGTAGAAGCGGTGCCGTCACCTTTGTGACCCTCAGTAATTTGTTTGTGTACCTGTTATGTTGCCTGCGTGGCTGCAGAGCCAGTACGCAGCTCTCCGGCCATAAAACACACGGCCTGAGGTTGGTCAAACTGTGCTCTGTGCTGAGGTTCAGCTCCGAGCAGAAATGAGAAATTTTAAATCAGAGGGTTGGAAACAGATGTGAGGAGGTTGTTGGAGTGTTCCCTCATGCTGTGACTGATAAGCTTTGTTTAGGCTGAAGCAGAAGGACCTCCCAATAGACCTGCCTCTACCCACAATGCAGTGGGGCATACACCAGTCTATTTGAATTCCCATCCTCCTGAAGACAACCTTTATTTTCCAGCTTTGTGTTGTGTAATATTTGACCCTTGAATAAAAATCCACCAACTATGGGCCCAGATGGACGGGAGCACAGTACACCCCTTAAAGGGCTATTTCTGGAATACAATTGGCATGTCATCACTTTGTGATCGGTGAGGATCAAACTTTCGGAACCACCATAGATGTTTTACCCTCCATAGTGGCTGGCCAAAAGTAGAGGCATAACTAGAAGCTTCTGGACCCCAATGCAAACACTCAGCAGGAGCCTCACTTACCATGTGCCATGTATAATGATGGCATCTTTCTATATGACCCAGGGTCCTTTGGACCTCCAAAGGCTACAGGGTCCAGGTGTCATTATGATCATGTCCAGTGGTCAGGTCATGTTCGGGGCTGTAGTCCTCCATGTATAGAGTATAATAGAATTGCATTATGGTCATGTCCAGTGCTCAGGGCATGTTGACAGTTGTAGTGCTCTATGTATAGAGTATAACAGAATTCTATTCTGATTATGTCCAGTGGTCAGAACATTTTGGTAGGTATAGTGTTCTATGTATAGAGTATAGTAAAATTGCAGTATGGTCATGTCCTGTGGTCAGGTCATGTTAGGGGTTGTAGTGCTCTATGTATAGAGTATAATAGAATTGTATTATGGTCATGTCTTGTGGTTGGATCATGTTAGGGGTTGTAGTGTTCTATGTATAGAGTATAATAGAACTGTAGTATAGTCATGTTCTGTGGTCAGGTCATGTTAGGGGCTGTAGTCCTCCATGTATAGAGTATAATAGAATTGTATTATGGTCATGTCCAGTGCTCGGGGCATGTTGACAGGTGTAGTGCTCTATGTGTAGAGTATAACAGAATTCTATTCTGATTATGTCCAGTGGTCAGAACATTTTGATAGGTATAGTGTTCTATGTATAGAGTATAGTAAAATTGCAGTATGGTCATGTCCTGTGGTCAGTCGTGTTGGGAGGTGTAGTGCTCGATGAACAGTTGGATCATGTTAGGGGTTGTAGTTCTCTATGTATAGAATATAATAGAATTGTATTATGGTCATGTCCTGTGGTCAGTCATGTTAGGGGTTGTAGTGTTCTATGTATAGAGTATAAAATAATTGTATTATGGTCATGTCTTGTGGTCAGTCATGTTTGGGGTTGTAGTGCTCTATGTATAGAGTATAATAGAATTGTATTATGGTCATGTCCTTTGGTCAGTCATGTTAGGGGTTGCAGTGCTCTATGTACAGAATATAATAGAATTGTATTATGGTCATGTCTATTGGTCAGTCATGTTAGGGGTTGTAGTGCTCTATGTACAGAATATAATAGAATTGTATTATGGTCATGTCTTGTGGTCAGTCATGTTTGGGGTTGTAGTGCTCTATGTATAGAGTATAATAGAATTGTATTATGGTCATGTCCTTTGGTCAGTCATGTTAGGGGTTGCAGTGCTCTATGTACAGAATATAATAGAATTGTATTATGGTCATGTCTATTGGTCAGTCATGTTAGGGGTTGTAGTGCTCTATGTACAGAATATAATAGAATTGTATTATGGTCATGTCTTTTGGTCAGTCATGTTAGGGGTTGTAGTGTTCTATGTATAGAGTATAAAAGAACTGTATTATGGTCATGTCCTTTGGTCAGTCATGTTAGGGGTTCTAGTGTTCTATGTATAGAATCTAATAGAACTTTAGTATGGTCATGTCCTGTGGTCAGGTCATGTTAGGGGTTGTAGTGCTCTATGTATAGCATTTAATAGAACTTTAGTATGGTCATGTCCTGTGGTCAGGTCATGTTAGGGGTTGTAGTGCTGTATGTATAGAGTATAATAGAACTGTATTATGGTCATGGCCTGTGGTCGGTCATGTTAGGTGTTGTAGTGCTGTATGTATAGAGTATAATAGAACTGTATTATGGTCATGGCCTGTGGTTGGTCATGTTGGTAGGTGTAGTGTCCTACAGAATCTGTGCATTCAGTATAGTAGAACAATGTTATTCCTCATTACCACTTTTAACCTCACATGCTCCTATGTGTCTAACATTAGGCTACGTTCACATCAGCATTTAGAAATCCGGCAGCCTGATAGGTTTCTAAACGCTAATGTGAACGTAGCCTTAGTGACCCAGAGGCAAAGTTTGCAGTCTACCAGGTGAAGAACAGATGTTCCAGGCAGTATATTGCATATAAGATTAACAGCACAATGTACCTATCATCTTTACATCTGACATTAGTTCAAAAATGCACAGGCTTGGATATACATTAACGGTGGATTTACTTGCTCTTTAACATGCTTCTATTTGATTGGGGAATATATGTCTCTGAAGTGACTTTGCAGGCGATCCATCCACATTACATTGATATATCTCCCCCTCGCATGCTGGTGATCCCTGTCTGAACCTCCATGCATTATTTATGAAGCTCAGTAGTATGTCTGAAGCAGAACATCAATGACCTAAGTATGGATAGCCAATCGTCTCTGCCAGATGAATAGATGGCAGCTGTTCCCTCCGCACACAATATCCTGTCCTCGCTGATAATACCATTCAGTTTGATGTCACACACTCATAGGATTATGGGCTTTTGCCTTCAGCGCTCCTGTCATTAAAGCAGGAAGACTACAAGTCCCAGAAGTCCTTGCTGCTGACGGCGCTGCATGATCACATATCTTGATAAAAAAGCAATCTGTGTAGAGACTCAGGATTGATTGTCGCAGGTAGCGAATCGGTAGCATTAGTATATTCCATATAAAGTAGAAATCCAATACGGATAAATATAAGTATGCACACACTTCGCTGGGTGGTTGTCTACAGGATAAACTCAATACACCTGAGACTTTGAAGACCCCCTGGCCAGGATCGTACGTAGTATATTGAAGATTGATGGCAGCCCACTTTACACAGGCTCTGATCAATCCTTTTATTTAGAACAATTTGTGTCTCAACGCATTTCGGGGAGATCCCCTTCTTCAGGAGAATATAATAAAAAGTATCACTAAAATACATGTTTAAATAGAAATACCGGACTCAGGGATTGCGCCATAATTCCCTGGTCACATGACTTCCGGGCCGGAAGTGTATGATGCGTTCCACCCTGACATTAGTACCAGAGTTCTATAGGGTGAGTTAGGACATTAGGTATTCCTGTGTATGAACTCACCTACAGTAACTCTGGGGTCTGTTCATACTGGTAGTTAGTCAGGACTTTGATTAGGGTTTTACTAGGAGATGTCCATCTCCTTTCCCTAGTTTCCAGGCCTTATTCCCTCACTCCTTTCCCTCCTATGTTCAGTGTGGTGTTTCCCTCCCACACCCAAACATGACACCACTACAGGATACAGGGTATTGAAGGCTCATATGTCCAGGACACGTCCAGGTGTGAAGGGTGTCTTATCAGTGTCTTCCACAGCAGCAAAGTCTGAATGACTGTAGTAGCAGATTACCTTGCTGTTCTTCTCTTTCTCTCCGCTTTCCGTTTTTCTCTCTTTCTGTGGATCTTGCAGTAATTAATATAGTTCAAATAGCCTAGGTTACTAAACTACCATTTCAGGTCTATTAAAACGTAACGTTTATTTCACTTTATTAACGATAATATGAATCGGGAGAAAAAAGAAAAACCTTAAAATTAAAGGTGCTGTTTGGACTCAAGCGGCAGAGATTAAGGGTTGCTTCACCCATATATCCTGCCTCATTCTTATGCGTCCATCTTTCTTTTTATTCACTGTTGACAGTAGTCATTAATGTATCTAGATAGATCGCATATTTGAGGACCACCTATCAAGTCGCTTTTGATTATTCGCTTTATATATCATTTATCGCGACTCTCCGCCGCTTATATGTCAAAGTGCGGTGAGTCTGCAGTCACTCCCCACTTAGACACTTAGTCCAGCATGCACCTAATCTAAAATCCAAAATACAGCTCCCCCAACATGTTTCACCACTAAATGTGGCTTCTTCAGGGGAGTTTAGTAGCCTAGGCTATTTGAACTATATTATTTAGAATATCCCGGGTCCAAAGTGTCCTTGAAATATTCTTGCAGTAATTCACACAGAGAACTGTTCTGGGCCTAAGAGGCATAAGGCACTGTTGCCTTCCTCCATAATCTCTATTCTAGATACTCACTAACTGAGCTGGGGGCAGATCCTGGATCCCCACCTCCTGCAAAAGTCTGAACCAGAAGTATTAACCCTGGCTAAGCCATCCATACACAGCCATGCTGGGTATAATAAATAACATGACAACACATACAGTAACATTATCCAACAAACCATCTGCAGACACCTCCTGCTCCGAGGTACTGCATAAACTCCAGTAGCTGAAAAACACCCATACAAATAAATGAGGCGAGACATTTCTGTATTTGTGTATGGTGACTTATCATGCAGGTGGTGTTCTGCAGTGTTGTGTGTTTTTAATGTTTTACTAATTATGAATAAATTGCAAGCAGATTTCAGCAAAGTTACAAAATGGGAAAACAAGAAGTGAATCCTTTGGTTTTTAATTAAGCCAATACTATAAAAGTATCATAATCAGCCATTCCCCCACACTTAGTAGTGATCTGTAGTGGCTAAAAGGTGGCATCTTCTGCAGGCACCGTGTCATAGCACCCAAAACCAATGTTGCATGGAAGTGGAAGGGAATGGAGTTTTCCATGCTTGGATGAGAGAAGATCTGGCCTTCTAAGCAGAATTTAATTCTGTGGTCCACTGGGGCAGAGACTTGATTTAAATGATTAAAGCAAATCAATAAAGCTTCTACACTTTGGTGTCCTGGTATTGATAATAAGCAATTCCATAATTGCATCTTCAGTGAGTCACCTGAACGACACACGAGGGCAGAAGCAAGCATGCTCAGATGTTATTAGATCATAGCAGTAAAATCCATAAACCCCTTCACTGTGACAACCAATACGTAGGAGGAACATAGACTATGCTAGTTAGACACTAAAATATAAGGAATTTTAGACACCTAAAATCTACCAAGACTACAACCAGTTATGTTAGCAAGTCCAAAATTTAGGAAGACCACTAGAAGAACCCATCCTGTTATTGGGTCTTCAAAACAAGAGTTGTCCTGCAGAGACTGAGAAGGATGGAAGTGCTATACCTCCCCTTTATACAGATCATGCTGGAGATGCTTAATACTGATTTAAACCAGACAGCTGGTTTAATTCAAGTAAGTGGTTCAACTTTCTCAGATAAGATGACATAAAACTAGTAACAGATCCCTCTAAAGGGGTTGTCTCAGTTCAGAGCTGAACCCAGACATACCCATAATTTCACCCAGGCAGCTCCCCTGATGGTAACATCGGAGCAGTTCATGCACCAATGCTCTCCCTTGCGGAGGGCTGGATCGTGCAGGGCAAGGGCTCTTTTATTTACAATAACACACTGCCGGGCAGAGGCTTCCGTCCCGCAGTGTGTTCGGTGACGTCACCGGCTCTGATGGGAGGGCTTTAGCCGTTTTAGTGCCGGTGATGTCACCGGGCTCACTGCTGGGCGGAAGCCACCACCTGGCAGCCCAAAGGAGAACCCGGTACGTCACTGGAACTCAAGGAAATGCCTCTGCCCTGCGCAATTCAGCACAGGTCAAAGGAGAGCATCGGAGCATGAAAGGCTTAGATGCTCAAGTCAGGGGGGCTGCCTGGGTGAAAATGGGGATATGTCCGGGTTCAGCTCTAAACCCAGACAACCCCTTTAAGATATCTTAAAGGAGTTGTTACACGAAAAAAAAATCGACATTTTTCAAACCAGCACCTGGATGTAAATACTACTGTAATTGCATGTGATAGCCACTGAGTTATTCAATAAAATCTATCTGTATAGCGCCACCTGCTGTTTGTTCTTTTACTTATTTCTCTGCTCACCAGCACTATCTACTGATAGATACCGTGACAGTTACAGGAAGAGAGCTGCAGCAGAAAGGACACAACCCTTCAGCTGCCAGCTTGATATAAATCTAGCAGAGCAATGAATGAGGAGATTTCTGGATCCATGCGAGGTACAGGGCTCGTTCTGTACTATATGATGGCTATTTCTTTTTTTACACAATAGTCATAGGATAACCCTCCAAATACTCATAGCAGCATCCACCCCATTATATAAACTATGATCTGTTTAGTAACCTACTCCAGCATCTTATAGAAAAAGAATGGACTAGTGTATAAACGTACCATCCAATACATACCTTAGTACAACCAACAGACTGCGGTGTGTTTCATCAGCACTCTATTTGAGTATTTTATGTTTTTAGTGACTATGGTGTTTTATATGAGAAATACTCCTGACTTATTGCTTTTCTGTAATAGCAAATAGCGGTTTGCAATATACAGGCACTGGCCGTGTGCACTTCGTGCTGCAGATGCAGACCCATTGACTTGAATGGGTCTGCGATCCGCAAGATACGGCAAAAGATTGGACATGTCCTATCTTTTGCTGTGCGGAGGCAAGGACCTGAAAGCCAATGGAAGTGTTTTAGAGTGTTTCCGTGGGCTTCTGATCCGTGCCTCCGCTCTGCAAAAGATAAGACATTGTCCTATCTTTTGCCGTATCTTGCGGATCACGGACCAATTCAACTCAATGGGTCTGCATCTGCAGCAGGGAGTGCACACAGCCAGTGTCTTTATATTGTAGACCCGCCGCAGTACTGGCGCGGAGCCCTTACATTTGCGTGAATGGGGCCTCATATGAATGCAGAGGGAGTCTCATGGTTAAAGGGGTTGTCCGAGACCGAATAGGATTTACAGGGTGGCTGGAGAGGATTTTAAAATGTCCAAATTCCAGCTCCACAGCTCCTGGCACTTCTGTTGCCATTTGACCAGAAGTGATGACGTGCTGTATACAGTGAGGAACAGAAGTATTTGAACTACCTACTATTTTGCTAGTTCTCCCCCTTAGAAATCATGGAGGGGTCTGAAATTCACATTGTAGGTGCATTCCCACTCTGAGACAGAATAAATAAAAAAAAATTTAAAAAAAAGGAAATCACATTGTATGGTTTTTAAAGAATTTATTTGTCTTGTACTGCTGAACATAAGTATTTGAACACCTGAGAAACAGCAAAAATTCTGTCTCTCAAAGACCTGTTACTGTGCCTTTAAAAAGTCCACTCATTAATCTAACTTAGTAGCGCCTCTCTGAGCTCTTTAAAGACACCTGTCCACCCCACAGTTAGTCAGACACCAACTACTACCATGGGCAAGACCAAAGAGCTGTCAATATACACCAGAGACAAAATTGTGGACCTCCACAAGGCTGGAAAGGGCTACGGGGCAATTACCAATCAGCTTGGTGAAAATAGATCAACTGTTGGGGCAATTTTTAGAAATTGGAAGAGGCTAAAGACGACTTTCAATCTCCCTCGGACTGGGGCTCCATGCAAGATCTCACCTCGTGGGGTATCACTGACGATAAGAGATGTGAGGAATCAGCCCATAACTACAAGGGAGGAGCTGGTCAATGACATGAAGAGAGCTGGGCCCACAGTTTTAAAGGTCACTGTCGGTAGAACACTACGCCATCATGGTTTCAGATCATACATTGCATGGAAGGTTCCCCTGCTCAAGTCATCACATGTCCAGGCCCATCTGAAGTTTGCCAATGACCATCTGGATGATCCAGAGGAGGCATGGGAGAAAGTCATGTGGTCAGATGAGACCAAAGTAGAACTTTTTGGTCTAAACTTCACTCATCGTGTTTGGAGGAAAAAGAAGGATGAGTTGCATCCGAACTGTGAAGCATGGTGGTGGTAACATCATGCTTTGGGGGTGCTTTTCTGTGACAGGACAGGGGACAGGACGACTGTACTATATTAAAGGATAACTGTCACACTTAATCCCTAATTTCAATTTTCATATATGTAGTTACTAATAACATGATATTCCAGAATCAGTTACTATTAGACTGACTTACCCCATATTTAATAAGATTCAGCCCTTAGCAACCAGTCTGCATAAAGCTGTAATCTCACTATTCAGTTAAGATGGCCGCCACTGCCCTCACCCTGAGGCTAATCCCGCCTGCCCTCACTAGCCAGTAACAATAGCCCCCCAAAAGTGGCAGTAACCAGAGCCCTCCCCCTAAAGGGTTAATCTCCTGCAGCACAAAGAGGGCCTCTTACCACATGTTGCTGTCATTTATACACTGAGCAGATGGTAGATCTCCCTTCCCTGGTCTGCGCTGCTTCAACTCTGCATTCTCCAGCTCTGCTGAGTGAGGGAGCACCTGCCAAGCGCAGGGACAGGGAGAAGTGCACACAGCCCAGGCACTGTTATCAGCTGCTGGGGAGGACCTGGCTTTAATCATTTATTTACAGTCCCTGGCTGTCTGTAATCTGACCTTGCAGGCTGCCTGCTTCTGCGTCCTCCGTCCTTCAACACATAGACGGACCTGCATAGCAACCTGATTTTAAGCAGAGGTAAAAGTAGGCAGTACAGGGAACTAAACTGTGGAATTAAGGGGTAATTGAATACACAGTGAAAAGTTTAAATAGGGCCACCAAGGAGATATTAATCACCACAATCCAATACTCCCCCCAAAAAAAAATACGACAGTTATACTTTAAGGAGAGGATGAATGGGGTCATTTATTGTGAGATTTTGAGCAACAACCTCCTTTCCTCAGTCAGTGCATTGAAGATGGGTCATGGATGGGTCTTCCAACATGACAACGACCCGAAGTACACAGCCAGGATAACCAAGGAGTGGCTCCGTAAGAAGCATATCAAGGTTCTGGCGTCTCCAGACCTAAATCCAATAGAGCTGAAACTCTGTGTTGCTTAGCGAGGAGTGGGCCAAAATCCCTGTTGCAGTGTGTGCAAACCTGGTCAAGAACTACAGGAAACGTTTGACCTCTGTAATTGCAAACAAAGGCTTCTGTACCAAATATTAACACAAATTTTATCAGATGTTCAAATACTTAAGTTCAGCAGTGCAAGACAAATTCTTTAAAAATCATACAATGTGAGCTCCTGAATTATATATTTTTTTTATTTTGTCTCTCAGAGTGGGAATGCACCTACAATGTGAATATCAGACCCCTCCATGATTTCTAAGTAGGAGAACTTGCAAAATCGCAGGGTGTTCAAATACTTCTGTTCCTCACTGTACATGCACATGATCGTTTCTGATCTATCAGTGTTCTGAGTGGCGATGTGTACATGAATGGCACATGACCGCTGACGCTCGATGATCACAAGCCATTCATGCACATGTGCCAGTACAGTCTCCATGCAAATGATGGGCTATACGGTAACCAGTCTCCGTTCAGACGATGGCCTAAACAAGATCAACCCAATGGCCTTCACAAACTGAAAATTGCATCATCAAGCCATGCCAGTGGTAATATAAAGTGTATGAAACAAAAGGGGCAGTAACGTATTAAAACCTAACTTTTATTAGGAAAATTAAGATCCCAGGATTGGGAAAAAGAACCCCTTACAGACAAACAATACAGACAACGGCAGGGAACCTGGGGTAACAGGTCACCCTATGGTCAAGTCCGCATTACCGCAGACGCCGGCAGAATAGCAGTATGCTCCTCTGCCCTGCCACACCTCTTGGTAAAGGCCACACGCGCTCCATGGAAAATAGTATCTGGGTTGATTTGGACTAAAAACTTCCTTCTAAGTCTGCACCACCTCAATTCCATCTTTCCCCCCCAACTGTTATAACTACACAGCTGCTTTGGGAGTGGGGCCTCTTCCTCTACCCAAGACCCTTGTCCCCTGATGAGTTAAGGGGTCTTTCACAGGTAGAGGATCTTTTTTCCTTTAGATTAGGATATATTCTCATATGAAACGAGTAGGGACGCTGAGTATATCTCCACAATAGTTCTTTACTACCTCTACCTTCTTGATATACCCTGGGTTACTTTCCTTGCCCCTAATAGGGCCACTTTCCCCGTCCTCGACAGGGCCACCTAGGGTAATTTATTTAGGGTTAGGTTCCGGACGGGGCCACCCCTTGCGGGGATAGGACCCTGTGTTAGGAGGTTCACTTTAGGGCATAACAGGCCAAGTAGGGCATAAACAGGGACAGACCTGTGGCCCTCCTGCATAAAGTAACCACCCACTGGAGGACGTATTCAAGCGTGAGAACCTCCTCTGCTTGGGTACTGGACTAGAAGGTTCTGATCGTCCACCACTGGTAAGACCCTCCCTTTTCTTTTGCCTATTGGCATGTCTATAGACCTCTGGCACACCGCCATGGTCTTTACTCCGTTTATGTTTATTAGTCCATCAGTCCCACTTCCGCCCTGCCCAGAGGCGGTAATGCAGACTTGACCATAAAGTGACCTGTTACCCCAGGTTCCCTGCCGTTGTCTGTATTGTTTGTCTGTAAGGGGTTCTTTTTCCCAATCCTGGGATCTTAATTTTCCTAATAAAAGTTAGGTTTTAATATGTTACTGCCCCTTTTGTTTCATATAGTTCTAATTACCGAGCAGTTTTGGGGGTGGGTGCCATTACCACCCTCTATATTTCCTAATATAAAGTGTAACAAAGGTATAATCAGTGCAAAAATATCTCAAGAGCGTCCGTAAAAACTATTCCTGTAGCATTGATATCTGATACGTGCAGCGTGTTTTTAGGATTCTGTAACTCTTTTTCACACTTTTTTAAATTTGTTGAATCTTTTCGATAAACATTTGCAAGCTTAAAGGTCACAAAGCGTTCTGTGATACCGCCACGTCGTGCCTTAAAAATACACCTCTCAATAGCCTTTTTTTTCCATTCTGGTCTGTAGAAAACGTAAGGTTCAATCCATTGATTTACAAACCGTTCTGAAATGTCGACTGAAAACACTGCAGGCAAAGTTACATAGTCTTGGGTCCAGGAAAACCTACAGGAAGCTTTGTGCCGCCAAGTGCCTTTAAGCTCAGCTTCCACTAAATGTCTGTCCTTCTGTTTCTACAAATTTCTCATTTCGAGATTCATACTATAAATATTGGCTGAGATAGAAATCACTTAGCCTCAAACCACAAACTGAATCCTTTATTACAAACACACACATAGAAAACCTTCGCTCCTTGCATGTCATCAATGGCGCCCGTATGCAGAGTCGGCGTCTAGCACCCGGCATACCCGGGCAAGTGCTGGGGCCCACTGCTCCTGAGGGGGGCCTACTCCGCTACAATGAGCACTTCAATCAATACAGATGGAAGCGCTCATTGCATAAGCACCAGGAGCTGCAGTCCTTTCATTCACTTAACCGCATCTCCAGGTGGCGTAGCTATCAGGGAAGCAGGAAAAGCAAATGCTTCGGGCCCTGAGGGCAGAAGGGGCCCGGGAGCAGTAGCAGGGCCGCAGCTTCAGACTTGAGCAATAGATTATTCCCTGGTGGGCCCACATGAGGCCTATTTTAGCAGCATGCAGAGGCCGGTTGCCGCTGTCCCCCTTATAAGCTCCTGTGCTGCGGAGCTTCAGACACCCCCTCTAGACAGGACGTGCTGCCTGAGGAGAGAGACCGCAGGGCTGCAGCAGCAGTGTGAAGACAGTCTGTGAGTGAGTCTGCACTGTGACTGTCTCTTCTCTGTGGGACAGGAGGGGTGGGGGTGGGAAGGGTCTCTGTGGGACAGAAGGGGGGTGGGATTTTGGGGGGGAGGTCAGGGAACTCTTCAAGCTGCTGCTGGATGCTGTAGACCAGCAGCTTCACTGCTATTTAGTTGTTTTACTGCCTCATTAAGCCTCCATAGACTCCCTGACACCTGCCCCCCATATCCTGTCCTATCTCATTCTCATGGAGCCCCTGCTGTCTCCTTTACTCCCTCATGGCTGTGTTATCCAGTCACTGTATGGTGGTGTTATCCGGTCACTGTATGGAGGTAGCTGGTTACTATATGGTGGTACTATCCAGTTACTGTATGGCGGTGTTAACCGGTGACTGTATGGTGGTGTTATCCAGTTACTGTATGGCGGTGTTATCCAGCCACTGTATGGTGGTGTTATCCAATTGTTGTTTGGCTGTGTTATCCGGTCACCATATGGTGGTGTTATCCAGTCACTGTATGGAGGTATCCGGTTATTGTATTGCAGGTCGCAAAGCACAAACACCGACCATGCGGCAGCCGCAGCGGATCGCTGACCCATTCACTTTAATGGGTCCGCGTTCCACCCATTCCGCAAAAAGATAGGACATGTTCTATCTTTTTGCGGAACGGAAGTACTCTCCATAGTGCTTCCGTTTGGTCCTGTTCCGTCGCACCATTCCGCATCTCTAGATTTGCAGACCCATTGAAGTGAATGGGTCTGTGTCCGTGATGGGGAATGCACACAGAATGGTGCCCGTGTATTGTGGATCCGCAAATGCGGTCCGCAATACAGCAACGGGACACCTACGGTCGTGTGCAGGAGACCTAAGGGTGGGTTCACATCACATTTTTGCCATCCGTTTAATGTATACCAAAAACGTATACATTAGCAGATGCCTCAGACTGATGTTATACAATGGCATCCATTCACCATACAGTTCCATGTTAACATATGTATTTTTTTTTTTTTTTACTGGACTCTGCAGGATACAAAAACGTGGTGTGCTGCACATTTGTATACAGTACCTTTTTTTTATCAATGTATACATCAAACGGATAGGAAAAACATGTGAACCTACGGGGGGGGGGGGGGGGGGGGCTACAAAAATTAGCTGTGGGGCCCAGTCAGTTCTAGCTACATGACTCACCGAAAAAAAGAAAAAAAGCAGCACACAATAAGCACGGGTGCAAATCCTCCTGAGGACCTGAGACCAAGATCCCAAGTGTATAGAGAAGAGAAAAAAGGCAGCACTCCAAATTGTGATGAAAAAAGTGGACAGTTTATTCACCCATCTAGCAGCAACGTTTCAGCTCTCTCCTTGGAGCCTTTGTCCAGCTGGGGCATTGGGGGGTCATAATATTGTGTGAAGGGCCACTAGTGGTCATTATACTGTTTGGGGCCACTGGGGGTCATTATACGGTGTGGGAGCCATGACAGAAATCAAGACCAAAATCTAGCCTGGGCAGACAGCCCAGAGTCAATGGAAGACTCCATAATGCCTGTGTACTATTAGTGCATCGGCTAATGTAGTGGTATACTGATCTACGGCAGTCAGCACATTATACTTAAAAAATTACAAATCCCATACAAAATAAAATAAATTTAAATGAAACAATTAACATAGACTCTCATTTTGTGATAAAGTTTATTAAATTTATGTCTAAAAACATAAAAGGTGTTTTCCGGTTGTCATCAACATCCTTTAACCCGCTCGGAACTTGGCGACTGTCCCTTTTTTTGTTTTAATTTTTTTACTCCCTGCCATAACTTTTTTATTTTTCCATTCACATAGCCAGGGTTTGTTTGTTTTTTGTTTTGTTTTTCTGCAGGACAAGTTGCCCCTTCTAATCGCACAATTTAATATTGCATATGATGGATAGCGGGAAGTTGGAAAAACATTCCAAATGGGGTGAAAAAAATTCAATTCTGTCACAGTTTTATAGGTTTTATTTTTACGCCATTCCCTATAAAAACTGACCCATGCCTTTCATTCCTCAGGTCGGTACAATTAAAACAATAATAGTTTTTTGTGTGTTTTAATACTTAAAAAAAAAAAACTCTTTGTATTGCCATATTCTGACCACCATAACTTTGATTTCCCTCTACGGCGCTGTGTTAAGGCTAATTTTTTGTGTTATCACATTCACTGTACCGGATAAATACCTTTATACCTTAATACCTATGATCTTTATTATTATTTTTAATATGGAGAAATGGGGTATCTAGAATTTTTATAATTTTTTTATTTTTCAAAACTATTTTTATGAAGTCCCTGTAGAAGACTTGAACATGGGGGGAATGGGGAAAAACAGCAACAGTTTTTAATTTTTTAATTTTGCAGCATTCATTTTTCAAAATAAATAGCATGATAATTTTATTCTTTGGGTCAGTACTATTACAGCGATACCTAATAGATATACGGGGGTCATTTATCAAACTGGTGTAAAGTAGAACTGGCTAAGTTGCCCATAGCAACCAATCAGATTTCACCTTCCATTTTCCAAAGGAGCTGTCAAAAATGAAAGGTGGAATCTGATTGACATGGAAATGACCCCAATAGGTTTTTTTTTTTTTACATTTTACTACTTTTAAATAAAAACTTTTATTTTTTTTTAAGAAAATGTTTTTCCATCGCCGCATTCCAAGACCCATAACTTTTGTTTATTTTTCGTTCTATGGACCCGTTTTAGAGCATGATTTTTGTGGGAACACTTATTGTTTTCTTTGGTATCATTTTGGAGTACATAATACTTTTTAATCATTTTTTATTCCGTTTCTTTGGTCTACTTAGAGTGCAAAATATCTGCAGTTGTCTAACATATCCAGTTTGGTTTTGGACTAGTCCTAAGGGCGTTATCCTGGCAGTCCCCTGGTTTTCACCCTTTAACCATTGAACAGGTATCTGACCTCTGCTGCAGAGGAGCCATCAGGCTGCTACCTCTTGAAATAGTCCTGGTGTGGTTGGCTGCTGAACCATGGGGTCAGATACACTGGTGTATGGCACTAGAGTGTCAGGCAGTACAGCTAGTCTGGAAACGATATCACTGAAGCTAGTAAATGTACCCTTTAAAACGTCACTTTTATTAAATATAGATAAAATAGAACCCACAAAAATGTAGACAAACAATTAATAATAATAATAGATGATAGGATCACTGGGACTAATGACCCAATAGGACTATACACAATAGTTATCGGCTATCACATTGGCCACCATGCTAATTGTTACTGTCCTCCCCTGATAGGGAAACGCGTCGGGAGATTTGGTTACTGGGCCACCCCATGGACTTTCATTCATATTGGGCATCCGTGCATGGGATATCTAGGCAGGGAGTCTAATTCTAGGGGCTACGTTTGTGGTAGGATAGTTCTCCCTATCTAGGGGGTTCTTCCCTGCTTTAGGTAGGGATAGCATAGGCTGTTAGGGTAATTTATCCCATTGTCCAGCCTTACTTGGACCTACATTATCAGCTGCATTCATCGCTGCATCTCCAGAACTGGGGTACTTCGTTTCATCATCTAAGAATATCAAGGATGAACAGCTGACCCTATCCTGGACTAATCCTGTTCCAAATGATCCCACCTGAGATGCATGGTATCGAGAGTAGTTGCTCCATTTTTTATCAATGGTACCCTGAGTAACCGCATAGCGGTAACCTTTCTTGTGTCTGCCTCAAACTATTGTGTATAGTCCTATTGGGTCATTAGTCCCAGTGATCCTATCATCTATTATTATTATTATTATTATTATTTGTTTGTCCACATTTTTGTGGGTTCTATTTTATCTATATTTAATAAAAGTGATGTTTTAAAGGGTACATTTACTAGCTTCAGTGATATTGTTCTTCAATTACCCTATTGTATCTATATATGCAGTGATTTTAGTCTGGAAACAAGGCAAGATCTGGGCTGGCAGAGTTCACAAATCTGTGAAATAATCCAATGGTAAGGGCAGGCAGCACAGGATCAGTACGGTGAACAGGCACAAGTCAAGATCCAGGAAACAGGCAGCAGTCGGTACACAGGCAGACAAACAGATTATAGCTCTTTGGCAGATCTACTGAAACCTATTGCTCAGGCAAGAAAGTGAGGAAACAGCAGAGCTTACCTAGCCCAGGCTAAATAGCAATTAGACTCAGCCTCGCAGCAGCTCACAGAGCCAGAGGAGGTTAACCCTTGCAGTACTGCAACTGAGGTGTGATACAATGAACAATGGTCCTAATTCATACACAGGAAGCTGGCAGCCATGTCCACGGGACAGCGGGGCCATGAACTGCCATTGTAACATCAGGTCTATCAAAGTTTTAAAAAAAATCCATCCCAGACTAACATTCTCTCTCAAAATCATTCCGAAAATCAATCAGGCGTTAATCTCGTCACGTCATTGTATTACCAGGAGGTAATCAGCGCTTGGTGAGTTGGAAATATTTATCTAAATTCCGCGTCAGCTAATATTCTTCCTATTCATGTAACTCCGAAGTGTTATTGAAGCTCTTCATGTCATAGAGCGGGAATACCATCTAGTATGGAGGAATTAAGATGCTGTATTGATTAGCTGAGATAATTAGTGTGGTCGGTGTTAATAAATGCAAGCTTTCATTTGCCAGGCATAAGTATGCTTTTAGAATGCGGATGGTAATAGTAATGTGATAATATTAGTACATGTGTATTAGTCCAATAACGTAAATCGCAAAATGCATACGTTGGTGTATGAAATGTAATGTCATTAGCAGATATTAAGAGATAACGAGGTTTACTCAGGAGGACTGGACTGACCACGTGCAATGCCGGCTTCAGGTATTGCTGTCAAATTTTATTAGCTTCCTTTTATTATACTGAATTTGATTAGAAGGACTGTTTACCACATCTCAGGTATCTCAGACATGAGACAGTACTTGATGTGATTTCTAATGGGCCTAAAAGAATGAAAAGCTGGCCATACACATTAGAGAGCTGTCGGCCAAGCGCTTATTTGAAGTCTCTTCCGACCCCTAAATATACATGCACACTTCTGGAGCTGTATGGGATCTCAACTTCACTGCAGGAGAACAACCAAGCTGCTACCTTCTGGGGTAGTCTCTGTATGATTGACAGCTGACCCATGGTTGTTAGAGACACCAGTGGGATAAAGCAAGACCATTTTCAGGGACTGGTCGAGGTCAATGAGGGAAGAGTACAAACAATCCGCTACACCATCCGAGGTCAGGGCAGGCAGCTCACGGTCAATACGGAGGTCAGGCACAGGTCTGGTCAGGCAGTGGAGGGTCAAAATCCAGGAAACTGGCAGAAGTCGGTACATGGGCAAAGGACAGAAATAGCACACCTGTGCATGAACTAGAAAGCTTTGAATCTATTGCTCATGCAACTTCCCAGATGGGAAGGTGCCTTAAGTGCCAAGAGAGTGCATGTGCAGCAGGCCGCCCCCTGGGGCCCTATTAGAGTGAGGGGAGAGTACTTAGGTGTAGAAATGGCCGAGTGGTATAGGGTGGTCTAAAACATCCCTTTATGTGTAAGTGTGAGTGTCACGGTGCTCCTACCTGGATACGGCTGGACCCCAAGTGTTGGCTCCGAAGCAGACGAATAGGGGTGAATAATTGAGGGTTAAAAGAATAACTTGAGTCCAGTTGAAAAGCAGCTTGACTTTTGGTAAACTTTCATCAGAAACAATCTTCAAGCTTTATCTTGATCCCAGCAGGCTTTAGCATTAAAACTCTGGCAGGCAAACTCATCTTTGCTACATCAGTTTCTCTCTGGCTCTGCTGTACTGACAAGCTGGCTGTATAACTTCTTTATGCTGCACTACACTCTGTAGTCTGACTCTAGGCTACGCCAGGGAACACTCCTCCTGGCTCCTGAGGCTTCAAGCTTTGGCCTGCATGTCCAACAGAGCTGAGGGTACTCTGGCTGGTTTGGCTTGGCATGGGCACGTCCGGCGGAGACGTGCCCTCCTGCACACCCTCCCTGTTCCTAAGCTGGAACTCACTAACTCTCATCCTAACCCTTCCTGCAGGAAGTGGGACTTGCCCACCTCCACAGAGGAGGGGGGGGGGGGGGTCAGCTCTGCCGTGCTTTCTGCCACCTGCTGGTGAACCAGGCACATTATACGTTAACATAACAGTTACATTAGAAATAGGAATACACATTATAGTGGACCTGAAATACAGACGTGGACAAAATTGTTGGTACCCTTTGGTCAATGAAAGAAAAAGTCACAATGGTCACAGAAATAACTTTAATCTGACAAAAGTAATAATAAATTAAAATTCTATAAATGTTAACCAATGAAAGTCAGACATTGTTTTTCAACCATGCTTCAACAGAATTATGTAAAAAAATAAACTCATGAAACAGGCATGGACAAAAATGATGGTACCCCTAACTTAATATTTTGTTGCGCAACCTTTTGAGGCAATCACTGCAATCAAACGCTTCCTGTAACTGTCAATGAGACATCTGCACCTCTCAGCAGGTATTTTGGCCCACTCCTCATGAGCAAACTGCTCCAGTTGTGTCCGGTTTGAAGGGTGCCTTTTCCAGACTGCATGTTTCAGCTCCTTCCAAAGATGCTCAATAGGATTAAGGTCAGGGCTCATAGAAGGCCACTTTAGAATAGTCCAATTTTTTCCTCTTAGCCATTCTTGGGTGTTTTTAGCGGTGTGTTTTGGGTCATTGTCCTGTTGCAAGACCCATGACCTGCGACTGAGACCAAGCTTTCTGACACTGGCTAGTACATTTCTCTCTAGAATTCCTTGATAGTCTTGAGCTTTCATTGTACCCTGCACAGATTCAAGACACCCTGTGCCAGACGCAGCAAAGCAGCCCCAGAACATAACAGAGCCTCCTCCATGTTTCACAGTAGGGACAGTGTTCTTTTCTTGATATGCTTCATTTTTTCGTCTGTGAACATACAGCTGATGTGCCTTGGCAAAAACTTCGATTTTTGTCTCATCTGTCCACAGGACATTCTCCCAGAAGCTTTGTGGCTTGTCAACATGTAGTTTGGCATATTCCAGTCTTGCTTTTTTATGATTCGTTTTCAACAATGGTGTCCTCCTTGGTCGTCTCCCATGTAGTCCACTTTGGCTCAAACAACGACGGATGGTGCGATCTGACACTGATGTTCCTTGAGCATGAAGTTCACCTTGAATCTCTTTAGAAGTCTTTCTAGGCTCTTTTGTTACCATTCGGATTATCCGTCTCTTAGATTTGTCATCAATTTTCCTCCTGCGGCCACATCCAGGGAGGTTGGCTACAGTCCCATGGATCTTAAACTTATGAATAATATGTGCAACTGTACTCACAGGAACATCTAGTTGCTTGGAGATGGTCTTATAGCCTTTACCTTTAACATGCTTGTCTATAATTTTCTTTCTGATCTCTTGAGACAGCTCTTTCCTTTGCTTCCTCTGGTCCATGTCGAGTGTGGTACACACCATATCACCAAACAACACAGTGATTACCTGGAGCCATATATATAGGCCCAATGGCTGATTACAAGGTTGTAGACACCTGTGATGCTAATTAGTGGACACACCTTGAATTAACATGTCCCTTTGGTCACATTATGTTCTGTGTTTTCTAGGGGTACCATCATTTTTGTCCATGCCTGTTTCATGAGTTTATTTTTTTACATAATTCTGTTGAAGCATGGTTGAAAAACAATGTCTGACTTTCATTGGTTAACATTTATAGAATTTTAATTTATTATTACTTTTGTCAGATTAAAGTTATTTCTGTGACCATTGTGACTTTTTCTTTCATTGACCAAAGGGTACCAACAATTTTGTCCACGTCTGTAAATACACAAGATGACATAATAGTAGCCCATTAAATACAGTAGCGGGGTGAAGAAGTCGGCAATGCCACTCTGGGGCGTTACACATGTACACACCTTATGGGCAAAGGAGGAGAGGAATTGCCAGAGAGACAGAGCAAGCCCGGTGGCATGGCATGGAGACAACGGGAAGCGGCTCCGTTCTGCCAGGAGAGTTGAACAGAGAAGCAGCAGCCACAGGCTGCCTCTGTAACAGGAGAAAACGTATCCATACTTAGGCTACTTTCACACTAGCGGCACGAACCTCCGGCAGGCTGTTCCGTCAGGTGAACAGCCTGTTAGATCCGTCCTGCTGCTAGTGAACGTGTGCCCCCGGACTGCCGCTCCGTCCCTATTGACTATAATGGGGCAGGGCGGAGTTCCGGCGGAGGCACGGCAGCGCACGTCAGACATGTAGTTTTATTCCGGCAGCCTCTCGACGTGCCTCCGCCGGAACTCGGCCCCCGCCACCATTATAGTCAATGGGGACGGAGCGGCAGTCCGGGGGCATACGTTGACTAGCGGCAGGACGGATCCGACAGGCTGTTCACCCGACGGAACAGCCTGCCGGAGGTCCGTGCCGCTAGTGTGAAAGTAGCCTTAGTATAAAAGGATCTGCTATAAATCTGCATGTACTCCACGTGTCCGTTTAGCCACAACGTCGTTTATCAGCACTCGTTTATACAAATTGATCTTTATGTGTAAATGTACCATAAGAATCCAGGCCAAAACAGACTTGACCTCTCTACAGTAAAAATGACAGCTACAGCTCCTGTCATCTGGGGAACCCTAACTAGGTTCTAGGTAAGACCAGGGTTCCACTGGGTAATTTTTGAAAATCATTGACCCATGACATGGACCAAACAATGGGCGTCAAAAAATTGATCAATCACCTTTTTAAGCCCCATGTTCCGGGTCCCTAACAGGTAATATATTTACCCTGCTCCCTGCTTTGCTCCTGGTCCCCGCACCGCCGCTGCTGCTTCTCCCTGTACACGAATGAAAACATCCGGTGTGGGGGTGAGAGCAACGAATGGCAGGCGGGGATGGACGCGAGCCTCCCTAGCATCATCCGCAACGCTAGGGAGGCTCGCCCCTGTTCCCGCCTGCCATTGGCTGTTCCCCCCCCGACACCAGATGTTTTCATCAGTGTACAGGGAGAAGCAGCAGCGGCGGTGCGGGGACCAGGAGCGGTGCCGGAAGCGGGGTAAGTATATTACCTGTGCGGGGCCCAGCACAGGGAGAAATTGGATAAACCCTTTTAAGAATGAAATACATGGGAATGAAGGAAGAAGGAAGGGTTACAGGGCGAGAGTTAATCACAAGGAAGTTTGTCATCCTCATTTTATGGGGGAGTTAAAGGACTGGCTTTGGGTTAGCCTGCAGGATTGAGTAGACTGAGGATTAACCCGCATGAAGTTAAGTGCATTTTCCTCATTTTCAAGGGAAAAAAAAGGTTGCAGGCAATTTGTGATCATCACAAGACTTTAATGGTACGACCACACGGTAAGGTTTTTTGATAGAGTGGATTATAAATGGAGAGAATGTATGGAGGAAAAATATGTTTTCTTCTATTTTTTTTTCAATTCCCTCCTGGTTTTGGTTTCTAAAACTGCATCAGGAGACCTAACTGCATGGCTGTATACCAGGGGCGTCGTTAGGTCAAAACATTCGGGGCTGGACCCCCGGATGTTTTGTCCAGTGCCCCGAATGCAGGGCCGCCGCCTCCTAGCTAATTTATTCACTTCACTTGCCTCCGTGTAATCTCGCACAGGCGCACTGGCAGAGGTATCGTCGAGCGAACTGCGCATGCGCCATCTTCCAGCGCACCTCGTTCAACGATGACTCTGCCAGTGCGCCTGTGCGAGATTACACAGAGGCAAGTGAAGTGAATAAATTAGCTAGGAGGCGGAGCTGGGTGGGGAGGGGATCTGTGGATGACATTTATGGGGATCTGTAGTGGATGACACTTAGGGGGATCTATGGATGACATTTATGGGGATCTGTGGTGGATGACACCTATGGGGGATCTGTGGATGACACTTATGGGGGATCTGTGGATGACACTTATGGGGGATCTGTGGTGGATGAAAGTTATGGGGATCTGTGGATGACACTTATGGGGGATCTGTGGATGACACTTATGGGGGATCTGTGGATGACACTTATGGGGGATCTGTGGATGACACTTATGGGGGATCTGTGGATGACACTTATGGGGGATCTGTGGATGACACTTATGGGGGATCTGTGGATGACACTTATGGGGGATCTGTGGATGACACTTATGGGGGATCTGTGGATGACACTTATGGGGGATCTGTGGATGACACTTATGGGGGATCTGTGGATGACACTTATGGGGGATCTGTAAATGACACTTATGGGGGATCTGTGGATGACATTTATGGGGATCTGTGGATGACATTTATGGGGATCTGTGGATGACACTTATGGAGATCTGTGGATGGCACTGTTATGGGGGATCTGTGGATGACACTTATGGGGATCTGTGGATGGCACTGTTATGGATGATCTGTGGGGTTGCCCAGACGGCTAGGCCCTTCACTGTAGTTATTAACCCCATTCAGCAGTCCCCCACTCACTTAAGGGGGGACTGCTGAAATGAGTTAATAACTACTGTGAAGGCCCCCATCCCCCGTGGTGATGAGGGCATAGCTTCACGTGGGCTTGTGCCCCGGATCTTTTCAGAATCTAGCAACGCCCCTGCTGTATACTAATGGTCAGAGTTTGTGTGTTGCTCCTTCTACAAAGAAGTGAATGTCGCACTTGTGTATAGGTCCTAAGAGTACCCTGAAAACTGAACCTGTTGTGGGGTGTACGTGGTGTTGAAGAACACATCACCATGGACATACTTTGCATGTTCTTCATTGCCAGGATGAGTTCATTTAAGAAATCCGAAGACGTGATCTCTAGTTGAGGGCCTATGGCGCTTAGGAGTCTATAGGTCAATGTATTTCCCACCAGGAATGAAATCTCTATTTGCACCCTATCTAATGAGGGTGTTGGAGTTACAATAAAGGGTTTTAGGATCTCCTACAGATTTGATTGCAACAATTACCCCTTCCTGATGTCAGATGACTTTTGTGCGTACTGGAGACCTGCTAGGTCAGCAGAGCGGTCAGCCATAATGAACGCTGGCCTCCGCTCTCCAGCTCGCGACACAGAAGCTGTATTTTAATAAAAAGCTGCAATTACTCACAGGAGAGATATAATATGTTTCTTTCATATCCCTATTAAATTTATGTATAGACTTACAAAATAGCAGAAAATAGCCTTCTAGCAGAATTCTAGTTTAGAAAAAATGGTCATGGCTTATATGGCTAGCCATTTATTCTGGACCTAAACCTGAGGTCCTGCTGTACCCAGAGACCCAAGTACAAAAGCTTAATATGTATCGTCTCTGCACATGTTATGTATGATTCAAAGGAGCAGGAAAATATCGAAGCAAGTTAATTGCAGACATTTAGCACCGGCTGACTAGGCAGTGATCAACTACTGTAGCCAAGGCATTCATCTCTGAAGGATCTCCAAAGGGAATTATTTATTGCATTGGACCGGTAACCTCTTCTGACATGTCTGGTTTAATAAATGATTGCATTTCCTGTGAGGCTTTTTTTTCTTGCAACTCTGCTTTGTGCCATTCCTCTGTTATTCCTACTAGAAATGCATGAATAAATGAGGAGACAGGGCACGTGCAGTGAGCCCCTGAGGAGTCACTGCAGAGGATGGGAGTGGGTGGCCCTGATGAGATGTTGTGATGGCCACAGGCCATGGCTTCTTGGTGCTCAGTGCAGTGAAAATGTGGATTGAAGGACTAAGGACATAAGAGAACAACAAACTTTTTTATTTACTGGATGTAAAGGATAATTTGTAGTACATCCAGCAATAATGAATACAAGCTGCAGTCCCTGTCACCAGATGATGAGGTAGTGATGGCTGGTTAGATGGCACTCAGAGGTAAACTAGCTAACAAATTCTCGCTCTTCTGATTCTTGATTACTATTAAGTTGGCACCTGGGACTGTAGGTATCCCTTATGTTATACAGGTTTGCCTATCCTGCCCTGGGGTGATGGGTGTCTTAAATAGTTATTCCCCACCTCGCAGAGACTTGGGTTATGGTGATGGGTGTTTTAACACGTTATCCCCCACTTTGAAGCAGTGTCTGTATAGCAGATTATAGCTGTCACTTTGCTGTTGGGAATGCTGTAGCTTGATGGGTTTCTGCAGCCCTTGGACCTTCCTGTTCCTCTGGAGCAGTGTTCCTCACAGTGGAGATGGATTTCTGGCCCTAAGGAGCAGGAGCTGATGGAACGTGCTCCCTGTCTCCTCACTAGCCTAGCTAGTTTTTCCCCCTGAAAGGAAATCGGACCAGCCCACTCTTATCAAGGTGTGGGGGGGGGAATGGAGTAGTATGCTCCATTCACAGTGCCACTCATACACCATCTGCTTGTGTAACAGTACATTACATTAGTAAAGCATTACCATAGCACTATAAACCAAACAATTTTCTAATATCCTGTCTGTGGTATTGCAAGCATGTTCATCAGCTCCCGCTCCATAGAGACTTAGGACCAGAAATAGTTCATCTGTGAAGAACTACAGCTTTACAGACACTGCTGCAAGGTGAGGGAGAACAAGTTAAGACACCCATCACCATAGCACACGTCAGGAAAACCATTACATAGTGGACACCTGCAGCCATAGGTGCCAACTTTATAGTTGTAGTGAAGGGGAATTAGGAGAGAGAGACTTTGCCAGCTAGCATACTTCTGAGTGCCATCAATTGCCAACAAACCAGCCACCATACCTTACCTGGTGACATAAACTGCACCTTGTACCCACTATTGCTAGATAACCCTCCTTTGCATTCAGGAGAGACATTTGATGTTCTTGTATGTCTTCTGATTCCTTCATATCACCTTTTCACTGCACCAAACCCTAGGGAGCGATGACCCGAGGGAGTACACCATGACACAACATCTCACCAAGGCCGGTACCACTCCCATTCTCTGTACCGGCTACTCAAGGGCTCGTGGCACTCAACGTCTCCGTAAACATAAAAAAACACACACACCTTTCAGCGGTCCCATTGCCAGTTTGATGTATGTACAGTACAGTAGCAGTGAACACTGAGACCTGTGAATAGCCACAACAGTGATGGAATCTGGTCCTGAGAGAACTGGAAGCAGGCAGGAAAAGAGCATTGGTGGGTGCACAGACAGGTGAGTATATGTTTTTTTGTTATGTTCAGGGGGACAGGGGTTGTCAGCTCCAAGGCTAGAATACCCCTTTAAGGTGTCTATATATACAGGTGAAACTCGAAATATTAGAATATCGTGCAAAAGTCTATTTATTTCAGTAATGCAAATTAAAAGGAATTGCATTAATGCAGCTTAAAATTATAATTTTGTGATAAGGTTCAATATTCTAGGCTCAAAGTGTCACACTCTGGTCAGCTAATTAATCCATACCCCCTGGGCAAAGGGTACATCAAAATTGTGACATTGGGGTTTCATAAGCTGTAAGTCATAATCATCCAAATTATAACAAATAAAGGCTTGAAATATCTCGCTTTGCATGTAATGAGTCTCTCTCATATACAGGTGAAACTCGAAAAATTAAAATATTGTGCAAAGTTCATTTATTTCAATAACGCAACTTAAAAGGTGAAACTAACATATGAGACTCATTACAGGCAGAGCGAGATATTTCAAGCCTTTATTTGTTATAATTTGGATGATTACGGCTTACAGCTTGGAAACCCCAAAGTCACAATTTTTAGGTACCCTTTGCTCAGGGGGTATGGATTAATTAGCTGACTAGAGTGTGACACTTTGAGCCTAGAATATTGAACCTTTTCACAAAATTCTAATTTTAAGCTGCAATAATGCAATTCCTTTTAATTTGCATTACTGAAATAAATGGACTTTTGCACGATATTCTAATTTTTGGAGTTTCACTTGTATATATTATAGAAATGACTATGAATGATAGCCAAAAGCAGACTTAAAATAGGTTTGTCAAAAGTGAGACCGGCCACATTGTAAAATTCAACCCATTGTCAGCCAAAACTACATGGGTACCGTATATCATAATTGGCTAAACTCAGCAGTTTACTTGCCATTTTGCACAAGCCCACAGAATGAGATTTTTAATTGTTTGGACAGTTTAGTCTGTAATGTTGCTGGTGGGAATGTTTATATGAACCGTCGCACCACAATGCTGTCGACCATTATCTCATGTCTATGGCCGACTTTAGAAGCTCAGGTGTACCTCCATATAAATGTCACCTCATAGAGTCAGTGCAGCAGTACACAAAGGCCATGTGGCTCCAGTACTCAAACTAACCATCACATCAAGTCAGTGCATCAGCTGAACCCACCAGTTGTGGCGGGACAAGCCGACCATCTAATGTGGCCTGCTGACTCTCCCCCAATGGCAGGTGTCAGGGGAGAGAAGGATCGGGTATTTGGAAATGCTAGGTTCTTTTGTTCTCAAAGAGATTAGCCTCTGGGAAAAGAGTCCAGAGAGTCAAGGTCTGCAGTAACAGTGTGCTTCTTTACTGGAGGAAATTTATATGCAAAACAACACAGGCAAGGCATAGGGCTGGCTTCTCCAGTCTCCTCCCTGGCAGAAGAGGGGTTTGATGCTGAGGAAATGCCTTAGCTAGCTGTCCCTCTCTTTCTCAGAAGGCTGGTAGCCTGGCCAAAGGATGGTATCCAGGGTCTAAGGCAGAGTATCCCCATCGCAGAGTCTCCTTCTGGTCACTCAATGGTCTGGCAGAGTCCCCTCTTCTAAGCACTGTTCCTTAACTGCAGAACACTAGGGGCTCTGACTGCTAAACTTCTAGTGGGAGAGGTGGAGTGGAGAAACTCAGCATAAACAAATACAATGTTACAACTCCCGTCTCCCATAGACTTGCATTAGAGCTTCAGTAATACTCAATGGCAATGACACAAAAGTGTTTCCAGACAAAAAAAGGTTTTCAGGCATAATAACATAGCTAAACCAGACATTTAAAAGGTCAGTCTGTCTGAGTTTGGTGGTAAACAAGTCTGTTTTTTTCCCTCCAAAACATGCTATTCTTTAAACATTACGATAGCTGTGGAAAATTACCAGCTTCTTATAATGAGCTAGAAAATTGCCAAAAGTCTCTCATTGCTCATTAACCTTTTCCACAGTGGTGTGCAAACACAATGCAAATGAACAAGATATATATCACAACACACATATAAAATGCAGTTCCGCAAAATAAACAGAATAAGTCAATGCAAGTTAACCCTATAAAGTAAATTCAAGTAAGGAGTTGATGACTTTGCATAGGGGTAACAGGGGCAAATGTCCACAAATGTCCAGACTTCAAAGTACCTCTGTTCCAGGGCATTACAACTCCTCTATAAATGTGACTTTGAAACAAAAGAAGCATCCACTGGTAAAAACAGGGCAATAAATACAAAAATATAGATATATTTTCATATAATTGTAATATAGGGTGATGGCCGAATACAAAGATTGTAATGCTGTCTTTGTAACAAAGCTCCACATTGTATTTTTAATAAAAAACAAAAGGATTGTGGCGGATACAAAGCACATACATTAGTGTGATCTCACTGAGTGCACAGATTTCATTGGCAGGCGGTAAATGAATAACATAATATATCACTGATTATTTATTAATATCTCTGGAAAGAGTTTCACGCTGAAGCTCAGCACATGCAAAATTCATAGAACATCAATATGGATTGCTACAATATCACATAACCCTGATTCTTATTGGGCTCTGAATATAAATTGTGCTTTGTGAGAACATGATCCTCCACTCCATTCCAAATGTACCACTCATATCTCCAGAATCGGGCCTCAAATCTTGCCAAAAGATATGGATTTGCAGGCAAAGTGGCTGCATTAGGACCTTCAGTGGACAATGAGATGAAAACTGGGGTCGACTTTTCTTAATTTCTTGTAAAATGATGGACTATGGACCAATAAAGATTTTCCCATCATTGAAGGATATGGCATATTGGTGATCGGTGGCAGTCTGTTGGAACCCCCACTGATTTAGAGAATGAGGGGGCTGCAGTGCTGTTTATCACTATGGCACCTTTGTAGTTTTTCTCTGTAATGCAGCTCCATTCAAGTGAAGGGGTATATGCTGCAGTTCTCTGCACAGTGGGTGCTGGGACTGCAGCTGTGCAGGGGGAACGGGCTGCAGTCACTTCATTCTAAGGACTGGTGGGAATCCAGGCAGTCGGGACGATCTTCAAATCTAATTTTACTAGGGCTGGGAAAATGTTTAACGGCCACTCACCTATTCAGTTCCAGCACTAAGGCTCCCGTCCTAGCTTTTCTCCTATAGCCTGCTATAATCATGAGGGAATCCACCAGGAGAGATGATGTCATCAAAATATCTCAGTAGTGCAGCCTATCTGAGCTTCAAGAGTCCCTGTACTTTCACACAATTTAATTTCATTTAATAGAGAATCGTGTAACTAGCAACTTTCTAAATCACTTAATTAAAAAAAAAAAAGCCGGAAAAAAAAAAGTAAAGTCATGGCCACAAGGAGTCTAACTTCTACCTCATTTGCAGTCCAATGCCTTTTGTCAGGCAAGATCCATCCCAGCGACACAGGAGACAGGCAAAATGAAATATGGACATGTCAGAGCTAGCTGGTGACCCTGATAAGAGAACTGCTTCTACACTGCTTCTGCACATCACAGGAGCCTCCTTCCTTTCTGTAAGTGTGATTTATCCCTCCTTATCTGTTCTGTGAGCTCTGAAGATGGACACATAGTGGGAAGCAAGGGAAATAATGTCACAGTAGTACAGTGCTGATAGAAGGGAGACATCCCCTACTTCTAAATGAAATGCATCTAGCTGTGCAGCTTATATGTAGAATTTTTTGGAAAACTCAAGTACGCTTTCAGTTTTATCTGCTTCTGTTCTTTTCCATATGAACACCATCGCTCGTATCATCTGATTATGCCACAACTTTTGGAAAAAAATGACTCATCGGAGATGTAGGTAAGCTGTAAACCCCAGCAACCACTGAACTGTGGCTGCTCGTGTTAGAATCAGTGCCATGAAAATGTTCGGAGATGTCAGGGCTCAATAGAGTTTGGGAGGTTTCCGGCAATCAGGGAAAATATGATCTATGCTTGTGAAACCAAGTGTGGCGAATGGCCAGGATCCATATTGACTAACAACTAGCCCAAGCATCCTAATAAACATGGAGTCAGTCCTGTTGGTTGTCAGTTCATTAGGTAACAAACAGATTGTGTTGCAGTCAGTGGTGGATGGTCTCTAACACTCAATGTCAGTGGCTGAGGTGATGTTCCATTGACTTTGAGTAGTAAAGACCACCTACCTGACTTTTACTAACATCAGAGACTGAACAGAAGGCACCAACTGCAAGGGAATGGGAGGCACTAGAGGTAAATAAAAAAGTGCCAGAACCTGTGAAGAGCCAGCTGTAAAAGTATGCAGACGTTTTCAGTTCAGTAAGGACATAGTAAGTCATCTTCAGGGGATTGTCTGGTTTAGAAAACCCTTGTAAAATATACTGTTAGTAAATGAATAAAGGGGGTCTCCAGTTCAGAATAGAGATATCGCGAACATAAAATGTTCCGCGAATTTTCGCAAATGTTCGCGAACGGGCGAACCGCCATTGACTTCAATAGGCAGGCGAATTTTAAAACCCACAGGGACTCTTTCTGGCCACAATAGTGATGGAAAAGTTGTTTCAAGGGGACTAACACCTGGACTGTGGCATGCCGGAGGGGGATCCATGGCAAAATTCCCATGGAAAATTACACAGTTGACGCAGAGTTGGATTTTAATCCATAAAGGGCATAAATCACCTAACAATCCATTTTTTTTTTTAACAACGTGGTTTAAAACATCCAGTGTGTGTATACGATCAGGTATGATGTTGTATCGATCAGGTAGTGTAAGGGTTACGCCCGCTTCACAGACATTGACAGACCAAACTCCCCTTTTAATGCACCGCAAACAGTCCATTTGCCCAACCGCAAACTTCCCATTTGCACAAGGTTGGATACCAAGCTAGCCATGTCCCGTTAATGTCATTGAAGGTTTCTTCCTCCACCCAGCCACGTACAACACCAAGGGTCCCCGAAAGGTGAATTGAATAGATTTTTCTAACGGGGAGATGGTTAAAAAAACGCTGGCTCCCTCCCCTTTGTTTGAATCCACGGTCACTGCGTCTGCGCTGTGCAATTTACTGTCCCACCCGATATGAGTGCTATTTTCTATAGTTCTCTCTTCTCATCAGTTTAATCCCTGTTACGTCCCCAATCTGGGGTCCATTTATTAAATAGATTTTTCGAACGGGGAGATGGTTAAAAAATTGCTGGCTCCCTCCCCTTTGTTTGAATCCACGCCACGGTCACTGCGTCTGCGCCGTGCAATTTACTGTCCCACCCGATATGAGTATTATTTCCTGTAGTTCTCTCTTCTCATCAGTTTAATCCCTGTTACGTCCCCAATCTGGGGTCCATTTATTAAATAGATTTTTCGAACGGGGAGATGGTTAAAAAATTGCTGGCTCCCTCCCCTTTGTTTCAATCCACGCCACGGTCACTGCGACTGACGGGTACCTTCGACTGCCTTCACAGTGACAGACCAAACTCTGATACACCAAACTGAATTGATTTTAGGAACCGGGAGATGGAAAAAGCAGCTTGGTCGGTCCTCTTACTCCCAAGTTGGGGCACTGCGTGTGCACGGAGCAATGTGCTGTGACACCCTATATGAGTGGTGTCTTAACTAGTCCTATTCCTATCAGTTTAATCCCTGTTACGTCCCCTATCCGGGGACGTGTGTTGAATTGATTAACCATTGTCGAATTAACAAACCATTACGACATCCTGGAATAATTTTGTTCTGAGCTTTGTACTTGATTTGTATTGGAATTGTTGCGGACTTTTTACATTGTCTGCATTATTTCTAATAAACTATTAAGAGACTTTATTATGATTTTTTTATTTTATGTATTAAAAACCCACCCATACAACTTAAAAAAAAGATAAATACATTTTTTTTAGTTTTTTCTATGAAAAAACATCCAGCCGTCCCGATCGCTTTTGGTCTGATCATAATGAAGCAACGGCCTTATCATCTGGGGTGTGGCAACATTGCCAACACACTCATAGAGGTGATGATCGCTTCATTGTGATACGCAAGCCCCTTCACCACAACAAGGTAACGATCACGAAAGGGGAATTGACACTTGTATGTGCCTTTTTTTTGTTTTGTTTTTGCAGCCACAGTGCAGCACCAGAGGCCAGAAAAATTAGGCATGTACACATGCCTGAAAAATAGTGTTATTGTTGCAGCCGCTGTTGTAGCAGCGGCCAGAAAAATTGATGTTTTCAAGGCAGAAAGGTGACTAAAACATTGCAGCTTGAACCCTAGTTGGTGGCGGAGAATTCACGAAAGTCATCCGGTAGGCAGACATTAAATACAGCAGCGTGGGGACCATTTTGAGGCCAAGGCATGTCATCAGGCATTTTGTTAAACTTATCCCCTACTGTCAGTCCCTTCGGGATCCATGCCTCATTCATCTTAATGAAGGTGAGGTAATCCACACTTTTTTGACCGAGGCGACTTCTTTTGTCAGTGACAATGCCTCCTGCTGCACTGAAGGTCCTTTCTGACAGGACACTTGAAGAAGGGCAGGCCAGAAGTTCTATCGCAAACTGGGATAGCTCAGGCCACAGGTCAAGCCTGCACACCCAGTAGTCAAGGGGTTCATCGCTCCTCGGTGTTGATATCTGCAGTTAAGGCGAGTCGTTCTCTAAGGCTGGATCCCAAAGGGCTGTGGCGATGTGTAGGACTGAAAAAGCTCCGCATGTCCATCAACAACACATCTGTAAAGCGTCCTAAACTTGCCGCCGTGGTCGTGGTAGGAAGAGGATTACTTTGACCTCTTCCCCAGTTAGATTCCCGTTGTGCTGTGACATCCCCCTTATAAGCTGTGTAAAGCATATTTTTTAGTTTGGTTTTGAACTGCTGCATCCTTTCTGACTTCCGGTAATTTGGTAACATTTCCGCAACTTTCGGCTTATACCGGGGGTCTAGTAGCGTGGTCACCCAGTACAGGTAGTTCTCCTTCATCCTTTTTATACGAGGGTCCCTCAACAGACATGACAGCATGAAAGACCCTATTTGCACAAGGTTGGATGCCGAGCTACTCATTTCCCGTTCCTACTCATGACCTCACTGATGTCATTGACGTTCTGTTCTTCCCCCCAGCCACGTACAACACCACGTGTCCCATATAGGTGACAACAACGAGCACCCTGGGATGCCTGCTGTGGTTGGTCTTCCTCCTCCTCAAAGCCACATTCCTCCTCTGACTCCTCTTCCTCATACTCCTCTTGCAGCGTTGCCGCAGGTCCGGCAAGCGATGATGACAAGGCTGTTTCTGGTGGTGATGGTGACCACAACTCTTCCTCTTCCTCTTCCCGCTCATCTACAGCCTGATACAGCACTCTTCGCAGGGCACGCTCCAGGAAGAAAGCAAATGGGATGAGGTCGCTGATGGTGCCTTCGGTGCGACTGACTAGGTTTGTCCTCAAAAGGACGCATGAGCCTACAGGCATTGCGCATGAGCGTCCAGTAATGTAAAAAAAAATATCCCAGCTCCGCAGAGGCTGTCCTAGCACCCCGGTCATACAAATACTCGTTGACGGCTTTTTCTTGTTGGAGCAGGCGGTCGAACATTAGGAGTGTTGAATTCCAACGTGTCGGGCTGTCGCAAATCAAGCGCCTCACTGGCATGTTGTTTCAGCGCTGAATGTCTGCAAAGTGCGCCATGGCCGTGTAGGAACGCCTGAAATGGCCACACACCTTCCTGGCCTGCTTGAGGACGTCCTGTAAGCCTGGGTACTTAGACACAAAGCGTTGTACGATGAGATTCAACACATGTGCCATGCACGGCACATGTGACAACTTGCCCAAATTCAATGCCGCCAACAAATTGCTTCCATTGTCACACACCACTTTGCCGATCTCCAGTTGGTGCGGGGTCAGCCACTGATCCACCTGTGCGTTCAGGGCGGACAGGAGTGCTGGTCCGGTGTGGCTCTCTGCTTTCAGGCAAGTCAACCCCAAGACAGCGTGACATTGTCGTATCCGGGATGTGGAATAGCCCCTGGGGGGGTTCAGTTGATGTGCAGCCAGACGCCGCAGCAGAAGAGGACTCAGCCGAGGAGGTTATGGAAGAGGATGGAGTAGGAGGAGTAGAGGAGGTGGCAGTAGGCCTGCCTGCAAGTCGTGGCGGTGTCACCAACTCTGCTGCAGAGCCACGCATTCCATGCTTGGCAGCCGTCAGCAGGTTGACCCAATGCGCAGTGTAGGTGATGTATCTGCCCTGACCGTGCTTTACAGACCAGGTATCAGTGGTCAGATGGACCATTGCCCCAACACTGTATGCCAGAGATGATATGACTTCCTTTTCAATCACCGAGTAGAGGTTTGGGATTGCCTTATTAGAAAAAAAATTTAGTCCGGGTACCTTCCACTGTGGTGTTCCAATAGCGACAAATTTTTGAAGGCCTCAGACTCCACCAGCTGGTATGGTAAAAGCTGGCGGGCTAAGAGTTCCTTCAAGCCAGCTGTCAGACGCCGGGCAAGGGGGTGACTCTGTGACATTGGCTTCTTACGCTCAAACTTTTCCTTAACAGACACCTGACTGTGGGCAGATGAGATGGAACTGCTCAAGGTGAGAGGCGGAGTGGCGGGTGGTTGAGAGGGGGCAAGGAGCACAGCAGTGGTTGACGTGGCTGAAGATGCTGGACCAGGAGGAGGATGGTGGCTTTGAGCTTGTGTGCTGCTTCTACTCGTCATCATGTGTTGATCCCATAGGCGTTTGTGATGTGCAATCATGTGCCTTCTCAAAGCAGTTGTACCTAGGTGGGTGTTGGATTTCCCACGACTCAGTTTCTTTTGGCACAGGTTGCAAATGGCATCGCTGTTGTCAGAGGCAGACACACAAAAAAAATGCCACACTGCTGAGCTTTGCAATGACGGCATTCTGGTGCTGGCAACAGCATGCGTTGATTGGCGTGCTGTCTGGCTGACCCCGGGTGCCGATACATGCTGTCTGACTGTGCCACTAGCTCCTTGCGACGACCTCCCCCTGCTTCCAACTCGTCTCCTCCTTCTCTCTGTCTCCCCATGTGAACTTTCCCCCTCTTCTTCTTCTCTTCGAGAAGGCACCCACGTGGCATCCACGTACACATCGTCATCATCAACCGCTTCACTTGTATCTGACACCTCAGCAAAGGAAGCAGCAGCGGGTACAACATCATCATCACACTGTACGTCCATGTGTGTAATGCTGCCTGACTGAGACATATCCCTGTTATCTACATCCCCTGGCAATAATGGTTGCCCATCACTAATTTCATCCAACTGATGTGTAAATAACTCCTCTGAGGGATCAAGTGAAGCGGCTGTGGTGGCTGTGGTGGTAGTGGTGGTAGTGGTGGTAGTGGTGGCGGCGGGCGGGAGAGTGGTGACCAAAGCTGAGCTGGAGGAGGATGGTGCGTCAAGGTTCTTAGCGGAAGCTGTTGAAGATTGGGTGTCCTGTGTAAGCTAGTCAACTATTTTCTCAGAATTTTTTGGGTTCAGGGTACATGGCCTCTGAACACTGGGCATTATTCCAGGGCCAGTGGAAATCACAGCACCACGAACACGACAGCCCCTGCGGCGTGGCCTGCCTCTGCTTGTCATTTTTTATTAGATAAGTGTTACTATGCGTGCAAGGTACTGTGCCACTTTATATAAGTGGTGGGCAGTGGGCACAGTACAGTCTGTGTGGGCCTGACTGACACACACAGGCTTGCAAATGTGATTAGATCACAGTTCAATTTTAAATATAATTTTTTTTTCTGAAAGGTATTTGGGCGAATGACACCCTGTAATGGTATGAGTGCAGGCCGAACCAGCCACTAGCCAGTGGACACAATAGAATATGTGTGGGGGCCGGACACACACGGGCTTGCTAATGTGATTAGATCACAGTTAAATTTTAAATATAATTTTTTTTTCTGAAAGGTATTTGGCGAATGACACCCTGTAATGGTATGAGTGCAGGCCGAACCAGCCACTAGCCAGTGGACACAATACAGTATGTGTGGGGGCCTGACACACACGGGCTTGCTAATGTGATTAGATCACAGTTAAATTTTAAATAGAATTTTTTTTTCTGCAAGGTATTTGACTGAATGACACCCTGTAACGGTATGAGTGCAGGCCGAGCCAGCCACTAGCCAGTGGACACAATACAGTATGTGTGGGCGCCTGACACACACGGGCTTGCAAATGTGATTAGATCACAGAAAAATATTAAATAGAATTTTTTTTAATCTGCAAGGTATCTTCTGTCACACCCTGTATGAATGGTGTGCACTGTGCACACAGTGCTGTCTATGACTGAGCCTGCAGCCTCTCACACACGGGCAGCCAGGCAACTGCAATATACATATATATATATATGAAGAAAAAAAAAGCAGACTGATGTACCAGTCCTGAAAAGGGCTTTTTGGGGTGCTGTCTGGATGCTGTCCTTACAGCAGATGAGTCTGTGGACACAGAACAATGCCCTAGCTAACGCTTTCCCTATTGAATCAGCAGCAGCAGCAGCAGCAGCAGCAGTACTCTCCCTCCTCTCTCTGTGAATGCAGATTCCGAATGAATCTAAAATGGATGCTGTCCTGGAGGTGGGAGGGTCTGGGAGGAAGGGTCTGCTGCTGATTGGCTGAAATGTGTCTGCTGACTGTGAGGTACAGGGTCAAAGTTTACTCAATGATGATGTATAGGGGGCGCACCGAACATCGCATATGTTCGCCCGCAGCGGCGAACGCGAACAAGCTATGTTCGCCGGGAACTATTCGCCGGCGAATAGTTCGGGACATCACTAGTTCAGAACTCAGCTTTATAAGCCAGAGTGGTAGAGGACAAGCAGGGGTGGACTGGCCATAGACCCTACAGATAAATTTCCCAGTGGGTTGATGCCCAGGGGGCCACCCAAGCCAGTTATGCAAAGATCTGATGTTCTCAGCATTAATTAATGTAGGAGCATCGGGCACTTAGGCACCTGGCCAGCAGAGAGTCCCCATGAATTCCACTGTGTTGCCATCCTCAGGACGATGATACAGTTTCATACTGTGCAGAAGTGGCAGTATTTTGTGCTGCACTGTGGTATTATGGCAGTATTATGTGTTGTATTGTGGTATTTGGTTCTGCTGGGGCAGTATGTTGTGCTGCACTACTGTATTGCAGGCCCTGTCTATTTCTGTTGTCCTTGCCTACTTGTGTTGCCCTGCCTTCTCTAAGTTTTTGACCCATATACAACATGGGCTACTTTTTTCCAAGTTCCCAGTTTGCCCAATGACCTATGCATTTCATGGACTGTCTGTTGATTTAAATAAGAACTGTGTAATGCTTCATTTCCCCTGTGGAGGAGCTGCAGGCAAATTGAACATTTACTTCATCAATACTGGAGGTCCCAGCAAAATGGACAACCCTTTTAACTTAGATTATCAGTGAATTGTAGGACATTGTATTCACATATAAATGGAGATTTTACCTTGTGATGTTTAAAGAAAATGTCCTCCTTTTAATGGGAATACAATAAAGAAGGGTCATACAAGGAGACAAACAAAAATGCTTGTAATTAGATGTCTGTTTTTAACCTGATGGGACGCGATAACAGGATGTACTTTTGAGGAGGCTTTTCGCTTTTGGAAACATACACATGCTGCTCAAAGTGTCATCTCAAATGGACCATGAAAAAATATAATAGAGTGTGCCGCCGCATATACACTTAAAAAAACACATACAAAGCATCAAAACTATGGAAAATTACCCAGTGTAAATGAAATATTTACTTCCAAGTAGTAATAGCTGCAGGAAATAATATCACTAAAACCCATTTGGCCATAGGTACAACAGTAATTATTGTGACAGAGAATACGACATGTCCAACTGCCGTCATAATAGATGGTTAAGAGCGTCTGGCTAAATAAAATCCAATGTGGCCTCCAAATAACCGGTTATCCATCTAGTATCATCCATTATATGAAAGCAGGTAGAAACCAAAGTGTCTTCATGTCTATGATGACCTAGCCATATGTAGTAGAAGTCTACTAAAACAGAGGTTCTTTCATAGCCCTAGATCACACCATGGATTCCAAATGGTCCTAAAGGGTCCTCCAAGCACCTCGAGTTATAAAACCTTGACCAGTCATAATTCCTCTATCAGTTGCTAGGACTTGCTATATCTAGTCAAGCTGTCTGTAGATAGGACCAGCAATGCAGAGAACTGATAAGGGAGCCGATAAGGCTACTTTCACACTAGCGTTCGGGTTTCCGTTCGTGAGCTCCGTTTGAAGGAGCTCACGAGCGGACCCAAACGCCTCCGTCCAGCCCTGATGCAGTCTGAATGGAGCGGATCCGCTCAGACTGCATCAGTCTGGCGGCGTTCAGCCTCCGCTCCGCTCGCCTCCGCACGGACAGGCGGACAGCTGAACGCTGCTTGCAGCGTTCAGCTGTCCGCCTGGCCGTGCGGAGGCGAGCGGATCCGTTCAGACTTACAATGTAAGTCAATGGGAACGGATCCGCTTGAAGATGTCACCCTATGGCTCAATCTTCAAGCGGATCCGTCCCCCATTGACTTTACATTGAAAGTCTGAACGGATCCGCTCAGGCTGCTTTCACACTTAGAATTTTTTCTAAGTTATTAATGCAGACGGATCCGTACTGAACGGAGCCTCCGTCTGCATTAATATGATCGGATCCGTTCAGAACGGATCCGATCAAGCGCAAGTGTGAAAGTAGCCTAACTAATCGGGAACAAGGATCGCGCTGCTGAAAGTGCTCTCCGTGTTCCCTCAGCAGCACAGGGGAGAAGGAAGCAGTGTCTAATATAAAGGAACTCAAAACCCGTTGCAGGCATCTGTCCTAGATATATCCAGTCTTCTAATGTATGTGAGTATACAATTCTGTTCACATACCTCTCTTATACTAGTACATTAAAGCCCTCTCTTTGCACAGTTGAATGGTACAGTCCATAATTCGGTCATGTATCATGTGTTTATGGACTACACATGATGGTGGTCAAATGACCTGTACATAGCGTATGATCAGGCACATGTACCCGATATTAAAAAAGTTGTCCTCTCTGAACAGATCCCACTCTAAATGAGGACCCACTGTTGACTACAGATCCAGCAGATAAAGCTGGTGGCCTATACAAATAAAATAAACTCATAACACAGGTTTGGGCCAAATCTTCAAAAGCAGGAGCCACTCTTTCCAGTGAACAGGGGCCCCTTCTGGATGAGGCCATATTTCCAAACTGGACAACCCCTATTATTCTGTTCGGGGTGGTTCCCCTGTGCATGTAAAATTTGCCACCAGCTGTAAAGGCAAATGTCCATGATCAACCGATTATTTTAATTATTAGTAGTATTATTTCACTTAGCCATCTGCTATACACAGCTTTAGTCTTCAAGCATCTCTCGAAGCATCTCGAAAGTTATCATGAATACCCAATCTAAACATGTCATACAAATCAAATGAGATGGACCTGGAATTGGATAAACCTTGAGGAGCGATGAAGCAATGGATCTCCTACATTTAAAGAACATCCATCAACTCAGATAATACTAGAACGTTATTAATCACGTCTCTCTATGTCAGTACTCAGCACGTCTACAGCTCATACACCAAATGTTCAATATGAACACAACCATGGCCGAACGCTATCAACTGGTTTGAGGACATTTCTTTGTGTATTGATTTTTTGGGCGCTTTATCTTGATGCAGTTCATTATGTATAATATAATTGTAAATTCGTCTGTACAAGGATTCTAGATAGATAGATATTAGATGGATGGTTGGATGGATAGATAGATAGTTCAGTTTACCGATGTAGATAGATAGATTTATTTTAGGAAGACAGATAGGTATGAGATGTAGGACACTGTGGAGCACAGATAGATAGATAGATAGATAGATAGATAGATAGATATGAGATAGATAGATAGATAGATAGATAGATAGATAGATAGATAGATAGATATGAGATGTAGGACACTATGTACTTGTGTATATTGACTTAAGACTTGATAAGATTACATTCGTACCCGTAGTGTTCCCACTTGTGACATGAGTGAGTCGCTGGTGTCTTGACATGGGGCCATCTATAGAGGGTACAGTACTGACTTATGTCAGTGGAGGGTGGAGATGATGAGCAGATGTTGAGATCTCTGCACTCTGTCTAAGACATTCTGTTTTGTGCCACAAGCAGCATATCGGACCTAAATGCTAATAACCAGCCTCGTCTACTGAGCAATAAGATGTAAACACTCTTCATGTCATGCTGACTGGATACTACCTGAGGCACTGGGAATGATTATTCCCTGCATTATTAATGACCCCACTTACTAATATCTCTATCCTACTGCAGGATACAATAGCAATAATACACCAAAATGAGTATAAAAATTCCACCCAGTAGTCCACAACTGTACCGCCATGTGCTGAGTAACCAGAATCTAGGATTCTGACCTATCAGAATGTCTTTCAGAAAACCCAGTGGTCCAGCTCTACATTTTTCTATAGCTGCCTGGTGCTTCCTTGGTTTCTGGCCTTTGCATTAGAGGACTTTCTGACGTTACATTTGATCTTTAGTGTTAGGTAAAAACATTATATTACTTTTTAATCCTAAATTACAGTTTGTATTTAGTCCAGAGCTGCATTTACAATTCTGCAAGCTTCACAGCTGAAATCTTTAAGCATTCCTTGCTGACTTGTTTGATGACTCACATTTTAAGTATTATCTCTACACCAAGTAATGTACAGTAGCCTTAAGAAAAACTTTTTCCAGTAACCAGCAGAACTTTGAATAAGATTTTGGACTACAATATAAGCTGCGATCCAGGATTAGTACAAGATCACTGCATGTAAAGCATGCCTCCAGTGTTTTACTTAATATACACCAAGATTTCGAACTACAATAAAAAAAAATAAACATATGCTGTATGCTATTTTACACTACATGCCCATGCAGTCTGCACATTCTTTTTATTTCAATATAGGGAAAAGTAGAAGGAAACAAATTAATGAAGATCTTTGCTGTCTCCTTGCTGTGCGAAAGTGTATTAACCAATATAACTGTATTAAACAATATAAGCTGTCTGTGTCTGTAGATGTAACTTGATGGTTAATGAAGTTCTGTGATTACAGCAGCCTCTGCACTGATTCAATTAGTATGAAGGAATGAACTGAGAGAGGGTAAAGTTCAATGTGAGCTAGTAGCATTTTAGAAGCAAAGGTCAGTGATTGGGCTGCAGCTCCTCTGTACCTGTAACATAGCAGATAAGGACAACAACTTTATGTTCATGTGTCAGGAAGAAGGAAAGGTCTGAAGCAGACATGGCTGAACTTTGAAGGGAAAGGCTGCAGAAAGATTCTGTATATAGGAATCTAATAGCACCATGAAGTTTAGATTTTTTTTACTGGAAGTACACTATAAGGTTGCTTACCTAGGCAGAAAAAAAATATATTGAAAGGTAAAACTAAATTTTTAGGGCTATTGCTTAGCAAATATACCCCTACACACCTGTAATACCTGCTCCAAATGTAATATGTTATATTATTAGGTGCTCTAATAACCCAGTACAGCATTACTATCACTATCACTAACTTGCTTTAATTTCTCTGCCAGGCTTGAGTCGAGCAGCTCTTCCATTTGGACTGATGCGTCGAGAGCTGGCATGCGAAGGATACCCCATTGAGCTACGGTGCCCAGGAAGTGATGTCATCATGGTGGAAAATGCAAACTATGGACGGACAGACGACAAGATCTGCGACGCTGACCCCTTCCAGATGGAGAATGTGCAGTGTTACCTGCCAGACGCGTTCAAGATCATGTCGCAGAGGTCGGTGTTGTAACAACGCCTCCAATATGTCTGGACATAGAGAGAACTACAGTAGATGGCTACTCTATATGAGTGGCATGATGCAGATTCCATTCAGTCTACTCTACACATATACACTGTGTCCCTATGTCACCTGCTTTAATAGTACAGTAGCTTTCCCTGGTTATTAGATATATTGTCTATTTGCCTTTGCCTATTATCTTACAGGGTATATTGTGTTTTCTACATAAATTGCCTTGATAACAAGCGTGCCTCCATGTTATAATAGCAGTCTGCCATGTGTCACCTTGAAGGGCACTGTTCCATGTGAACAATACAATTGCTGATGTATAATTTACATAGGTGGATAATTCCATGCAAAAGGCTTGTGTGTGCAGTTACTTGAAAATTGCTTGAAATCCCTACAATAAGCATGTAACTTGATGCAATCTGCAGCCCCGTATCATTGTCTCGCTGCTGACTGTTGCTCCTTTATGGTAAGTCTAGAGTCCTACTCAGCGCTGGGGGGTGTAGTCATGAGCATTTTTCTCTACAATATAAAATCAGCAGTAAATAACGGATCAGGAGTCTTCATCTGCTGTCAAATAAATTATATGGTTCCGAGAAAGATGGGTGACAACAACCATTGTGGGCGACATAACGGCTCCCAGAGAAGTTGTCAGTCAGTATTCTATAGGCATTATTGAGAAATCTGCCTAGCAATGCCCCAATCTGGAAAAAAATGAAATGTACTGTATCACAGCGTTTGTTGTGCAGGAATCTAGGAGAGCAATGGTTCTCCCTCAGCTTACAAAGTTTCAAAGTAGCACTCAGAGATCCAACAGGGAGCAGTCTGCTGGAGGTCTCTGGATCTGGCATTGCCAGACGCTGCTTGAATGGCCTCCGGCCCCATTAACTTTAATCCACCAGGCAAATACCACTGCGCACAACTTGACAAAACAAGGTGATTCAATGACGCATAATTAAAGTGGATATGCTCCTTCAGCTTAACCATGCTTGCCTAGTCTCCTGGAACATCAAAAAGAGTCAGGGAAAATGGAGAGTCCTCCCAGACACGGAAAAAGCAGGCATATGTCTTCTCCTATAGACTTCTGTAGGCTAAGTGTCTTATGTAGACTCATCGGGTGGAGGCTAAAAGCATAAGGTGGTGGCTGTAAACATAGAGAGGGGTCTGTACACACAGGGAGGGGTCTGTAAGCACAGGGAGGGGTCTGTAAGCATAGGGAGGGGTCTGTAAGCACAGGGAGGACTCTGTATGCACAGGGAGGGGTCTGTACACACAGGGAAGGGTCTGTAAGCACAGGGAGGGGTCTGTACGCACAGGGAGGGGTCTGTACGCACAGGGAGGGGTCTGTACGCACAGGGAGGGGTCTGTACGCACAGGGAAGGGTCTGTACGCACAGGGAGGGGTCTGTAAGCACAGGGAGGGGTCTGTAAGCACAGGGAGGACTCTGTATGCACAGGGAGGGGTCTGTACACACAGGGAGGGGTCTGTACACACAGGGAAGGGTCTGTACACACAGGGAGGGGTCTGTACACACAGGGAAGGGTCTGTACACACAGGGAAGGGTCTGTACACACAGGGAAGGGTCTGTACACACAGGGAGGGGTCTGTACACACAGGGAGGGGTCTGTACACACAGGGAAGGGTCTGTACACACAGGGAAGGGTCTGTACACACAGGGAGGGGTCTGTACACACAGGGAGGGGTCTGTACGCACAGGGAAGGGTCTGTACGCACAGGGAAGGGTCTGTACGCACAGGGAGGGGTCTGTACGCACAGGGAGGGGTCTGTACGCACAGGGAAGGGTCTGTACGCACAGGGAGGGGTCTGTACGCACAGGGAGGGGTCTGTAAGCACAGGGAGGGGTCTGTACGCACAGGGAGGGGTCTGTAAGCACAGGGAGGGGTCTGTAAGCACAGGGAGGGGTCTGTAAGCACAGGGAGGGGTCTGTAAGCACAGGGAGGACTCTGTAAGCATAGGGAGGGGTCTGTAAGCACAGGGAGGACTCTGTAAGCACAGAGAGGGGTCTCTAAGCACAGGGAAGACTCTGTAAGCACAGGGAGGGGTCTGTAAGCACAGGGAGGACTCTGTAAGCACACGGAGGACTATGTAAGCACAGGGAGGACTATGTAAGCACAGGGAGGACTCTGTAAGCATAGGGAGGGGTCTGTACACACAGGGAAGGGTCTGTAAGCACAGGGAGTAGTCTGTAAACATAAGGAGTAGTCTGCAACCATAGGGAGGACTGTAAGCAAAGGGAGGACTCTGTAAGCACAGAGAGGGGTCTCTAAGCACAGGGAAGACTCTGTAAGCACAGGGAGGGGTCTGTAAGCTCAGGGAGGACTCTGTAAGTACAGGGAGGACTATGTAAGCACAGGGAGGACTCTGTAAGCATAGGGAGGGGTCTGTACTCACAGGGAAGGGTCTGTAAGCACAGGGAGTAGTCTGTAAGCACAGGGAATAGTCTGTAAACATAAGGAGTAGTCTGTAACCATAGGGAGGTCTGTAAGCAAAAGGAGGACTCTGTAAGCAAAGGGAGGACTCTGTAAGCAAAGGGAGGACTCTGTAAGCAAGGGGAGGACTCTGTAAGCACGGGGAGGAGTCTGTAAGCACAGGGGTGGGCAGGGGTGTAGCTAAATGCTCATGGGCCCTGGTGCAAGAGTTCACCTTGGGCCCCTCTTTCCTCTTCTTATGTGGCACTAAGGTCTTTGGGTCCCGTCAGGCTCCTGGACCCGGTAGCGACTGCTAACATTGCACGCACTATAGCTAGCACATGAAACGGTATCTGTGTGCGCACATAAGAGTCTGTAAGCATAGGGTGGGGTCTGTAAACACAGGGAGGGATCTCTAGGCATAGGGAGGAGTCTATAAACTCGAGAAGGAGTCTGTAAACACAGGGAGAAGTCTGTAATCATAAGAAGGATTCTGTAAGAATATGGATAAGTCTGTAACAATAGGGGGGTCTGTAAGCATAGGGAGGGGTCAGTAAGTACAGGGAGGAGTCTGTAAGCACAGGGAGGAGCATCTAAAATAGGGAGGAGTCTGTAATCATAGGAAGGAGTCTGTAAGGATAGGGAGGAGTCTGTAAGGATAGGGAGGAGTCTATAAGTACAGGGAGGAGCCTCTAAAATAGGATGGAGACTGTAAGCATAGAGAGAAGAGGACCTTTCACCGATCCTGACATGGTGAACTAAGTATACAGACATGGAGAGCGCCGCCCGGGGATCTCACTGCACTTACTATTATCCCTGGGCGCCGCTCCGTTCTCCCGCTATGCCCTTCGGTATCTCCGGCCACTAAGTTATAGTAGGTGGAGATTTCAGTCACTAAGTTATAGTAGGCAGAGTCTGCCCTTGTTCTGCTGTAGCGCTGGCCAATCGCAGCGCAGAGCTCACAGCCTGGGAGGTTATTTTCTCCCAGGCTGTGAGCTCTGCGATGCGATTGGCCAGCGCTACAGCAGAACAATGGCAGACTCCGCCTACTATAACTTGGTGACCGAAGATACCGGAGGGCATAGCAGATGAACGGAGCGGCGCCCAGGGATAATAGTAAGTGCAGTGAGATCCCCGGGCGCCGCTCTCCATGCCTGTATACTCAGTTCACGGTGTCAGGATCAGTGAAAGGTCCTCTTTAAGCATAAGGAGGAGAATGTACACAGGGAACGATCTGTAAGCATAGGGAGGAGCCTCTAATATAGAGAGGACTCTGTAGGCACAGATAGACTCTGTCAGGAGACTCTGCAGCATGCAGAACTTTTATTCCTGACATTCAAGGAACACTGGGAGGACCTAGCAGACCCCATTATAAGTCGAAGAAGTCCTCTTGTCACCACCATTGTCCACTGTGTAGCAGATTTATCTCTGTGGATGTGGATGCCTAATACACACGGTACTTTCCCTCTTTTCTTGGTCATGTCAGTCATGAGCTCCGACAGCATCTGCCGCTCCATCCCTCACCACACTGCCACCACACCAGTGCTTGCTGTCTTCTGGGTGACCATGATGCCATGTGGGCACCTGTCCAATCACCAAGGCAGTAGACAGTAGGTGCCCACTGTATTATATTCAATGACAGAAATCTAGACACAGCATAATGTTATTTTTTTAGATCTATAAATTGTCACCCCCCATCTCCATCCACACTATGGCGCCCTAAGCAGCTGCCCATTCCGCCTAACCCTTGCCTCCTATTGTTGATAGAGATAGCTAAATAGAGTATTCATTGCAGAATGTTTAATACTTGCACCCTAAATATAGGTAGTAGGATATGTGAGTAAGAACGCCGTTGCAACTTTACATTATGGGCATGTATGACAGCCCTGGAGGGGTGACAATGAGGTGTAATAACAGTAGCCCTAGGGTTGTAGTGTAATAACCTAGCATGAGTGATTCTCAGCCTCTGACCTGTAGAAAGTTTTATTGGAGCACAGAGAGATCGAGAAAATAATGCCAAAATTCATTTTCAGCATATCTGTGGCACACATGGGGTTAAGCCGTGTAGAAGCCTGCGTCTCGCTGATACAGGATAATGGTTTGTGTGAGTCTCGGGGAAGTGCGGGTGGTTGGGGATTATTATTCTGTATAAGGACACTGGAAAAAAATAGCTTGTTGATGCGATGTTATACAGATGTTTTGCAGTGGAGATGCGCGATGCTCTGCAGTTTACGCATGGGGTTGCTGTTGTGTTCTACAATTTTCCATTGCAGAAGCACAGGGCTCCAAGGGGATCACAAAGTTTACAGAGCAATGTTCTGCAGCTGGTGTTTGCTCATGAAAATATAGAAAAAAATAGGCTAAGGATGCAATACTCTGCATGACTTAGTTGGCAGATCTTTCTGTGATACTCTGCAGGTCATGTTCACATATTGACCCAATTTTATTGCCCAAAGAACTGGCACTAGTAAAAAAAAAAAAATTATCCCTAATTTTGGGGCAAATTAAGGGACAGAGGGTTCATGATGCCTTTTTTTGTTGAAACCGTTTTACACAAGGAAAAAAGTGGTGCAATGTTCTGCAGACTCCTTATGGAACTGTCTTTAGATCTCGCAGTGAATAAAGGTTGGTAGTGGGTCAGGTGGTGCAATGCTCTGTAGGTCTCCAAATGACAAAAACCCAGAGGTGGTACAAAGGTTTATGAATGGCGCAATGCTCTGCAGATCTCTGAATGAATACAGGCTAGTAGTACAATGCTCTGAACCTCTGTGAATGACATGTGATTTACAAACCTATGACTGTATAGTATTGGTGGTGCAATGATCTGTAGGCCACTAAATGTATACATGCTAGTAGTGCAATGCTCTGCTGCTCTAAGAATGAATAAATCTATGATATTTATAAACATATGAATGCATAGTGCCAGTGGTGCAATGCTCTGCAGATCTCTGAATTTATACAGGCTAGTAGTACAATGCTCTGCAGATCCCTCACTGTATACAGGCGAATAGTGGAACAATGCTCTGCAGCTCTGAGAATGAATAGAGATATGTGATTTACAAACGTATAACTGTATAGTATTGATGGTGCAATGCTCTGCAGCTCTCAGGCTGAGTTGTGATATGAGATTTATAGGCTAGTAGTAGTATAATGCTCTGCAGATCCCTGACTAAATACATGCTAGTAGTAGTAAAATGCTCTGCAGATTCCTGACTGAATACAGTTAGTAGTTTAATGCTCTGCAGATCCCTGACTGTATACAGGCTAATAGTAGTATAATGCTCTGCGGATCCCTGACTGTATACAGGCTAGTAGTAGTATAATGCTCTGCAGATCCCTGACTAAATACAGGCTAGTAGTAGTATAATGCTCTGCAGATCCCTGACTATATACAGGCTAGTAGTATAATACTCTGCAGATCCCTGACTGTATACAGGCTAGTCGTGATATAATGCTCTGCAGATCCCTGACTGTATACAGGCTAGTCGTGCTATAATGCTCCGAAGATCCCTGACTGTATACAGGCTAGTATTAGTATAATGCTCTGCAGATCCCTGACAGAATTCAGTTAGCAGTTTAATGCTCTGCAGATCCCTGACTGTATACAGGCTAGTAGTAGTATAATGCTCTGCAGATCCCTGACTGTATACAGGCTAGTAGTAGTATAATGCTCTGCAGGTCCCTGACTGTATACAGGCTAGTAGTAGTATAATGCTCTGCAGATCCCTGACTATATACAGGCTAGTAGTAGTATAATGCTCTGCAGGTCCCTGACTGTATACAGGCTAGTAGTAGTATAATGCTCTGCAGATCCCTGACTATATACAGGCTAGTAGTAGTATAATGCTCTGCAGATCCCTGACTGTATACAGGCTAGTAGTAGTATAATGCTCTGCAGATCCCTGACTATATACAGGCTAGTAGTAGTATAATGCTCTGCAGATCCCTGACTGTATACAGGCTAGTAGTAGTATAATGCTCTGCAGATCCCTGACTATATACAGGCTAGTAGTAGTATAATGCTCTGCAGGTCCCTGACTGTATACAGGCTAGTAGTAGTATAATGCTCTGCAGATCCCTGACTATATACAGGCTAGTAGTAGTATAATGCTCTGCAGATCCCTGACTGTATACAGGCTAGTAGTAGTATAATGCTCTGCAGATCCCTGACTATATACAGGCTAGTAGTAGTATAATGCTCTGCACATCTAATGTTGAGTACAGAGTGCAGATTTAAAGCCTTAGACATTTTTGAATAGATATTGTTGGTGCAATGCCATGCAGTTCTCGGAATGAATATGAGTACAAAGGTCTGCAGGTAATGAATACAGGGAGGCATTTGTAAACATCTGAATGTACAGTGGTGCGATGCTCTGCAGATCTCTGAACAGGTAACGAGAGACTAAAAACGAGAAAGGCAGAGGGTGCAATAGTCTGCACAAAAGCCAGCGGTGTATGACTGTGCACATCTGCCACAGGGAAGCTTGCGCTGTCATATAGGACAGGCAGTGAAGGGGTTAGCAGCATGCTGCCCTCCAGATCTGTGCTATTCTCCTGACGCCGCTATTTAATGGCACCTGATCTCATCTGATGCAACTGCGGAGGCCCCCCTGACAGGCAACCACCCTGCGTACACATTCTGATACACCGCAACAGACAGCAGTCTCTGGAGCACAGCTGCTGGAACTACCACCCTCAGCATCCCACCCGACAGATAACAACGCACGCTGGCTGCTTGGCCTGGCCGCGCTGATCTGCAGCGACTCCCAGCATGCACATGAGTGACTCTGCAGATGTAGTGTCCTGACCTTTATTCAGGCCCATACAATGCGCTGACATCCAGTGCGGTGAAGGAAAGGTCTCCGCCACACAGCAAACAGCAGAAATACAATAGGGACACGTCCCCTACACAGGTAGATGGTGGGCGGACACACAGGCCACCAGGCTCGCCCGGCAGTAGCCTCTGTCTGGCCGTATGATATTACGAGGACCCTCAAGATGGCAAGCTCTATGGTGGGATGGGATGCAGCATAGTTGGCGTACAACACCAAATCCTTTAAGAAGGCATCCATGCTTTATGGTTACAGCTGGCTCTTCCTTTAGTGGAAAGACCCCATAAGTCATTCCCTAGCTGCAATTATGGCCACACAAAAAAAGAGGGTCTGTCAGCAGTTTTGACCCCTTAAAAACGGTAACAGCGCTATACAGGGGGAACAGCGTGAGCATGACTGGAGTGATGTCACGCAGGTTTCACGACCAAGAACTCCCACTTTTAATTCCCTGGCGCTGTGATAGAAAGTACCACGGAGGAGGTCCCTCTCACCTCTCTGCCCTACATGATCCACAGCCCTCTCCTCTACTCCAGCAGTCTCTCCGAGCAGAGAGGAAGGACTGCGGATCATTCAGGGTTGAGGGCACTGAGCAGGAAGCAGCCTCCACCATGCCATGGAAGTTAAGAGTTGCATGCATGTAAGACAAGCATCTCTTCGACCCCGAGAAGTATCCAGTTCTCTAGGATAATGGAAGAACAAGGGCTCATGCACACGACCGTAGGTATTTTGCGGTCCGCAAGAAAATGATCCGCAAAAAACACGGATGACTTCCATGTGAACGGAACAGCCGGCCCCTAATAGAAGTCCTATCCTTGTCCGTAATGCGGACAATAATAGGGCATGTACTAATTTTTTGCGAAACAGACACATGGAAATGGAATGCACACTTCAGTTTTTTTTGCAGACTCATTGAAATGAATGGTTCTACATTCTCAAAAAAAAATATGAACGGACACGGAAAGAATATACGTTCGTGTGCACAAGCCCTTAGGGGTGGACACAAGCGTAAGGGCTCATTCAAAAACAGCGGGTCGACAATATATGGGCACCAGCCCTGTGCTCACCGCATCACGGATACGGACCCCTTAACTTGACAACTATTTTTCTGGCGTGCGGATGGATCACGGACCCATTCAAGTAGAATGGGCCTGGATCCGTTGCGGCAGCTGCACGGATGGTGTAAATGCATTGGGGACTGCAAATTGCGGCCCCCAATGCACGGAATGGCTGAACAACAGCCGTGTCAATGAACCCTTAGTAACCAATTCAGCACCAGGCTAGTTACCCCCCTTCCTGATCAGGCGCATCTTCCGTCTTTGTTTTTTGTTTTTTAGTACATGTATGTTTCAAAGCCATAATTTTTTTCCATTCATTTATGTACCGTATTTTTTGCTTTATAAGACACACTTTTTTCCCGCAAAAGTGGGGGGGAAATGTCAGTTATAAAACGAATACTAGTGAGCGCTTCCTTTATGTAAGCGCTCACTAGTATGTATTTGGAGTGGGGAGCGAAGCGCTGCAAGCGCAGGTAATACCCTCCCTGGTGTGCACTGCGGCTCCTCTTCAGCTGTCGCGCTCCCATCTTCCCGGCCTGCGCTCTACTGTCCTGACCCCGTGCAGCGTCAGGATGTAGTGTGCGCACTATGACCTGACGCTGTATTTTAGTCTGATCTGAGGTCTGGGGGGTACTGATGGGCTATTCTGAGGTCTGGGGGGTACTGATAGGCTAATCTGAGGTCTGGGGGTACTGATGGGCTAATCTGAGGTCTGGGGGTACTGATGGGCTATTCTGAGGTCTGGGGGGTACTGATGGGCTATTCTGAGGTCTGGGGGGTACTGATGGGCTAATCTGAGGTCTGGGGGTACTGATGGGCTAATCTGAGGTCTGGGGGGTACTGATGGGCTAATCTGAGGTCTGGGGGGTACTGATGGGCTAATCTGAGGTCTGGGGGGTACTGATGGGCTATTCTGAGGTCTGGGGGGTACTGATGGGCTATTCTGAGGTCTGGGGGGTACTGATGGGCTATTCTGAGGTCTGGGGGGTACTGATGGGCTAATCTGAGGTCTGGGGGTACTGATGGGCTAATCTGAGGTCTGTGGGTACTGATGGGCTAATCCGAGGTCTGTGGGTACTGATGGGCTAATCTGAGGTCTGGGGGTACTGATGGGCTAATCTGAGATCTGGGGGTACTGATGGGCTAATCTGAGGTCTGGGGGTACTGATGGGCTAATCTGAGGTCTGGGGGTACTGATGGGCTAATCTGAGGTCTGGGGGTACTGAAGGGCTAATCTGAGGTCTGGGGGTACTGAAGGGCTAATCTGAGGTCTGGGGGTACTGATGGGCTAATCTGAGGTTCTAGGGGTACTGAAGGGCTACTCTGGGGTCTGATGGGCTAATCTGTGGTCTGATGGGGGTCTGATGGGCTAATCTGAGGTCTGATTGGGGGTACTGATGGGCTAATCTGGGGTTTTATGGGCTAATCTGGGGTCTGATGGGCTAATCTGAGGTCTGATGGGGGTCTGATGGGCTAATCTGAGGTCTGATTGGGGGTACTGATGGGCTAATCTGAGGTCTTATAAGGCTTTTTACTACTTTAAAATCTGGGGTGCGTCTTATCATCGGGTGCGTCTTATAAAGCAAAAAATACGGAATCGTGTTTGCAATTTTTTTTGGGTGAAGCATGGGGCCTTATTTTAATGTCATTTTTATTGTGGTATTTTTTATTTTTTTATAACCAGAAAAATGTAAAAAATAAAATTGTATGTCCATCCCCCTTTTTTTTGTTAATAGCACAAAATGCAATTAAAATACATTTTTATGTCCCCTTTTCATAACAATTGTTTTGAAATACAGAATGTATGGATTATGCTCGCTAGGGGTGGTGATCGAAACTGCGGCGTGGTGTGTGGAGGTTTTTTTTATATATTTTTTTATTTTATCTTAAATTTATTTATTTTTTTACACTTTATTTCCCCATAATGTCATGAACTACATTTTTCAAATATTTGACTTCTCCTGTATCTGGCGCTGAGCCCCAGATACAGGGGGAATACAGCCCCCAGAGAGGTTGTACAATGCTATACAACCTCACTGCAGAGCTGATCTGGCTCTGCTAAGACTCAGCAGCTCATGCAGACTCCCAGCCCCCAAGCAATCACACAACCGCAGGGACTGGAGCAGGAATCGCCATTACGGCTTCCTAATCTCTATACCTAGTGCTCATTGAGTGCTGTGTACAGATCGATAAGAAAGACAGGGGCGTCACTGCCACCTCTGTGAGGAGCCCTGACAGTGGACTCCCACAGCCACCAACGATTTATTACAATAGCGGGGGGGGCGATGGTGGGCGCACACTGTGCCACCAACGATTTATAACAATAGAGGGAGGAAGGGGGGCCCCGATGGGGGGCGCACACTGTGCCTCCAACAATTTATTACACTAGAGGGAGGAAGGGGGGGCCCGATGGGGGGCGCACACTGTGCCACCAACTATTTATTACACTAGAGGGAGGAAGGGGGGCCCGATGGGGGGCGCACACTGTGCCACCAACGATATTCAAACTGGGGAGGGGGGGTCTGCCCCCTGCTGCCTGGCAGCCCTGATCTCTTACAGGGGGATATGATAGTACAATTAACCCCTTCAGGTGCCACACCTGAAGGGGTTAATTGTGCTATCATATCCCCCTGTAAGAGATCGGGTACTGCCAGGCAGCAGGGGGCAGTCTTGTACACAGTTTGTAGTGTATTCTAACTAGAAGCGTCCCCATCACCATGGGAACGCTTCTGTGTTAGAATATACTGTCGGATATGAGTTTTCACGAAGTGAAAACTTAGATCTGAAAAAGCTTTTATGCAGACGGATCTTCGGATCCGTCTGTATGAAAGCAACCTACGGCCACGGATCACGGACACGGATGCCAATCTTGTGTGCATCCGTGTTCTTTCACGGACCCATTGACTTGAATGGGTCCGTGAACCGTTGTCCGTCAAAAAAAATAGGACAGGTCATATTTTTTTGATGGACAGGATACACGGATCACAGCCTCGGCTGCAAAACGGTGCATTTTCCGATTTTTTCACTGACCCATTGAAAGTCAATGGGTCCGCGAAAAAAAAACGGTAAACGGCACAACGGCCACGGATGCACACAACGGTCGTGTGCATGAGGCCTTATTCTTTATCTGTGTAGCACCACCTGATGTTTGTTCATTTCCTGATTCCTCTCTCCACCTCAGTAACATCCCTGAGGTGGTCGCACATGCTCAGTTCCATTCTTCAACTGCCACCAGCCAGATCTATTGTCAGTAGCTGTGACAGTTACAGGGAGAGAGCTGCACAGATAGCCGGTTCCCTCTGAGCTGTGATAGGAAGAGAGCTGCAACAGAAAGAAAATGTCCCCTGATAATGGACACACCCTCTGAATGAGACCAGAGAGGGCACACCCCCTGAGCTGCCAGCTTAAAATAAATCTAGCAGAGCAAGCTGGGTTTTTTTTGTCCATCTCACTGAGCTGGTTAAGGGTCCATTCACACATCCGCAAAATGGGTCTGCATCCGTTCCTCGATTTTGCGGAACGGGTGCAGACCCATCCATTTTCAATGGGGCCGGAATGTGCTGTCCGCATCCGCAAAAAAATAGAACATGTCCTATTCTTGTCCGCAAATGCGGACAAGATTAGGCATTTTCTATTATAGTGCCGGCAATGTGCGGTCCGCAAATTGCGGAATGCACATTGCCAGTGTCCGTGTTTTGCGGACCTGCAATCCATCATCCACCATCCATCCATTTTGCGGATCCACCATCCATCATTCACCATCCATCATCCACCATCCTCAGAAGTTAATTGTTCCGTTTATTGTATTTTGTATTCCCTCCACCTTTGTTGTTTATTAGGCCTCAGCGAGATGCTGGTTCCTTCACAAAGGAAGGAACGGGTGGTCTCTGCCCTGTTATTACCATTAGGGAATCCGAGGGCCACCAGGGTTTTCTAGGTTCCTGTGTATGGGTATCTCTACCATCGAGAGGTGCCCATCCGGATAGGAGTTAGGGCCAGGTGCAGGGTTTTATAGGTGGTAACCCTTTTCCTTCCCTAGCGGTGAGGCCTAGTGTCTTTTTCCTTCCTTCTTGTTGTCTTTTGGTGTTCTCCCCTACAACATCCGTGACAGCTATATGATATCTGATTATAATTTTTTTTACATCAATCATGGTATAAAACCTTTGGCTTGGTTCGCATGTAAATCTGCCAATTTCTTTGTCTTATCTGCAGTAGAAAAAAAACGGACCAAAGGGTGCGCACACACGCTGTGGATTTTGTTGCAGAAAAGCTGCAGATTAGACGCAGTTTCATTCTTTACATTGGAAAGGGTGAAACCCACGATTAAATCCGCTGTATAAATGGACACTCTGCAGATTTCAGATCCGCATATCTTTTCTGCTGCGTTTTTTTTAAGCAGCATGTGGATGAGAACTCTGAAATCCTCATCTACTTTGCTGGTACTAACACTGCGGATTTGCTGCATGAAAATCCGCAATGGCAAATCTGCATGTAGTATAAGGCCGCATGCACCAAGCGAAGACACCAAGCGAAATCTCGTGCGGTGAAGTGACGATGTCATGATGCTGGCCGTATTTTTTTAGTTTTTACTGCCATTTCAGGGAACATTCATTCATCACCACAAAGCGGCTTCGCAATGAATCCAATTTAAAAAAAAAATCGGAACGAAGTCAAACGAATTCGTTCAACGCTACTTATACTCAACTCAGCCTGTGACGTGTAATCAAGGCTGTTAACTCTTTTACTGCTACCAGTGTGCCTTTACCAATATACAGTGCAATCCAAGCATCTTCATCACAGTACTGTATACACTACAGTGCGTTTCCCATCCACCTGCAATGCGCACTGCACCCTGCGGACTGCCCAGAGTGGCAACACACACATCTCACAGACTGCATGGACTTTCCCCATCAGTGCGCATCTATGTGCAGGGGCCAATGCAGACAGGGTGTCACCCACTTTAGAGCAACAGCACCCTCGCTGACATTTCTGGCCGATACCAGGCTGTTTCCAACCATTTGCTGTTAGCAGTTCTGAGGGGGTCAAAACTGCTGACAGCCTCCCTTTACAGGGTAATTCCCATGCAGGCCTATCTTGACAATGAAGGGAACACGCCACCTAGCTTCGCAGGGAACTACGGCACAACGCTGAAAACACGCCGCCAGCGTTTTGGTGTCCGCCTCCAGAGCGGAATGGTGACTGATCGGAGGCAGACTGATGCATTCTGAGCGGATCCTTTTCCATTCTGAATACATTAGGGCAAAACTGATCAGTTTTGGACCGCTTGTGAGAGCCCTGAACGGATCTCAGAAACAGAAAGCCAAAACGCTAGTGTGAGAGTGGCCTAAGTGATCAAAAGATCGCATTTTAATATCCCATAGGGGGACTAAAAATAAATGTGAAAAGAAGTACAAAAAAGTTAAAAAAATATATAAAATAAAAAAAATAGAAAAATTCTAATCATCCTCCTTTCCCCATTTTTAAAATAAAAGTAAACGATAAAAAAAAAAAAAAATTGTATCACTGCGTCCCAAAATGCCCGAGCTACAAAAATACAAATGCATTTATCCCATACTGTGTAAAGGAAAAAAAAATCGAAATGGCCAATTTGCCCATTTTTGATCACTTCACCTCCAGAAAAGAATGAATAATAGACGTCAAAATGGTATCAATAATAGCTATAGATCGCCCTCACACAGCTCCATAGAAGTAACTATAAGAAAGTTATGGCGGTCAGAATATGGCGATGCAAAGAAAAAAAATTATTTTAAAGTTTTTATAATTTAATAAATAATAATTATTCAAAGGGGACATTATATATTATACAGAGGGGCCATTATATATAATAATTATACAGAGAGGCTATTAATAATGGTCCCTCTGTATAATTATAATATATAATAGCCCCCCTGTATAATTATTATATATAATGGCCCCCCTGTATAATTATTATATATTATGGCCCCCTGTATAATTATTATATATAATGGCCCCCCTGTATAATTATTATATATTATGGCCCCACTGTATAACTATAAATTATAGTTATACAGTGGGGCCATAATATATAATAATTATACAGGGGGGCATTACATATTAGAATTATACAGAGACAGAGGGCCCATTATTAATAGCCTCTCTGTATAATTATAATATATAATGGCCCCTATGTATAATATATGATGGCCCCTCTGTATAATATATGATGGCCCCCTTGTATAATTATTATATATTATGGCCCCACTGTATAACTATAATAATGCCCCCCTGTATAATATAAAATGGTGCCCATTCTTTCTAAATATACTGGCCTCCTTTGTATCTCTTCTGCCCACTTCCATACTTTACATAAAGTACTTACATAAAAAAAAATAATAATAATACTCACCTCTCTTTATCACTTCTTGTAGTCTTTGCTTGGGCGTCCGGCCGCAGGCAGGGACGGATTACCACTCAAAACCCTCCTTTCCCCAACAGGGGGTAGACTATAACTGGTTCTAACTGGTTCTTCCCTCCCTTGCTGCAGGAAGAGGCACTAGTCCACCTCTCTCCAAAAGAAGGAGGGGGCAGAATAGAACAGGAATGTTCCACTCTGAAGTGCCATAACATTAAGACTATCTCTGCCAATGATGCTGCCACCGGCTGGTAACCAGGATAATTACATGAACCATTACATTTAACATAGTTTTCTATGTACATTTCTGAAGGACATAATGTAAATTATATCCGATGACATTATAAGAGGCGCTTAGAAGATAGTAGCGGGGTAGAGGAGTGCAGTAACACAACTCTGGGGTGTTACACCTGCATGAGGCTTTAGAGGGTAGAGTCCTGACCAAGTTTTCACTCCCACTAGAAGAGGGGATGATCCCAACTGGACCCCCTTTTGCCCTGGGCCCCATAGCAGTCTAGTCTGCCACTATGGCAGTTACGCCCCTGGCCAGGAGTCAGCTAGGAGTGGCTCCCAACCTTACCAAATACAAACTGCTGATATCCTCGCATTTCATAGCTCAGGACACCGTCTTTACCAGGAGCCCAGGGGTTAATAGCACTTATTTTCTGAAAACAAGTTTTTGTTGTTTAAAATGAGAGGTCTGCCGTTTCTGGCAGATGCTCGATTACTGGATCTGAAAAATCAATGTTCCCTCTGAATTAGGTCACAGCTGGTGGCACTGTTGCATTGTTGTCTATGGAAAGTCAGCGTGAGCGGCAGTGGTGGGTGACGGTACTGCAGTGAGAAAAGTAACTTTAAATTACAATGTAATTTGAAGGAACTGTCTGCCAGAAGACGTAGAACCTCATTTTTAGCCATTACAAACAATTCTACAGCGTACTAGGAGGCATAGTAATCCTTGTAAGTGATGGAACAAAATTCCATGTTCTGCAGCGAGGGAAAAATTGCTTCCTTTTTTTTCTTAAAGTGAATATCCACGAGTGTTTATCTAAATAGCTTCAAAAGCGTATGCCGATTGACTTCTTAAGGGGGTTGGGCAGCGCTACGATATTGAGGACTTATCTTGTTGACCATTCAAGTGAAGGTAGTATGGTCATTGCACACTGCACCACCGTTTCAATCTAGATGGTGTGCAATTAAACAGTGAAGAGAACCAGTGCCGCAATCCCTTCAAACAGAGGTCCTTGGAGTCAAACCCCGTCAATCTGAGACTGATGACCTATCCTGAGGATAGGTCATCAATATTGTTGCACTGAACACCCCTTTAATGTTTCTTTAGAAGTCTGAACTTTTCTGATAGAGAGCCACAAATCCCCTGCATATAGACATAGATTTACAACATAACTTTTTAGCTTCCTGCAGACACCACTAGAGGGAGCTCAGGAGTTCACTGCATAAAAAAAAAAGCAGTGTGCAGTAATAGCCTAAGCTCCCTCTAGTGGCGGCTGCTGGAAAGGCAACATTTACGTTGTGGGCCGCATTAACTAATGGTGTTGCGCCACTATTGTGGCTTAAATTTGCACCAAAATTTTAGTGCAGATGTTTTTAGACTCATTGATCAAATTTCTGCGCAAAATAGAACAGATATAACACGTGTAAGATTTTTCCAAAGTGTCTAGGCAAGATTCATCTCACCTGGCCCTGTCAATCAAGGAAAGTGAGCGACAAAGGTGCACAGAGTGGCTTGGTTCCGCCCTCGCAGGTCTTAACTGCTCATTTGCATAAGGATTATGAGTACTTGTTTGTGGTTTTAACTGCGGATTTCACTCTTTTCCAATAAAGGTTGAGATTTGCGGCAAAACTGCAAAAAAATCCACACCAAAATCTGCGATTAGAAATTGTTTTTTTTTTGTCCAAATATGGTACAGAAACACATAAATCCGCACGTAAATTTGTGCGGAACTTATGTGAATTCACCCATACTCGGCTGTGCAGCTTTGTTCTATTCGCAAATTGTCCGCATTTGCAGTCCACCAATTTTGGATTCGCAAAACACATATGCCAGCCTTGTGCGTTCTGCAATTTGCGGAACAGGCGGCCAATGATAGAATTTCCTATTCTTGTCCGAAAAATGGACAAGAATAGGACATGTGCTATTTTTATTTTTTTTGCAGGGCCATGGAACAGAGCAACGGAGTGCTGGGTTCACAACCGTGTTTCATTATCCGTTCTTCACATCCCGTCAAAAGAGCAGAAAAAAAAAAAAAGGATCCTGTACCAAAAACTGATCCTGAGCATCCGTTATGCACATTTTGCATCCGTTTTAGCCATGTATGTTTGTCTGCACCGTGGCTTCGTGGTTAACAATGGTGCCTTGCAGTGCTGGGGTCCTAGGTTCAAATCTGACCAAGCTTCCTCCTACACACCAAAGACATACTGATAGATTGTGAGCTCCATTGGAGACATGGAATTATGCTAATAACTGAAAATTGATGCGGGATATGTCAGCGTTATATACATAGTAACATAGTACATAAGGCCGAAAAAAGAAATTTGTCCATCCAGTTCGGCCTGTCATCCTGCAAGTTGATCCAGAGAAAGGGAAAAAAAAATCCCTGTGAGATAGAAGCCAATTTTCGCCACTTAAGGGGAAAATAATTTCCTTCCCAACTCCAATCAGAATAACTCCCTGGATCAGCGACCCCTCTCTAGTAGCTATAGACTGTAATATTATTACACTCCAGAAATACATCCAGGCCCCTCTTGAATTCCTTTATTGTACTCACCATCACCACCTCCTCAGGCAGAGAGTTCCATAGTCTCACTGCTCTTACCGTAAAGAATCCTCTTCTATGTTTGTGTACAAACCTTCTTTCCTCCAGGCGCAGAGGATGTCCCCTCGTCACAGTCACAGTCCTGGGGATAAATAGATGATGGGAGAGATCTCTGTACTGACCCCTGATATATTTATACATATTAATTCGATCTCCCCTCAGTCGTCTTTTTTCTAAAGTGAATAAAGTAAATAACCCTAATTTTGATAATCTTTCAGGGTACTGTAGTTGCCCCATTCCAGTTATTACTTTAGTTGCCCTCCTCTGTACCCTCTCCAGCTCTGCTATGTCTGCCTTGTTCACAGGAGCCCAGAACTGTACACAGTACTCCATGTTTGGTCTGACTAATGATTTGTAAAGTGGTAGGACTATGTTCTTATCACGGGTATCTATGTCCCTTCTGATGCAACCCATTATCTTATTGGCCTTGGCAGCAGCTGCCTGACACTGGTTTCCACAGCTTAGTTTGCTGTTCACAAAAATTCCTAGGTCCTTTTCCATGTCAGTGTTACCCAGTGTTTTACCATTTAGTATGTACGGGTGATTTGCATTATTCCTTCCCATGTGCATAACCTCACATTTGTCAATGTTAAACCTCATCTGCCACTTCTCTGCCCAAGCCTCCAATCTATCCAGATCCCTCTGTAGCAGTATAATGTCCTCTTCTGTGTTAATTACTTTACACAGTTTAGTGTCATCAGCAAAAATGTAAATATTACTGTGCAAGCCTTCTACAAGATCATTAATAAATATATTGAAGAGAATAGGGCCCAATACTGACCCCTGAGGTACTCCACTAGTGACAGTGACCCAATCTGAGTGTGTACCATTAATAACCAACCTCTGTTTTCTATCACTGAGCCAGTTACTTAGGCCTCTTTCACACGACCGTATGGCTTTTTCAGTGTTTTGCCGTCCCTTTTTTACAGATCTGTTGTTTTGTTTTTTGTTTCTGTTATGTTTCCGTTTCTGTTCCGTTTTTCTGTTTGGCATATACAGTATACAGTAATTAAATAGAAAATATTGGGCTGGACATAACATTTTTAATAGATGGTTCCGCAAAAACGGAACGGATATGGAAGACATATGCATGCATTTCGGTATGTGTTCCGTTTTTTTTGCAGACTCATTAACTTGAATGGAGCCTTCTATCTTTTAACAGAACGGAAAAACGGAAATACGGAAACAGAATGCATATGGAGTACATTTTGTTTTTTTGCAGAACCATTGAAATGAATGGTTCCGTATACGGAACACAAAAAAACGCCCGTAAACGGAAAAAAAAAACGGTTGTGTGAAAGAGGCCACAGTGACTCCACATGTTCATGTCCCTCACTTATATCTTCCCGGAGTGTGGTCTTTAGACCGGACTTTACATAAAGGCAGACCCCTCCCCCTCTACGGTTTTGATGATCCTTTCTAAACAGGCTGTAACCCTGTGCATTAACTGCCCAGTCATAGCCATCATCCAGCCATGTCCATAGTCCTCCTCACACATCACTAATTCCAGCTCCCCAGTTTTATTAGTCAGGCTTCTGGCATTAGTATACATACAATTAAGAGGTTTATGTATACTTTTTACCCTACACCTTTCCTTCTGAACTGTTCTAGTCCCTCCTTCCATTCCTCCCCCAGTCCCACTACCTTGCCCCCGGTCTCTATCTGCACTATCTTCCCCTCCTATAACATAATTACCCTCCCCCCCAGTCCCTAGTTTAAACACTCCTCCAACCTTCTAGCCATCTTCTTCCTGGTCCCCTGCTTACAGGAGCTGACATTCCCCTGACTGGCAGAGGAAGTGTCCGGCTGCAGCAGTGCCGTCCCTGGACTGACATCCCCCTCATCTGCCAAACGTGCAAACTTGTTGGGGTGTGTTAGATCAGGGCTAGCCTCCCTGGCACTCTTCACTCCATCTATCCTGTGAGTAAAAATAAAAATGAACACAATATTCACCTTTCCTGGTGCCTCCATGCAGCACCCTTGCCTGACCCCAGGCTACATGGGATGAGATGTCATCACAGGAGGCCAAGGAAGGTATTTTTATTTTTTTAAAGGGTCAGTGACTTTTTGTAAAAAATATTATATGACTCCGTGAGATCAGACAGAATCGGTTGGATCACACAGGCAGTAGGCGGTACTGCGCCTGCGCGAGATTTCAGCCGGACGAATTGAAGATTCCAGGTGCGTGGCTTGAATGAATTAGCTGACGTAGCAGAGGGGGCGGCGCCGTTAAACTAGGGTGTGGGACGATACTGCATAACGAGGAGGCGTGCTTGGGCTCTAAATAAAGGCGGGCGAGGCACTGCAGGGGGGCGTTACTGGGCTCAGAGGGGGAAGAATAACGCCCCTCTAGGCACTTTCAGGGTTCATTTGCATAATACAACGATCGCTTTTGTAGCAAAATGAAAGCATGAAGAAAGAAAGAAAACCACTGCAGGAGATAAGGTATTTTATTAAACATGGCAATGGTGAGAGCTTAATATGGTCAAACCAGGTGACAGGTTCCCTTTAAGTTTTACACAATAACAGCATTTTTTAAACAAAAAAAAATCATGTTTTAGTGTCTCCATATTCTGAGAGCCATAGTTTATTTTTTTTTGGGGACAATTGTCTTAGGTAAGATCTCATTTTTTGCGGGATGAGATGATGGTTTGATTTGTATGATTTTAGGGATGTGCATGACTTTTTAATCGCTTGGTATTACACTTTTTGTGATGGGAGGTGACAAAAAATTGCTCTTTTTTTTACACCGTTTTTATTTATTTATTTTTACAGTGTTCACCTGAGGAGTTATTTCATGTGATATTTTTATACAGCCGTTTGTTACGGATGAGGCAATACCTAATATGTATACTTTTTTTTATTTATTGAAGTTTTACACAATAATAGCATTTCTGAAACAAAAAAAAATCATGTTTTAGTACTCTATAGTCTGAGAGCCATAGCTTTTTTTATTTTTTGCCCGATTATTTTATGTAGGGGCTCTCCTGAATAGTCAATCTCGCCGTTCCAACACCCTGGAAACAGGTCAGGCCCCTTTTACATGTCAAAAATGCCCAAATAGCAGTCCTGTAGAGCCGAAATAGTGTCCAATTAGCACTGCACTGTGATCAAATATGAGTACCATAGAGTGTCCAAATAATACCAAAATACTATGCCGGAAACATATCACCACAAATAAAAATACATAGTACAGTGCCCAATTAAAACCAATGTATATTGCCCAAATAATACTAACATATAGGAGTGATTAATCAAAACCAGAAAACTGGTTTAGTTGTCCATAGCAACCAATCAGATTCCACCTTTCATTTTCCAAAAAAGCTCTGAAAACTGAAAGGTGGAATCTGATTGGTTGCTATGGGCAACTAAACCAGTTTGCCTTTACACCAGTTTTGATAAATCTACCCCATATTGTGCAAATAACAGTTCTCTAGCAGTGATGTATAAAGTTGTGAATACCGGTACATCATGGACCTCCGTCCTCCGCACCTGCTAATTGACCAAGGTGGAGGAAGATATCTGATGGAGGTCATGGATCACTTGTGCCTTGCAATAATATTTTCCTGTGGCATCAGGCTTAGGCTCTCTTCACATGCATGATTCTCCCGTCTGTGTGCTGTCTGTGTGTAAAGCACCTGAACTGAACATTGACCCATTAAAGTAAGTATGGGTCAATTCACATGAGTGATTTTCCGCATGGACCACGGAGAAAATTGTAGCCTGCAGCATTCTGCTCCAATCTTTCAGCAAGAAAAAGATGGATGCCACGAGTTTAAAAACGTATCTGGATCTCAGGAATGCAAAATTGACTACATAGGTCAAACAGCTGTGAATGGACGTAATGGAGTAATACCTTCTGATGCACCCATGCCAGTGCTTATCTGGTCCCCTACCATCTCTATTCACCAGGCTCCAGCAATCACCGTGACCAATCACTGGCCGGAGTGGTGACTTGATGACCCCACTGAGGTCAACAAAGTGACGAGAGATTGGCTGCAGGAGTCAGATGTCGGGTCGGCATGTCATCACTGGAGCTGGGTGAACAGAGACTGCCAGGAAACCTGGGGAACAGCAGCATGGGAAAGACAGGGGATTGGTGAGGTGAGGTTGGAGAACATCTTTATGGCTTGTTAGTCCTCATCAGTGGAAGATATGGAGGCAAAAGGAAAATCAATTATTGTTATGCTGTGGTAAGATGAAAGGAACCGAAGAATCATCCATTGAAAGACCACATACCAGCATTAGAAGACTTGGGCCAACCAAAGGAAATGTTTGAGGACACAGAACTGGTTCTCAGCTGGTGACATCAATGAAAACACTAAGACCAATGGACCAATAGATTTGAAGAGAAATAACCCCAAAACTTGATCTTAACAGCATGTGATCCATTTCTTATCTGATCAGGTTGCCTACTTCGGGAACCTGTAGGTTTTTAGCTGGACCATGTATTTTCAAAAGCCTGGCCTATTGGAGGAACTTTGGGATTTTTGTTGAGTCTGTCCAATCCATCCCAGTCCACCATAGTAATTTATTAGTAGTCACATGACTCTGAAAGTAAACAAAAAAACTAAAGTGTGTTTTACATGCATATAATTATTTTCCTCCAAAAAGATGGGTCCCCATAAAGAGGACTTATCAGTCCTCCGAAAATGTCTGTCTTAAAAAATACTTGTATTCACCAAGAAATAAAAAAAAAACTCAAAATTCCTTTCTTAGAACTCTTCATTGTGTAATTATTCAGTTATTTCCCCCTGAAAATGGCTGAATAAGTTGACATTTGGTGGTTACCGCTTCCCTTGTCAATGGGTATGCCCTTACAAACACTGTTGAATCAGTACTGACCGTGTCAGGCTGTAAAGGGAAACATCCTCTGGTACTAGGTATGGACCTAGAGGAATTGTAACATTCAATTTTCAATTTATTCATAAATTTCCCACAGGAACAACCCAGGAAAGTCAAAATACAGAGTTCTAAGGAAAAGTGGTACATAAATTTTATCTCATGGGGAATACAAGTGTTTACTAAAAGAGACATGTCAGGTGATCCAGCTAAGGGTATCACAATGGATGGTTATCCAGCAGTGCCCGCAGTCGGACTACCGGATTTCCCTGACGCAGATATGAAACTACACTAAGACACTTCAAGAGGTTTTGCAAGACTTAAATATGGATGAATAATTATATATAAAGCAGGCACTCTATCATTCAGAACTGCATGGAGTGTCTGTGCACATAGTGATGTAGAGATAGTGTAGATGATGTATATTTTGTATGTGACAGCCCTCCTAAGCTCTCAATATCACAGATATAAGTATAATATAATAAAGAGTATCTGCCACACCAATTAATTGTATAAAATATTATATAGATGAAAGCATATCACTACAATTATTAATAACGCATACATGAATGTAATTTTAAAGAAGCTTCTTGTATACTAAAAGTTCACACTATACGCGGCAAAGATAATCCACTAAAGAAAATAATACTACCGCAAACCGTGGAACACAGTGTGGCAGGAACTTAATCGGGGTGAGATTCCTACAATCCCCAATCGCAAGGAGGATTTAAAACAGCCCGGCAACTCAAACAGCCCGGAGGGAAAGCGCGCCAACACGTGGGACGCCACGTGGGACGCTAACCTCAGGAGCAGTATCAGCACGCCGCTGACTGAATGAAAGGACTCGGTCGGTGGGATCACAACACAGAAGTCAATACGGTAACTGAGCTACATAGTAGCTAATAGCGCACTATTGACACAACTTGATATAAATACTGAGCTTGGCACCAACTATATATCCTAATGCGAAGGAGTCAATTCCAGACCCAATCAAGTAATAACCAGAGGGACACACTAATTATTGATAGATACGGCAACATCACCAGTCTATCCCTAATATTTATATCTATATTTACTATATTTATTGTATACTCATTTTCATACAACTTTTTATTTTTATATTTGAATTTTTTACCTTTTCTATATATTTTTTTATGTTAGTTTTATTTTTTTTACATATACACTTTCTCGCTATTTTATCATCACAATCACTGGACACTGAATAACTTTACCTCTTTGGGTCAACTTTATAACGAATATATTCATTTATCAAATATGGAGACATTGAATTAAATTGAACCATAAAAGGATATTAATGGACTGCTCTCAACTATATACATAATTGTGCTTATATTTATCAATTTTATTAATTTTTCATATTTTTAAATATACATTTTTTTTCTATTTTTTTATTTTTTCTTCTTTCTTATATACAATCCCTTTTTTAATATTAATAACTCTACCGTCTTATTAAAATTGCGTTATTGATAATTGTAGTGATATGCTTTAATCTATATAATATTTTATACAATTAAGTGGTGTGGCAGATACTCTTTATTATATTATACTTATATCTGTGATATTGAGAGCTTAGGAGGGCTGTCACATACAAAATATACATCATCTACACTATCTCTACATCACTGTGTGCACAGATACTCCATGCAGTTCTGAATGATAGAGTGCCTGCTTTATATATAATTATTCATATTTATTCTGTGAGGCTTTTCAGGGAAACCTTTTTGGCAGAGCACCTTATCCATTTGCCACGACAGGTGAGCCACCACACACTCCTGTATTAAATATGGATGACCAATCCTGAGGATAGGTCATCAATTTTAGAGTCTGACCCCCGCTGATCACCTGATTGCAGAGCCCTGGAGACGGGCACCATTAACTATGTAGTGGTCATGCCTGGTTCCTGCAGTTTTCTCAAATTCACTTGTATGTGACTAAGCAGCAGTAACCATTTACAGCCACTACATTGTGTATGGAGCTGTGTCTGGTTCAGCTCTGCAATCAGCTGATCGACAGAAGTCAGACTCTGCTTTTGATGACCTATCTTAAGGATAGGTCATCCATATTAAAGTCCTGGAAAACCCCTATGACCTGCCACATGTAGTAATAGGTAAAACATGATAGATCTGATCTACAAAATCTATTTACCAATTTTTCCTAACAGGATCTTCTGTGGGAAGACCCGCTATACCCGCTGCCTGATGCCACTCTAATTATGGCAGCTTGTGTGGCCTGAGCAGTGGTTACAACTCATTTTTGGGTATACAGAAGTTCAGGTTATCTCGAAACATCAAATCCAATTAACTCCTGAGGAGAAATTGCGGAATGTTACAGGGAGCAGATGAAATAGCATAGAGAGTTATAATAACCTTCTAAAGAGAAGCGATAAGCATGGCTCCATCTGCACATGATAAATGACGGTACATATTGAAAATAGCTTCTCATTAAGCAGCCAAAGGGACAGCGCTTGGCACTATTGTGTATGACAGGGGTGTATAATGAGGTGGTACATCTTACTGGCAAGAAACAGTGATCCATCAGTTGTTGTGTGGAAGCTTGAAGTCCAAATGTAATAAACTATTTGGAGGTCAAAGGCTTGGGCTGGGGTAATGTTACTTATGGAGGGGGTCTTCACGTTGGCCAAATTGTTATCTTCACGTTGGCCAGCATAATATACAAAACACGTTATATCCGAAACTCTAGCGGAATAGCTAGATATTCATCATAAAAAGTCTACAGGAAATCAGTTTGGCCACGGTGCACTCGCCATATACTGTACATGCGTCATGTGAAGCGGGTAGAGCAGCGAGAAGATGGAGCAGGAGCAATGACCTCACAGCAGCTGGTCAACTTTTACTGTACAGTAGATCCAGTTAAAAAGGTGGTAAAGCAAAGGCACCTCACCTCCTTTCTATTTAAAAGGAACAACTGTCCAGCCAGTATAGAAAAGACTTCCCATACCGAGGAACAGCATAATGTCTTAAAGGGGTTGTCCGAAGATATAAACATATTCCCTATCCACTGCACTATACTCAGCTATCTCCACCAGTCCTATAGAGAATGAATGGAGTGGCAGTGTGCATACTCAACCACCGCGCCATTCATTCAAGGAACTCTTGTTCTCAGTTCTAGTGTTAGGACCCCCACCGATCAGATACTTATACGCTATCCTAATGTTAGGGGATAAGTTTATATATTTAAAGGGGTTGTTCTATCTGGATATTTATGACCTATAGATAAGATACAATAGGTTATACCATAAATGATCGATAGGTGTGGGCCCCACCTTTGCGACCTGATCCTGTCTCAAGAACAAGGCTCTGTCACGAATGGAGAGCATGTGAGAAATTGTGCAAATCCGAGTACTCCTTCAATTGCTATTTAAAGGGGTATTCCCATTGCAGCCTTTCATGGCTGGGATTGGAATACCCGTTTAATGGGGCAGCAAAAGTTACAGAAACTGGAGAAGGTTGTGCCATGTGCAGTGGCTGGGTTTGGGGTGGCACCAATGCTATACTTTGTCCCTTGGACACCGTTGAGGTGTCACTATGTGTTGCTGCTCTGTGGAAGGCGTGGTAAGGGGGGGTGCACCCCAATGGGAAATTAATCCAGAGAGTCAGGGTTCGCATTAAACCAGTGAGCTTCATTTCACGCAAGGAACTGAGCTGGCTTCTCCAGTCTCCTTCCTGGCTGACGAAGATTCTGTGCTAAGGAAAGGCCTGAGATACTCGTCCCTCTCTTGGTGTAAAGGAATGCTGAGAGTGGTAGATTCACAAAAGAGAATGCTACCACTCATCATCACGCTGTAGACCATACAAGTGACTACAGCACTGATCAGACACAGTCTGTGGCGGAATAAACATTTACATTTAGTGACTTACAGGTGACGTCTCCACCTGAGTTCTTCTCTTTCCTTCTCTTTCCATCCAGTTCAGACACCATGATGACTTCTCCCTGCCACAACTTGTCTCTGCAGAGTTTGCAACTGAGAGGTCTTAAGCTTCTTGTTTTACCAACACATCGGCAACCTACATACTAACACAAAATCATCTTAAGTTCCACTTGATGTACTCTCAATAATAGCAACACACAGTATGCTCCTAAATACAGTCATGTCACATGCGATGCCCCCTGAAAATAAAGCACCACACACACAGGGCTCTAAATGGTAGTACCCACTTGTATAGTTCTGCTCCATGCCCCCTGTATATAGTACCCCATGTGTTGTGCCCACTGTATATAATGCCCCCTTTAAATAGCACCAGGATCTGTGACCCCTTTATATAGCACCTTTTGCTCTGTACCAGATTACTATAGTGCCAAATTTGGTGCCCCCTTTATATAGTGCCTCTTACTCTTTGCCCCTTTGGTGCCTCGTGCTCAGGGGGGTAGTGCCTTATGGTCTGAGGCCTCCTATAGTTTGGCTCATGTTCTGTACCCCCCCCTAAAGTGTGCCTCATGCTATGACCACTTCTGCACAGTACTGCATCTGCGGAACGCTAGAATACCACCTGCATCAGAAAAAAAGACGCCATATAGTGCTGCAGGCAACTACTGCTTACCTACATCGCTATTTGGCACTTTTTTTGTGATGTACAGGATGTAAAAACATCATTGCACCACCTGAAATGTTCTGCAGATGCAGGCCCTTCCTGAAGAGGCCATACAGACATCTGCAGAATGTTGCAGCTGTGGCATATGCCTACTCTTTCACAGTATTTATTTACACCTTAGTGCACACTCATTGTAAGAATGCACTGCTAGTGCCCTCACACAGTAAAATGCCCAATTAATGACCCCTCAGAGTAGAATGCCCCCTTTGTATTCCCAAACAGTAGTTATGCCCCCTTAGTGCTCCACAAAGCAATTATTCTCCCATAGTGCACTCACACAGTATTTATGCCCCCTTAGTGCCCACACACAGTAGTTATGCCCCCCCCATAGTGTCCATATACCCTAGTTATACCCTAATAATTCCCCCTCATAGTAGTTATGCCCATTAGTGCTCACACACAGTGGACATGCCCCCTTAGTGTCGCCATACAGTAGGCATGCCCCCTTAGTGCCCCCATACAGTAGTTAAGCCTTTTAAGTGTCCCCAAAGAGTAAAATGCCTCCTAAATGTCCCTACACAGTAAAAGACTCCCTTAGCACCCCCAAGTAAAGATGCCAACTTAGTGCCCCCATCCAGTAGTGCTGGCCTCTGAGTTCACACAATCCAGTAGTTCTGCACTCTTATTGCCCCCATCCAGTTGTTCTACCCCCTTAGTGACCCCATTCAGTAGTGCTGCTCCCTTCCTGTAGACCTTCCCCCTTAGTGCACCATCCAGTAGTGTTTCCCTCTTAGTGCCCCCAATCCAGTAGTAACTGTGGAAGATTTCTAACTTGTCAGTGCATAGGTAAAAAGTCCCAAAGTCTCTCAGAATTTGCTGGCTGTGCACTAACCCTTTCCACAATGTAGTGCAAATACAGTGCAATAACTGTGCAAATGAACAGGATATATACAATAAACATATAAAATGCAGTTCAACAATATAAAACAGTATAAATGTAAACAATAGTGCAAGTTAACCCTTCAAAGTGCACTAAAGTAGTGAGTTAATGGCTTTGCATAGTAACAATAGGGGGCAAATGTCCGCAAATTTCCATAGTCAAAAGTAGCCTAAAGGCAGTTATGCTGACTGTGTAACACACATCACTCTGCCCACCACATAAGATGAGTATTACAGTCTTAGCCATAAATAGTTGAGATGACAATACCCCTTTAGAAAATTCCTTATTCCTTAGGGTCCATTCACACGTCTGTAGTGTATTGCGGATCCGCAATGCACCCGGCCGGCACCCCCATAGAACTGCCTATTCTTGTCCGCAATTGCGGACCAAAATAGGACATGTTCTATTTTTTTCAGGAGCCGCCAATCAGAAGATCGGGGCCATGCTCTGGAAATGCAGATGCGGACAGCACACAGAGAATAATCGGTCCGGATTTGTTCCGCAACGTTGCGGAACTGATCCGGAACCATTCTACGGACGTGTTAATGGACCCTAAAAGGTGTTTTTCGAGTTTGTATCATCATCCTTTAAAATAATCATTTCTAAAGGAAGCTGTAATGTTGTAATGTATGTCTTATACCATTTTATTGCTTCTACTGTATCCGCCGTTTTGGTCTGTGGTCACATGATCATGTCCATGATCCTGTTTCCTGTGATGTTATGTCCATGGGCGGGGCAGTGATAAGGGAATGTCTATGTAACTAGCTGGGTGGGAGGAGCTATAAACAAGCTGGGTGTGGTTAGGGGCAGTGATAGGGGAGTGTCTATGTAACCAGCTGGGTGGGAGGAGCTATAAACTAGATGGGTGTAGTTAAGGGCAGTGATAGGGGAGTGTCTATGTAACAAGCTGGGTGGGAGGAAATATAAACTAGCTGGGTGTGGTTAGGGGCAGTGCTGGAGCTATGGTAGAGAAAGGAGAAGTGCATCATGGGTTTGGTTTGATACAGCAACAGGAAGTGCTACATACAGGATGGAAACAAACCAGAGGGATTGGGTCACATGGTGATAATTAATCCAAACTGAAAAAAAGCATGGAAAAGATCTACATGAGGAAAGCAACTACATGAACATATCTCTTAAAAACCATAGTGATCCCAGAACACCCCTTTAAGGAAACTAACATTTGAATATGGAGTTGTTCTTGAGTGTGGTTCCTACTTTTCATGCTTCACCATCACTCACGGTATATTTATGCTCCACTATGACTATGAAATTGTCCTTCTCGGTGGTGTTTGCACCCCATACGGTCATATAACATCCTGTGGTATGGTATTTTTTACAAAACCCCAGATCAAAGCACCGCTGCCTCCCCATATGCACAGATTACCGTACACCTCGTTAAAAAGAACATCTCAATTTTCTCCAATGAAATTCATGCTTCGCACTCATCAATGTGGGGCCTGATGTTACCAGACAGAAATGGCCGTTTTAATAAAAAATCCTCAGCGACATATTACTGATAATAATTTATTATAAATGATATATAAATACCTTATTTTAATACACCTATAATACAGTTATTATTAGTTTTTTTTTCTTATCTGACGACTTTATAATAAAACTCTTAATGGATAAAAAAAAAATCCAGTAATTGAGGCAGAGTAAAAAATGGAACGCAATGCATAGATTAAAAACTAAAATCCTGCGGAAAGTAATCCAAGGTTTGGCACGGCATGAGCTGTATTCAGTAGAAAGCCTATTATACAAGACTTAGCAGACGGAAGAGAGAGAAATCACTATAATATATAGAAACAGAGAGCTGGCTGGCAGAAAAGAACATTAGGCCCATCTGCTCTGACCATTATGTTATAGCTACATATGGGTTTTTACTCTTTTTGGGGGGTCTTACATATTAGGGGAAGCGGAATAGTTCAAGCTTTGTTTGTTTTTTCTTATGATAACCAAATGTTTGGTATTTACTTTCTACTATATACAAAATTTTTGATATATACTATATAAACGTAAAAAAACTATATACTATATATACTCAGTCAACGAGTTATTTGCAGCCCATTGGCCACCAAATGTCCACCAACTATTACATGTGATGGTGTAAAGTTCCTGGAGCTATGAACGTAAATGTGTTATAATCGTGTATATACTGTGCATGTGTGTATATGTATGTGCGCCTCGGTGTATATGTATGCCTGTGTGCGTTTTTGTGTGAGTATTGTGACACAGCGAGGGGTTTTGTCTGGGAAGGCAAGTATTTTCCTCCCAACATGTGCGGCTGGGCTAGTTTCCAGCCAGGTGAGATCAAATACCGGACCGGAGTTTTGGCAGCACCTGGCTGTCCTTAAATAGGCAGCTGGGCTCAGCAGCTGAGTCTCTGCGTTGGGATCTGATGTTTTATGCTGGACTGGAGGGCTGAGTCCCACATGCAGGGGGTAAAGGCCCCCTAACGCCTGCTGTGGACTACTGGAGGCAGAACTGCCAACAAGGTGACTTGCGCAAAATGAACACCAAAGACTGCAAAGTGACATGTTGTTCTGTGCAAATTGAACTTTCCATTTGTGTGTGAATTAACACCAAAGACTGCAAAGTGACATGTTTTATGCAACTGCCGCAAGTGTGAATAAACACTGAAGTTTGAGTTAAGAACTTGTAGTTTGCCTCTGTACTGTGTCCGCTTACCCTATTTACCAGAGCGAAACCCCACAGTATGTAAATGTGTGTAAGTGTATATGTGCAACTGTAGAAGTGTGCATGTATTGTATGTGTATGTACACATGTACTACAGTCAGGTCCATAAATATTGGGACATGGACACAATTCTAACATTTTTGGCTCTATACACCACCACAATGGATTTGAAATGAAACAAACAAGATGTGCTTTACCTGCAGACTGTCAGCTTTAATTTGAGGGTATTTACATCCAAATCAGATGAACAGAGTATGAATTACAACAGTTTGCATATGTCCCTCCCACTTGTTAAGGGACCAAAAGTAATGGGACAGAATAATAATCATAAATCAAACTTTCACTTTTTAATACTTGGTTGCAAATCCTTTGCAGTCAATTACAGCCTGAAGTCTGGAACGCATAGACATCACCAGACGCTGGGTTTCATCCCTGGTGATGCTCTGCCAGGTCTCTACTGCAACTGTATTCAGTTCCTGCTTGTTCTTGGGCCATTTTCTCTTCAGTTTTGTCCTCAGCAAGTGAAATGCATGCTCAATCGGATTCAGGTCAGGTGATTGACTTGGCCATTGCATAACATTCCACTTATTTCCCTTAAAAAACTCTTTGGTTGCTTTTGCAGTATGCGTTGGGTCAGTGTCCATCTGCACTGTGAAGCGCCGTCCAATGAGTTTTGAAGCATGTGGCTGAATATGAGCAGATAATATTGCCCGAAACACTTCAGAATTCATCCTGCTGCTTTTAACAGCAGTCACATCATCAATAAATGCAAGAGAACCAGTTCCATTGGCAGCCATACATGCCCACACCATGACACTACCACAACCATGCTTCACTGATGAGGTGGTATGCTTAGGATCATGAGCAGTTCCTTTCCTTCTCCATACTCTTCTCTTCCCATCACTCTGGTACAAGTTGATCTTGGACTCATCTGTTCATAGGATGGTGTTCCAGAACTGTGAAGGCTTTTTTAGATGTCGTTTGGCAAACTCTAATCTGGCCTTCTTGTTTTTGAGGCTCACCAATGGTTTACATCTTGTGGTGAAACCTCTGTATTCACTCTGGTGAAGTCTTCTTTTGATTGTTGACTTTGACACACATACACCTACCTCCTGGAGAGTGTTCTTGATCTGGCCAACTGTTGTGAAGGGTGTTTTCTTCAGTCATCCACCACAGTTGTTTTCCATGGGCTTCCGGGTCTTTTTTGTGTTGCTGAGCTCACCGATGCGTTCCTTCTTTTTAAGAATGTTCCAAACAGTTGTTTTGGAAAAAGCCTAATGTTTTTTCAATCTCTCTGATGGGCTTGCTTTGTTTTTTCAGCCTAATGATGGCTTGCTTCAAGCTCTTTGGATCTCATCTTGAGAGTTGACAGCAACAGATTCCAAATGCAAATAGCACACTTGAAATTAACTCTCGACCTTTTATCTGCTCATTGTAATTGGGATAATGAGGGAATAACACACACCTGGCCATGGAACAGGTAAGAAGCCAAGTGTCCCATTACTTTTGGTCCCTTAACAAGTGGGAGGCACATATGCAAACTGTTGTAATTCCTGCACCGTTCATCTGATTTGGATGTAAATACTCTCAAATTAAAAGCTGACAGTCTGCAGGTAAAGCACATCTTTCATCCACATATGGTGGTGTATAGAGACAAAAATGTTAGAATTGTGTCCATGTCCCAATATTTATGAACCTGGCTGTATATGTATGTGTGTGAGTATGTTTTGTATGTGGGTGTATGTACTGTATGCGTGAGTATGTACATATGTATAAGTGTGTATTTAATGTACGTATGTGTGAGTATGCATCTGCATCAAGTATGTGTATGTATATGTGTCTGTGTGTATATATGGCACTAGGGCAGATTTCTTAATCCTGTCTAATTTTTACACAGTATAAATTTAGGCTAGTTTCACACTACCGGAACAGCCTGTTAGAGTTCATCGTATCCGGCATTACCGGATACTACCTTTCCCCCCAGGCAGGGATCTGGCCTGTTTCCAGCATTAGTGATGCTTATAGTCAGTGGGGCCTAGCGGTGCTCTGGCCCCTTTCAGCTATGCCAGATACAATAAACTCCGGTAGGCTGTTCCTCTGCCAGAACAGCCTGCCAGATCAGTCTAAAGATGCTCAAGATTTATCACAGTGACTCAGGCTCGATGATAAATCTGGCCCACCTTTAGGGTACTTTCCCATTAGCGTTATTCTTTTCCAGTATTGAAATCCGGTAAAGGGTCTCAATACCAGAAAAAAAACGCATCAGTTTTGTCCTAATGCATTCTGAATGGAAAGCAATCCGTTTAGTATGCATCAGGATGTCTTCCGTTCCATCCCTTGTACGGTATTTGACCAGACAAAATACTGCAGCATGCTGCTGTATTTTTTCCGGCCAAGATCCCGGAACAATAACTCACTTGCCGGATCTGGCGTTAATTTCCATAGAGATGTATTAATGTCGGATCTGGTACCAAGTGTTCCGGAAATTGCCGCATCGCCGGAACATAGGAGGAGCTATTTTTGCTTTTGATCTTTGAAAAAAATTCTAACGGATCCGGGGGAAAAAAAGCTTTCCCTTTGTATATGGATTGCCAGATCCAGCAGGCAGTTCCATTGCCGGAACTGCCTGCCGGATACTAACAATGCTAGTGTGAAAGTACTGATTAGTCTAGGGGGCCATTTATTAACCTGAAATACACCTACATTACGCATATTTCAGGTGTAGCTCTGGAAAGCTGTCTTACATTTAGAACTGGCGGAGGATCGGCCAAAGTTTTGTTGGGGCCGGCACCTCTTCATAACTTCGGTGGAACAACCGCCAGCTTAGGGGTTTATTAAGACCGGTGTCTAAAACGCCAGCCTTAATAAATGTGCCCCAAAGTTTTTACCACCTATTGGCTTACTTTACGCCCGAATTTTGTACAAAAAGCTTGGATAATTTTTGCCGCACATTGTCCCATGACAAAAATTCTACAGTTGCATGTAATAAAAAATGTATTATAGCAACTGAGTTATTTAATTAAATCTATCTGTATAGCGCCACCTGCTGTTAGTTTTTTTTCTTATTTCTTTGTCCTGCTCACTGAGATGGCCGCACATGCTCAGTTTCATCCTTCAACTGCCTCCTGAGCTGTGATTGGGAAAGCTGAGACACGCCCCTTGAGCTGTGATTGGGAGAGCTGAGACACGCCCGCTGAGCTGCCAGCTTGATATAAATCTAGCAGAACAATTAATGAGGAGATCTCTGGATCCATGTGAGGTACAGGGCTGGTTTTAGCTTTGTTAGAAAGAGGTTGTCGTGTGCTATATGATGTCTGATTTCATTTTTTACATTAATCGTGGGATAACCCATTCAAGCCATGCCCCATTTCCAGTAGACTTTGCACCTTACCACTATACTCCCTTGTATAATCTAAAACACTAAATAAATCAATAAATGTCCTCAAATTGCACCAGAATTTTATCAATGTTGATTAGTTAACCTCCCCTATTATATTTTTATTGGTTTTCTTGAAACTACATGTATAGAAGGCTGTACATTGTGTGTGTCATGACATAAAATGTGCTTCCAAGTGTGTGTATGTATGAGCATACACAAAGAGACAAACATACATATACACTCATACATACACACATACAGAAGCATGCATAGCGAGATGCACATCCTTGTGTCAACTATACCCAGGCACATGTACATGTATGAGCATGGAGAGGGGCCTGGGTATGTTGATACAAGGATGTGTATCTCAGTATGCATGCATCTGTATGTTTGTATGTATGAGTGTATATGTATGTTTGCCTCTTTGTGTATGCTTGTATATTTTTGGTTCATTTTGTATTTACTAGATATGATACAGCTGAATGTATGTGTTTTTAGTGTGTGAGCATCTATGTTTTTGTATGTATCTAAGTGTGTATATGTGTTTGTATGCATATATCTCGTTCAATGATTTTGACGTGAAAAGATGGGAGGCCTGTCAGAGTCTGTATGTATGCTCTGTATATACTGTATATGTATGTATGTCTGAACTTGCATGTGTGTCTGTAGGTTCGTATATTTGTGTATCTGTATGTACAGTATGTATATGAGCCTATTTATGTTATTATGGAAATTGTCTTTTTACCTCACTGTGATGGTCGGCCATTATATCTCTTTCTGGGGATCCCTGGTGTAAATCACTTTAGTAGGAATGTGATAATGAAAAACTAAATATAAATTTTAAGATCCCAAGTGGGATTTTCTTTGGCATTATTAATACGCCGTATGCCATCCAGGGGAACTAGAGTTTTTGGGAATAATGAGATTTCCTGCCAGGTATGGATTGGCATGTTACTGATTGTAGCCATGAGAAAAGGTATTATTATAAGGAGTTAGTGTCTTGGGTTGTGTTCCCTGCATCGTTGCTATAGAACAGGGATGGCCAACCTGCGGCGCTCCAGCTGTTGCAAAACTATAACTCCCAGCATGCCCAGACTGCCTACAGCAAGGATGCCCAACCTGCGGCCCTCCAGCTGTTGCATAACTACAATTCCCAGCATGCCTGAACAGCCTACAGATATAAGTGCAGCGACCGGGCCGCAGGGGCAATATTTGAGTGTTGGTGGGGGATCGGGGTAGTAGTTTTTTACTCACTGTTCTGTAGATCTCCATGAACCGGTGTGCAGTGAATGGAAGGACAGCACCAGTTCCTTCGGGGCACACTCTGTTGTCCAGGGAACCCCGCCAGATGGTGGTTGAGGTGCCCTTGGTGGAATGGTTTAAGGTGCCGTAGAGGCAGGGTCCCTGGTGTTCGTGACGCCAGCACTGTTAGGTGCAAAGGAAAGTGGTAGAAAGGATGAGTCAATGGTTGTGAACAACAGAACTTTTACTTGATCAATTGTTCATCTATATAGCAAAAGTAATAACCCAAATATTGGCTCAGCTGTAATCCTTGTAACAGGCTTGGCAATAGGTTCAATGAGATCTTCCTTCAGCAGGTAGGAGAGATTCCTTCTTATTTCTGTCTAGACTATGTCCACGCTCTAGCAGCCAACTACTGGATATAATAACTTCTTACTTGTAATTAGCAATCCACAGGGCGGTCTCCCTAATGGCAGGCAAAATCCTCTGCTCCATTATTTGCACATAAACTCTGATCCACAATGTCCATAGAGGAATGTGGCAATGGACAACCACGCGTACAGTCGTCCTGCTGTGTCCAGGTGCTTTTAGGCTTCTCCCGGTGGGTGGTGCTGTGGAATCCATGAGCTAATGCTGCTTCTACCTCCACTAGACTTTCTCTATATCCATAATTCACTCTGGTCTGTGCTAGGTAGCTGTTAGGGTCCATTCACACGACCGTAGAATGGGTCCGCATCCGTTCCGCAATTATCCGAAACTGGTGCGGACTCATTCATTCTCTATGGTGCTGGAAGAGAGGCGGAGCGCACACTATGTGCTCTCGGCATCCGCATTTCTGGAGTGCACCCCCGATCTTCCTGTCCGCAGTTCCGCAAGAAAATAGAGCATGTCCTATAGTTGTCCGCAATTGTGGACAAGAATAGGCATTTCTATGGGGGGGGGGGGGGGGGCGGCCGAGTGTATTGCGGATCCGCAATATACTACGACGTGTGAATGGACCCTAAGGCTGGCTTCCATACTCCCTCAGCTTGGCCAGGGCCAAGGGGCTAAAATGGCAGCTACATACTGGACTTATCCTGTTCTGCTACTCACTCCTCCACTAACTTCCTCCCTTCTCCTTTTGTCTTAGCACACCCTAAGATATATAGATATATATATATATATATATATATATATATATATAAAAAAGAAAAGACAATGGCAGCACCGTCCTTGGTGTAAGCTGGTGGGTGCAACTGGCCCAATGCGGATCAAAGCCAATCCAGAGATACAAAAATAGAAAAAATGGGCAGCACTCCAGAAAGTAAAAAAATACAAAAAGTATTTATTTACCCCAGTGGGACATGCGCAACGTTTCGGCTCTAGACAGGAGCCTTTCCTTGAGAAAGGCTCCTGTCTAGAGCCGAAACGTTGCGCATGTCCCACTGGGGTAAATAAAGACTTTTAGTATTTTTTTACTTTCTGGAGTGCTGCCCATTTTTTCTATTTTTATATATATGGGGTGAATGGTTGTAATGACATGCTCAAATGAAACAGCCTGTTTTAAGGAATTACAGTTCACACAGAAATACATTGACATGGTATAATGCATATGCCCAAAGTTATACCGGGCCCCACGACTATCACGGAGTGGGACACTGCATTAGGGCATGCTGGAGAGCCACAGGTTGGCAATTCCTGCTATAGAAGCATGGACACCTAGCCCCATACCCCCAACTCCTTGCACACAGACATACGCTCACACATAGTCAAATGGATCAAGAACCTGCACATGTTAAGGCTACATTCACACAACCGTAATTTCAATACGAATCTGCTCCACTTTTTTTTGCGGAGCGCACGCGGACTTGTTCATTTTTTACAGGATCTAAAAAAATGCAGACAGCACATGGATGTCAACCGTGTGCTGTCCACATCCGTGTGGTTGAGCCGCAAATGTTAGAACATATCTGATGGAGGCTCTAGGACCCTGTTGTGTCACCTCTAGCCTAGATACAAGATGAGATACGGCCTCTGACCTGGATACGATATGAGATACGGCCTCTAGCCTAGATACAAGATGAGATACGGCCTCTGACCTGGATACGATATGAGATACAGCCTCTTGCCTAGATACAAGATGAGATACGGCCTCTGACCAGGATACGATATGAGATACGGCCTCTAGCCTAGATACAAGATGAGATACGGCCTCTGACCTGGATACGATATGAGATACGGCCTCTAGCCAAGATACAAGATGAGATACAGCCTCTGGCCTATATACAAGATGAGATACGGGTCCTGACCTGGATACGAGATAAGATATGGCCTCTAGCCTAGATACAAGATGAGATACGGCCTCTGGCCTGGATACAAGATGAGATACGGGTCCTGACCTGGATACGAGATAAGATATGGCCTCTAGCCTAGATACAAGATGAGATACGGCCTCTGGCCTGGATACAAGATGAGATACGGCCTCTGGCCTGGATACAAGATGAGATATGGCCTCTATCCTGGGTACAATATGAGATACAGGTTCTGTATGGTATCCTGCGGCACATGTGCCCACAGATGTTACAGCTGGGCCTGTAGATCCTGGACACTCGAAGGTTGCTGTAGCTGGTTTCCCAGCTTGGGCAATAAATGCTCATTGGGTGATAAATCTGGTGATCGGGCAGCCAAGGAAGTGTTGAGATCTAGTGGAGACATTTGTAGAAACCTTTGCTGTGTTCAGGCGAGCATTATCCTGCTGAAAAATGCCATGAGAGGAACACATGTGGCCGCAGGATGTCCTGCACATATCACTGAGCTGTTAGTGTCCCTCATATCACTACTAGGGGAGACCGACTGTTGTATGTGATGGCTCCCCAGATCAACACACCAGTAGTTGGGGCAGTGTGTCGCTCCACAGCATAGAAGCATGTCTAGCAGTCAACGATCTCTCACAAAGAGGTACACTACTCAAAAGTCGCCTCTGAGAGCATTTTGTATAGTTCAGAGAGGGAAGCTCTTTTATACCCTCCTGTGGCAAATCAGACCACATGTAATCATTTACTGAGACATAACAAAGACGTAAATGCATGCCAAGTTTAGCAGGAATCCAACATTTCTAGCCAGGTTTGTTATTTTGTTTTGTCAATGAGTGTACATACACCACACAGATACACCGACATACTTACACAAATACACACATGGGCATATAGACATGCACACATACATATACAATCATACATTATACGTACAGTACCTAATGCTATATTATTATCATCACTCCTTATATCTGGTTGTGTTTTTTTCCCACAGGTGTAACAATCGCACACAGTGTGTTGTTATTGCCGATTCCGAAGCCTTTCCTGACCCGTGTCCAGGGACCTACAAATACCTGGAAGTCCAGTATGACTGCGTGCCATACAGTGAGTATACACCGTGACACTATCCAGAAAACCACACACCATGGGAGGCCATATAGTGCACATCGCTAATATTAAGTGTCCGTGTACGGTTTTGATGCCTACACCCCACATATGTTGGGGGTCTCATCACCTTATACCAGTATTGTATTATAAAGCTATGTTTTTCTCCACTTACACAATGTACATTCATTATAATGGGACAGAGCATCTCACCAGTACACGACACAAGTCCCAGTGCAGCTGACTGGCAGCACATTGCTATGCATAACGCAGCATGTCACAGACAAAGAGGAATCTGACAGAAAGAGCTCTGCGCACGGTGACAGATACTGCTCCATATACCCAATACTCCACTGTTGTAAGCCGAGGGACTGCTATACCCCTCACCAAATACAGTTCGGTAATTTTTCTCTTCTTCTTCATCATATAAAGCCATTCACAGTTCTCGTTCACCTTGTCTTTACCAGTCACGTCTACCAAGGTAATATCATTCCCCATCTATGGCTAGTTTTTTTTTTTTTTTTACTATTAGAAAATTATTTTTTTACCCCATTGCATCATTCTCGTAAATTTCTCCTATTGTATTTGAGAGTAATGTTCAGTATATCACTATAATTGTCTACATCCATGACACTAATGTGTTTTGTCTCCCTTGACTACACTTTTCTTATATATTACTGGCATGATTTTAAGAATTCAGCTTTTTAATATTTCAACATAAGTACTGACACAACATTTCACAGTTGGGATGCGTCGTGCACATTAGCATTTTTTATGTTATTGGTATTATTGCCATCTCAATTTACATGGGTGAACAAGCTGTGGTTTGGCATCCCAGGTTAGGTTTCTTTATGTGTTTCGGGGGTCCCGTTCCGTGTATACAAGATTGGTAGATGCGTATTACATTCTACAGAAAAAAAAGAGTACAAAAAGAATTGTGATTCCTGACCAACACCATGCTGATAGCTGAATTCCAATGACAGTGACACTAACAGCAAAGACCAAGAGGCCAAGAAACATGACGCATTGACAGCCTAGATAAAAAAATGGTACACTGATAGCTGAGACCAAAGAACAATAGCAAACATTAACATGTGAGATCCAAGAACGATGGTACACTGACAGTATATTGACAGCTGGAGTCTTAGAACTATGGTATACTGATGGCCTTGATGAAAGAACAATGGCATATTGACAGCTGAGATCCAAGAACGATGGTACACTGACAGCCTGTATGAAAGAACAATGGCATATTGACAGCTGAGGCCTTAGAATAATGGTATACTGATGGCCTAGATTAAAGAACAATGGCATATTGACAGCTGGGGTCTTAGAACAATGGTATACTGATGGCCTAGATGCAAGAACAATGGCATATTGACAGCTGGGGTCTTAGAACGATGGTATACTGATGGCCTAGATGAAAGAACAATGGCATATTGACAGCTGGGATCCAAGAATGATAGTATACTGATGGCCTAGATGAACGAACAATGGTATATTGAAAGCTTGGGGTCTAAGAACAATGGTATACTGATGGCCTAGATGAAAGAACGATGGTACACTGACAGCCTGTAGGAAAGAACAACGGCATATTGACAGCTGAGGTCAAAGAATGATGGTATGTTGATGGCCTAGATGAAAGAACAATAGCATATCGGCAGCTGAGGTCCAAGAACGGTGGTATAGTGACAGCCCATATGAAAAAACAATGGCATATTGACAGCTGAGGTCGAAGAATGATGGTATATTGATGGCCTAGATGAAAAACAATGGCTTATTGGCAGCTGAGATCCAAGAACGATGGTACAACACTGACAGCCTGTATGAAAGAACAATGGCATATTGACAGCTGAGGTCTTAGAACAATGGTATACTGATGGCCTAGATGAAAGAACAATGGCATATTGACAGCTGGGTTCCAAGAATGATGGTACACTGACAGCCTGTATGAAAGAACAGTGGTATATTGAAAGCTGGGGTCAAAGAACGATGGTGTACTGATGGCCTAGATGAAAGAACAAAGGCATATTGACAGCTGAGATCCAAGAATGATGGTACACTGACAGCCTGTATGAAAGAACAATGACTTATTGACAGCTGAGGTCCAAGAACGATGGTATACTGACAGCCTAGATCAGTGGTCTTAAACTTGGCTGCATATATGGGCTACACATAGAACAAATTTCCACTTGACGGGCCGCAATATCCACATACTGTATATCACACATTCAGTACATAATTGTGTCACACTGTCCAGAACTTCAACTCAGCCGACCACACCTGGAAATGACATCAAGATCTCCCCAAGTGGTGAGAACAGTGGGGTAAGAGGTATCACTACTTTTTTGTGGCATTCTAATCAGTTTTCAAAAGTAAATTTCACATGGATGGACAACCCCTTCTTAATACAGGCCCTAGATGAGACCCCAAAAGTAATACAGACAACCAGACCAGACCCCAGAATTAATACACACACCCTGATTAGACCCTAAAATTAATATAGACCCCCAAAATGTATAATACCTCCAAACAGACCCAAAAATGATTAAGTCCACCAGACCCAAAAAATTATTCAGATTATGTTCAACCCATAAATTTATACAAACCCCATATTAGACCCCAGATTTATACAGACCCAGATCAAACCCCAAATTTATACAGATTCCAGATCAGGTCCCCAATCTATACAGACCAGAAATACACAGACCTCAGATCAGACCTATAATTTATACAGACTTTAGATCAGAGCCCCAATTTATACAGGCCCCAGATGCCCAGATGAGCCCACAAATTTATACAGACCTCAGATTAAACCCCAAAGCACCCCCCAGATGAAAACAGACCCCCATATGAGCCAAAAAATGTATACAGACTCCAGAATAAACCCCATATCAGCCCCCATATTATTACAGACCCCAGATCAAACCCCCAATTTATACAGACCCCAATTCAGACCGCAAATTTATACAGACCTAAGTTCAGGCCCCCAATTTATACAGACCTCAGTTCAGACCGCCAATTTATACAGACCTCAGTTCAAACTCCCAATGTATACAGACCTCAGTTCAGACCCCCGATTTATACAGATCCCAGATCAGACCCTAAATGTATACAGACCCAAATCAGACTGCCATTTATACAGACCCCAGATCAGCCCACTAATTTATACAGACTGCAGATTAAAACCCAAATTTACCCACTAATCAATACAGACCCCAGATCTGCCCCCAAATTTATACAGGCCTCAGATCAGACCCCCAGGTTATGCAGACCCCAAATCAGTCCCCTAATTTATACAGACCTCAGGTCAGACCCCAATTTATACACACCCCATATCAGTTCACAAAGCTACACAGACTACAGATTTCCCCCCCCCCCCCCAAATTAATACAAACCCCAGATCCAGTTTACACAGACCCCAAATTGGACAGCAAATTATTACAGACATCAGATCAGACCCCAATTTATACAGAACCCAGATCAGACCCCTAATTTATACAGACCTCAGATCAGACCCCTAATTTATAAGATCAGGCCCCCAATTCATACAGACCTCAGATCAGACCCCCAATTTATACAGACCTCAGATCAGACCCCCAATTCATACAGACCTCAGATCAGACCCCCAATCCATACAGACCTCAGATCAGACCCCCAATTTATACAGAACTCAGATTAAGCTCCAAATCATCCCCCAAATAAATACAGACCCCAGATCCAACCCCATATTTATACAGACCTCATATCAAACCCCCAATTTATACAGACATCAGATAAGACCCCCAGGTTATACACAGCCCAAATCGGACCCCCAATTTATACAGACCCCAGATCAGACGTCAAAATTATACAGACCCTAGATTAAGCCCCAAATCATCCCCCAGATCAGACCCCAAATTTATACAGATCTCAGGTCAGACCAACAATTTACATAGACCCCTAATCAGACTGCAAATTTACATAGACTTCAGATCAGACCCCCAATTTATAAAGATCCCAAAAAAGCCTGCGCCACCGCTTATAACCCACACTCCACCCCTCCATCCCCTAAATGCAGACCTCAGAGCAGACAAAAATAATGCCTCCTTCAGGTGCCACTACCACTCTGGCTCTTCTGCAGCGCAATACTGTGTCCTGACTCCAGCGTCCTGATGGTCTGGCGCATCTTGATGTCGCGTCAGGTCATAGTGCACTACGTCCTGAAGCTGTACTCTTCCCTGAGGTATCGTGGGCTGCAGATAATTGCCTCGGGGCTACACATTTGAGACTTATGGCCAAGACCAGGGGTCTCAAACACGCGTCCGCACTATTAGCTAATGAGCTCTTCCATTGTGGGAACACTCATTAGTACAGGGAGCGGTGAGTTATAGTAGGAGCTGGCATTACTCACCACTCCCTAGTTCTCTTCTACAGGTGCCAGCACTGCCCTATGTCCTGACAGTGTACGTTTCAGAAATGAGTGCATGTAGGCATGCATTATGATTGGACGCAGTGTATCGCTGGCTCCAAGACACAAGAGCCAGAGTGGTGGTGGCGCTAAGTGGAGGAGAGGTATTTTAATCAATTTTTTTGTCTGCACTAAGGTTTGCATTTAGGGATTGGAGCAGTTTGGTGTAGGTTATAGGGAGCGGCAACAGTCTGTTTTGGGGTCTGATATGAGGTCTGTATAAATGTGCAGTCCAATTTTGGGGGTCTGATTTGAGGTATGTATGAATTTGAGGTTCTATATTAATTTTAGGGTCAGTGCTCCGTAATTAATTTTAGGATCTGGGAGTCTGTATTGGGGTCTCATCTGGGGTCTGTATTAAGAAGGGATTGTCCAGCCATGTGACATTTATTTTTGTAAACTAATTAGAATGTAACGAAAAAGTAGTGATACCATTCTCATCCCTCTGTTCTCACCATTAGGGGAGCTCCTGGTGTAATTCCTGGGCATGGCAGGCTAAGTTGAAGCTTAAAGGGCTTCTGTCACCCCACTAAACTGCACGTGGCCCCTCAACTGGAAATTTTTCTATGTACAGTTCATATGTTCAGCTGAGTTTGAGACCCCTGGCCTCAGGCTCGGGCTGGACCACCGGGGAGGTGGGGGATTCCTCAGTAGTCCTCCAGTCTCCTGCACCTGGAGATAAGACGGAGTAGTAATTATTTCTCTTTTTCTCAGGAGAGATAATTATTGTAGCCACTAGGTGGCAGTATCGCACAGTGATGCAGCCTGATACTAGTGCAAATTGTACAGGGGGCCCCGCAGTATCTTCTAAACTTCCCAGGTTGCAGGCAGTGAAGGAGGAGAGAACATGTCTGGCCATCCTCCTGCCCTCCCTGCTGTCAGAAAACTGTGGTTGCTGGAGAGAAGGACTCCTCTGCGGTGCTGGGCTGATTTCTCAGGTGTGTGACAGTAGTGAGCTGTAGGAGACTGTAAGGGGGGAATAGGGGATTTGTTTATAGTAGCCTCAGATCTATGAATGTGTGATGCTCTCTGCAGAGTTCAGAGTGGCATTGGGGGACTCTGCCCTAGGTCCCCCCAATGCCTCTGCTTTAGGTGCACCCCCATTAGTGCCACAGCTCCAGATGCCCCCAATGCCCCCACTCTAAATGCACCCATAATATTGCCTCTTCTCCAGTTGCCCCCCTAATACCTCTGCTCCAGCATCACCACTATTACCCTGCCTCTGGCGACCCTAATGCCTTTGCTTTAGGTGCACACCCAAAAAATGCCCCAGCTCCAGATGCCCCCACTCTAAATGCACCGCTAATATTGCCTCTTCTCCAGCTACCCCTGCTCCGGGATCCCCACTATTACCCTGCCTCAGGTGACACTAATGCCTCTGCATTAGTTATGATCCTCCGTTTGTGCCCTTTGCTCACATTGCTCCTTTAGCACCGTTGCTTGGGCTTAGTTAAAGGCTATGACCTGCAAAGCGGGTTGGACTTATACCTGAAAAATTCTGCACAGTGCGTCACATTCTCCAGTATTGACACGTATGGTTTACATGGCGGTAATGATGATATTCCGTATTTACAGGCATTACTGCTGCCATGTAAAGAGATACTAAAGGGGTTGTCCAGGTCTTCAAGTTATCCTCTCCACACCATAGGACATAACTATATGATTAGTGGGGTCCGATTCTGTGACCCCCACTGATCCCAGGAATGGTCCTGTTCCCCCTTTTTGATGGTGTGGCAGTCCACAAATATGCCCTGCTGCTCCATTTATTCTCTTTGGGACCACTGGAAATATCCAGCGCTGTACTCTGCCATCTCCAGCGACCCCATAGAGAATGGATGGAGAGGCATATGCTCCACCTGCCACTCAATCAAGAAGGGGGATCAGTGGGGGCTCCAGCGTTCAGACCCCCATGAATCACTTAGTTATCCCCGATCCTGTGGATAGAGGATACATAGAAAAGTGGACACGGACCCTTTAACAGGCGAGCATTTCTATTTTAGTTTGACACATATTTTGGGCCAGATTTTTTATTTTTATTTTATTTTATTACACCCAAAGAAAACCTTTAAGGATAGGAAATGTGAAAAAGTCCAACAGCTATGACACGACAGGCGATAAGTGTCTGACTGATGGGGGTCTGACTGCTGGGACCCCCATAATCAAGGGAACGTGGCCTTATGACCCTTGTGTACATACATAGGCAGTAATGTAAATGAATGTCTCAGGACCCCTTTTTTCATGATCAGTGGGTGTTCCAGCAGTCAGACCCCAGCAATCTGATATTTATCAACTATCCTGTAGATAGACAATAGGTCATTATGGGAGGACAACCCTTTTATTTTCATGTCTGGCATGAAATGGTAAATTTCATGCCAGACATTTATGCTTAAAGGGGTTAAAGGGTTTGTCTCACTTCAGTAAATGGCATTGATCATGCAGTTCATACAAGGCACTTACTAATGTATTGTGATTGTCCATATTGCCTCCTTTCCATCACATTATACACAGCACGTATCCGTGGTTATTACCACCGTGTAATCCAGCAGTGGTGGCGTGCTTACACACTATAGGGAAAGGCTGGAAGTGCTCATAGGCCAACACCTTTACCTATAATGTGCAAGCACGGCCACCGCTGCTGGACTGCAGTGTGGTCAAAACCCTGGATACGTGCTGTGTATAATGTGATGGAAAGGAAGAAATATGGACAATCACAATACATTAGTAAGTGCCTTGTATTAACTTTCTCTACATGATAAATGCCAATTGCTGAAGTGAGACAAACCCCTTTAACCCCTCTAAGTGTCCTACACTTAATAGGATTAGGCATAAATGTCTTGGTGTGTCCATTGCGTGTTTCCTATGTGTGATTGGTGTGTGCTATATATGTTCTATGTATCAGTGGTGTATGTGCAGTATGTGACAGATGCATCCGTGGCATGTGAGCCACGTATAAGGGTCTTGTGTCCCACATGTGTCCAATGAGTGATTGGTCTGCGCGGCGTGTGTCTTGTTTCTGACTTAAGTGCAGGATATCCATATATGTGTAAAGTACTGTATGTTTGTGCATTTTGCTGTGAGTGTCTGCCATCTTACTTCATCTTTAATATTCCTGTTATCACTGTAAGTGTCAGGAACACGACCGTTGGATGTTTTGCTGTCTGCAAATTGCGGATCCGCAAAACATGGAGACCGGGTGTGTGCATTCCACATTATGCGGAACAGAACAGCCGCCTCTAATAGAACCGTCCTATCCTTGTCTGTAATGCCAACTATAATAGGACATGTTCTATCATTTAGCAGAACAGCCATGCGGACATACAGACACGGAATGCACACGTAGTCTTTTTATTTTTGCGGCCCCATTGAAGTGAAGTGAACGGTACAGACCTGGAAAAAAAACAATTTAGCGTGCAGGAGCCCTAAGGTGGGCCCCCAGAATCAGTTACACTGGTGGGCCCTAAGTACCCCAGTGCGGCGACACTGCCTGGCCTAGATAAGAGAACAATGGCATACTGATAACTGAGGTCCAAGAACGATGGTACAATCAAAGCTTAGATGAAAGAACAATGGCATATTGACAGATGAGTTCCCAAAAACGATGGCACACTGAGAATCTGGATGCAAGAATAATGGCACATTGACCGCTGTGGTCCAAGAATGATGGCACACTGACAATGAGGACCGAAGAACAATCGGTCACTGATAGAGGCGATGCAAGAATACTGGAACACTGACAACCTAGAATGGATGGGACACAAGAATAATGGCACACTGACAACTGAGATCTAAGAATAATGGCACATTGACAGCTAAGACACAAAAATAGCATCCTGACAACCTAGATCCAAGAACAATGGCGCATTGACAGCTAAGGCTACTTTCACACCTGCGTTAGGTGCGGATCTGTCTGGTATCTGCACAGACGGATCCGCACCTAAAATGCAAACGATTGTATTAATTTAGAACTGATCCGTTTGCATTATGAAGAACAAAGTCAAAACGGATCCGTCCTAACTTATATTGAAAGTCAATGGGGGACGGATCCGTTTTCAATTGCACCATATTGTGTCAGTGAAAACGGATCCGCTCCCATTGACTTACATTGACAGCAGCGTTTTGGTGTCCGCCTCCAGAGCGGTATGGAGGCAAAACAGAGCCAAACTGATGCATTCTGAGCGGATCCTTATCCATTCAGAATGCATCGGGGGTGATCTGATCCGTTTTGAACCGTTTGTGAGATCCCTGAAACGGAATTCAAAACGCCAGTGTGAAAGTAGCCTAAGACACAAAAATAGCATCCTGATAACCTAGATCCAAGAACAATGGCACACTGACAGCTTATGTCCTGGGGCAGTGGAAATAATAAAGCTAAAGTGAATCACTGACGTCTGAACACGGCCCAAACACAGCTGAAGGTCTCAAACATTGGCAAACTGAAATTCCAGATTGTTTTCCAGGTCAGTCCTCACCAAGTAGGTAAGTATGCCACCTAGTCAGTCCCTTTTAATCTACAGTTGCAAGACAAAGTCAGTTGTGGTCTGTCACAATTATAGACAAAGACAATCTAACTAAACTACTAACACACAAAGGATGTATTGAGCTCTATGAAGGTTATCCACTCAGTCCAGTAGAGTAACACTGCTTGCATTCAGGGGTTCTAGGCCTAAAAGGCAATAGACAGTTAAGAACCAGCACTTGTATACTAGCAGGTGATAGATGGTAACAGTCATTCTGTATTATGCTCTATGCAATAACTTACTGAAGACTCAACAGCAAGTACACAAGTGCCAGTCCTTTGTAGTCTATGTCTTTTATTGAGCACATTTAGTAAACATTCACAGTGCAGGAAGAAGTAAAGGAAGAATAAAGCAAAAATAAGTGAACCCATGATTTTACTAACCTGGACATTCCCAATCACGTCCACCAAAAGTTTCTTGTAGATGTGCACAACATTGAAGAGGAATTTTGAACCATTCCTCCCTGCGAATGTGTTTCAGTTCATCAATATTTCTGGGATTGCCTGCACAGCGCTCTTCGGGTCATGTTGCAACATCTAGATAGGGTTAAAGGGCTTGTCCGGGTTCATTGCTGAACCCGGACATACCCTTCTTTTCACCCAGGCAGCCCCCCTGATGTTGGCATCAGAGCATCTGATGCTCCGATCCGCTCCCTTGCCCTGCGCTAAATCGCGCAGGGCAAGGTCTCTTTTGTTTTCAATAACATACTGCCGGGCGGAAACTTCCGCACGGCAGTGTGTTCGGTGACGTCACCGACTCTGATGGGCGGGCTTTAGTGATGCCCTAGCCGTTTTACTGGCTAGGGCAGCGCTAAATCCCACCTATTAGTGCCGGTGACATCACCGGGGTTCCTGGCAGCCCCATGGAGAGCCCCGGTACGTTACCGGATCTAAAAAAAATGTCTTTGCCCTATGCAATTTAACGCAAGGCAAAGGAGAGCATCGGAGCATAAACTGCTCTGATGCTCATGTCAGGGGGGCTGCAGGGGTTAAAATGAAGGGATGTCCGGGTTCAGAGCTGAACCCGGACATCCCTTCATTTTCACCCCCGCAGCCCCCCTGACAGGGGTGGGCTGCAGGGGTTGGGTCTTTGACATGGCCATTCTAAAAGACAAATCTTTTTTTCAACCACTAGTTGATTTACTTAATGCTTTGGGTGATTGCATCACCCAATGTCTCTTCAGCTTGAGGTCATAGACTACTGCCCATACATCCTTCTGTAAAATGGTTTGCTACACCTTATATTTCATTGTCCCTTCAATGCTAGCAAGCCATCCATTCATTGAGGAAGCAAAGTCATGATGCTCCCTCCACCATGCTTCATGTTTGGGGTGAGGCTTTGGTGTTGGTGTGCAGTGTACTTTTCCCCCTAAACATTGCCACATTGTGGATGAAGGAGCACCTAATGACTTGTTTGACATATTCCCTTTAATGAAATTTTCTTAAGATAGGCACTTATCACTAATCTAAAAGAAAGAAGATAAGAGTCATGGCTAGGAGTCCCACAGCCAGGACCCCTACCATCCTTTGTTCCCTATTAATAAAAAGCAATTGTCAGGCATGGGTGCCGCTGTTCCATTGCCTGATGAAGATAGTCTACAACTGTAAGTGTATGTGTCTTGAGAAGAGAGGGAGTTGGGAGAGATAACTGTAGGCCAAACACATATGACCAGCTTTAGAGTCTTATGGTAGAATGCCCGACCTACTGTATATCCTTAGCTCAGTCAGCAGGGATGGACTGAAAATAAAGTGTCCCTGGAAAAAAAAAAAGAAAAGTGGCCCCATTTTGTAGGCAGATCCAAATAAACAGAAGGTGGGGAAACACAAGTAGGCAGAGTCAACAATACCATAGTGCAAAATACCATCCCAGGAGAACCAAATAACACAGTGTAGCACAATAAACTGTCCCAAAAGCTGGCCCTCTGTGGCGGCCATCAATAGCTACCATCTTCTGTCCTCCTCCTCCAGTTGTCTATGGAGCATGGGGCTTAGGAGGTGAGGTGTGGTCCACAGCAGTGGAATTCAGGAGGGCATGTGCGGTCACTGGCCGAGTACATGAGTACCTGATTCTCACAGCGTTAATTACTATTGAGAGCTCATTATGTACCCGGTCAGTGGCAGAGAGGAGGGCTTGGGTGGCCTCCTGGGGCATCGGCCAATCAGGAAATTTCCCTGTAGGGTCTATGGCCAATCCACCCCTGTCAGTCAGAGCAAACACACAGAATATCTCTACAGGAACGCACAGCGCTTCTTAAAATAACATACATTAACAGCAAATACACAAGAGGTTCTTGAATAGTCCCCTTCCATCAAATTAGCAAAAAAATAATATTACACCCTACCAAGCTGGTATCTTTCACTTGTATTAAAAATGTTGGCTTCCATGGTGGGGTAGGGAGATATACACCATCAATGTATTCAATATTAGAGTGGCAATTATGTTTATTTTTATAATTGGGGGGTTCCTGACTTTTGACTCACCCCTTTTATGCCACTCACTTCTTACATACAAAATCACCAATTACTATACTATTTCATTTTACAGACCACTTCTTTAAAGAGGACCTCTCAGCTCTCCTTATGTGCCAATTTGACAAAATGTTTGAATTCTCCATCATATAACGGTTCTGGAGCTTCTCTTCTTACAATTCTGCATTGTGCTGGTCCTTGGTTATCCCTTATGGAAATGTATGAATAAACGGGTATAATTAACGGGATGTTAACATTCCCTTAGGGAAAAGGGTGTGTCCCTACACAGCCCGAGGCTGGTACCGCTGGTAGGATTGTGTCAGAGTGTGTAAGGTCACATCCCCAACCGGTAACAGTCAGATGTCAACCAAGTCATGCGTTTCAAGTAGGAATGGCAGAGCAACAGCACAATTCATAGTTCTAAAAAAAGATGTTCCACAATTATTGTAATATAGGGAATTCAAGTATTTACTTAAACGGACATGTCAGACATGGAGAGGTGACCCATCGTCTTTAATGTACCATCTTAACAATCAATTTTCATTGTGTCTTCCTAATCACTCACTTCCTGGTCACGTACCATCCAAAGTCCCCATCGGGGCCTATCTGTCCACCTTGCGTGCCACCTGATGCCAGCTTTATGGTCATTAAGCCGCTGATGGGCCATGTCTAGTGCCTGCTGATCATTATGTATAGACCTGTTCTAAGATGGAGACGATCATGTAGAAACCTAACACACGGATCTAGATGGTACACACTTGGAGGCACACATGACTATACAGTGTCACCTACTGACTGGTGGTATATTCAGTCTGGATGAAGAATGAATTAGTATCTCCCACCCTGAGCTCCTGATACTTGTCAGGGCGCATCTAAGAAGGTATCATGCCCCGCTACGGCTGAACATTGCTATTCACTGCACATACAGATACACAAGGCGACTATTTGCATGCATTGTATTTGCTGCTCGGCGACTTGTAGACACACACGACCTGTAGCTACACCGGACACAGACGTAATATTGTTCTGCACCCATAGCGCTCTGCACATCCTCCGGTATGCAATCAGACTGACAGGTCTCTGCAGTGCTCTGCAGGCCCCTCTTTTAGTCACAGAGCTATTTGCTTCACTTCATGCAGAGCCCTGTGAGAAAGCAAGGTGCATTGTCTATGTGCAACATTTAACTATTTCCTTTCCTTTCCAGGATTGGCTCATTAATATAACGCTTCTATCCCCAGGACGTGCTGCCAAGGCTGTCACGCTCTGTCTCTTTCTCCCTCTGCCTGTCTCTCTCACTCTTAGCAGTTTTCATTCTGTCGCTCCTGACTTGTTCTGCCTCCAATCGGCTGTCTCTGCCTTTCTTGTCTGTCCCTTTAAACATAAAATGTGTCTCATTTATTGACCTAAATGATATTTTTGTTTGGTTTTCTTTCCGAGTCAGATTATTGCTCTGTCTCTCTCTTTCTCTGTCTCTCTCTCTCTCTCTGCTTGTGTTCATCTCTCAAAATATTCCTCTGCCCTGGAGTTATCAGATGGTGGTAAGGTTTAGCACTCCATAATTCTTATTTCCATGGGTGTGAGATAAGGACTGCAAAACCTTAGCACCTTTTGCTAAATCTTGGCTTATTTTACATTCTCTGTCTGTTTTCTAACTTTGCTTATCTGTAAATATTAACTTTTACGTTCCAGATTCCTTGAGTGTGTCTCCCCTGAATCTGCCCAAGTCATAAATCCCCTCCCCTGGTTCTTCACTCTCATGCTATGACCTCCTCTACTCCATCGACCAATTCTCCCTTTCTTCGTTTACAGAGCCCCCGGGGAACCATGGACATGTTTTCTTACCGCCACATTTCAACCCTCATGTCAAGTCCTTTCTTCCCACAATTTTTTTTCCCTCCACCTCTCCTCCTTCCATTCCCTCCCTACGCAATACATTACCAACACCCTGAAGACTTCTCACCACCTTCATACTTGTAATGGATTTCGTTGTCCTTAAAAAACGTCACTTTTGTTTTTTTCCCTTTGCGATCCATATGACTTCCACAGTCTTCCTCACTTTTCGCTTCAACATGTTGTTTTTCCACATTGCATGTTCTTTTCATTACCCCTTTTATGTCTTTGCAGGACCTTTTAGAGAAACCTAATGTCCTCCATCACCTACCTGTCCCTCTCACGCATTCTGTCATGTTCACTGAATTCCCAGTCCATTCCACCCTAAATTTCCATCCAACCCATCCTTCCCAACCCTATTGTTCCCCAAATCCCCTGCATCTCTAATCACCTTTCTCTTTACAGGGCCCTCTACTGGGAACCCAAGACCCCCATTCCCCTCCCCTACATCACACATTGGGTATACGGTTCTGAGTTTGTCTTGTCTGGTTGGGTTTCTGGGTGGAGGGAGGGTTGGAGACATGGTACCTTAAGTGGTGGGGATGAAGGGTTTGCTAATGACACTCATGAATATCTTTCTCTCCTTTTTCCTATCCTCTTTTTCATTTGATATTTTTCTCTCTCTTTCTTTTCTGATGCGTGAATAGAAGTGGAGCAAAAAGGTAATTTTCATTGGTCCCTTCCTGTTACCCTCACGGTGACTCGTTAATTCCGCCCATAATTAATGTTGGAATCCTAATTTCTCCTTTTCTCTCCACCCCTCTTCCTGTGCCCCCTTTTCCCCTTGCTGACCCCATTACCCTCTAATCCCTTTCGCTTTTTAAGGATTACAAGAGCTGGAGTTTATTTGAACCAGTAGAAAATCCTCCAAATTCCCTACAACATAGAGAGAGCGAGAGGATTTAGCCTTGTAAAGGGTTAGGGTTATATGTTTGGATTAGAGATCAGATGGTATTTTAGGAACTCTATAGGGTAGTCACACATTTTTCAGCGCTAAATGAGATTACATTGGAGATGTGTTTCACCGACAGAAAAAAATAAAGTGAATACAGAATTTCATGACGAGAAGTCATTAAAAGAGTAAGAATATTTTAAGCCATGGTTTCTAACAGGAGAAGGCTTGTCAAGTTTGCAAAAGGTAGAAAGGGCAGCCATTTTAAGATGTCTCTCAGAGAGGAAGTTCACTGGCGCATCGTTTGTGGAGACATAATAAGACCGGTGATAGGGAAAGGGTTAGTGAAGTGGTGACCGGCTTCGTAGGGAACGGTTTAGCTGTAGTTAGCAGGATCGTGGCAGATAAGGGTTTAGTGGTGAAATACTCTGCAACCTCCAGCTTCCCTTCATTCCTCACACCCTTCCTCTTATTCCGTCATGTTTCCATAGCAACCTCCAGAAACCTAGCCTACCTCAATTATTCCCCTCAGCTTTTCCCTACTTTTTCACTCTCTTCCCTCCACTCCTCTCTCTCCCACTCTCTATGTCACTTTCCCTCTTAATTTAATTAAATACCATTTATTTTCCTTTATTTCTGTTCTGCCCTCCTCACCCTTTTTTTCTTTAATTTTTAAAAGGAAGGGAACTCCTTCTCCCTTGCAGCATTTGTACTTCTGTCAGGGAAAGCATTAAAGGCAGCTCTGCGGCAACACCTTATGTGAAATGTACTTGACGGCTGTGCTTGCCGCAGGAGGGGCATACGGGGTCCACATCCATGAACAGGCAGACATATGTGTCTGGTATACACGCACAGATACGCAGAGTACATTGTCATAGGGTCTGGCTGCTCCCCGAGGATTTGGGAAAATGTTCAGAGATCAGGATACGGGGGGATGGATTGTGGTGTTCGCTGATAACATACCGCACCCCCGTGGTGATGATTAACCTCTCATCTCTCTGCTCTGTGCCACACTCTGATTACTAACGCCATTAATCTGGTCTCTCCTTCCGCCTGTGCACAGACCTGTCTATTGATACAGTAAAAACCGACGGCGGGAGCTTTCTCTGTGGGTGGAATTAAGAGCTGAGCTGAAATTTCTGCTATTTCTGTACCTATCCTTTCCATATAGCGCCTAACATTGATTTTTTTACTTCATTAGTTTGGTCAGTTTTACTTTTATGTTGCCCTGTTGATCCATCTACATGATCTATATAACCCCTTCTGATTATCTATTTTTAGAATTAAAACTCTTCATCTGATTCCTGTTATAAAATATACCACTTCTTTCTGTTACTCCATATAACGTCTTTCTATATCCCCTCCGATTACTCCATATATCCTGTCTCATATCTCCTTCTTTTACTCCATATAACCTCTCCTACATCCCCTCCTATTACTCCATATAACCTCTCCCTATATCTCTTCCTATTATTCCATATAACGTCTCTCTATATCTCCTCCTATTACTCCATATAACCTCTCCCTATATCTCCTTTTATTACTTCTTTTATCTCCTCCTATTAATAGACATAACCTGTCCATATATCTCCTCTTATTACTGCATATAACCTCTGCTTTATCTCCTTCTATTAGTCCATATATCCTCTCCCTATATCTCCTCATATTACTCCATATATCCTCTCTTATATCTCCTTCTATTACTCCATATAAACTCTCCTATATCTACTCCTATTACTCTATATATCCTCTCCTATATCCCCCCTATTAAACCATATTACCTGCACCTATATCGCCTCCTATTACTCAATATAACATATCCCTATATCTCCTCCTATTACTTTATATAACCTCTCCTATATCTCCTCCTATTACTAAATATATCCTCTCCTATTATACCATATCAGCTCTCCCTACATCTCTTCCTATAACTCCATATAACCTCTCCAATATTTTCTCCTATTACTCCATATAACCTCTCTCTATATCTGCAACTATTTCTCCATATAACATCTCTGTATATCTCCTATTACTCCATATAACCTGTCCTATAGCTCCCCCTATTACATCGCATATAATCTCTCCCTATATCATTTCCGATTACTCCATATAACCTCTCCCTATATCTCCTCCTATTACATCATATAACATCTCCTATATCTCCTCCTATTACTCCTTATAACCTCACCCTATATCTCCTTCTTTTATTCCATATAACCTATCCCTATATCTTCTTATGTTATTACATATAACCTCTCCTTTATTTCCTTCTATTTCTCCATATAACCTCTCCTATATCTCCTATTACTCCATATAACCTCATCCTATATATCTTCATATTACTCCATGTATCTACTCCTATATCTCATCCTATTACTCCATATATCCTCTTTCTACTGTATATCTCCTCCTCTTACTACATATAACCTCTCCTTTATCTCCTATTATGCTACATAACCTCTATTATATCTCCTACTATTACTCCATATAACCTCACCCTATATCTCATCATATTACTCCATATATCCTCTGCCATATCTTCCCCTATTACGTTATATAACCTCTCTATTACTCTATATATCCTATACTATATGCCCCCCTATTACTCCATATAACCGCTCCTATATCGCCTCCTATTACTCCAAATAACCTCCCCCTATTTTGCCATTTATTTTCTCCTATATCTCCTCCTATTACTCTATATATCCTTTCCCTATATCTCCGCCTATTACTACATATAACCTCTCCTTTATCTCCTTCTATTACTACATATAACCTATCCTATATCTCCTCCTATTACTTCATATAATATCATCCTATATCTCCTCCCATTATTCCATATATCCTCTACTATATCTCTCCCTATTACTACATATAACCTCTCACATATCACCTCTTGTAACTCCATGTAACCTCTCTATATATCGCCTCCAATTACTCCATATAACATATCATATATCTCCCTCTATTACTTCATATAACCGCCCCCTATATCTCCTCCTATTATTCCATATAACCTCTCCTATATCTCCTCCTATTATTCAATATATCCTCTTCTATATATCCTCCTATTATTCCATATAACCTCTCCCTATACCTCCTACTGCTATATATAACCTCTCCTTTATCTCCTTCTATTACTCCACATAACCTCTGCTATATCTCCCCTATTACGCCATATAACCGCTTCTATATCTCATCCTATTACTCCATATATCCTCTCCTATATCTCCCCCTATTACTCCATATAACCTCTCCTTTATCTTCTTCTATTACTCCATATAACCTCTACTATATCTCCTCCTATTGGTCTATATAACCTCACCCTATATCTCCTCCTGTTACTCCATATAGCCTCTCCTATATCTCCCTGTTACTCCGTAAAACCTCTCCCTATATATCCTCCTATTATTCCATATAATGTCACCTATATCTCCTCCTATTACTCTATATAACCTCTCGCTATATCTCCTCCTGTTACTCCATATATCCTCTCTTTTATCTCCTTCTCTTATTCTATAAAACCTCTCCGTTATCTCCTCCTATTATTCCATTTAACCTCCTCTATATCTCCTCCTAATCCTCCATATAACATATCCCTATATCTCCACCTATTACTCCATATAACCCCACCTATTACTCAATATAATCTCCTCTATAGTTATTCCTATTACTCCATATTAACTCTCTTGTATCTCCTTCTATTAATCTATATAAGCTCTACTTATATCCCCTCCTATAAGTCCATATAATCCCTATATATCTCTACCTTTCCTATATGTTCTCCTATTGCTCCATATAACATCTCTCCTATATCTCCTCCTATTACTCCATATAATTTCTCTCCTATATCTCCTCCTGTTACTCCATATAACATCTACTAATATTTCCTCTTTTTACTCTAGATAACCTCTCCTATATATTATTCTATTACTCCATATAACTTCTCTCCTATATCACCTATTACTCCATATAACCTCTCCTATAGCTCCTTCTATTACTCCTTATAACCTCTCATATATCTCCTCTTATTACTCTGTATAACCTATCCCTATATATCATTCTATTACTCCAAATAACCTGTCTCATATCTCGTCATATTACTCAATGTAACCTCTCCTTATATCTCCTCCTATTACTCCATATAACATCTCCCTATATATCCCCATATTACTCCATATAACCTCTCCATATATCTTCTCCTATTAATCCATATAACTTCTCCACATATCTCCTTCTATTACTTCATATAACCTCTTCCAATATCTCCCTGTTACTCAATCTAAACTGTTCCTATGTCTCCTTCTATTACTTTATATAAACTTGCCCTATATCTCCTCCTATTACTCCATATGTATATCCTTTCCCTGTATCTCCTACTATTACTCCATATATCCTCCCCCTATATCTCCTTTTATTACTCCATATAACATCGCCCTATATGTCCTCCTATCACTCTATATATCATCTCTCTATATATCCTTCTATAACTCCATATAACCTGTCCTATGTCTCCTTATATTACTAGATATAAACTATCCTATATCTCACCCTATTACTCTATATAACCTGTCCTATATCTCCCCCTATTACTTAATATACCCTCTCACTATATCTTCTCCTAATACTTAATATAATCTTTCTATATATCTACTCCCACTACTCCATAGAACCTGTCCTATGTCTCCTTATATTACTAGATATAAACTCTTCTATATCTCACCCTATTACTCCATATAACCTGCCCTATATCTCATATTACTCCATATTATGTGTCCCTATATCTCCTCCTATTACTCATATAACCTATCCTATATCTCCTATTATTACTCAATATTTGGTCTCCCTATATGTCCTCTCATTACTCCATATAATCTCTCTTATATCGCCTCCTATTACTCTATATAACCTCTCCTATATCTCCTCCTATTACTCCATCTAACCCCTCCCTATATCTCCTCCTATTACTTTATATACAGTACTCTCTACTTACATCTCCTTCTATTACTCCATATAACCTTTCTTTATATCTCCTTCTTTTACTCCATATGACCTATCCCTATATCTCCTCTTTTTCCTCCATATTACCTCTTCCTACATTTCCTCCAATTACTTATTGCTCCATATACCCTATCCTATATTTCCTCCTATTACTACATACAGCCTCTCCCTACAGATCCTGCTATTACTCAATATACCCTCTCATATATATCTTCCTATTAGTCCACATAACCTCTCCTTATATCTCCTCCTATTAGTAACATAGTACATAAGGCCGAAAAAAGACATTTGTCAATCCAGTTCGGCCTGTCATCCTGCAAGTTGATCCAGAGTAAGGCAAAAAAAAAAACTGTGAGGTAGAAGCCAATTTTCCCCACTTTAGGGGAATAAAAAATTCCTTCCCGACTCCAATCAGGCAATCAGAATAACTCCCTGGATCAACGACCCCTCTCTAGTAGCTATAACCTGTAATATTATTACACTCCAGAAATACATCCAGGCCCCTCTTGAATTCCTTTATTGTACTCACCATCACCACCTCCTCAGGCAGAGAGTTCCATAGTCTCACTGCTCTTACCGTAAAGAATCCTCTTCTATGTTTGTGTACAAACCTTCTTTCCTCCAGACGCAGAGGATGTCCCCTCGTCACAGTCCTGGGGATAAATAGATGATGGAAGAGATCTCTGTACTGACCCCTGATAGATTTATACATAGTAATTACATCTCCCCTCAGTCGTCTTTTTTTCTAAAGTGAATAACCGTAATGTTGGTAATCTTTCAGGGTACTGTAGTTGCCCCATTCCAGTTATTACTTTAGTTGCCCTCCTCTGGACCCTCTCCAGCTCTGCTATGTCTGCCTTGTTCACAGGAGCTCAGAACTGTACACAGTACTCCATGTGTGGTCTGACTAGCGATTTGTAAAGTGGTAGGACTATGTTCTTATCACGGGCATCTATGCCCCTTTTGATGCAACCCTTTATCCTATTGGCCTTGGCAGCAGCTGCCTGACACTGTTTTTTGCAGCTTAGTTTGCTGTTTATTAAAACTCCTAGGTCCTTTTCCATGTCAGTGTTACCGAGTGTTTTACCATTTAGTATGTACGGGTGACTTGCATTATTCCTTCCCATGTGCATAACCTTACATTTGTCAGTGTTAAACCTCATCTGCCACTTATCTGCCCAAGCCTCCAATCTATCCAGATCCCTCTGTAGTAGTATTATTCTATATAACCTCTATTTACTGTATATTTCTTATTATTTCATATAACTTTTACTACAGGTGAAACTATAAAAATTAGAATATTGCGCAAAGTTCATTTATTTCAGTAATGCAACTCAAACTAACATATGAGATAGACTCATTACATGGAAAGCGAGCTATTTCAAGCCTTTATTTAATATAATTTGGATGATTATGGCTTACAGCTTATGAAACCCCAAAGTCTTAATCTTGAGGTACCCTTTGCCCAGGGGGTATGGAATAATTAGCTGACTAGAGTGTGACACTTTAAGCCTAGAATATTGAACCTTTTCACAAAATTCTAATTTTAAGCTGCATTAATACAATTCCTTTTAATTAGCATTACTGAAATAAATGGACTTTTGCACAATATTCAATTTTTTTGAGTTTCACCTGTATATCTCCACTTATTACTCCATATAACCTATCCCTAAATCTCCTCCTTTTACTCCATATAACCTCTCTTTATATCTCTTCATATTACTCCATATATCCTCTCCTATATCCCAATATAACTTCTCTCTATATCTCCTCCTATTACCCCAACTTCTCCCTATATCTCCACCTTTTAGTCCATATAACTTCTTCCTGTATCTCCTCAATTACTTCGTATAACCTCTCTTTATATCTCCACCTTTTACACCATATAATCTATCCTACTCTGTCTCCTCTTATTACTCCATATACATCTTCTTATATCTCCTCCTTTTACTCCATGTAACCTCTCCCTATATCGTCTCCTGTTACTCTATATAACTTCTCTATCTCCTATTACTCCATATAACCTCTCCTATATCTTCTCCTATTACTCTAAATAACCTCTCATATATCTCCTCCTATCACTCTATATACCTTCTCTTATATCTTCTCCTATTACCACATATAGACTTTCCCTATATCTTCTTCATCTAACTCCTCCCTATAACTCAACCTGTTAAGTCATATAACCCCTTTCAGTAACCCGTTACTAATCCCTACAAATGTCCCCTATGTTCCCTTTTACCCTCAATAATCCTTCCTTATATCTCCACCTATTACTTCACATGATTTTTCCGTATAATTCATCTTAATACCATATAACGTTTCCCTAGAATTCCCAAATATGAGCATAATCTTTCCCTATGAATCCAGCTTTACCAACTCATTGACCTTCTCTGTGTAGACTGTGTTCCATGTAAAAATTATTTTAGTTTAGTTCAATGTTCAGTATCTTTCTTCCTTTATGTCCCATGTTTCTCCGTTGTAATAAACATCTACCTCCCCATATAGGTGCCTCCTAAATCCCCTCTGTTTGTGTCCCTCTGTGGGGGAGGGACAAACTCCACCAATCTCTTCCCAACATCTTATGAATTGGTGACAAAGTTGTCTTTACATTATAGGCTTTTGTCACTTCTAACGACTTCCTTTGTGAGCAGGCGGATACAACACCACCGTACAACACGCACTCTGTCTGACTTCACTCTTCTCCCTACAGGTGTCTGAGATTAACTCCCTTTCTTTCTGTGCTGCTGTGTAAGCTGTCTAACTGAACTAAAACCTGTTACAAGAACACCCCTATCGGAATATTTTGCAGCCGGGTCATTCCCATTGCTATAAAAGGAACCCCAGTTACAAGGACACCCCTTTAAAAGAATGCAGTCAATACTATGCCAATAATTGGATGCCAAATTATGAGGTTTGAACACCAAAATTATGTGTGGTCAAATAAGGACAGGCAGCAAGGCTCCTTGGTGTTCTTCTAGTATGGTCCATCAAAAATAGTTACCAGAGCTTATTCACAGAGCTTGTTCACGGCTTTTGTTCAAATTGAGGATAGTCAACAAAGCTCCTTGGTTTTGTTAATGGTGTGCTCAGACTTCAAATAGGCAACAGTCCTTCTTTAAGCTTGTTAGAGCAGATTGAGATTTCATCCAACTCAAGGCAGGCAAGTAGTGTTCTTGGTTAACATAACTACGTGAAGATGTAGTAACACTATGAAGTATCTTGGTTGCCGTCTGTTGAGGCTATAACAGACAGCAAACAGACAGCAATTCTTTACAACTTCCTTCTAATTTAGTTAAACCAAAGAAGGTCAAGAAAATCCAACCGAGTAAGGATGGCAATACACACTAGATGAATTTTGGCTAAAACAGCCCACCATCTAATGTATATGGTGGTGTCCCAACTCCCACTAACAGCAGATATTACTAAAAAGAAGGACTGGACATGTTGGATTTCAACATACCAGATTCTTTTGTTCTCAATGAAGATTAGCTTCTACAAGAGGAGTCTGGAGGGGACAGAGGTGTCTGGCAGTAGTTTTTAATCCCCCATCCAAAATACATGCATGTGTATGGGGTGGTTAAGGGGAAACAGCTTTAACCAAACACCTCAATCTAAACTGTATGGCCGGCCTTACTCTTAAAATGATCAAGATTATTATAGGCAACAAACATGATGAAACTACTGGCGAGGTCAAGTGAGAATGACAAAAAATGGCCACGTGATCATATTTAAGCTTTGACCATAATGGACCTCAATCTCAAAATGACCCTCTATAAATCAATTTTAATTTCATGTAAATGATAATAGACAACTTTATTAAATGTATGTATGTTTGATTGTACATTTCCATTCATTCCCTTCCATTTGCATGCAAAGCAAATGGATTTATTATTTTGCAAAGGGAACACGTTTGAACACGCAAAATATCCAGTTCAGTCACAGCGCCTGTACAATCAGCAAATGTGCTATGAAACATACAGATTGATGGGGTGTTCTTATAACGGGAAGCTTATTTATGGGAAGGGGCATGCTGGGGCTGTGAGCTCTTTAGGGGTATGTTCTTCTAACACGAGTTCACTGATGGTATCTTTGTTGCTGCAATAAAAAAAATTACATTAAACTACAATACTAGCCCTACACTGCCCCAAAGGAGGTCTTTTAGAAGTAGTTATATCTATATGTACATAAAGTTCATCTCCATGGTCAACCTATGTCCTAGGATAGAGAGTCGCAATAGTACTTATTCGTATGAAAAGTTGGTGCTATGCTGCTATGGATGAATACTTCCATAATATGGCATCTGGTAGAGCATTGTCATCTGCTGGATCCAAGCAGAATTTGTATGGCTCCATAAGAAATCAGGGGTACATTAGAGCCCAAACAAAAGCTATGGCTTTATACAACTCAGAGGTTGTAAGTAACCTGAATACAATTGGGCACATTAGCCTTAAGGGTGGCCATAGATCTGAGACATGATTTGCTAGTGTTTTATTGTCAAATTCAGAAAGTTTTGGTGGACCAGTCAGCAACAGATTGTCTGTAGCCCACCATAACCATGAAGTTGTCTACAGATCCCACCTAAATGTCTTTGATTTGCTCACAAATATGTCCACAAAGGAGAGCAAAGTTATGGCAACTGTAAGAGTGTTTTATGCAAGAAGAAGCAACACGAAAGTTGAAGGCAAGTTATTCCCGCAGATTCAATCTTGTTAGGTTACCACAAGAGGAAAGTTAGCTTTAGCTTGCTTTCTAGGGAACAATGAAAGTTGCATGAGTATTGTACAACCAGTATTTAAGTCTTCTAACAACATAAAACGTAATTACCTCTTTCCAGGAAGTACTTTATAAATTGGGCGTGAAAATATCAGTTTTAACTTGTAGCAATTTCAATTTTAACTTGTCCTAGACTCTTGGACATGCCATGTATGGTCTGTCTGCAAGCAAGAGGTAGCCACTTAAGACTTATAAAGATTTTATTATGTGAATATTGGGTATGCCCACTGGTCAGTGCCATTTGTAAAGTAATATTACACGCTAGCTCAAAACTGCTGACCTTAGAAGTTTACAGATAGGAACAAAAAAGAATAACATTGGGGAAAGGAGAATATATACAGAAATATTACTTCTTTCCATTACAGATAACAGAAATGTTGCTTCTCTTGCAACTAGATGGACTTTTCCAAAATCCAGTTGCAGTTAGCTTTGTGATGTCACCATTTACTTGATTTCATATATGGACTAGCTTCATAATGACCTGTTTCTTATGTGGTGGGAATAATCTGCCCAGGATTGGTGGCTGGATGGTGGATTGTTTGAACTATATATAGAAAGATCCATGTAGTGTTGAGGTATACAAATCCTGCCATTATCATTATCTGTAGCCTTCAACTTCCTTTCATTCTCCTCTTTACATCTGGACATTGCCCTGTCCTTACTAACATCATCTTTTTGATGGACAGGTTACTGCTCCTCACAAGATCAACACAGTCTTTTCTGCTGCTGCAAACTTTATAAATCACTTCCAACTGATGTGTTCATTTGCATGACCTGAAAGTCTGCAGGTTATCATATCACCCTCATACTCCAAACGAAGGGTGCTCATCCTAACGTTACAGGATGAGACCTTCATATTTATGCACTGGAAAGGCCAAGTCACAATTGCATCTTGATACAACCCTAAATAGCTACCAAGTCATAGATGCATTGAGCTGTATCCTTTCTTTGATTCCTGTTCCTATGGGACATGACATCATGCGACACCGCGTGCTGTATCCCAAGGAGGAAAAAAAAAAGCTGTCAAACTCCAGTTCTCCGACCATCAGTGTAACAGAGGAACCCTGTTTATTGATTGCTACCAAGCATGTAGTCATGTATGTTATGTAACATACCAAATGGCCACTGTGACATTGTGATGTTTTTGTAATGTCACCAATGAAAGTAGGTTAAGGGTACTTTCACACTTGCGTTTTTCTTTTCCGGCATAGAGTTCCGTCACAGGGGCTCTATACCAGAAAATAACTGATCAGTTTTATCCCCATGCATTCTGAATGGAGAGCAATCCGTTCACGATGCATCAGGACGTCTTCAGTTCAGTCTTTTTGACTGATCAGGCAAAAGATAAAACCACAGCATGCTACGGTTTTATCTCCGGTCAAAAAAACTGGCTGAATGCATTTTTTTCCATAGAAATGTATTAGTGCCGGAAGCAGCATTCAAAATACCGGAATGCCGGATCTGCAGACCGAAAAAAAAAAATGCCGGATCCGTTTTGCCAGATGACACCGGAAAGACGGATCCGACATTTCAATGCATTTTTCAGACTGATCAGACATTTTTTCAGACTGATCAGGATCCTGATCAGTCTTACAAATGTCATCGGTTTGCATACGTTTTGCCAGATCCGGCAAGCAGTTCTGAACTCTGCCGGAAGTGTGAAAGTAGTATAGATATAGCATCAGACAGGCAGGTCCGTAGAAGCTAAAAATGTATTGCGAAAAATAAGATCACCTGTCACCTGCTCTGTAATGGGGTTCACCATGTTTATGTTGGGGTTCTGGTGTTCTTGGCATTGAGATAGCTAAAATATTGAAACCTTTGATGGAAAATAAAAATGTGAACAGAGCCTAAGTCAGTAGTTCAATCTAGTATAATTTTTAGTGGACAGTCAGAGGCCCAAGAAAGAGATTACCAAATTACTAGGGTTAAGCAAATGCATAAAGAAAGGAATAGAGCACACCAGTTATCAGGCCATGCTGAGGTACAGAATATAGTCACAGAACTGTCTTTAAAAGACAGCGAATAAATCCTAATTTGTGTTAAAAAGTATTATTTTTTAATATTAGCTAGAAGGAACTTTCATAAGACCACTGACCAGCAGATTAAGCTTAACCATATAGGTCAAGACATAGTGGATGTCTGCCAGTTTGAACTGATCCCAGTTAAAGTGTAACCGTCATGTTTTCATCAAAAAATCAATTTTAGCATATGTTACTGTTGCAGCAGCATTATGCATAAAGCAATCCTTAGTTTCTTCACATACCACTGTTTTCCTTGAGTTTTTCCCTTAGTTACGGCTGTTTAAATATTTACAATATGAGGACCTTTTCAAGATGGCTCCTCTGCCAGTTCTCTGAGGCCAAAACTGCTTTCCCTCACTTTCCATACACACTTGCTGTAGCCAGCAGCTCTCTGCCAGCCAATCAGATTGGATTACTGAGAGACACGCCTCCGAAGCCTAATGCAGGCATGCAGTGTGAAGGACCGCCCCTCTGTCTTCCTGTCTTCTCAGCCAGAGACAGACAAGCCATAGCAACTGTCTTTTAAGGGAGCAGTGGAAAGGGACAGGAGACATTAGTGAAAGCTGTAATTATAAGGTAATTACAGATCTTTTGACAATCATTGACAGACTAACTCAGGTATACAGGCCTAGCTCTAATAAACTAGCAAATAAAAAAATATATATGACAGTTACCCTTTAATTCTTAGTGCTGCACTCCATCCACTGATGCCTCGGCTGTGTATCAGTGGTGTCTTCTCCTCGGGTGTCCTGTTTAGCTGGGTGGTAAATTAACTTTATAATGGGGGACTAAATTGCAGGGATATGAGATTAACCTAGAAAATGGGGTGTTCTTTTAATGGGTTCCCTTATCTAAGGGGCACATTGACACAAGAGGACTTTCCTTCAAATGGGATACTTGTTTTCTGAGTTTATTTCACTTAATCAATATTTCCGTCCAACAGGACAGTGGATGCCAATTTCATTTACCCACGATGCAACTCAGCAGGTCTCTTTCTTGCGTCTCACACCTCATGGCTGTTTAATCAGCTCCCCTCTAACCCAATTAGCTTTCAGGATCCCAGCCTGAGCAGCAACAGAGATCCTCAGTGGGGGGAGGTCAACCACCAATGGTTCATGATTGGCTGTAAGGATGATATGTGACCTCAGAGATTTTTTTTTTCTTTCTCCCTCCCCTAACAGCATTGCCATGGCAATAAGCGTGTCATTTTCTGTACTGCGGGGATGGAGAAGATATAAGTCATGAGGAGGAGGAGGGGGAGAGAGAGTTGCTTATGAGATGGGGGAAAGAGACACTTCCTAAAGGGACGGAAAAAAAGTTTTCACAGCACGGTGAAGGAAATAGAGACTCCTAAGCCATGAAATAGCTCATTAGATGATCTCAGCAATGTAGGATAGTATTCAAGGAGAATGTGGTTGGGTAGAGCGATCAGGACAAAGCTTATGATAAAGGTAAGGAACTTAAAAATGTGGGAAAGTTTTGGTATTGCTGTAAGCCAGATAGGCTGAGATAGTCATATGTTGAGAGTGGGAGTTTTTAGAGATTAGGAGAGGGTCTTCTCTTCTGATTCTCTCTCTTAATCTTCTTCCCTTGTCATACCCTTCTCACTCCCCCAGACTCATCCTCCTATGATCACAGGGTTAATACAGGGGGTGCAGAGAGAATTCGCAGCTCACAACAATTTTCTTTTCTCTTTCCCATCCTGCCCCGTCTCTTTCCTTCCTTTTTTATGCTCTTTCTATTTGTCATTCATTGCTCATTCAACATCCTTATTCCACTTCTTATCATCCTACATCAATTTTTTTCATAATTGCTTTATTTTTTAACATGGTTCATTCTTCTCAATGGCTTTTTTCCTTATTTCCTATATGTACCACTTAACTGTTAATTTTTTTTTTTTGCCATTCAACCACAATTCACACACGGTTCTACTGTCATTTCCTTTCATATTTCATTTCTTCCTCCCTCTTTCCTTTCCCATTTCTTCCCTTCCTCACAGTTTTTGTCTGCCCGGGAATGTTACAAGAAATTCTAGAACCCACTTCCACCCATGAATCTGAGCACCAGTCAGGAGCATGGTGTCGAGATCCCCTTCAAGCTGGAGAGCGTCTCTATGTTATGCCATGGATCCCATATCGTACAGATACATTGACAGAGTATGCATCATGGGAGGACTATGCTGCTGGCCGACACACTACTACGTATCGTCTACCAAGTCGTGTGGATGGAACAGGCTTTGTAGTATATGATGGGGCTGCCTTTTATAACAAAGAACGTACACGTAACATTGTGAAATATGATCTTAGGACACGGATCAAGAGTGGAGAGGCCATTATAGCTACAGCAAATTATCATGATACCTCACCGTACAGATGGGGCGGTAAAACTGATATAGACTTGGCGGTGGATGAGAATGGCTTGTGGGTTATCTATGCTACAGAAGGAAACAGTGGGAGGCTGGTGGTCACCCAGCTTAATCCGTATACTCTCCGTTTTGAGGGCACATGGGACACTACATATGATAAGCGTTCAGCATCAAATGCTTTCATGGCTTGTGGGGTCCTTTACGTGTTGAAATCAGTGTATGCGGATGATGATAACGAATCAGCAGGTAACAGATTAGAGTATGCCTTCAATACTCACCGAAACAGAGAAGAACCATTAGGAACAAATGGAGCCAATGGTATGGATTTTCCCAATCCATATCAATTTGTGTCATCTGTGGACTACAACCCAAGGGATGGACAACTATATGTCTGGAACAACTACTTTCTTGTGCGCTATGCATTGAGGTTTGGCCCTCCGGATCCAGCAGAAGGTTAGTTTTTGGAAAATGGGGATAATTGTTTACATGAAGTGGGGAACACTGCATGTTATTGAAAGAACATGAGAGGTCTGCATGATATCCACAATTATCAGTATACAATATTGTAAATATACCATATTATCTGATAGTAGCTACTAAAAAAGTTGATTAAAGGTCTAGAAGGGTCCTGAGACTTTACTTACAGGTAAGATCCTTTTTTGTTAGAACCTGAATCTGAACCAAGAGGCATCACTATAGTGTGACCTGATGGGATGTCTTTACTAGGAAATTAAAACCATTTCTTCCAGTGTATTGTGTCAATTGCAGGGAAATATTATCGCAGCTAAAAAGAGGAATTGGAATGGAAAGGTCTTAGTAATTCAGAATTCTGAGAACCTTTTGTTTCATCACAGTTGGAATAAGGTATAACAGAGTGGTCAAAAGATATATGTAAAAAATAGACAAAAGAAAAAAGTACAGAGACATTAAACGATTGATGAAGTTCATGGACATTCCCAGTAGAAAAGAAGCTACAAAGGCAAAAAGGGTCATCTATGACGGCAAGAGTCATTTTCAATCCTAGCATGATACTTGATAGCTGCTGCGCTGTATATAGCTTCGCTTCACAAGTTGAGGTCTTTACAAAGTAGATGATGTGCACATTTAAAGATAAACTTCCCTGAAAACCGTAAAAGGTCTGACTCCAGTTAAGCATAATACCTCACTCCCCCTCCATAACATATTAACTGGACTGCAAAAACATTCGAGAGAGGTGTTTAGTAAGGTTTTCACACTGTAAAGCTCTATTACCTGTCCTTGTGTCTATAGAATTCAAATGTAGTGGTCACCAGTGATTTTCCTGACTAAAAATGAAAGCAGATCTGAGGGTTAAAAGATGAAAAAAAAATTACACTGAAGAGCCATTATTTACAGTGAGGAACAGAAGTATTTGAACACCCTGCGATTTTGCAAGTTCTCCCACTTAGAAATCATGGAGGGGTCTGAAATTCACATTGTAGGTGCATTCCCACTCTGAGAGACAGAATAAAAAAATAAAATAAAAATATGATTTTTAAAGAATTTATTTGTCTTGCACTGCTGAACATAAGTATTGGAATGCCTGAGAAAATCTGTGTTAATATTTGGTACAATAGCCTTTGTTTGCAATTACAGAGGTCAAACGTTTCCTGTAGTTCTTGACCAGGTTTGCACACACTACAACAGGGATTTTGGCCTACTCCCCACACAATTCTGTTCTAGATCTGTCAGGTTTTGGTTCTGTCGCTGAGCAACACAGAGTTTCATCTCGCTCCAAAGATGTTTTTATTGGATTTAGGTCTAAAGACTGGCTAGGCCACTCCAGTACCTTGATATGCTTCTTACGGAGCCACTCCTTGGTTATCCTGGCTGTGTGCTTCGGGTCGTTGTCATGTTGGAAGACCCAGCCACGACCCATCTTCAATGCTCCGACTGAGGGAAGGAGATTGTTGCTCAAAATCTCACAATAAATGGCCCAATTCATCCTCTCCTTAATACAGTGCAGGCGCCCTGTCCCCTTCACAGAAGGGATGGTGTTCTTGGGATGCAACTCATCCTTCTTTTTCCTCCAAACATGACGAGTGAAGTTTAGACCAAAAAGTTCTACTTTCTCCCATGCCTTCTCTGGATCATCCAAATGGTCATTGGCAAAATTCAGACGGGCCTGGACATGTGATGACTTGAGTAGGGGAACCTTCCGTGCAATGCATGATTTGAAACCATGACGGCGTAGTGTTTTACCGACAGTGATCTTTTGAAACTGTGGTCCCAGTTCTCTTCATGTCATTGACCAGCTCCTCCCTTGTAGTTCTGGGCTGATTCCTCACCTTTCTTATCATCAGTGATACCCCACGAGGTGAGATCTTCTATGGAGCCCCAATCCGAGGGAGACTGACAGTCGTCTTTAGCCTCTTCCATTTTCTAACAATTACTCCCAACAGTTGATCTATTTTCACCAAGCTGCTTGGCAATTGCCCCATAGCCCTTTCCAGCCTTGTGGATGTCCACAATATTGTTTCTGGTGTCTTTTGACAGCTCTTTGTTCTTGCCCATGGTAGTAGTTGGCATCTGACTGACTGTGGGGTGGACAGGTGTCTTTAAAGAGCTCAGACAGGTGCTACTAAGTTAGATTAATAAGTGGAGTAGAGGTGGACTTTTTAAAGGCACAGTAACAGGTCTTTGAGAGCTAGAATTCTTGCTCTTTCTCAGGTGTTGAAATACTTATGTTCAGCAGTGCAAGACAAATAAATTCTTTAAAAAAAATTCTGTCTCTCGGAGTGGGAATGCACCTACAATGTGAATTTCAGACCCCTCCATGATTTCTAAGTGGGAGAACTTGCAAAATCGCTGGGTGTTCAAATACTTCTGTTCCTCACTGTAGATAATTAGTGAAATAAATTCACCGGTGACCACCTTGTTCCCTGCACATCTATTCTGTAGGCACAGAACTCTCCAAAATAACTCCAGTATGGGAATCCAACCAAATACATTAAAAACTCTTTGAGACAACCAACCAAAATTGCCTCTCATAGGCCAGTATGGAACTACAATCTTTCACAAGAAATCTGGTCTGGATAAAGGGGTGTACTTCTCAAAAAGGTGATCTTTTTGCGGAATCCAGAAAAAAAAGGGTCTCAAGAATTCAAAAATAGGTTAAAGGGGAAATCCTTTTTTTTTTTTATCTCAACTTGCCCACAGTGGTGAGTCTTACAAGAATTGAATTACAATGATTTTTTTTTTTTTTACCTTACAGGGCGAGCGCTGTTCTCCCTGGTCTAATTATGTTGGGGTCACTTTTAGGATCACATGCCGTACCACGGGCACATGATCTTGGCCCAGTTTTGACCCACAATGTATGGCGGTTGCATCTGCACAGTCAAGCAGCCTTGAGCGCTGTGAGCTGTCTGTGCCCAAGGCTGCCTGATGGCACAGGTGCAACCCACAAACATTGTGAGTTGAAACCAGGCTAGAAAGTGGTCGCAACATACTTAGGACCACCTGGTAAGGTAAAAAAAAAATACGTTTTTTTTTTTCCGTTCGGCATCTAAGGCAAAAATTCAGTAGTAGTGTTATTTTTCCATATCATTTATCAGAATAAGCAACTTCTTGGAAGCCTTGCATATGTAGCTGTCCATTGATCTCACCAATGTTGTCCTTAGACTTGACCAATATTTACATTAATGACATTTCACCCCTTATTGTAGTGGAGGTTCCAACTAGGGCTACTGTATCGAAGAATGACCTTCAGTAAAGAATAATCTTAAATTAAGGTTAGCTGTAGATGACCCACCCAAAATCTATATTATATTTTCTGCCTATTTGGATTTAAATTTCTATTCTTCATATATTTTAGTCATTTTGGGCAGGCGGCATTGCCGTTCAATAGGATTACTAGACATAAAGTGCAACTTCTGCAGGAGAATAATAACTCCTATAATCGCAATTCTGGATGACCTAAAACAATTGCAGGTTGAACTGCCGATGTGGCAAAAAGGCAAGCTGTCGACATTGCCAGAACATTACTACTGCCGGGGCTATGTCCAGTAAAGCCTGTCATGTAGTCCAAGCCAAATGAGGACTGTTAAAATAACAGTTCACATTTCACAGAATTCTGTATCGTCATAATAAATATAATAAAGTGTTAGAGTGTTTTACTTTTTATAGAGTCTTTTGTATTTTGATTGTGTACATGGGAAGGATGTTAGTTACAGATAACAGGTTCATGTTATGCTCGGGGAACTGTCTGATTGATTTGCTAAACTTCTGCCTGCATCCTGAATCCTCTGTGCCCCTGTACTGCCCTTGAGTCCTTCAGCCGTAAAGAAATAAACCTGACCTATTGTTCTAGGATAGCCCAATCTGAAAGACATGTGCTCTCGTGGCATTGTTAAACAAATATTATCTTACAGCTGTCAACCTTCCCCGATTCCGGGGACATTCATAGCGCTTAAAGGTTTTCCCTGTCAATGCCCTGTTTTCAAGTAATGGACAACTGTACGATTCCGGTTCTTTGCTTTTTTACGAGGACAGACTCAATCCTGTATAATGAAGTAAACTTATAGAAGACAATAGGGCAGAAGTCAATGCTGTCACTCATCACAATAACATCCCATCTAGAGCTTGCCGCCATTAAAAAGAACTTTCTAAAATGTAAGTTTTTGGCTTCTTGGCTTAAAATATTTGGTTCTTAAAGGGAATCTATCACCTACGACCTTCCTATCAAACAATTTTTATAGACACATAGCTATGGCTCACCTGATTAAAACACCATTTTTCTTTTGTTGATTCGAAGCTCCGTTCATGAGTTATGATACTTTTTAAATATGCAAATTAGGCCTTTGGTGCAACGAGGGCATCACCGTTTCTCTTGTTACACACAAGCTCCTCTCCTTTCTGTAGCTAGCTCCTCTGGTTTCATTGACTTGGCCAGGCAGTGGCAAAGCAGCAAGGGAGGGCCTGCCACAGAAATGACGGGAGCTTAGGTGTAACAGGAGCAATGTTGAGCTCTCATTGCACCAAATGCCTAATTTGTATATTAAGAAAAATGATCATAACTCAGGAATGGAGCCTCGGATCAACCAAAGAAAAACTGTGTTTTAATCAGCTGAACCACAGCTATGTGGCTGTGCAAAGAGTTTGGATTCCCTTTAATACTGAAACATATCTAATGGCCATTGTGAACCCAACCTCAGAGAAATAGATATCCTATTCTCAATAAGTATTATTAAAAAGTATCCAATCTTGGCACTTGTATTGCCCACAGTGGGCTTTTTTAGCCAAATTATCAGGCACAATAATGACTTGTCGCTGAGAAGAATTTCACTACATGCCCAAAATAATTTAACCAATGAGAGTTTTGCTGCTATAGATGAGTTTGTTATCTATATAACTACCAGACATATCAACTAAATTATTTATAGCAATCTTACCAATTTATGATTATAATTCTATCCAAACAGTCTGGTTGACTGGCTGGTTATCATACTTCCTCCAAAGGGAGCTGAATCTCTGCATGTAAGAAAACTGCTGTAATTAGATTATGTATTAATCCCATTTAAATGGTCATTACATTTTCAACAAACTTTGAATAAATCAACAGTGTAGGGGGATGTAAGAAACTTTGTAATACATCTTAATTATTTATTTTACACACTCATATAGCGCTGCTATATTGCGCAGCGCTTTACAGACATTAGTATCACGCTGTCCCAAATGGGGCTCACAATCTAAGTTCCCTATCAGTATGTCTTTGGAGTGTGGGAGGAAACCGGAGAACCCGGAGGAAACCCACACAAACATGGGGAGAACATACAAACTCCATGCAGATGTCGTCCTTGGTGCAAGGCACCAGTGCTAACCACTGAGCCACCATGCTGCCCTTATCAGAAAACATTCTCTACTAATAGTTAATAGTTATCTCTCTGGACTCCCCCCTATTTAAACATTCAGCAAATATGTATGTGTTTAATGAGAAGAGAGGTGAAAGCTGTTGTCAGACACCCCTGATGGTGGCTTATCTTCTGGGAGAACAAAAGTATCAGGTGATAAAATTCATAGTGCTAGATCCTTTTTCCCTCCGACATTATCTGTTGGTGGGGTGGGGTGGGGTTGGGATGGTTTGCCAGACAATAGCCTAATGTATATGGGGTCTTTAGTCCATTAAAATGGACTGTCGTCTAACTTAAAGAGGACCTTTTAACTGGAAAAACATTGTGAACTAAGTATCATGACATATACAGCGGCGCCCAGGGATCTCACTGCACTTACTATTATCCCTGGGCGCCGCTCCGTTCGGCCGCGATGTCCTCCGGTATCTTCGCTCACTTGGTTAAGGTAGGCGGAGACTTAGGGGACTTGGTTATAGTAGGCAGAGTCTGCCTTTGTTCTGCTGGGCGTCTCCTCCTCCTAGGCTGTAGCGCTGGCCAATCGCAGCGCAGAGCTCACAGCCTGGGAGGTTTTCTCCTAGGCTGTGAGCTCTGCACTGCGATTGGCCAGCACTACAGCATGGGAGAAGGAGACGCCCATCAAAACAAGGGCAGTCTCCTCCTACTATAACCAAGTGAGCGAAGATACCGGAGGGCACAGCGGCCAAACGGAGGGGCGCCCAGAGATAATAGTAAGTGCAGAGAGATCCCTGGGCGCCGCTGTATATGTCAGGATACTTAGTTCACAATGTTTTCCAGGTGAAAGGTCCTCTTTAAGTATCAAATTACATGCTGCCCATAGTGGCTTATGGAAAGGGGTGAAGAGTAGCGAGTTGCTAAACGGAAGAAATTGCTAGATAATTGTTGATTGTGGGAATACTACTTTTGGGTATGTTCACTCAATGGATTTTGAAAGTCCTCCTACAAAATTAAGAGCAGGAACCTATGCGTGTTTTTTTCAGCATGGTTTTTGTGCATTTTTAATATGGTTTTTGGACCCTTTTTTTTCACCAATGGGTGGTTTAGCACAAAAACCATGCAGAAAACGTACAGTGTTTTTTACGCATCCCATTCATTGCAATGGGAGAGTTAGAGCGTATTCCACCCCTAGACAGAGCATGCTCCTTCTTTTTTCCACATGGAGTGCTGCTTCCCATCAAAATGAAGGGGAGGCTGTTTTGAGGGATTTTTTGGAGCTGATTTTCAGGTGAAAACTTGCCAAAGTTGGGTGTGAACTGGCCCTTTAAGTGTTTTCCAGCTAAATAAAACCCGGTAGCAGTGGGCTCAAAGGGGATTAATGTTAAATATTACAGATTCTTGTAGGCAAACTTAAAACAAAAACCTCTTGGAAAGTAGTAAAAAAGGAACATTTAATGCACAAGAAAAATTAAATTACATAAAAATCAATGCGCATACTGCATAGAAAAATGTATTTACAGTCCATACGGAGAAGCATTGAAAAATGAGTCTTACGATCTACGTACTTTGAGTCCTTCAAGGTATGAAAAAAAAAAAAAACGTGTGAAAAGTGGTGGTCTTCGCGTCGTAATCTTGCCAAGTCAGACAGAGGCTTATTATATGCCTTTTGACCTATATCCTGCTACATTCCTACAACTAGTACTATATCTATATAGGCCAACATTCCAAGACCATATAGACCCTATTGTGTCCTAATATGGTGAGGCCCTTATATATTCTATATCTGCTTGTCCATCTATAGTAGATAAGAATGGTTATACTCATGATGCCTCATAGAATATTTGTTAATTCTCCGCCACTACTGTTCCGATGCTGCTCCAGTGCCCACTGCTCTCCACTTCCTGTCCCGGCTTGAAATGCCAGGAAGGGCGTTCTTGACATTTTCAGCATGTGAAATAGAGGCAGGAAGTGGAGAACAGAGGAAATGGAGCACAGCCAGAACGGCAGCGGTGAGGGACCTGTGAAGGTGAGCATTCTTTTTTTATGTTTTTAAACCTCCATTGCCACCAATATATATTGCGCTGGATAACCCCTTTACGTTAGACATTTTAAAGAACATTCAAGTTTTATTATTCAGGCCGAGAGAAGTTGGACAACATTTTAGATGAGATAATCTGCTGATAATCAGATCAACGTTCCTACTCTGTTTTTACCAAGGGTCTAACTTGAAATCCCTGGGCCCTAATGCAAAATCTATAACAGGGCCACCCATCTATCGCAAGTTATTTACATTACTGATCTATTCACATGGGGCAGAGGGACATTTTGGGACCCCTCAGGCTTAGGGCCTGGGCGTGACAGCAACCTCTCGCTTTTAGAAGCATAGACAGGACGATAATCTACTGATCTTATTTGCATCATTAGCAATTATCGTTATGTTTGTGGCAACGTATGTCCTTCTTTGTTATCAGTCCTTAATCCATTGCCTGTAAATGGGGGATTGTAATATTATACATTCAATGAACATTTTATGCTGCGTGACCAAGTATGGTATTATTACAAACCCTATTAAATGAATGTTAATAATAATCCCAGCCTAGTGGTGATGCATGAAAGCTTGAAAAGGGGGAAGGGGGTTTAAACTTTTCGATGTGTTTCTCTTCAGATAGCCGTCTGCTGCCTGCCTTCCCCACAATATTCATGAGTTCATATTTATTTCTAGTGCATTCCCAAAATCCAATAAAACCGTTAATCCTCTGCTTTATTATGCTACGGTAATAGAACGGGTGCAGTCGTAGTAGAAGAGGCACTGGCTATAGGGAGATGTTGCCTGAAGTTATTTGATTCCCTTATAGAGGACATTTAATTCTAACTGAGACTCATCGTACTGTGCCAGGGCTCCCGGCTGTGTACTCCAAGTAGCTGGTGCCCCGGGCATCAACGGTATGAAGAGAACTGACTTTATATCTTCCTTCTTTTTTGGGGGGGATGGTGGCTGACAAGCGACAAACCTTATTTATAGTGAACAATATATATAGGGTAGATTTAGATGGGGATTCTGTCCCCATAAAGTGTAAGGCTGGCCATACACATTAGACTGATAAAATATTTCGGAATCAGCGAACCTTCTAATGTGTATGCATCAGGAGGAACAAGGATTGGGCTGATGGATTTCAACATGCCCAGTCTTTTTTTCTCACAGGAGATAAAAGGTTACCAGAAGAATCTAGCAGAGGCTTTCATTCCTGCCTCCATTCAGAACACATGCATGCTTAGCTAAGCCCTATGTGCATGTTTTGTTTTGTTTTTGGGGGGGGGGGGGGGGGTCAAGAGGAATACCATTGCTATAAGGTGTATAGCCAACTGTACTATTGTGTTACATCATCTTTCCTTTAAAAAATGTGTTTATACTGCTTTATTTTTCACATTCTAGGTCCAGTTACTCCCACCCCATCAGTGGTGACCGTTACCCTACCTCCACCTCCAATGACAGTTACTACTCTACCTTCTGCCACCACTACTGTCCGCCGGCAGCCCCTCACAACACATCCAGTAGGCGCTATCAATCAAGTAGGCCATGATCCTCCTACCCCTGGAACACGTCGTCCTCCCCCCTCTAACCAGAATTCCCATCCAGAGATTTTCTGTCTAGCCCGTGAGGAGAGGAAAGTACAATGGCCAGCTACCCAGCAAGGCATGAGAGTGGAGAGACCATGTCCAAAGGGTACCCGTGGTAAGTTGTTGATGTTTGTAGGTGTTTTAATAGTCATTCGCTAATTTATTTTGGTGAGTATGTGAATATATCTTATTTATTGTATATTAAACATTTATACTCGATTTCTGCCATACTTTGCACAGTGGTCCCTCAAGTTACAATATTAAATGGTTTCAGGACGACCATTGTATGTTGAAACCATTGTAAGTTGATTAATCGGTTCCAAAACCCCAAAATGTCATCCAAGATGAGAGAAAATTAAGATTTAATAAAAATAAGCAGATACCTAAGACAGAGAAAACAAGTCCTTACATATAACAGTCAGGAATAGCTGCTAACTAGCAACTAAAACAGCTGTTTTACCAGAGAAGTGGCCTTGTTTGGTTGGATCTGAGTCTGAGACATTGTATGTTGAGTCTGGTTTCAACTTACGATGGGTCAGAAAAGACCATTTGATGTTGAAAATATTATATCCTGAGGCCATTGTATCTTGAGGGATCACTGTATATGAAGTCCTGAATCTGCTAGCTGTTGGTGAAAAGAAACATTGCAAGGCCCAATAGATAAGAGCTATCCAATACACCTGAACGCTGGGTAACCTGGATCGGATCAGGATGCATTTGCAGCTTCAGTATGCTTCGACACTGACAGCAAGCAGAGACCTTGAAAATGAAGAAGAAATGAAAGCTGAAGCTCTTACCATTATACAATGAATATGATTTAAAGCATGTATGACACATATCGAGTTGTGTGCATGTGCGTGTATGCATGGAGAGCGGACTCTGATTACATTTGCACTGCTTGTTCTAAATCTAAGGATCGGAGGCATATTGTGACCTTGGCTCCTGAGAGATAAATCAGGTGGTCAACGTGACAAGTCAAAACACTCCCTGCATGGTACTGCGCCTCAGGCCTAGGTTTGCAACCTTTGGTATAGGTACCCCAGGAGGTATATGCCAGGTCTCTAGGGGTATTGCAATGTGCTCATGCTCTGCTTTTAATAGAAAGCACAGTGTATGATCATAACCGTGTAAGTACTTTGATGTCATTTGTTTAATTAGGAGGCACTGGAAAACCCTGGAAAACCCTTTAGGACTTGTACACACAGCAACATTTTTTGCACAGATTCCTGCATGGAATCTACACCGAAATCCACAACAAATCAGCCTCCTAGTATTTTATATGGAAGTCCGTGCTCCTTATGGCCATGGATTATTTGCATGCAGATTTTCAAACCACATTAGAAGGGACACGTCCCTTCTTAGTGCAGTTTCTGTTCGTAAACAGGCCAGCAACTGCAGCAGGTGTCCATACCCTGTTGAATGGGGTTACATCCATGGGGTACGGCCAAGTGGTCTGGTTTCCTGATGCAGTTTTGGAAACCAAAACCAAGCCGCAAATTCAAAGTAGAGGAGAAGTCATATCTGTCCTGTATACTTTCTCCCTTTTTATGGTCTATTCCTCATTTTGGTTTTCAAAGTTGCCACAGAAAACCTAAATGGTGGGCTGTATCCATGGGTGGATCCATGGCATGCAAAATAAAAAAAACGTGACACAAATCAGAAGGTCATCCTTGGATTTCTGCTGCAGATTCCACTGGTGGGTAAACATATCCTTAAAAAATTGCCCTAATCCAAGGTCTATACTGTAAACCATAAAGCTAGGCAGATATTGCAGGCCATAAGGAAAATATTAGAAAGACTCAAGAACTCAATGTGGATGGATAAAATTTAAGTCTTAATTATACAAACATCATCATTGAAATGTTCCTCATATGCTCAGGCGTTTCGATCTAAATGTTCCTAAGATGGTTTAGATCTGGGATGCTCAACCTGCGGATCTCCAGCTGTTGCAAAACTACAATGCCCAGCATGCCCTAATAGCTGTAGGCTGTCCAGGCATTTGGGCAGTTGGGCATCCCTGGTTTAGATCAAAACATGTACGGTACGTGTATAGGGAATATGTCCACAATGATGTTCGTACAATAAAGCCTTGAATTTGTACCCTTCTGCGTTGAGTGCCAGAGTCTTTCCAGTTTTTGCATAGAAAGTTCTCAGCATTTTTCCAGTCACCATCTGCATCACGTGTGTGCACATGGAGTGAGAAGGCCTTTGTTTCTTTGGCTTTTTTGAGGAAAATATCCCAGTTATCATTTGTACACATTGACACCCAAACGAAGTCCTTCCAAAGACTGTACTAGTTGATATGGAGTCACAACATAACTTCTGAACTCTGTATCTTCTCCTCAGGCATAGCTTCCTTTCTCTGTTTGCCCACACTGGCAGTGTGGAACCCTCGGGGGCCAGATCTGAGTAACTGCACTTCTCCCTGGGTCAATCAAGTGGCACAGAAGGTAAGGCGTATATGTACTATGCTCATGCAGAGTATTATTTCCTACCGGTATGGTATCTTTTTTTCTTTTTTTATGTTTGTGTTGTTGTATCTTTTTAAGATGATTCAATTTGAAATATAATTCATCATTCACAATTTTACACTTGACTTACATTCATACCCGACAGATTAAGAGTGGAGAGAACGCCGCTAACATTGCAGGGGAATTAGCCCGTCACACACGTGGACAGATCTATGCAGGGGATGTTACTTCGTCTGTACGTCTTCTGGAACAGCTGTTGGATATTCTCGATGCTCAGTTACAAGCCCTGAGACCAATTGAAAGAGAGAGTGCTGGGAAGAATTACAATAGGGTAAGTTCACTGAAACTATAAATTTATCTCACTCGTCTACTCATTGGCCTACTGGTTGCCAAATCATCTAATGCTTTCCCCTTGCAAAAATCAGGCTGCCCAATAAATCTACCAAATGAGTCCAAGAAGACACTGTCGTGTTAGATGCAGCTATCCAATTAGTAAAAAAGGATACAGCTGTCAAATGACAGCCGCTCCTTCTAGGAACAGAGCAGCTTTAAGATGACATCTGTACCATTCTGTATATCCTTAGGCATATCGGAAGGAGAAGCATTTTACTAGCTTAGCACTGGGCATCTAAAGAGCTTATTTCTCCATTGTGTCACAGTGTGAATCTCATCGGTTTCAGTTTTTCCATATACTGTCTGAATTCATTATTCTGGAGCTGAACCACAGAGGCATTACGCATGCCAGTTTTTAGCCATTTTTTTATTTATTTTACAGATGCACAAGAGGGAGAAAACCTGCAAGGACTACATCAAGGTATACATGACATTGTGCAGGTTCTAACATTACTGTCTGCGAACATGTACAGTCATATTCAGTCCACGGTGCTGTATTATAGCAGGTAGCTAGTAATGAAGAGGTTTTAATTTTGAACTTTATTTGTGCAGGCGGTGGTGGAGACGGTGGATAACCTTTTACGCCCAGAAGCACTTCCATCATGGAGAGACATGAATGTCACAGAGCAAGAACACGCAGCCACCATGTTACTAGACATATTGGAGGAAGGGGCTTTCCTAGTGGCTGATAATGTCAAGGAACCTGCACGCTTCCAGACTGCTAAGCCTAATGTTGGTGAGGCACCAGTAGGGTTGTTGCTATGCCATTTTTGAAGAAATATTAAACTATTCCCTTGCTTTAAGAGTATTTTAAGATAAAGAATTAAATACACTGATGAAGTGATTCTTACTCACATCATATTAGTCTAAAGACTTCATTACCAGATATATTATGTTGCACACAGCGGCTATGAACTCATTCAAACATGGCGGTCGGGACAACCCAAAACCATACTCTGGCAACCTAGAAGGTAAAAAAAAAGTGAGGGACTACATGTTTGGCTAAAACTAGGATAGAGATCTGCTTGGACATTCCCACATGATCCTAGATTCATGGTCTCCAAACTGTGGCTCTCCAATTGTTACGAAACCACAACTTGATGACGGGTTGTCGGGTATGCTAGAAAATTGAATTTTTCAACAGATCGAGATGGTTGTGCACGCAATAACAAAAAAAGAAAATAACACACCCAGATAGAAATGTTGGATTGCAAAACTCAGCGAGCAGTTATGACAGATATGTCAAAGACTACAGGTTTGATTAGACACAAGAAGGCATAAACATGCTTCCCCTGCTGCCCTGTAAAAAGGCTCTCAAAGGCTACTTTAGGGTAGTATACATCTTGTTGAGAGATCAGTTTCTGCTAGATATGCCCCTATACGGCACTCAGACATTTTGCCCAGTTGACAGACTTTGAGAATGAGTGCATGATTGAACTAAGAGAAGCAGGATGGTCATTTCAAAGAATTGACCTCCATCTAGGCCATTCTCACGTAGCTGTTGGGCGCAGTGGTTACATGAGGGCACCCATACAGAGGACAGGCTCTGGATGGCCCAGGCAGACCACCAGTAGAGAGGATCATTTGATCCACTGGCAATCACGTGCAGCTGTTTTTTTGTCCACCATCCAGACATAGGTGGCACCTTCATTACACACCCGTCTCTGCCCAGGCACTTACCAGAAGGAAATTTGGTGTTACAGCACCTATTACATGTCCTGTCATTGACAGTCAGCCACCATTAATTTTGTTGCAAATCCTAACTGATCCTAATTGATCCCATTGATTTGCAATGGGTTTGTCATGTATTTATTCTTCTGAACAGAGCCTTATAATGACTAAGGGTCCTTTTAGATGGGTTGATGTAGGGCCACGGCAAGCTCCTTTCAAAGATATAACAAGTCAATAGGTTCTTGTATAAAGAACCTTCACACTAGCCGATGGATACCACATGGGGAATGAATAATCGTTGATACAATTGTTTGTCCCCCATACACTTTTCGTTGTCGGCAACACATATCCTGTTTAGATGGATAGGTAAAAGACCCAGTCAGCCACCAAGCAAGCGTTAACTTGTTTTACGGCTGATCACTGCCCTCTATAAAGGGGGAAATGATTGGAACGGGCGTTCTTATGCATTCCTATTGGTCCATGAAAAGATCCTTTAGCCAAAGCAGGGTGAAAAAGATTGGACTGTAAATGTGTGTGCTGTTACCAATCTAATTTCATGCTGTGAAAACCCAACAATTCAACAACCCACGTTCTATACAGCATAGCACCAATCAACCTTATAGTGTATGTTCTCAGAGCTTACTCACTGAAGTGATTTTGTTCTGTGCCTTCCTCCGCACTCTCTGTGTGATATCTAAGGGTATGTTAGAACATGGCAGATTTATTGCAGAATTCCTGAAAATGAAAATATTTTCCATTGATCTGAAAGGGAAGGGCTTGTTTCGGAAGTGGGCTCACGCATTTCTACAAGACCCATTCTGAAGAATGGGACATTGACAAGAATTTCTGCAACAAATCTACCGCATGCAAATTCACCCTAACTCTCTATGTCTTCTCGTAGTGCTGGAAGTTTCTGTCATAAACACAGATGAACCCGTCTCGGAGCTGATCTTCCCTCAAGACAATCACAGCGTCAGTTCTATCCAGCTGTCTGCCAGAACCATCAAGCAGAACAATCGCAACGGTAAGATGAGCTTTTATTAAATGGGTTGTCTCACTTCAGCAAATTTAATTAATCATGTAGATAAAGTTAATACAAGGCACTTACTAATGTATTATGATTGTCCATATTGCTTCCTTTACTGGCTTGATTTATTTTTCCATTACATTATACACCGCTCGTGTCCAGAGCAGATGCGAGGTGGCCAGGATAGGATCTGCTGGGCATGCGTGCCTTTGTGCACTCCCAGGGGCAGACTGGGAACTTAAAGTGGCCCTGCAAAAAATACTAAAATTGGCCCTGTTTTGTAGTCGGGTCCAAATTGATGGAAGACAGGGCCAACACAAGTAGGCAGAGCCAGTAATACCACATTGTGGCACGTTGCGCCACCCCAATAGAGCCAAATACCACAGTCCATCAAAAAATGCTGTCAGCACAAAGTACATCCCGAAAAAAGTCCATTGGCCGGCCATGAGGAGGGCCCAGGTGGCCCCCTGAGCATTTGCCCAGCTTGAAATTTGCCTGTAAGGTCTATGGCCAATCCGCCCCTGTGTACTCCCACTGTCCTAGCCATCAAGGAGGTTGGCGCTTTTACCTATAATGTGCAAGCACGCCCACTGTTGATGGATTTCAGGGTGGTAATAACCCCTGGAAACAAGCAGTGTATAATGTAATGGAAAAAATTTATGAAGCCACCAAAGAAGGCAATATGGACAATCACAATACATTAGTAAGTGCCTTGTATCAACTTTGTCTACATGATAAATGCCACTTGCTAAAGTGAGACAACTCCTTTAAGGTTGTGTTTCTCTGTGTAGTTATGTCATCAGTGAGATGTTCTCTCATTACTACATAAATACCATTCTACATAATGACATTACTTGGAGTTCAAAGCTCCAGTAGAAAGAAGCAATATGAATTAAATTCGGCTTCATACACTCTCTTGCCTAGCTGAAGAAACTTTGTCCACAGGAGAAGCTTAGTAGATGCTCTATCTGCTGTAAGGGAAGCACCTTTAATTGACATGGTTTTCTGTCCTAGGGGTTGTGAAAGTGGTCTTCATCCTGTACAATAATTTGGGCCTCTTCCTGTCCACGGAGAATTCCACTGTACGCTTTGGCGGAGAAGGCAGCTCCTCAGGGCACTCTTTGGTTGTGAATTCACAGATCATCGCAGCTTCGATTAATAAAGAGTCAAGCAGAGTTTTCCTCATGGACCCAGTTATTTTTACGCTGCCTCATTTACAGGTGAACACAAAAATCTATACGTCAAAACAGTGTACATAGTATGTGGAAGAAAAAAAATAATGGAGAATGTAGGCAGCTATTGCTTGGCAGCTGCAAAGGTTTATGGAACCTGAAGGAATAAATATTAACTGGTTTGCTTAAACATGACAAAATAATTAGGAAAAAAACTTAGACCTTGCTGGAGACTTTGTAAGTCAAGTGAAGGTCAAAAATCCATGACAATGGTGAAGTTGGATCTCACTTAGACACTTTGGCAGACAGGGAGGTTCTATCTATCGTCCATAAAAGGTCATTTTCAACGAATGGAAATCTGAACGGTCAGACAATTTTACTTAGTTTAGTAGATTTCACTGCAGAGAGTTATGGGTCAAGGTGGACACGAATATTAGATGGTTGTTCCAGAAAATGTCAGGACACTATTTTTGTTAAAGCAGCACCATAAAGGGGTATTCCTATCTCAGATACAGATGGCATATCACTAGGAAATGCCATCAATGTAAAACAGGTGCAGGTCCCAGTGCCAGAATGGGACTTTTGAAGTTAGGGAGATCATGGGGAGTATGTGAAGGTGAGCTGTTTTCGGAAGTCCCATAGCAGTGAACAAAGGGTGGCCACGCATATGCAGGTGCTCTTAGTTCAATATGGAGGTCCTACTCTGGAAAGCGGGTCATATCCTAGCGAGATTGTTTTGGCTGAGCTTCTTCTTGCACAGACATTGGGTGTTGTAGACTTTGCAGATTTAAGGAAATACAGTAGTTTTTTAAATGTTCTGTAGATTGTGTAAGTTTTTTGATGATTTATGACCACAGAAGATTGTAGGATTCGAGGGGCACTTTATTTTACCATATATTTCTGTTTTTCAGTCAAAGAACCACTTTAATGCCAACTGCACCTTCTGGAATTACTCTGAGCGCTCGATGTTGGGTTTTTGGTCAACACAGGGTTGTCGGTTGCTGTATACTAACAAGACCCACACAACCTGTGCGTGCAACCATCTCACTAATTTTGCTGTGCTGATGGCCCATAGAGACATGGTGAGCGCTGTTACTGTCATGATTTATTTCATTGTTTCCTAAGATTAAGATTTCATAACTTTAATGAAATATGAATTTTATTTGTCCTTTTAATTTGGTACCTAGTGCATTTCCCTTATGAACAGAGTTCTGTTGTAAAGTTTAAGCCAAGCACTACATTTTTAGTTTATTGGATTTATGACTCCATGTAAGGAGTAATATATAACATCCTAGATAAAACCCATACAACATGATTAGCTCTGCCACAATGTAGAACATACATGATGTAACATGCACAAACCGTGTTCTGCTGTTGTTACCCTAACCTGTTGCTTGCCCAGTTTTATTTGGAGATTTTATTCAATAACAAGGGGGTCTGTTTTCTCAGTACCAGGGTCGTATAAATGAGCTGCTTCTCTCTGTCATCTCATGGGTGGGAATAGTGATCTCTCTGGTGTGTCTCGGAATCTGTATATCCACCTTCTGCTTCTTGAGAGGTCTCCAGACTGATAGAAACACCATTCATAAGAACCTGTGCGTCAGTCTGTTCCTTGCTGAACTTCTTTTCCTCACCGGTATCGACAAAACACAGTACCAGGTACAACTAGCTTATCTTTTTTCTCTAATTGTCTACTGACATTTTGTATTTGACCATTCCTCAGAACCTTGTCCAGTTACTTGGTGGTGACCATGTTTTATCTCCTTTAGGTGGTATGTCCCATTTTGGCTGGTCTCCTGCACTTCTTTAGCCTGTCGGCTTTCTCCTGGCTGTGTCTGGAGGGTGTTCAGCTTTATCTTATGCTGGTGGAAGTGTTTGAAACAGAACATTCCCGTAGAAAGTACTACTACCTCTGTGGTTATGTGTTTCCTGCTCTTGTGGTGGGGATCTCTGCAGCTGTGGACTACAGGAGCTACGGCACGGATAAAGCGTGAGTCTTAGTCGGTCTCCTATGGTGTCACATATTCTATCCCAACATATAAACTTCTGAGTATCTCATCCCATTTTCATCCTAGTTATTACATGTACACGGGTTCCATAGAAAATGGAAAGATGAAGTATGATTGGAGTCAGTCAAAAGGCGTCGTGATTGATCACAACGCATTTTGACTGACTCCAATCATACTTCATCTTTCCATTTTATGTCCATAAAACATCATTCTACGACAGTCTTTAGTCTCCTGTCATTTGGTCATCATTCTGGATGTCTCGCATATTCTTTTCTCATGTAATTGGTCTCTTAGACTGTTTTGTGTTGTCTCGAACAATGTGATACTGCCATTTAACATTCTCGCTCATCCCATATAACCACTGTGATTGGAAGTGTCTGCGTCTCACATTAATTACTGATCTGGATGTGGCTGTTTCTCTGTGTTTCTATCACTGTTCCTCACAGTTTTGCCGCTTTTCTTATTGTCACAGTTGCTGGCTGCGAGTTGATAATTATTTCATCTGGAGTTTTATTGGCCCGGTTTCCCTCGTTATTGTGGTGAGTAACGATACTGGTGTCCCTTCTCTTTAGCTGTCAGTGCATAACCTTATCCAGGACTATCTTCTCTGCCCTCTTTTTCATGTATTCTATCTCGCTTTTCCACTCTTTTCTCATCTTGGCTACTAACGTCTTCTGTTCTGCATAACACGGCTAGGGGCAATGTATCAGGGCTTTTATTATATTGAAACCCTAATTGACTCTTATCCTCGAGCCAAGTGCAAATCTAGTCGCGTATGTGCTGTGAGGAGCAAGTTGCACGTTCTACTCCTCATTAATGAACTTCAAACAAGTGTCTGTAAATTTTTTAGAAATGTTTTTAAAGAACCTTTGTTAAAGGTTGCACATGAGTAGGACACCGGCACACGTACATACTCCATCCATCTATCTAGAAAACCAGCCAAAACGTATATGCCTCACATGGACCAGTATACATTAGGGCTCATGCACATGAATGTGCCGTGTTTTGAAATGCCTATTCCCTTACGTCCTACCAGCAGCACAGATGGGGTTAACTGCCCCCCGTGGACTGGTAGGACCGGCGGAATTTTAATGAGCCCAAAGATTAAACCAATAAAAGAACTCCAGCTCCCTTAAAGGGAGGGGTTCATCCCCCAGCCCACCGTGTTTTTTTCTGTCCTCGCGGACAGGTGGACTGGCGGGTTCTCTCTTTTTTTCCCCCTGGTTTATTAGACAGGGGTTTTGGGACCATGCTGACTTAGTTCTCGGTCCCTCTTTTACTTATCTGTGTGCGCTTATATTGCGCTCCTTGTAGCATGTGTTTTCCGTGCTCACAGGTCCTCCCACTCCCCTGCGATAGCCGGCAGCGCTCCTGTTGCTGGGCGCCGCCATGACCGGAAGTGACGCGGCCCTTGCCTCGGCGTCACTTCCGGTTTCCTCGGCATCGGCCGGCCGGGGTTATCCGGCCGTTCTTTTTCTTTTTTCTGGCGCAGCAGGGATGAGCGTTATGTGGGGACATTTCCTTATAGGCTTATGCCTTTTTTTCCCCCCTTTTCTTTCCAAAGGGAGTTTGTTTGTAGCTGTGCTTAGGGGGAGGTTTTTAGCGGCCGCAGCCTCGGCCTCGACCTCTATTGCTGCCACAGAGGTCTCCTCCTTCCTCAGATCCAAGCTGAACCAAATTCAGACTGATGTTGACCAGAGTGTCTCTCGGGACGATATTCTTGCTGCCTTCAAGTCCGTCAACTTAGCGGTGGATTTCCTCTGTGACACAGCCCAACTCCAATTAAAATTGGCGGCCAAGACTATGGCTTTGGTGTCTGCCGCCAGGAGACCTCTGTGGCTCAAGCCTTGGAATGCGGATAACGCATCCAAATATAACCTCTGTGGGCTCCCCTTTGAACCTAGCCGTCTTTTCGGGTCTGAGCTAGACACTATTATGGAGGGTCTATCAGACAAGAAGGGGAAGAGCCTTCCCCAGCAGCCCTTTCGAGGCAGGGGAAGACAAGCCCGCGGAGGTCGCTCAGGACAGCAGGGACGTAAGGATTGGGGGGGACCGCCTAGAAAATTTTCCAGGCGTTCCCGCAAACCCAGGGAGGCAAAGCCCTCCTGACTATGGGCCTCTCAGAGGCTCTTGGATAGACCCTGCTGTCCCTACCGTTACGCCTCTCGATTATCCCGTACCCCTCCCCCACCTCCCTGTGGGGGGGCGTCTTTTCTTTTTCAGTCACGTGTGGGCCCAGGAAATTCGAGACCCCTGGGTCCAAAATATAGTAACCACCGGCTATCTAATAGACCTTATTTCTCCCCCCCCAGGAAGATTCATTGCTACACGCAGTTTTTTGCCAACCAGGCAGAGGGTCTTGGAAGCCTATATCCAAGACTACCTTTCCAAGGGAGCCCTGGAGGAGGTACCGGCAGGGGAGAAGGGTTCAGGGATTTATTCCCTGGTATTTCTGGTACCCAAAAAAACGGGAGATCTTCGGATGATTATAGATTTGAGATTTCTCAATCGTTTCATAAAAAGGACCAGGTTCCGCATGGAAACCATAAGGTCAGTCAGCCACCTCCTCAACCCTGGGGATGTGATGGCTACTCTGGACCTCAAAGACGCTTACCTCCACATCCCGATCCACCCTTCCTCCCGGAAGTTTCTCAGGATCGCGGTCCAGATATCAGGTGTGTGCAAACATTTCCAGTTTGCCGCCCTTCCCTTCGGAATCTCTTCTGCCCCCCTGATCTTCACCAAGGTGGTAGTATCGGTAGTGGCAGCATTGAGACTCCAAGGTCTGACCATTGTCCCTTACCTGGACGACTGGCTTCTTCTAGCCTCTTCAGTCCCTCTACTTTCCCACCAACTTCATGTCGCAATATCCTTTCTGCTCCGCCTAGGCTGGATGGTCAACTGGTCGAAGTCGAACGTGAGCCCTTCGACTTCTATCCACTATCTAGGATTCATAGTCGACTCTTTACAGATGTCCCTCCGGTTGACACCAGAAAGAAGAATGCGGATTCAGGACCTAGCAAGGTTCCTTTACGTACCACGACGAGTCTCCATACGGACCCTCATGAAGATGGTTGGGCTCATGTCAGCGGCTGCGGATGCAGTCCCTTGGGCTTTATGGCACCTCCGACCCCTTCAATCGGAGGTCTTAAGCAAGTGGAACGGCAGCCCCAGGGGGCTAGATTCCCTGTGCTCCCTATCCAATCAATCCCGGAATTCCCTCAGATGGTGGTTTCATCTACCAGAAGGGAGGTCTATGACCCAACCAGCTTGGCTCATATTGACCACGGACGCGTCCCTTGTAGGCTGGGGCGCTCATCTAGACGGGTCCCCAGTTCGGGGGTCCTGGTCTCCTCAGGAGCGGCATCTTTCCTCAAATCTCCGCGAGATGCGTGCTATCCGGCTAGCCCTCCTTCACTTCGCCCCTCAAATTCGGGGCAAAGCAGTGAAAGTCCAGTCAGACAACATGACTGCCGTGCTTTATATAAACAAGCAAGGGGGCACAAGATCCGTACCCCTTCTCTTAGAGATTGGGGTAATTCTTCGGTGGGCAGAGCTGAACCTATCCCATCTATCCGCCACTCACATCAAAGGCTCCCTCAATGTCATCGCGGACCGCCTAAGTCGTGGCCTACCGACCATGGAATGGTCATTACATCCGGAGATCTTCAAACAGTTAATCCTCAGGTGGGGGATGCCAGAGGTGGATCTCATGGCAACCAAGTTCAACGCCAAGGTACAGAGGTTCTGTTCCCTTTACAGGGAGGACAACCCCCTGGCGATAGATGCTCTGACAATACCGTGGAGGTTCAGGCTGGCGTACATCTTCCCTCCTTTTTCCATGATCCCGAGGGTATTGATGAAAATCCGTCAGGATCAGGCCTCGGTAATAGCCATCATACCGTTCTGGCCCAGGAGATCCTGGTTTACCCAGCTCATTCAGATGAGTCGGGGACAATATTGGAGACTCCCCCCGGAGCAGACCCTGGTGTCGTGGGACACGCATCTCTGCCCAGATCTGCACAGATTCAACCTGACAGCCTGGAGGTTGACCAGTCCCTTCCCAGAGTGGAAGGGCTCTCTGAGTCGGTCCTGAGAACTTTATCGCATTCCAGAGCAGAGTCTACCAGAAAGGCCTACTCTCGGATTATGAGGATCTTCGCCTCTTGGTGTAGCTCCAACCAGGTGACGTCCGCAGATCCGCCCCTCGCAGCGATCTTACAGTTCCTCCAGGATGGGATTGTCATGGTCTTACCTCCTTGCTGTTCCCTTCGTTTGACATGTGCTGGCGGCCATCTTGGTTTCTGGGTTTTCCTGTAGCCTCCCACCCTGCGGCTCCTCCTTCCCACTGGGAGGAGCTGGATGCCCAGCTCATATATATAGGAGGTCTGTGGCTTCAGTTCCTTGCTTGGTCCTCCTGTGTTCACATGCTTCCAAGACTGCTGCTGCTTCTGGTTCCTGATCCTGGCCTCGTCTGACTACCCCGTTGGTTCCTGATTCCGGCTTCGTCTGACTACCCCGTTGGTTCCTGATTCCGGCTTCGTCTGACTACCCCGTTGGTTCCTGTTCCTGGCTTCGTCTGACTACCCTTCTGGTTCCTGACCTCTGTCTCCGCAAGACCCTGCTTCGGTTTAGCCATCCGTTCGGACTTTGCTTACGGCTTGCTCTTCAATAAAACCTTCTTATTTTCCACTTATCTCTTGTTGTACGTCTGGTTCATGGTTCCATAACATTAGGACCAAGCCATGAATTCTGACGGTACAGGGCCACCCTCGCTACCTACGCTGGTTGCCAGACTTGATCAGCAGGATCACCTGTTGGGTCGGTTCGCTGTGGCGTTGCAAACCCTGCTTGAACGCACGGCTCATTTAGCTTCCGTTGCCGATGGGTCGGTTGTCGCTCCTGGGCCCGCTCCTACTGCCGCTCCGGTTGTTGCGCCAGAGTCTACCCTGACACCTGTTGCTGCGCCTGTGGTGTTTCAGGGTATGACCGGTTCTGCCCCCCTTCCACAGCGCTTTGGGGGAGAGCCAACTCAGTGCCGAGGTTTCCTTAACCAGGTGGGCATTTACTTCGAGTTGCTGCCACATGCCTTTCCTACTGAGAGATCAAGGGTGGGCTTCTTGATCTCGCTGCTCTCGGACAAGGCCTTGGCCTGGGCCAGCCCTTTATGGGAGAACAACAATCCGGTGGTTGCCGAGTTTTCCGGTTTTGTTGCTTCTCTTCGGAAGGTATTCGATGTGCCGGCTCGTGCTGCCTCTGCTGCGACGCTCCTTATGTCCATCAGACAGGGTTCACGATCCGTAGCTGAATACGCCATTGAGTTTCGTACCCTGGCAGCAGAGGTGGGCTGGAATAATGAGGCTCTGGTCGCTGCTTTCTCTCATGGTCTCTCGGATGCCTTGAAGGATGAGGTTGCAGCTAAGGACCTACCAGTGGAGCTCGAGTCTCTTATTTCTTTCCTGATTTTGATTGACACCAGACTCAGGGAGAGACCTTCCTTTAAGGAGAGCCTGCGGAGGTCTCCTAACAGATTGGCGCCTACGTTTGCTGTCCCACCCGTGCCTCCCTCTCCTCCCACGCCTCCTGGGGATGACTTGTCTGGGGGTGAACCCATGCAGCGGGGGTTTGCTCGCCTGTCTGAGGGGGAGAAGGTACTCCGGAGACGCGAGGGCCGATGCATGTACTGTGGTCTCGGTGGGCATTTTCGGTTGGCATGTCCGAACCGTCCGGGAGAACGCTCGCACCTGAGGTCCTGTCGGGGGCAGACCTTGGGTGGAGTCTCCTCGTCCCCGGTTTCCCGTGTTGACAAACCACTGATCACGGTTGTCCTCTCCTGGGTCGGGGGCTCGGTGACGACCCAGGCATTGGTGGACTCTGGTGCTGGTGGTTTGTTCATTGATAGAGTGTTCGTTGCCGCCAATTCCATTCCTCTGCAGCCTCGAGGTTCCCCACTGGCTCTTGAGGCGATAGACGGCAGACCCCTTCTGCCGCCACACGTGACTCATGAGACCCTTCCAGTGGGGATAGCCATTGGTGCCGTTCACAGAGAGTCGGTCTGTCTCCAGGTTATTTCGTCTCCACACTACTCGGTGGTCTTGGGGTACCCCTGGCTCCAGAAGCATAATCCGACTTTCGATTGGAGATCGGTCGAGATCCTCTCGTGGTCACCGCAGTGTGGGGCTAGTTGCATCCATGGGCCTGTCAAGTTGCTGTGTACTTCCTCGGACTCTCTGTTGCCTCCTGAATACGAAGAGTACCGGGATGTATTCGATAAGGTGCGCGCGGTTGCCCTACCTCCGCACCGCCCATACGATTGTGCCATAGAGTTACAATCCGGTGCCGTTCCTCCTCGTGGCAAAGTCTATCCACTGTCGGTAGCGGAGAATGAGGCCATGGAGGAGTACGTGAGGGAGGCGCTTTCACGCGGACACATTCGCAAATCCTCGTCCCCGGCAGGGGCTGGATTTTTCTTTGTGAAAAAGAAGGGCGGCGAGTTGAGGCCTTGCATCGATTACAGGGGTCTCAATCGCATCACGATCAAGAACGCTTACCCGATACCCTTGATTTCCGAGCTGTTCGATCGCCTCAAAGGGGCCACGGTCTTTACCAAACTCGACCTGAGGGCGGCATATAACCTGGTAAGGATCAAGGCGGGCGATGAGTGGAAGACCGCGTTTAACACCAGGACCGGTCATTATGAATCCTTGGTTATGCCCTTTGGGTTGTGCAATGCGCCCGCAGTCTTCCAGGAATTCATCAACGATGTTTTCCGTGACCTGTTGCAGCAATGTGTGGTGGTCTATTTGGATGACATCTTGGTATATTCTGCATCCATGGAGGCCCACATTCTGGATGTCAGACGAGTGTTGCAACGCTTACGAGAGAACAAGCTGTTCGGTAAGCTTGAGAAATGCGAATTTCACCGATCCCAGGTAACCTTCTTAGGTTACATCATTTCCGCTGAGGGGTTCTCCATGGATCCTGAGAAGGTTTCGGCTGTCTTACAGTGGCCCCAGCCCAGTGGGCTTCGTGCCCTGCAGCGCTTTTTGGGCTTCGCCAATTATTATCGGAAGTTCATCAGGGACTTTTCCATGCTAGCCAAGCCTCTCACGGATCTGACCAGGAAGGGCAGTAATCCTCAGGTCTGGCCGCTCGAGGCCATCCGAGCTTTTGAGGCTCTAAAGTCCGCCTTTGTGTCGGCTCCGATTCTGTCGCATCCCAACCCTGGGTTGCCTTTTGTCCTCGAGGTGGACGCGTCTGAGACGGGAGTAGGCGCCCTCCTGTCTCAGCGTAGAACACCAGAGGGTCCTCTGCTTCCTTGTGGGTTTTACTCCCGGAAACTGTCTTCCGCGGAGTGCAACTATCAGATTGGTGACAGGGAGTTATTGGCCATCGTGCAGGCCCTTAAAGAATGGAGGCACTTGCTCGAGGGCTCGGTGGTTCCGGTTCTCATCCTGACGGACCACAAGAATCTGACCTACCTCTCTGAGGCCAAGAGATTGACACCACGTCAGGCCAGATGGGCTCTGTTCTTGTCACGTTTTAATTACGTGGTCTCCTACCTACCTGGCTCCAAGAACATCAGAGCGGATGCCTTATCACGGCAGTACTCCGAGCTGTCCGGGGAGGAGTCGATTCCAACTACGGTCATACCCCCGAATCAGATCCTGGCCGCTATTCGCACCAGCCTGACTTCTCCTCTGGGTGAGCAGATTTTGGCGGCTCAATCTGGTGCTCCCTCTGGGAGACCCAACGGCAGATGTTTTGTGCCTGAGGAGTTGCGCACTCGGTTGTTGCGAACCTACCATAACTCCAAGGCCGCGGGGCACCCTGGAAAGAATCAGCTGTCCTGGGCGGTTTCACGTCTGTTCTGGTGGCCTTCTCTACGTTCCGACATCGCCGCATATGTAGCGGCATGCTCCGTTTGTGCCCAGAGTAAGTCCCCTCGGCACCTTCCGTTGGGCCTTTTGCAACCCATAGCCACCGGGGAGCGTCCATGGTCACACCTGGGGATGGATTTCATTGTGGACCTCCCTGCATCCCGAGGCCATACGGTCATTCTCATGATTGTGGATCGGTTTTCCAAAATGTGCCACTGTGTTCCTCTCAAGAAGTTACCCTCTGCACAAGAGTTGGCCTCGATTTTTGCCAGGGAGGTCTTCCGGTTGCACGGTTTGCCCAAGGAGATTGTGTCGGATCGGGGGAGTCAGTTTGTGTCCAGGTTCTGGCGCGCCTTTTGCTCCCAGTTGGGGATTCATCTCTCTTTCTCCTCGGCCTACCACCCTCAGTCCAATGGGGCCGCAGAACGATCCAATCAGGCCTTGGAGCAATTCCTTCGTTGCTATGTCTCCGATCACCAAGACAATTGGGTTGACCTCCTGCCTTGGGCTGAGTTTGCCAGGAACACGGCGGTGAACTCTTCCTCTGGGACGTCTCCCTTCATGGCCAATTATGGGTTCCAACCTGCCGTGTTACCGGAGGTATTCTCTCCCCAGGATATTCCGGCTGTGGAGGATCACCTTTCCGTCCTACGTGCTTCTTGGGTACAGATCCAGAGGTCCCTTGAGGTCTCTGCGCAGCGCCAGAAACTCCAGGCTGATCGCAGACGAGCGCCCGCTCCTTCCTACCAGGTCGGAGACCGCGTATGGTTGTCCACCCGCAACCTCAACCTTCGAGTGCCCACTCCCAAGCTGGCGCCTCGCTTTGTTGGTCCCTTCCGAGTGCTTCGCAGGGTAAACCCGGTAGCCTATGCCCTTGCGCTTCCTCCTGGCATGCGGATCTCCAACGTGTTTCATGTCTCCCTGTTGAAGCCACTGGTGTGTAATCGTTTCACTTCCTCGATTCCTCGGCCTCGTCCGGTCCAAGTGGGCAATCGTGAGGAGTATGAGGTGAGCAATATCCTGGACTCACGCCTGGTCCGCGGCCGGTGCAGTTTTTGGTCCATTGGCGTGGTTATGGTCCAGAGGAGCGTTCCTGGGTTCCCTCCGCAGATGTCCATGCTCCTGCTTTGCTCCGAGCCTTCCACGCACGCTTCCCTCAGAAACCGTTCCTTACTCCGCGGAGGAGGGGCCCTTGAGGGGGAGGTACTGTCATGGTCTTACCTCCTTGCTGTTCCCTTCGTTTGACATGTGCTGGCGGCCATCTTGGTTTCTGGGTTTTCCTGTAGCCTCCCACCCTGCGGCTCCTCCTTCCCACTGGGAGGAGCTGGATGCCCAGCTCATATATATAGGAGGTCTGTGGCTTCAGTTCCTTGCTTGGTCCTCCTGTGTTCACATGCTTCCAAGACTGCTGCTGCTTCTGGTTCCTGATCCTGGCCTCGTCTGACTACCCCGTTGGTTCCTGATTCCGGCTTCGTCTGACTACCCCGTTGGTTCCTGATTCCGGCTTCGTCTGACTACCCCGTTGGTTCCTGTTCCTGGCTTCGTCTGACTACCCTTCTGGTTCCTGACCTCTGTCTCCGCAAGACCCTGCTTCGGTTTAGCCATCCGTTCGGACTTTGCTTACGGCTTGCTCTTCAATAAAACCTTCTTATTTTCCACTTATCTCTTGTTGTACGTCTGGTTCATGGTTCCATGACAGGGATAGACAGAGGTCTCTCCCCTTCTACCCTGAAGGTCCACGTTTTTGCCATCTCGGCCTGTCTTAACAGACCATATTCTCGGGACCCGCTCATCAAGCGCTTCCTTAAAGGAGCGGAAAGATTGAAGCCTACAATACTGAGACCCGTTCCTCAATGGGATTTGTCAGTTGTTCTTAAGGGGCTAGCATCTCCCCCCTTTGAACCCTTGGAGGAGGCAAGTTTTAAACTTTTAACTCTTAAGATAGTTTTTCTTCTGGCCATAACTTCGGCCAAAAGAGTCTCGGAGCTTCAAGCTTTCTCCGCATCTTACCCTTATACCATGTTTCTACAAGACAGGGTCCTTCTGAAATTTCTACCTTACTTTAGACCTAAGGTTTCTACCTTCCAAAATATTAATCAGGTAGTCTCTCTACCTGTATTGCTCTCTGCCTCCTCCTCTGATGCTCCAGTTCGACATCCACTGGACATAGCTAGATGCCTTCAGATCTATGTGGATAGATCTAAAGAATTCAGGTTGGATGAAAATCTCTTTATCCTGTTTGCCGGTAAGTCAAAAGGCCGGAAAGCGTCTAAGACGACTATTAGTCGCTGGGTTAAGGAGGCCATTAGGAAAGCCTTTATTTCCCAAGCCTTAGATCCTCCGGAGTTTGTGAGGGCCCATTCTACAAGGGCCGTAGCTACCTCTGTTGCGGAAAGAAGTCTTCTCCCCCTAGAGTTGATCTGTAAGGCAGCCTCCTGGAGCTCTGAGTCTACCTTCATCTCCCATTATAGGATCGATGCTAGGATATCGGAGTTCTCGGCCTTTGGGCAGACAGTCCTTACTTCTGCCGAGCATGAGGACCCTCCCTAGGGGATTCTTCTTGCTATCTCCCCATCTGTGCTGCTGGTAGGACGTAAGGGAATCGTTAATTTCTAACGATAATTTGTTTTCCCTTAGTCCTAACAGCAGCACACAAATTTCCCGCCCTAAAGTACTTTTTTTCTTGTAACATACACGGTGGGCTGGGGGATGAACCCCTCCCTTTAAGGGAGCTGGAGTTCTTTTATTGGTTTAATCTTTGGGCTCATTAAAATTCCGCCGGTCCTACCAGTCCACGGGGGGCAGTTAACCCCATCTGTGCTGCTGTTAGGACTAAGGGAAAACAAATTATCGTTAGAAATTAACGATTCTTGTCTGCAAACTTTTTGAGGGCCACGGAACGGAGCAACGGACGCAGACAGCACATGGAGTGCTGTCCACATCTTTTGCAGCCCCATTAAAGTGAATAGGTCCGCATTCGGAACCAAACAACATTCATGTGAATGTTCCCTAACGCGGTACTGGTTAAAGAAGTTGTCCCACAAAAAAAAAAAAAATCTACTTTTTTCAAATCAGCACCAGGATCTGAATACTTTTGTGATTTCATTTAATTAAAAATTTACTATAGCCAGTGGGCAATTCAATTAAATGTATCCATATAGTGCCACCTGGAATTTGTTCTTTTATTCTCTGTTCACACTGAGAAAGTTGCACATGCTCAGTTCAATCCTTCAACTGCCACCAGCTGGATCTGTTAGAAGCTGTGACAGTTACAGGGAGAGAACTGCAACAGAAAGGACATGCCCCCTCAGCTGTGATAGGGAGAGAGCTGCAGTAGAAAGAACACAGCAATTAGGGACCATTCACACATCCATATGTGTTTTGCGGATCCGCGGAATCCACAAAACACGGACTTGTTCCGAGTGAGATAAGGTGTCGCCAGAGGTTTCTGGCAGCAGCTTCTTCCCCTATCACCATTGAAAACACATACGTGCTTGGCCAAGTGTGCCTATATATGGAGGAGGTTGAGAGGAGTTGCTGTCAGCGATCTACGGTATATAGTCAGTTTTAGAGTTTGCAGTGTTTTTCTATACTTGCTATTGTATCTCCTTTCTCTGCTGTTCAGTGGTTTTTCTATATCATGTCCTTGATCTATTGTTATCTTCTTCATCTTTCTACTATAATGCATCTAGCCTAGTTAATTAGATTTTCTGGTTTTATGTAAATCCAGGTTGATCATTGTATAACTTTTCTAGTATACTTTATGTGGCACATTTATTCAGACTGGCGTTTAACTCTGGCAGTGGATCCGCCGGAGTTATAAAGAGGCGCCGGTCTCTACATAACTTTGGCGGATCCACTGCCGCTTCCTTGCTGTCTTACATTTAGACCATTTTCTATGCCTGAAACAGGCGTAGAAAATGGTAAATGAGAAGGGCCTGCTGTCCCATCCCCTTCCCCACCGACGTCACTCCCACTTTTTTTAAGACCTGCCGTGAGCGGAGAGAAGTCGCAGATTGCAGCGTGAAGGACCTTAGCGCTGCAATCTGCGCCAGAAATACGCCTAATTTAGTCATATTTCTATTTAATAAATGACCCCTTATATTTCAATTCTTCACCTTCTCCCAGATCTCAGCATGCTGTGAACAAAAACATTGGGGCAAATTTATTATTTATGCGCCAGAAAAATACTGTGAAAAAGTTATAAACAGCACATTTGCAACTTTTTCAACACCACTTGTGCAAAAAATGTTGTGCAAGTGTCACTTCTCCACCGGCCACGCCACTTTAAAAAAAAAGGGGGCATGGCAAGGGTGGGGCCATCGGCAACACATTTATCATCTTGTATGCCAGTTTTCTGGTGTAAAAGAACAGTGTAATCTTCACTAGCACAGTATGGGCGCACAGCCTGCAGGTCTATGATGAACCCGCCCCATTCTTCTTAAATCCAGTGGATTAAAACCATAGTTAGCTAAGGAGTCAATATATTTGTATCCAGTCTAGACAATTTTCTTGGAGGCGGTGTTCTTCTTCAACTGTGTCCAGTGATTTTCAGACCGTCTGTGATCAGTAGGGGTGTTTCTGAGCAAGAGACTCTAAGAAGACCTCCCAACTCTCCCCGACAGATGATGCCGGGGGAGAGAAGGATCGGTGGAAGTGAATATTTTTGCCTGATCCTTTTGTTTTCCTGGGGAAAAAAGCCACCATCAGAATTGTCTTTCAGTGGCTTTCTCCTCTCTCCCCACTGAGTACACATACATCTTCAGCCAAGCCAAACATGTATGAGTTTAGGAGATCCGGGAGGGAATCGGGAGAGAGAGACTGACTTATATAATGACTTAAAAGGAGCAGTGGGCCAGACAACAGAAGTTCAAGGATTACTCCTTTCTCAGTCATTCACGGTTGAGATCAGAATACCTGTTGTATGCAGTGGTCAGAGGTGGACGGGGAACATTACATTATTTCCATATCTACCATGCACTTCTATGGGTGTTACAAAAACAGTGGAGGATGGCCTACTGTGCTGAATACGATGGGTATTCCAACCCCTTTAAGATCTAGTATATCACACCAGCGGCCAAAAGAATTGAAGGAAGAGATTGCTTGCACCTCCACCTCCCAGCAGCAGTGTTGTCTTCTTCCACCGAATGTGTTAGTTAATATGCCATTACTGCAGAAACGTTCAGTACACCAAGAAACGACTCATTCGTCGCTCAATCATACCGATCATCGCCTTGTGTAAAAGTACCTTAATGGGTAGAGGTTCGACTGTCGGGACCCCCATTTTTTAGAATAAGGGTCCATTCACGCAACCGTATTTGTGGGTCCGTATCTGTTCTGCAATTTTGCAGACCCATTCATTTTAATGGCCCCGGAAAAAAAAGATAAGAGATTGTCTGCGGGCAAGAATAGGCATTTCTGTCATAGGGCTGGTAGTGTGCGTTACGCAAAAATGTGGAACGCACACGACCGGTACCCATGTTTTGCAGACCGCAAAACACTTACGGTCATATGAATGGACCCTAAAGGGATGATAGCGCTTTTATTTTTACGCAATGATGCTCTTGGCCTACGTTATCCATCGCTGAGTCCTCCAGAACCAGACATGCTCCTGTAATCAACTCTCTATTCAAGCGAGGAACCCGCAACGACATCCATATACTCTAACAGGGCAGGGGGGGGGGGGGGGGGAATCCAGAGAACAGTGGTTTCCGACAAATACACTAACTCTGATATCACAAAAGTTTTGCCACATGACAAACTCAGCTCTGCCGTATCTGTACTTGATGTTTAGGGACTATTACACTAAGATGTGCCACTCAGAAGGATCGAAGCAACGGCACAGCTGTTGCTGACTTCTTTGAGAAATTAATTTTCACCATCAGGTCTTCACCAAATGATGCTTGTAATAAAAATGTAAAATTATAGGGGGGAAAAAATGACAAAAGTTCTCTCCTAGGACCAATTATATATTTTAATTAATATACAATTTTCAATACAGCTTAGGGGTTTTATTTTTTAAGTGGTGGCAGAGTGACTCCGCTGGAGCATAACTTTGATGGCGGATCTGCCCTGCGGCGTTATAAGTCGCAATCTCCGTATGTTTTCTACTAAACTAAGACTTGCAGTGACAAGGGCGTTTTACACTTGTGGCAAAAATAGTGACTTCATTCTGTATGCGGCTCCATGTGCAGGTAGGAGAGATTTTGCTAAGCTTTCTAGTCTTTAATGCCAAGTACATTTATTAAACATTTTAGATATTTTTAGTCCTACACAATTATGAGAAGGTGTCGAATTTAGCATCTAAACATAAAAAAAAACGGCTGAGAGTAACGCTAGATAATTAGCATACGATGGGGCCAGTTCATCTCTACAGGGACTAGAACGTTAGTAGACAAGGGACCGATGAGTCGGCCCAAACGTCATTGAAAGAGTTTGGGGGCAGACAAGAACAAGGGGCTCTTGTTCTGTGTTGGAATACATTCTTTCTTCTATACTCAAGCACTTCTTCTCTGTCTGCAGGTGAACCTCCTCATCCTTCTGGTCACTCTTCACAAGATGCTGCGCTCCTCTTCCGTCCTAAAGCCAGATTCCAGTCGACTAGAAAACATCAAGTGAGACCTCTCAGCGACCTCCCACTTCTTCTCGTTCTCCATTTATGACCCATACTTGTGCCTTTATCTTTTCTATCAGATATGTTTTATAGAATATGTTTTTTTCCTTCTTCTTTCTTAGGTCCTGGGCCTTGGGGGCCGTTACCTTGCTGTTCCTTCTTGGTCTCACTTGGGCGTTCGGCCTTCTTTTTATTAATAAGGAGTCTCTGGTCCTGGCGTACCTCTTTACTACCTTCAATGCTCTGCAGGGCTTGTTCATCTTCATCTTCCACTGCGCTCTGCAGAAGAAGGTTAGTGCTCGATGCAGAACATCTCTAACGTTAGGCTTGCGGGGAGTCTCACAAATAACATGGCCTTAAACTGAAGGCCACTCCACTGCAATTATTCTCTGTAGAAACCTAGAAAACTGCTACTCACTAACCAGCAGACACCTACATAAAGTGCTGCTGTTACATAACACATAGGTAATGAAAACTGGGGAGTAATGGCACACAAACAATATAAGATCTGAGCACCACCACCACCGCCGTCACTTAGACTCACAGGTCTATGTAGGTGTTATACTCGGGTCTCGAGCTGTTGCGAAAGAACAACTTCCAGTGCCTGAAGCTGTCAGAGCTTGCTGGGAGTAGCTGGGAAATACACCTGTATAATAATATGAATATCACCAAGGGCTGAGGTTCAGTATGCCCCGGTAATGTGTTTCAGTGTATACTTCGGACAGACAAGGCAGATTGCAGTGTGATGGTATCCTTGTTGGTGCAGTTCGGTTCTATGTTAATATTGTGCATCCACTGCCCCCACAGGTACATAAGGAGTACAGTAAATGTCTGAGACACTCGTACTGCTGCGTGAGGGGCCCAGGAGCCGAACACGGTACCTTGAAGTCTACGGTTAACAGTCGATATTACACCCAGAGCCGGATCCGCAGGATGTGGAATGATACAGTGAGGAAACAGACAGAATCCTCCTTCATCGCTGGAGACCTCAACAGCACACCAACTCTGAATAGAGGTGTGTGTCTACCATTGCTGGTCTCTTTATATATAGGGGTTTGCTTTAGGCTATTACAGCTCCAGAATACTACGTCTTATTTTTATTAATGTCTTCCTCCCCCCCTTCCCCCAGGCACAATGGGAAACCACTTGCTGACAAATCCTGTGTTGCAGAGTCGTGTTGGCAGCAGCCCATACAACACGCTTATCACCGAGTCTGTGGGCTTCAGCCCATCTTCCCCAGGATACAATGCCACCGGTGAGATACGAAGCTAGATCTCGTTTTTTTATTTTATTATTATCTATTACATTTATTGGTACATAAAACAAATCTATGAAGCTACACCAAAACCAGGAACAAAAAGTGGGGTAGAGGTTTTAGCCCTGCTCCCCAGGACAGGGTGAATCTTGTCAAAACACAAACATATTAAATATGTCCCTTTTACCCAACTATTACTATACAATACCAAATGACACTTCCAATGCCCAAATAATAATACCGCCAAACAGTCCCTAAATAATACCACCATACAGGATATATACTAAAAGAGAAGTAACAATTAGTGCCCACACAACACCGTCACGTCACCGTTCAGTGTCCAAAAATAATGCCACACAACACCTATATAGTAAGGGGATATATAGTAAAGTTCCCAGTGGACTGGGCAGACCTGTTGACGGATTCAAATTAAACTGGTCCTGGCGCAGCCACCCTCCTCTATTCACCACAATGAGAGTCTTGAAAATAACCAAGTGCTGGCTCGGCTATTTCCGGCAGACCCATAGAAATGAATGGAGAGGTGGCCGTGCATGCACAGTGCACTCTCCAGTCACCAATATGGGACTTCCGAAAACAGTTTTTTGGAACTCCCTCAAACGCAAATGGAGAACACTCACGCATGCGTGGTATGCTCTTCTTCACGTGAAGGGGGCCGTTCTAGGGGATAAGTTCGGATCCCAGAGGTGGGACTCGTACTCTGGAATCTGCACCTATTTGACTTTGGTGCCATATCCTATAGATATGCCATTTAAATCTGAGATGAGGCATCCCCTTTACGGCTCATGCACACGACCGTATGCCCTCCGAGACATACGGTCCGTGAGCGGGCTATATGTCCCGGGGCGGCATACATCGTGCGCACGGGAGCCCACAGCATCATAGGTTACTATACTGCTGCGCACATCGAGCCGCCCGCGGGGCTATTGTCCTTCACTTATAATATCATATGAAAATAGTCCCGCAGGCGGCCCGATGTGCACAGCATTATAGTAATTTATGATGCTGTGTGCTCCCGTGCGCACGATGTATGCCAGTCTGGGACATATGGCCCGTTCACAGACCGTATGTCTCGGAGAGCATACGGTCGTGTGCATGAGCCCTTAAATGGATTTTCTGGCAATTAAAAATTAATGGCCTATCCTCAGGATAGGCCATCAATACCTGATTGGTGAGGGTCCGACGCCCTGCACACCTGCCAATCAGCTGTTTAGGGGTAGCGCCAGGACTGGAATTTGGCGCCAAAACTACACAGTTACTTCCATTTTTGTAGTGGATGATACTGATTACTGCAGTTCTGTCTACAACACAATGGACGGAGTTCCAGAACCAGAGCTACATACTCCAGAACAGTAGATCTCTAGTTGTGTGGGGTGTTGGGCACCCACCAATCTGATGTTGATGACCCGTCCTAGGAAAAGGTCATCACTTGTTAACTCCTAGAAAACCCCTTTAATAAAGGAGTAGTACCTTAGGCAGAGCTATCGGTGGGGTGAGGGGCTATTCTGTGTTATGGCCCCTGGAGACCACAAGTTTCAGGCTTGGTGATGGAACTTTCTCATAGTTTCCAACTACGAACTTCTAAAAGATGCAGCCTTTTTTTTTTTTCTTTTTTTTATAAATCACCAGGAATGTATTTTACCAGGAGGCTGATTGCATTCTGTGTGAAATCCTCTTTAAATGTGTGCTCTTAAAACTGCGGGCAAAGACAGAAAGTGAAAACACATTTCCTTTTGCATAATTAAACTAATATTGTAATCAGAGCGGGTGCGGGCAGCATGAGGCGGCAGTCAGCATCCCATTAATAGATTGCTAGAATCACTTTTTCAGTGTCGCTCCGTGATTGTCCTGTGTCCACTTTCCTGTTCGGTTGAACCATTTATCTTCATAGAGATCAGTTCATTTAAGGTTTTTTCTGAGGTTTTTTTTAATTGATGGCCTATCCTCTCGACCAGATACTGATGTCCAATCCACAGGATAGTTCATCAGTTAAAAAATTTGCAGAAAACCCCTTTAACATCAGGCAATATACAGATGCAGAGGGGCAGCAGGGAACCATTGGGCGTCTTAGTTTACAAGACGGATACAGTCGTGTGAATCAGCCCTTCGAGAGATGGTCTGCCTTTGCCTAAATTTCCATAATGCCAAACACTAGTCTGTAAAGGTAAAAAAAATACTGCTAAATCTCCTCCTGATTTCCTTTAGTCCGAATGAAGATGCAACTCATCTAGTGTCCAAGAGTCAGCAGCTATAGCTTTTCCAAGATGGTGCTTCTGTCTTCTACCGCACAGGCGCTGATACAGAACATCCATGGAAGTTATAGACGTCCCTGATTTGCACCTACTTTGAAGGCTTTCGGCACATGTTCAGTAGAAGACAGAAGCACCATCTTGGAAAGGCTATGGATTTTGGCACTTGTTTACATCAGTACCCCCTGGACACCAGAGGGAAGGCAACTTCATGCAGCCTAAGGGAGTCCGGAGGTGATTTAGCAGGTTCTTATTCCATTACACACTGGTGTACGGTATTACTGACATTTATGCACAAAGTAGACAACCCCTTTTAATAGAAAATGTCCTGATAAAACATCTAGTGCAGTGGCAAATTCTTACCGTGTCCTCCAGAACTTTTATTCTCTCCTGTGGACATTACTGCAATCCCAGCTCTCTTGTGCCACTGATACAAGAGAGCAGCTCCATCTAAAACTACACAGAGGCGCACCTTCAATGGAGGCTGACCGCTCCTGAGACTGGCGTACCTTCGATGGAGGCAGACCACGCAACTGCTACGGGAAGAGAAAAGGCGATGTAGGCACTCAACTCCTTTTCCCGACAAGAAAACACAGTATTTTCATGCAGCAGCCACTAGGAGGTGCTCAATGCAAAAAGATTACTTCAGCTTCAAGTAAATATTAACTATATAAATCCCTACACACTGAGCTCCCCCTAGTGGTGGCTGCAGACAGACAGCTTTGTAATAGAAAGGAAACAGGAGATATATCAATGTATTTTGCCAGTTGTCTGGTGTAACTACATTGAGAAATATGCTGCTCAGAATGAGTGCCATATTTATGAAGCACTTGTTCCACTTTTCCTGACATTGAAGTCGAACAAAGTGAGTGAGGTGGAGGGCGACTTTTTTTTTGTTAAAAGTTCTGCTTAATTAAAAAAAAATATTAAACTTTGTCAGAAATCTAGGATGTTGAGCTTTGCGTTGCGAGTGATTGTCACACCTGTAACTTGGAAATTGGGTGGGGTTGGGGGGCCCATACTGTTTTGTTATGGGGCTCTATGTACACTCCTGATTTCCCATGATTCCTCTGATCTCACTCAGTCACTCTTGGCGTACACATCCCCTTATCCACTTCAGCCAGGCACTCCCACCTTTAATGTTTCCCGCAGTGGGAGTGCTGGAAACATCACATGCCAAGCGATGTTCTGTCCTGGGAGCGGACATTTCCATATGGGAAAGGCTGCACAGAGAACAGAAGGTCACATGAACTGCGGCATTTTGTATTCTCGGAGCAGTGCTCACTATGACAGTGAATAAGCTGGAACACAAAATGTCACAAGGTAAAGCGTGCATGTCATGAAATTTTTTCAATAAATCAGAGGTACCTTAGACTACTTGAAAGTGGCATTTTCACCACCTTCCAGCAGCACACTGTTGTTTTATATCTGAATGTTCAGTAAAAAGATTGTCTTTGGTTATTGGGGAAGAGAAGAGGGGGGGGGGGGGGGAGACATGATGCTGCAGTCTTTCTGCTTTAGCCCGTTTGTGAGACTAAGGCTACATGAACACGACCGTATGTGTTTTGCGGTCTGCAATTTGCGGATCCGCCCAAAAAAACGGATGACATCCGTATGCCATCCGTTTTTTTTGAGGATCCATTGTAACAATGCCTAAGGCTACATGCACACGAACGTTGTTAGTTTCCGTGTCCGTTCCTTTTTTTTTTGTGGGTCCGCAAAAAATGCGGACAGCACACCGTGTTCTATGTGTTCTATCTGCATCCGTATGTCCATTCCGTAGCCCTGCAAAAAAAATATAACATGTCCTATTCTTGTCCGTTTTAGGCATTGTTACAATGGATCTGCAAAAAAAAAAAAAAGGATCAGTTTTTTGGTTTTTTTTGCGGATTGACCGCAAAACACATACGGTCGTGTGCATGTAGCCTAAAACAGACAAGAATAGGACATGTTATATTTTTTTTACAGGGCTACAGAACGGACATACGGATGCGGACAGCACACTGTGTGCTGTCCGCATTTTTTGCAGACCCATTGAAATGAATGGGTCTGCATCCTATCTGCAAAAAAAACTAACGGAACGGACACGGAAACAAACAACGTTCGTGTGCATGTAGCCTAATGCTGTGAGAGGGGAAAGGGAGCTGCAAAAGGGAAAGAGCTAATCGGTCAGAGCACATGGAACAGCATTTCGATCATAACACTCAGCAAGGTTAGAGAAATACATTTTACTGATAACCTATCTAAAGGATGGGTCATCAGTAAAAATAAAAATAAAAAATGTCGAAAAACCCCTGTAAGAATTACACAAATGATTCAGAGGGAAGAAAAAGACCCAAAACTTGCAGGTTACACACAATGTATCTGACAGCACTACATATATAGAAAACCACAAGTGTGGAATCACATGACAGTATCAATGCTGTGATTATCTTGCCAGTCGACCCTTCTTCTTTCACTATCCATTTAATGATTTTTCCTTGTCCTCTCTTTTCTTTACCACTGCCACAACAGGAAGCTTCAGAGATCCCAGTAAGTATTTCTTTGGTCTTGTCTAAATTATAATCACACTGCAGCTGCCACTAGGGGGAGCTAACTGCATACTGCTAAATGTACATTCCTAAACTCCCTCTAGTGACCTATTCTTAGGATAGACCACCAATATTATATCATGGGTGGCGAGGATCTCAGTCATCCCATCCATAAGCTATTTTAAGAAGCCATGTCCCCTTCCTTGTTTACAAAGTATGATTTTCTTCTTTCAGCGGGGTGTGTGCCTGGTATTACAAGTCACAATCAGATGGGACTGATCTGAAATACCAGGCCCCTTCAAACATCCAATAGGTAGGGGTGTCAGAAGTTGGATCCCCACTTATCTAATATTGATCATGAGGACTCTACAGATATCATGTCTGGAAACTAAACACTATGGGCCAGATTTATCATTACTCCGACAGCTCACTCCACTTTTACATATGGCTAAAGTCAGTTTTAGCCAAGTCAGATTTATGATCGGCCCTTTAAGACTGTAATAAATGTGGTTTGACGGTAGCAGTTTATCCGTCAGTAAGCAGCTTTACAAAAGTCGCACATCTTTACGAAAAAGTCGCACGTTTTTATGAAAAAGTCGCATGTTCTATTAAAAAGTCTCATAAGATAAGCATGGTCCTCACTGGAGTGAAATTGCGACTTTTTTGCGACTTTTTGCGACTTTTTAAATAGTCACAATAGTAAATCTGTCTAGAGATTAATTTACATAAGAAAACACGCCCACTTTCAGAAAACTGGCGAGCATAGTGCAGAGCAGGAAAAAGTCGCAATTTTTTGCGCAGTTTAAGCGATTGCGCAAAAATTTGCCACTTTTTCACTCCATTATTCTGACTTGAGCTAATGATAAATCTGGCCCTATGAGAAAGAAAACTGGCATGAATGAAAGTGTGGAGCAGCAGTGGCAAAAGGTGGTGTTTTCTTTATGTCCCCAAACACGGTCTTTTACACCCCAGAGGACAAAGGAATAATTGGTATCATAATTAAAGTTTTCTACAGTATGCCAAGTACATAGACTTCAAGGATCACAGACAGATTACCTCACTACATCCTTTTTATACATAACATATGTCATCCCAAACATTTTACTATTCATATACATTGACGTACGTAAGTTACGCATCCACCAACTTTCAATTGGACGAGTTTCTTATCATAACAAGTCATGCATAAATAATTTGTTCCTTTGGATCATTCATCAATATTCTCAAATTCTTCATCTTGTCTCCATTCTCCTTCTCCAAGGAGACATATGGACCATCAACACTTGAATTGGTCATCCTTATGTATTACCTATCCCAACACCAAGGGTCAAACATAATCATAAACATTTCAATGAACTTCTACAATTTCAGTAAACAAGTACATTTATTCCAGCCAAGACGTCTACCATTAATACATATACCATTTACTTTCTCAAGTTCACCCTTACATCATGACCCTTTAATCCATTACTTAAAACTCTATCTCCTACCACTAGGACACATCACAATCTACTTCAACAAGATAATTAATTCCTCAACTAAACTCCTTTCTAAAGCAAGGACACAAGATGTCTGCTTGATACAACATGGCTGACTCTAATCCTGATTCTGGAACACTATCAGCTACCATTTTTTATCATCTCCATAGCTACATTTTCAGCCTTGATTGCGAATATAAAATGAGCGCCACCATTTGCAGACATTATAGGGGTTGTCAGCTTTGGATTATCCCCTTTTTTTAGAACCGTCCCATGACAATAAGCATCACATAAAATGTCCTGCTGGGACCTTCCGCAATCAGTTTCAATCTGTGAGAAGACCTGGAAATAAGTGTTCTTGCTGAATTTTCCTGCAGTGCCCCCCACTGGGAAAATGAAGCACTATACTATGCCAAATCAAATCAATGGCTTGTCTGTCTAATGCAGGGCAGATATACCTAAAAGGAGCTCTAAATAACCAACAAGTTCTCAAAAATTAAATATATTAAAAAAAAGATAGAAAAACTGCCCCCTAGTGAATCCCTAGTCAATCTGAGAGCGGAACATCCACCCTGATAAGGGCAATCGCACTATTTGGAACCTAACCCTAGAAATCCTTAGCTCCTCCCTAGAGGTTAGGTAAGATTACTGCGCATGCTCTGCCCTTACACTCTGTTGCGTTGTGACGAGCCTCGGTGGGTGATGTAATTCCTGCATGTTCGGTCCTCCCTTTGCCGCTAAAAGAGCGTTGTTAGTGGGGTTGTTTCAGGTATCGAATTTTCGATACCCAATCGATACTTTTGCCTGGTATTTACCTCGATACCAGGATTTGCCTTTTTTCGATACTAGGCTTCCATATTGCGCAGTCTAGTATCAGAGAACAATCAGCACGCTGCTCTCAGCACGCTCATTGTTCTCCTCAGCAGCACAGGGGAGAAGGAAGCAGTCTCTCCCCCCCCCCCCGTGCAGCTGCTGCCGCTGCGTCCAATGGGGAGAAGGGGGCCAGCGCACTGCGCCACCAATGAAAGTAAATAGACCTTTCATCTGGCAAAAAATTCTGAACTAAGTATCATGATATGTACAGCAGCACCCAGGGATCTGACTGCACTTACTATTATCCCTGGGTGCCACTCCGTTCTCCCGCTATGTCCTCCGGCATCTTCGGGGACTTGGTAACACTGGGAGTAGCCTGCCCTTGTTCTCCTGGGTGTCTCCTTGTCGCAGGCTGTAGCGCTGGCCAATTGCAGTGCAGAGCTCACAGCCTGTGAGTTTTTGTTGGGAGAAGGAGACGCCCAGGAGAACAAGGTCAGTCTCCGCCCAGTATAACCAAGTCCCCGAAGATACCAAAGGACATAGCGGGAGAACGGAGCGGCGCCCAGGGATAATAGTAAGTTCAGTGAGATCCCTGGGCGCCGCTGTACATATCATGATACTTAGTTCTGAATTTTTTTTGCCAGATGAAAGGTCCATTTACTTTCATTGGTGGCGCAGTGAGCTTGCCCCTCTCTCCTCATTGGTGGCAGCGGCAGCATAAAGAGCTGTAAATCACGTTCTACTAAGCATTACACCAGGTGCCCAGCCACAAGTGTAAAAAAAGGAAATATAGATAAACATAAACCCCTGCACTGACATTAAGCAGCGCAGCTCCGATCCCCTCAGTGAGTGTTGAGGAGATCGGGCCGCGCTGCTGTGTTTCTGTGCCCCGATCTCCCCTTCAGGATGGCTAAGCCAGAGAAAATTGTTATTTCAGACAGGGAGGCAGTCCATCCCCCCACCCCTCCTCTCCCCCGCAATTGAACAGGATGGCCGAGCGGTTTAGTAGATTGGCAGCTGTAACATACAGCTGACAATCTACTGTAACGGCCGACATCAGTGCCGCAGGCGCACTGAGAGGCGGACGCTCACTCGGCCGCTCTATCCTCAATGCGCCTGCACCGGGTGTAGATGTGACGTCATCGGCGCAGGTGCATTGAGGGTGGAGCGGCCGAGCGAGCGGCTGCCTCTCAGTGCGCCTGTGCCGACTGAATACCGTTACAGTGCAGGCGCGAGATCTTGATAGCAGACAGGGCTAGCCGGAGGACGATCCTCTTCGCTGGCCCTGTCAATCAACATGCAGAGGGGGCGTCTTTAGGATAGGAGGATGCGGCTGCTACCAGCAAGTAGCCGCCCTACTTGCTGGTAGCAAGGTCATTTGCATATTTTAAAAGTACGTTTTTAACAGAATCTACTGAACCGAAATGATTAATTAGATCATGTATGCATAAATCGCAGTATAGGGATTATAAGTAAACAAAAAAAAAAAAAAAAAAACTGTTTAGTGGGGTGACAGAAGCTCTTTAAGGGGTTAAACCATGTGCATTATATAAAACAGAAAAGCAAAAAAACAACAGGTTTATAAAAACCTGTGCAGCATTTGACCACAAGAATAAATCAGATTCCATCTCTAATGAGCTCTCCAGTGCAGTAAAGGTGGCCATACACATTAGTTCATCAAAGTGGACAATTTCAACCAAATCGATTTTCATCCGGTGAGATTTACCAATGACCGCTTGTTTTAGCTGTGACGAAACCAACCTCGCCACGGTGTTTTGGAGGGGGCTGGTTGCTAGCCTCTTGCCTCAGGATTATGGCCCATAGTAACTTTTAAACCCCTGAACCTATTCCAGGGAATTTTGGATAGGTTTGTCCCCCAAGTTATACTGTTTAAATTGATGTTAGTTATATGTATGGACAATGTAACCTCACAAAGTTGTAACAACTTATAATAAGTGTAACTTGTCAGATATGCTGGGTGTGGTTCTATTGTCCCATTGTGTGTTTAAATGGTGTATCTGTCCTGTTGTCTCCACATGTGTATTGGTGATCTCCCCTTTGTCCTGAGAGATAATTGGATTGTCTTCAGTCGTCTCCCAGGCGGAGAGGAGGAAACCATGATGCATTGTGGGGATATGTTGTATCTGTTCTGTGTCGCAGTCTCCATTCTGGTCCTCTAGGGGGCGGGAACGATTGGTTGCTGTATTTACATTGTGTGTGTTGTGAATTACTGATTGGTTGGATTTCAAAACCCTGTGGGTAGTACTATGTTTGTTTTTTTTATCAATAAAAGAAGCTGTACTTGAAGTACAGTCAGAGCACTGCTTGACCCTCAAGACAGAGCCTTGTCTCGTTATTGGGGGGATTCCCTGTATGCTGTTAGAGACTGATTGCCAGGAGTGTAAGCCGAGTGTACGCTTTTCCTGTTCGCCTGCTGACAGCTATTTGCGAGGTTCCAGTTTGGAGTGCTATTTTGTATCCAGTTCGGGAGGTTGGTGTTCTGCAGTAGCTGTGCCTGTCTCTCAGAAAGGGGTATATCGCCTAAACGGATCTTAACCCCTTGTCTGCTGAAACGGTCCGTTACATTGGTGGCAAGCAGCGGGATCGTTCCTACAGCCAGAAGGACAGCTACAGGAGACACCATTTCTTTGGATTCTACAATTTAAGGGCAACGCATGTCCCAGTACAGCGACCCTAAAAGCACCAGGATGGAACCAGCAGTGTTATACGAGGAGGAGGACCCGGACTGGAGGGATGCAGACAGAAAGGAAGTCTGGTATGATGCCCTGGAAGATGCCCAGCGGCTGCGAGGTGAGAGTCTCCCCAGTTATGAGCAGCGACTACAAAAGCGTGTGGCGATGCGGATGGGTCTCTTGGGAGAGCAGCCCCTGGATGACTGGGTAACAGAGCTCCAGAACCTGGTATGTAAGGAGCTTTGGCTAGAGGACGCTTACCAGGCCCTAAGGTGGCATGTCATTCAACATTCCCCCTGGATGGCTGAGCACGACAGACCCGAGGGTGAGGATTATGATGGACCTGGGTTACTATGGGATGCCTTGGAGGAGGACATTGATCTTGGCAGCACGGAGGAGTCTAGGTTTTGAGACATCTACGACTACCGGATGGGCATTCATGATTATGCTGACGAAAGGGAGGTGAGCAAAGACATGATCCACCTGGTAACAAGGGAGTGGGAGCTGGAGCAGACCTACCAACACCTGCTCAGCTCTGTTCATCCCCAACCTACTCGACAAGTAGAGCCAGATCTGCCCTCCTACAACTGGGAAGACTTGCCGGCGATACCCCCTGCTTCCCTACCAACTCCCAAAGTAGGGAACTTCATTGACTGGTTCTGGGAAGACGTCCTGACGGCAGGTAGAGATGGGACCGAAGTCTCTCCACCGGCCCTACAGGGATGCTGGGTAGCCGGCCCAGATCCCCAACTACAACCAGCATTACTAGGAGTGGAGATGGTCGCACCCACTACCCAGCACCAGGCAGCGTTACAGAGAGTTGAGACAGTCGGTCTGACTCCCCAGCAGCAGTGTGTTGTAAAGAGAGAAGAGACAACCGGTCTCTATCCCCAACCACAGGGGGACAGCACCCCTAACTTCGATGGTGCAGATGGGACCGCGGTCTCTGCACCAGGCCTACCAGGATACTGGACGGCCGGTTCAGATCCCCCACTAACCCTGCAGGAATGCCTGGAGGAGGAGGTAAGCGATTCCTCCTCTCCACAGCCGATCTGCAACAAGGTCCTGGGGATAGGATTTCCTGATCCCATCCCAGCGGAAGAGCTGGCATCTGGGCAGAGCGCAGTCGGCCTCTGCCCTCCCCTATCCTCTACTCCAGAGCCGGACTTCCCACAGGCTACCCCAGCGGAAGTGCTGGCATCTGGGCAGAGTGCAGTCGCCCTCTGCCCTCCCTTATCCTCTTCTCCAGAGCCGGACTCCCCACCGGCTACCCCAGCGGAAGAGCTGGCATCTGGGCAGAGCGCAGTCAGCCTCTGCCCTCCCCTACCCTCTTCTTCAGAGCCGGACTTTCCACAGGCTACCCCCGCGGAAGAGCTGGCATCTGGGCAGAGCGCAGTCGGCCTCTGCCCACCAAGTACCTACAGCTCCAAGCTGGAGAACCACAAGGCAGCAAGGAGTCGCAGATGCCCACTCAACAGCTGGGGACATACAGAACAGAGCCAGGCCCCAAAATTCAACAGGTCCAGTATGGGGTTGTGGTTGGACTGCCAGACTAACTCAGGTACTGACCGTGAGGTCAGGTATCTGGTTAGTCTTCCCTGGAAGGGGGAGATGTGTGACGAAACCAACCTCGCCACGGTGTTTTGGAGGGGGCTGGTTGCTAGCCTCTTGCCTCAGGATTATGGCCCATAGTAACTTTTAAACCCCTGAACCTATTCCAGGGAATTTTGGATAGGTTTGTCCCCCAAGTTATACTGGTTAAATTGATGTACGTTATATGTATGGACAATGTAACCTCACAAAGTTGTAACAACTTATAATAAGTGTAACTTGTCAGCTTGGGAGGAATATGCTGGGTGTGGTTCTATTGTCCCATTGTGTGTTTAAATGGTGTATCTGTCCTGTTGTCTCCACATGTGTATTGGTGATCTCCCCTTTGTCCTGAGAGATAATTGGATTGTCTTCAGTCGTCTCCCAGGCGGAGAGGAGGAAACCATGATGCATTGTGGGGATATGTTGTATCTGTTCTGTGTCGCAGTCTCCATTCTGGTCCTCTAGGGGGCGGGAACGATTGGTTGCTGTATTTACATTGTGTGTGTTGTGAATTACTGATTGGTTGGATTTCAAAACCCTGTGGGCAGTACTATGTTTTTTTTTTTTTATCAATAAAAGAAGCTGTACTTGAAGTACAGTCAGAGCACTGCTTGACCCTCAAGACAGAGCCTTGTCTCGTTATTGGGGGGATTCCCTGTATGCTGTTAGAGACTGATTGCCAGGAGTGTAAGCCGAGTGTACGCTTTTCCTGTTCGCCTGCTGACAGCTATTTGCGAGGTTCCAGTTTGGAGTGCTATTTTGTATCCAGTTCGGGAGGTTGGTGTTCTGCAGTAGCTGTGCCTGTCTCTCAGAAAGGGGTATATCGCCTAAACGGATCTTAACCCCTTGTCTGCTGAAACGGTCCGTTACATTAGCCAACCTGTAAATTACCAACATCATCTGAAAAGAAGCTGGGGATGTTAGAATTTTTCATCCAATAGATGAAAGATCTTTTATTTTAAGAAACTGTTTGTGGACGAAAAATCTTTCCTCCATCGCCCAATTTCATTGACTATGTATGGCCAGTTTGAACAACTGTAACCAATATGAACCATTATGTGGCCAATATGGACTAGGTAATTTGTGTGTCGATAGTCACCCCCATTCTTTTGCTGTGCACCCTCAAGCCATCCATGGAATGCACTGAGAGGACTCCTGTGTATGCGCACATATGGAGAGGACTCCAGGAGAAGTCCTCTGTATGCATTCCATTACCAGTTTGCGGGCTTATAGCAGGTGAATTGGGGCGAGTATCTACATTCAAATTAATGATCTGGAGTCAATGGCAGACGTTCCACACGTATTATTATACCACAGATTCCCTTTAAGAGAGACAGAAGCAATAATGGAAAGATATTTGGTATGCTGAGTATCACTGATTATTAATCTTTTCTTTCCCTATAGAACACACCTTAAGCAGAGATCCATGTGGTAAGGATGCACTCCCACCCCTTCCTCTTAATGGCAACTTCAATAACAGTTACTCTCTAAGAGCTGGAGACTTTCCTCCTGATCCTTCCAAAATGGGAGAAGGTGGCCGTCGTAATATTACAGATGCAGCAGCCTTTGAAAAGATGATCATTTCCGAACTCGTACACAGCAACCTACGGGGCAAATCTCATGCAGGGACAACAGACACCGGTGATGAGGAAGTGACATCTGGGGCAATGGCAGAAGGTGGAGAGGTACCTACATTAGAGATGGAGCGCATGTACAAAGCTTTGGAGGAGCCCCTTCTCTTACAAAGAGCTCAGTCAATCCTCTACCAGAGTGATCTGGAGGAGTCTGAAGCTGAAGCTGCCCCGCGCGACTCACCAAATCGCGATTCACTATACACTAGCATGACCAACCTCAGAGACTCTCCATACCCAGATAGTAGCCCTGAACCGGGCCTGCCATCATCTGGGGAAATGCTGCCGTGCCACCAAGGGGTTCCCCCACCCACGGGGGCAGATGCCATGTACTTCCCTGGCCGGCTGGGTTCAGTGCCCAGAGGGCAGTTGCAGGCCTTCTACCAGATGCCACAGGGGTTTCTGGGTCTCGAAGGGTCAGTGCCCGAGGGTGACGGGCAGATGCAGCTTATCACCAGCCTCTGAACTTACTCACCCACCCCTGACACCAACCTCGTTACTCCCCTATAAAAAGAAAAAGATACTGCCTTCACTTTCCATTTCAGATGAAAGCAGGGTCAGATGGAAGGAAGGGGTATTTGAATAGGGGCTATTTTGGTGGGGCAGGGGTGAGGACAAGACACTGCCTGGGCTAATGGACAATGAGTTTTGATGTGTGCTCAGTCTACTTGGATTTCATTTTGACTTCAAGTGTCTGTTAGTAATTCTTAAATGCAAGGCCACCAACAGGTAGGGGTTTGGGTGCCAAAAATATGTTTCTGAAAACACAATTGTTTGCCCAAAGATGACCTGTGTAAGCTACTAATGCAAAAACTGTTGAGGTGCTGGAATGTGCAGTATTGTTAAAAAGCCAATTTAAAGAAATAACGAAAAGAGACAGGCAGGTGTAGTGTTTAGCCTGTAATAATTGTAGGCAGCCCATTTGTGTTAGAAACACCAGATGTCTTCAAGTGATGCAAACAATGAGACTACCTGGTAAGGAATTAATCACTAGTGCTCGATAAGTGGTGCCAAACAGCCTATGGGGCTTGCTGAGTAATGAGAAAGTAGAGGACAGAAATTGCCTAAGATTGTGAAATTTACATTTTTTTAATTTTTGAAAGGTCGCAGCTTATAATTTGCATTCCCATAATATAACAGGGGCAGAACATAGAAATTCGAAGAAAAGATACAGAAAAAGGCCACTTTTCATACGATAATGTCTTTCTTGGGCTTTTCAAAAACAGTGGCTGTCACCTCCACCTTCTCTACTGACCCAACTCCCTATGTCTGCCCTAAAGACAGGGTAAGAGATTTTTTATTACATCAATTCAGAAGAGACTACAGTTTACATGGAAAGAGCAAAGAACTTGGCAAGCAATTACAACATGGAATTTGGAAATGACTAAATTGAAAGTTGGGGTGAAAGAGAACTTGACAACTGCCCTGCATATTCTTTATTTAAGCACAAAACACCCCCTGCCTCTATTACAGAGGAACATTGGAACTTTTACAATGGGGGAAGCGAGTGTCCTTTCCGACTGCTGTAAATAACGAACTTCTAAAAGGAGGAAGGGAGAGATGAGGAGAGATGCCTACACCCTTCTTCCCAAACTTGTATCCAAGGTGTGGAAATGGTCAGTAGGGGGCTTTTTTTATTTATGTGTGTTTGCCTTCTGCAATTTTCCTTTTGTATCTGGTTGGGACACATTACCATAGTATCTGTCTTTTCTGCAACTGAATCATCGATGATCTTTTTCGTCAGTCCCAAAGATTCCACCTTGTGTCTCTCTAGCTACCTTATTCGTTTCTTTTTAGCATCTTCATCTTAATTTATTTTTATGTTGCATGTAGAAATCTAGAATTGTACAGGTTCTTCTCATATTTGGCCACCTACCTGCCTGAGAAAAAGCTACCTTTATTTTCTGATGCTGAACAAAATGGTGGCAATCAACGTTTCATACAACAAAGTATATAATGTGAACCCTAACAAGGTCTGAGGATGGCATGATCCAAAAAAAGCGGAATGAATAGTATCGCTATAAAAGTCATTATAAACTTATACATCTTACAGCCACCTGCTGCTATATGTAGGCCATGACATATAGGGAACAGTGCAATAAGGCATGACCTTTGGGGGCCACACTGGAGCAATGATTTTACCAGCCCCTACAGTGCCGCAACCTGAAGTGAACTGTGATTTTGGTCTTTATATTCTCACTAACGGTTACACAAGGCGCTGGTGACTTTTCCGTGGTTCCTGCACACAGCTAAAGCCAAAACCTGTATACGATCATATATCTGCATTATGTTTCCCTGCACAGATCTATACGTCTCCAAATTTATAGATCTTTATATATTTCCATAGATATATGAATTGTTAATATATCCATATTTAAGGGTTTTAGGAACAGAAGTGCAGGTCCCATGGTGTAGACTCCTTGGAATTGTCAATCTGATTACAATGGTCGTCTTTACTCTGCGTTGGTAACAGCAGAAGCTCAGTCCATTTGTTTGTGTAAAACTAGGAATGGTACCCCCTACCATGAAAAATCAAATGTGATAAGAGCAGAAAGAAGCAATTATAATTTTGCCACACTAGGATAACTTGGTATTATATTGTATGTAAGCCAGTTAAGTGTCTCATGATATGTCCTTGGTTGTCTGATCAGCCACCAGGAAACATATCTCCAAGCTCAACGAGCTGTAAGTACATGGGGAGTCTGTCCCTGAAGCTATAGTAGTCTACTGAGCTCTACCTAAAAAAGAAATAGAGGTTCCACTGACTATCACGAATCTGCATGTTTCCTCAAGCAGAACACAGCACTTACAAAGAATATTTTTGTCATTGTTATATTTCAGACAATATGAATATAGAAATGATATTTATGAGAAGCCCATGAAGAAACGGGTATAAAATACCATTATAGATTCTTATAGAAAAGACCTTCCTATTAGAGGAAGTTCAGAGGACTGCTGTATACGTTCCATCAGTGGTCATGGTCTCTGAATTTATGGAGAGAAGCTTTGTGATCTGTAATTAACAGATTTTGTCTGGGAAGTCTACTTTTTGAGAGGTGGTCTTGAGTTCATTAACACAACATCAGTGGCACATATTTATGTTCTGTGCACATGTATGTCACGTTCTGCTTTGTCCTGATGTGTTTTGCTGCCAATCCTACCCCACCCCTAAGTCTGAAAACAAGAAAAGGGTAAAAATACCTCTCTGCCCCCCCCCCTCCTCTTCTCTCTCTCCTTCCTTCATTTTCTTTTTCATATGCCAAAACCAGAAATGGGTCGAACGCCATTCTACAAGCGAACAAAAAACAAGAAAAAAAAAATGATTGTACGAAAGACTGAAAATTATATCGTACATAGAAAAATAAAACAAAAAAAAGGCAGAAAAAAATAATGCTGAAAAAAGTTAAAAAAAAATATTAAATATCGCAACTTGTGGAGTGAAAGAAACACACCAATAAAAACATTTTGATTTCTGGATGGTCTTCTTTTATTGTGTACTCCACTGTTTTAATTTAAAGAATGCTAGATTTATATCCAGGAGAGTAACTAGAAATGACAGGGACCAACAGATTTAAGTTCCAAGGGATCCCCATGGTGCCCAAAGCCGAGTTTTAAAGTAGCATATAGTTTTACGAAATCCAACAATATTGCTAGTTATTGCTCTCATATATTGTCTTGCACTGTCTAGAAAGACAGTAGTTGTGTCCTTAATTATACTGAAATGTTCCAAGCAAAAGCATTTTCACATAAGCATAGCTCTATGTCTTCCCATATAATATACATGGTGTCAGCAAAAAAAATCACTTTTACGGATGTAACTTGACTGGACGTAGCCTTTATGTAGCTATAAGAGTAGGACAGTGTTAGGTAGGGCAGTGGGAAAAAAAAAAAAAAATCATGTCCTGAACATCATGTTTAAAGAGTTGTCCAAGATTATTGTATTGATTGGTGGGGGTCGGACTCCCGACTGTTGATAAGATGATCACTGCGGCCTCTTCCTAGGCCTGTGCAGTCATGTTCATTGGTCACATGGCCTAGGAGCAGCTCAGTCCCATTCAAGTGAATGGGGCTGAGCTGCAATACCAAGCACAGCCACTATCCAATGGACTGCAATTGTCACCACTTGCGGAGCTGCCTAGGGCAGTTGAGCCTTAGTGCACTGCTCTACAATAGATGGTAATGATGTGATCCTGCCTACGATATGCCATCATGACTGAGCAGCCTGACAGGAACGCTCAAGAATATGTCGAATATGCAAGTTTCAGAGCGCAGTGTGTAGTGGGGCCCTTCATCGCCCCTAGGCAGCTCTGTAAGTCAAAGAAACCAGTTCTGCTCTCACGAGATTAGAAACTCAATAATTAAAATACACTAATAATAATAACCATAAAATTATAATAAATAAAGACTTAATGATTAAGACAAGTATAATTGGCTTAATGAGGGCACACTGTTTTATTCAGGGATATCAACTAATTTAAATACCATTAATAAAAGCTCAGCTCTACAAGCTGGAGCTAATAACCACACAATGTATTTATCATATAAACCACGTCCACCCAGCCCATGAGCGGGATAACTCAGCCCTCAAACAAGTACCCTATATATACATTTTGCTTCTTTTTTTAAATTCCATAGGGTGGGCTTGACGGAGTTCCTTCTTCTTCCAATCCTGTCAGAAAAAGGTTGCTGTGATAGGAATGCAGGACAATATGGCACTTTCTGCTTCCCGACAGAAACATGGAGACCAATCAGCTGAGTGGAAAGCAGCTCGGGACGACCACAGAAACTTCTGGACTCTCCTGGTGCACTTCAAGCACAATTAACCCTTCAGAATTAAAGAATTGTGCAATGCCCTCACAATGTCCTTCTCCACTCTCTGGAGCACTATAGCTATATATTTCTATAAATTTAGAAGTAGGGATGGGTGAATAAAAAGTGTAAGGACTGCTTCACCTGTTTCTCTGTGAGATCACTGAGGGATGCGAAAGGGACCAGGGAAGCTACTGAGCAGGTTAGTCCACCTCTGAATGCTGGAGAAGGTGGATCAGAAGGATAAACAGCAGGGGGCGCTACCAGAGAGAAAAATTATAATGTACAAAAAAAAAACATTTATATTGCAATAATACGCCCTTTAAAATGCCCTTTTCAGTGCATAGTCATACTTCTCCTGGGATAAACCTTTAAAGGGCTTCTGTCACCCCACTAAACCGTTTTTTTTTTTTTTTTTGTTTACTTATAATCCCTATAGTGCGATTTCTGCGGGATCGTCCTCTGCTGGCCCTGTCTGAATTCAAAATATCGCGCCTGCGCCGTACCTGTCTTCAATGCGCCTGCGCCGATGATGTCACATCTACACCCGGTGCAGGCGCATTGAGGATGGAGCGGCCGAGCGAGCGGCCGCCTCTCAGTGCGCCTGCGCCGATTGAAGACAGGTACGGCGCAGGCGCGATATTTTGAATTCAAACAGGGCCAGCATAGAACGGTCCCGTTCCCTGTCCCTGTCAATCAACATGCGGAGGGGGCGTCTTTAGGATCGGAGGATGCGACTGCTACCAGCAAGTAGCAGCCCTACTTGCTGGTAGCAAGGTAATTTGCATATTTTAAAATTACATTTTTAACAAATTCTACTGGACCGAAATTATTATTTAGCTTATGTATGCAGAAATCACACTATAGGGATTATAAGTAAACAAAAAAAAAAAAAAACGGTTTAGTGGAGTGACAGAAGCCCTTTAAGGTGGCCATAAACATGGATACCGCCGAACCTGCCAGTATCATCTGGCCAACCATGTAATATGGGGTTCTTCCACCCCTGCCCTAAAAGAAAGAAGTATGGGTAAAGAAGGATTGGGAATATTGGATTCCTAGGAATGAGCCAAGCAAAAATGTGTTTTGGGGGAGGGGACCTGAATGAACAGCTTTCAGCTGAATAGGTTTTGGCGTACAGCTATGCAGGTGTGTAACTACCATAGCGGTAGACCATGCGACTGCTATGGGGCCCAGGGCAAGAGGGGGCCGTTGGGATCCTCTCCTCTTCTACTGGAGGGGAAAACTTGGTCAGGACTCTACCCTCTAAAGAAACAACTTTTATCAAATGAGGCAGCAATAAAATGTTCCAACATCATTGAAAAGGGTTTAGGCAGAAACCCTTCTGTCCTGTTTAGGGGGTCTGGTTTGATCCTTGCTATGGCCCCTCACTTCTCTATGTACGCCACTGATCTAATGTTTATGGATAGCCACACTGATGTCATGGCCTTTATGTGCGATTGTTTACACTTGCTCCAGATTCCTTGGAAGATCAGACCCTCTGAATAATTCCTTTGATGGGCCAAAGGTAACCAAATCTGAAACGGCATTGTTTTCAATTGACCCATTCTTCTGTGCAAATCCACACACACCACAAATAATTTAGAAAGGTTCTGTAGAAGACCACGTGTCTGGTATTACTGGGCACTTTTACAAACCGGATTCCCAAAAAGTTCCACTAAACAAATTGTGAATAAAAACTGAATGCAATGATGTGGAGATGGCAAATGTCAATGTTTTTTTTGTAATAGAACGTAGATGACAGATCAAATGTTTAATCCGAGTAAATGTATCATTTTAAAGGAAAAATAGGTTGATTCAAATTTTCACGGTGTCAACAAATCCCAATTAACACTAATTAGGTCAATTGGCAACATGATTGGGAATAAAAAGAGCTTCTCAGAGTGGCAGTGTCTCTCAGAAGCCAAGATGGGTAGAGGATCACCAATTCCCACAATGTTGCGCAGAAAGATAGTGGAGCAATATCAGAAAGGTGTTACCCAGCAAAAAATTGCAAAGACTTTGCATCTATCATCATCAACTGTGCATAACATCATCCGAAGATTCAGAGAATATGGAACAATCTCTGTGCGTAAGGGTCAAGGCCGTAAAACCATACTGGATGCCCGTGATCTCCGGGCCCTTAAACGACACTGCACCACAAACAGGAATGCTACTGTAAAGGAAATCACAGAATGGGCACAGGAATACTTCCAGAAACCATTGTCAGTGAACACAATCCACCGTGCCATCCGCCGTTGCCAGCTGAAACTCTACAGTGCAAAGAAGAAGCCATTTCTAAGCAAGATCCACAAGCTCAGGCGTTTTCACTGGGCCAGGGATCATTTAAAATGGAGTGTGGCAAAATGGAAGACTGTTCCGTGGTCAGACGAGTCACGATTCGAAGTTCTTTTTGGAAATCGGGGACGCCATGTCATCCGGACCAAAGAGGACAAGGACAACCCAAGTTTTTATCAACGCTCAGTTCAGAAGCCTGCATCTCTAATGGTATGGGGTTGCATGAGCGTGTGGCATGGGCAGCTTGCATGTCTGGAAAGGCACCATCAATGCAGAAAAATATATTCAGGTTCTAGAACAACATATGCTCCCATCCAGACGTCATCTCTTTCAGGGAAGACCCTGCATTTTTCAACAAGATAATGCCAGACCACATTCTGCATCAATCACAACATCATGGCTGCGTAGGAGAAGGATCTGGGTACTGAAATGGCCAGTCTGCAGTCCAGATCTTTCACCTATAGAGAACATTTGCCGCATCATAAAGACGAAGGTGCAACAAAGAAGGCCCAAGACGATTGAACAGTTAGAGGCCTGTATTAGACAAGAATGGGAGAGCATTCCTATTTCTAAACTTGAGAAACTGGTCTCCTCGGTCCCCAGACGTCTGTTGAGTGTTGTAAGAAGAAGGGGAGATGCCACACAGTGGTGAAAATGGCCTTGTCCCAACTTTTTGGAGATTTGTTGACACCATGAAATTCTGATTCAACATATTTTTCCCTTAAAATGGTACATTTTCTCAGTTTAAACTTTTGTTCCATGATTTATGTTCTATTCTGAATAAAATATTAGAAGTTGGCACCTCCACATCATTGCATTCAGTTTTTATTCACGATTTGTATAGTGTCCCAACTTTTTTGGAATCCAGTTTGTACCTATTTCCAAATATTATCTGAAATATTGAGAACAGGTATTATCTCTCATTGCTGCAATGTTGACTAGAGATGAGCGAATCTGTGAAAAATTTATTTTGGCCGGTTCGCCAATTTTTTTTTTAAAAACGGCTATTTCCTGGCTGCAGAGAGCCTTTATAATGGTGTAGGACACTGTGCCTTTCAGTAACACGCATAGGGAGTCTGCTGTGGTAGTGAAATAATACTGTGAGTCAGTATGACATGCAGATGACAGGCGTTGCTCTTAGAATCACTGCACACTTCACTTATTTGGGCAGTTACGGGGCCAAAACTGACCAAATAACTAAAGTGTAAACTCAACCCTACAGGTCAATGTTATCGTCAAGAAGAAGCGCACTCCTTTTACACCGTTGGCATCTGATTCCACATACCATATTTTTAACCCCATAAGACGCACAGAGAAGCGCTCATGAGTACTGGAGGACCAGGAAGCGGTGAAGGCTCTGTACTCACCGCTTCCTGGTCCTCAGCTGTGAAGGCTGAGCACAGCGTGAGGGCGCTCTGTGAGCTCACGGTGTGTGCGCTAGTTCATAGCGCATCCGACAGCAGGAGGAAGAGGATCGCAATGTGAGGAGCGGTGGCGTCCAGGAGCAGGAGAGGTAAGTGGGTTTTTTATTTTTGTTATCTGAGGCTGAATTATGGCTGGGGGCTGCTCACATATGGCTGGGGGCTGCTCACATATGGCTGGGGGCTGAGTACATATGGCTGGGGGCTGATTATATGACTGGGGCTCATCACATGAGGCTGGGGGTTCATATGAGACATGGGGGGCCTCATCTAAGGTCTGATTGGGGGTCATTCACATTGGGGTCTGATCTGAGATCTTACTAACATTGGGGATATGATTAGGGCTGTGAGCTGAGGTCTGATTAACATTGGGGGTCTGATTGCTGATCTGAGGTCTAATGAAAAATATTTTTTTTCTTATTGTCCTCCTCTGAAACCTAGGTGCATCTTATGGGCTGGTGCGTCTTATAGCGCAAAAAATACGGTAGATGTCTACAGAACCTGTTCTATGAAATGCTTATAGAGTCACCCCAACAGAGTACAGAGGGCGTCAGCAGTAAGTTTGTGTTGACGTCACTGATAATTTTGCCCTTCCTCTGATCATCAGAACAATAACCCCCAGAAAACGGATCCTGTCTGTGGAGCATCCGCCTTCACTCAGTCAGAATTTGGTCAGTAATCCATCAGTATTGCTAAAGCCCAAAAAAACAGGAGTGGATCCAAAACAGAGATGACACGTGAATAGAAAATTTGCATGTCTTCAGTGTTTTGTACCCACTCCTGCTGTTGGCTACCAAATCATAAGCCAATTCTGATGTAAAACAGGGACAATGTCATGCAGGCCTTACAGCTGTAACATAGACAGGACCCGTTGTGCGTCTCATTTTTCCTTCCTTCTGACAGATCAGAAGAAGGGTCAAATAAATGATGATGTCAGCCAGGCTGCAAAATAGTGGCCCAGTCATGAAGTGGGAACAGCATGAGAAGTCCACAAAGTGGCCCTATGGAAGCAGCATAAGGAGACCACAGAGTGGCTCAATGACAGTCTGGAGGTGGCAGCAGCATCAGGAGGAGGCCACAGAGTGGCACAATGACAGTGTGGAGGTGGTGGCAGCAGCATCAGGAGGACGCTACAGAGTGGCACAATGACAGTGTGGAGGTGGCAGCAGCATGAGAAGACCACAGAGTAGCACAATGACAGAGTGTGGAGGTGGCAGCAGCATCAGGAGGAGGCCGTGGGGTGGCACAATGACAGTGTGGAGGTGGAAGCAGCATCAGGAGACCACAGAGTGGCATAATGACAGAGTGTGGAGGTGGCGGCATTAGCAGCAGCATCATGTGGAGGTGTGGAGGTGGCAGAAGCTTTAGGAGACCACAGAGTGGCAAGGTGACATAGTGTGGAGGTGGCATCAGGAGACCACAGAGTGGCGAAGTGACATAGTGTGGAGGTGGCAGCAGCATCAGGAGACCACAGAGTTGCAAGGTGACAGTGTGGAGGTGGCATCATCATCAGGAGACCACAGAGTGACCCGGTGACAGAGTGGGGAGGTGGGTGGCAATACCAGTACCAGCTGAAGATGGTGGGTAAAAGAAGGAGCACTTGGCATCAGATGTGTGGCATCAGGCGGGTGGCAGCATCAGAATAGTAGCTCAGGCAGGTAGCCAGAAGAAACTGATCTCTTTTGTCAAAGTGTTGGTGTGGCACCATAGATGATCTAGTCTGATTCATCAGGCATTGGTGGGTGGAAATCCTGGCTGATCCACGCCTGATTCATCTTGACAAAGGTCAGTCTCTCCACATTTTGGGTGGATAGGCGAGTTCTTGGGGTAACTATGGCCCCCGCCACACTAAACACCCACTCTGATGCCACACTACTGGCCGCGCAGGACATCTTTTCCAGGGCAAACTCTGCCAGTTGTGCCCATAAATCCAGTTTGGCTGCCCAGTAGTCCAGCGGATCTTCAATGCGGGGTGGCAAGGTGCTGTCCAAGTATGCCACCACCTGCTGGTTCAAGTCCTGCTCCAGGTCTAGCTGCTGCTGGTGAGTAGTTTCTTCACTTGGCGAGTGAAGAAAGCTGCTCATCAGCGGCTCTAGACTGAAGTTGCTGCTGATGGAGCTGGAAGTGCTCCAACCCCTCCACCCGCACAGATAGGCAGCAGCCAACTGACTACATAGGATGTCTCTATAGAAGTTCAGTTTGACCTCCCTCTCTGCGGGTGTAAAAATGGCCCCAATTTTGGACCAGTAGCAAGGGTCCAATAAGGCAGAGAGCAAGAGGTCATCCCTCTGCCAAATAGTGACAATTCGGCTGTCACTACGCAAGCAAGTGAGCATGCATCGGGCCATTTGTGCAAGTGACTTGGAGGGACTCCCTGCCTCCATCTCCACTGCATACTGCCAGGGTTTGCTTGGGCCCTCTGCCTTGTCTTCCTCATCGCCCTGTAGCTCCTCTGGCTGCTCCTGCTCCTCCTCTCCTGTCACCTCTGTAGAAAAACCACCCATTTTGCTACACATTGCTTGTGCTCCAATGTCCTCCTCCAGTTCAGCCCCCACAGGGCTCATATGGCCGTGAGATCTAGGCGCCACGTCTCCAGTCCCCTGACCAGCCAGATTTACCAGGACATGAAGCAGTGGAATGTCGTTGTTCATCCTGTAGTCCTAGCGACTGACAAATAACGTAGCCTACAAATAACGTGGCTGTGCAGGAACCACATTCACCTAGTGGGCCATAAAGGACATGTATTGTCCATGATTGTAGTTACAGCTCCACACGTCGGCACTGCCGTACACTTTGGTAGACACCGACAGGCTCAAAAACTGGCCCGCCTTTTGTTCTACATACGTGTGCAGGGCTGGTACTGCCTGCTTGGGACTCTACACCTCAGCTCGGCATAAGCCATCAGTTCTCTGAAAGGTGCAGAGTCCACCACTTGGAAAGGGAGCAACTGCAGCACCAGCAACTTGGCCAGGAGCACATTCAGCTTCTGCGCCGTTGGATGACTGCACGCATACTGTTATCTCTTGGCAATCGCTTCAGTGTTTGATTGCTGTCGGAATGACTGACGAGGAGGAGGAGCAGGAGCATCAGGACCAGTAGATGATGGGAAGGACAGACAGCTCCCTTTCGTCTTAGGGGGTGGAGCTTTGACTGCCTGAAACCGTGTGCGTGCCACTGGGTGATGCAGCGGGTGATGCAGCGGTTGCTGCAGCAGGCTGGACCACAACATCGGAGCCAAGGTTCTCCCAGGCCACTTTATGGTGACTCTGCATATGTTGATGCAGGGCCGTGGTGCCGTGGCGCCAACAGTGGTGCTACGCTTCACAGTCTGCCCACAGATTCTACAAATGGCCATGATTACCTCCTCCAGCGGCTTAACAAAAAACTGCCACACAGCTGAGTAGGTGATTTTACCCCCAACACTCCACACTGACTGACTGCTACCGCCGCTGCTTCCGTGCACTCCTGCACCACTACTTTCCGGGCAGGTAGGCTCCTGCGGGTGGTCTACCCCAGGCACGTTTGGCTCCCGACCTCCCACTGCTGCCACCCTGCTGACTCCCAGTCACGTTACCGACTTGCTGGCTCCACCGCTGCCTCAAGGGCAAGCTGCCACCCTGTTCTTACGATAATGATGAAGCCCCTAATTGTTTCCTCCACATCTTGGCTGGCCAGTAGCTGCTGACAGTCCATTAATACACAGAGGCAGGTTGAGGACAGGTGAGGGCATAGGGCCTGCTCCCGGGCAATGCCAACTAAGGGTTGTGTCTGACGAACCCACCAACTCTTGTCTGGGGGTGTCTGATGCCACTTGGGACAAAGTGGATGACCGAGTCAACCATTCAAGAACCGCTGGTCAAGAAATGACCGCTAGAGGACACCGGGAGCTCAAGCCTCTCGCTGCATCTCCTGCTGCCACGCCCCCTTAATCTGCTGCAACCTGTGCCTGCACCAAAAACATTTAGGCCTCTGCCACTCCCCTGTGCAGGGCCTGGCACTTCTCTGTCTGACATATTGTTAGACCAAATAAATAAATAAATAAAAATAATAAGCCCTTTTTTTTCCACTAATACACACCAAAAAGGGCTTTAGAACATATAACTGCACCACTGAATGGCAAATAGGCCCTTATTGTTTTCCACTTATACACGCCACAAAAGGCTTTAGAACACATAACTGCACCGCTGAACGACAAATAAAATATATTTTTTTGCCACTAATACACGCCAAAAAGGGCTTTAGAACATATAACTGCACCACTGAACGGCAATTATATATTTTTTTGCCACTAATACACGCCAAAAAGGGCTGTAATTTTCTCACTTCACCACACAACGGCAAATACTTTTTTTTTGTGCCACTAATACACGTAAAAAAAAGTGCTTTACTACACATAACTGCACAGCTAAACTTTTTTTGCCACTAATACATGTCAAAAAGGGCTTTAGAACATATAACTGAACTACTGAACGGCAAATAATATATATTTGTTTGCCACTAATACACGCCAAAAAGGGCTTTAGAACATATAACTGCATTGCTGAACGGCAAATAGGTCCTTACTTTTTTCCCCTTATACACTCCACAAAAGGCTTTAGAACATATAACTGCACCGCTGAATGGCAAATAATATTTATATTTTTTGCCACTAATACAAGCCAAAAAGGGCTGTAATTTTCTCACTTCACCACACAACCGCAATTACTTTTTTTGTGCCACTAATACACGCCAAAAAGGGCTTTAGGACATATAACTGCACCGCTGAATGGCAAATGATATATATTTTTTTGCCACTAATACACACCAAAAATGCCTTTAGAACATATAACTGCACCACTGAACGGTTTTATATATTTTTTTGCCACTAATACACGCCAAAAAAGGGCTGTAATTTTCTCACTTCACCACACAAGGGCAAATACTTTTTTTTGTGCCACTAATACACGCAAAAAAGTGCTATAACTGCACCGCAAAACTTTTTTTGCCACTAATACAAGCCATAAAATAGGCCCTTACTTTTTTCCCCTTATACACTCCACAAAAGGCTTTAGAACATATAATTGCACCGCTGGACGGCAAATATATTTTTCCTTTTATCACTTATACACTCCACAAAGGGCTTTAGAACATATAACTCCACCGCTGAACGGCAAATAATATATATTTTTTTGCCACTAATACACGCCAAAAAAGGGTTTTAGAACATATAACTGCACCGTTGAACGGCAAATAGGCCCTTATTTTTTTCCACTTATATGCAACACAAAAGGCTTCAGAACATATAACTGCACCGCGGAAAGGCAAATAATATATATTTTTTTGCCACTGATACATGCCAAAAAGGGCTTTAGAACATATAACTGCACCGCTGAACGGCAAATAATATATATATTTTTTGCCACTAATACACGCCAAAAAGGGCTGTAATTTTCTCACTTCACCACACAACGGCTAATAAGCCATTTTTTTCCCACTAATACAACAAAAAAAATGCTTTAGAACATATAACTGCACCGCACAAGGGCAAATAAAACTTATAAATATTTATTTGTGATAAATGGCTGTATCAAACAGCACTTGCACCCCAATAACAAGAGCGGTTTGCTGGAATTACAGAGCTGTATAATGGTAATTTGGATCCGCAGTCAGTGCAGCAAGGTCTAATAGGATTGTTTCTATTACCCAGGCTGTAAACTCCCCTACTGAACCCTGTTCTGCTTCAATACTGTGGAATGATTCCTCCCTCTCCTTTCCCTGAACTTCTATACAGCAAAATAAAAGTTTTAAAGTATTTTCTACCACTGTCCCTAGCGCCTGCTGACATCTCTCCCTGAGCTAAGTACACTGGAAAATGACTGAATCCAAGATGCCTGAGGCTATTTATAGGGCTGTGATTTCACAGGGCTGGCTGGCTGCTGATTGGCTGCATGCATGGCATTGTGGGTGATCCCTCGTTCCCAGAGTTCCTTGCTCCATGTCCTAACACGTGCAGCAGCCATTTTAGAAAAAAAATGTAATTCGTTACCACGAAGCGTGAGGAAATTCAGATTCAGTGCGAGTAGAATTTTTCCTGAAATTCATATCGAATTCCACTTTGTCAACTTTGATTCGCTCATCTCTAATGTTGACTAACACACCAATTCACAAGTTTACCTAAAGAGGCAAGTAGTGGAAATGCAACTGGGCCAACCTCTGCTATCATAAGGGATAGGGTGGTATGAAAACGGCAAATGAACAGACCCTTTAAAGCAGGCATACTCAAACTGCGGCCCTCCTGCTGTTGTAAAACTACAACTCCCACAATTCCCTGCTGTAGGCTACCTGTAGGCTGTTCGGGCATGCTGGGAGTTGTAGTTTTGCAACAGCTGGAGGGCCGCAGTTAGAGGAGGCCTGCTTTAAAGGCTGTGGACATCTTAGGAGCCCCTTTTTAGTTGAGATGTATTTTGGTACTTAAAGTAAAGGGCTTTTATTAAACATTTTGCTTAATTTGGCTTCTGCCGCTTCACAGTGCATAGCCAGCTGCTGAATACTATGCTGTGATAAATCATACATTATGATGGCTTGTTCGTCAACACCTCTTTCTGAGCCATCTTTTAAGTTGATTTTTTTAATAAAATCAATGTTAAACTTTGATTTAAATCAGCATAGATTCATTCACTGTGAGTATCTTTCTGCAGCTTGCTATGTACTGTGAAACACAGAAGCAATTAGTAAGTAAAAGCATTTTAAAGTTACCACCACATAAAGCGACACGTGTCAGATTTGCAAAAAATGGCCTGGTCCTTAAAGGGAACCTGTCACCGGGATTTTGTGCATAGAGCAGAGGATATGGGTTGGTATATGGCCACTAGCACATCCACAATACCCAGTCCCCATAGCTCTGTGTGCTTTATTTATTGTATAAAAAAAATATATGATTTGATACATATGCAAATTAACCTGAGATGAGTCCTGTCCCTGACTCATCTCAGGGACAGGACTCATGTAAAATACATCACTCCCCGCCTTCAGCCCCTCCACCATACAGTCCCATGTAAATAATATCACACTTCCTCTCTTTGCCGTCTGCCTTCAACCCCTCCAGCATACAGTCCATGTAAGGCTACTTTCACACTAGCGTTCGTCGGTCCGCTCGTGAGCTCCGTTTGAAGGGGCTCACGAGCGGACCCGAACGCAGCCGTCCAGCCCTGATGCAGTCTGAATGGATGCGGATCCGCTCAGACTGCATCAGTCTGGCGGCGTTCAGCCTCCGCTCCGCTCGCCTCCGCACGGACAGGCGGACAGCTGAACGCTGCTTGCAGCGTTCGGGTGTCCGCCTGGCCGTGCGAAGGCGTGCGGATCCGTGCGGATCCGTCCAGACTTACAATGTAAGTCAATGGGGACGGATCCGTTTGAAGATGCCACAATATGGCTCAATCTTCAGGCGGATCCGTCCCCCATTGACTTTACATTGAAAGTCTGGACGGATCCGTACGAGGCTATTTTCACACTTAGCTTTTATATGCTAAAATAATGCAGACGGATCCGTTCTGAACGGAGCCTCCGTCTGCATTATTATGATCGGATCCGTTCAGAACGGATCCGATCGAACGCTAGTGTGAAAGTAGCCTTAGATACATCACACCCCTGCCTTCCAGCCCTTCTTGCAAACAGTCCCATGTAAAATGCATAACTCGTCCTGCCTTCAGCCCCTTCAGCATACAGTCCCATGTAAAATACATCACTCCCCCTGCCTTGAGCTCCTCTAGCATACAGTCCCATGTAAGATACATCACTCTCCTGCCTTTAGCATATAGTCCAATGTAAGATACAACCCCCCACACCTTCAACCCCTCCAGCATACAGTCCCATGTAAGACACATCACTTCCCTGCCTTAGCCCCTCCAGCATACAATCGCATGTAAAATACATTACTCCCCGCCTTCAGTCGCTCCAACATACAGTCCCATGTAAAATACAAAACTACCCCTGCCTTCAGCTCCTCCAGCATACAGCCCATGTAAATAATATCACCCTCCCTCTCTTCGCCGCTGGCCTTCAGCCCCTCCAGCATACAGTCCCATAAGATACATCACTCCCCCTGCCTTCCAGCTCTTCTTGCAAACAATCCCATGTAAAATTCACCACTCTTCCTGCCTTCAGCCCCTCCAGCATACAGTCCCATGTAAATAATATCACCCCCACTACCCTCTTTTCAGACCCCTCTAACATACAGTCTCCAGTACAAGGATTATTCCTCCTCCCTTCAGCCCCTGCAAAAAGCCCCCCAACTAAACATACCAGTCAATATTCTCCTCCACACACCAACCTGCAGCCTCTGCTCAATGTGCTCTGTAGAATCTCCTGCAAACATTGAGGCCCCGCCCCCTGGATGACGAGACTCCGCCTCTTCCCCTGACATCATACCTCCTAGGAGCAACTCAATTCTAGTCACTACGGTTGCTCTACTGCCTCATAGGCTTCAGGCCACTAGCCTGAAGCCTATGAGGAAGAACGGAGGGGACGGGAGCCATAGGCTTCAGTGGCCCTCATTGAAGTGCTTGCTGCCTGCCCCCCAACCACCACCACCACTGTGTATATATTGTGACACCAATGCAGAATTGGTGGTGGAAGGGAGGTATATTTCTCCAAGATTCCTCTCCTAAGTAGCAGGTGGAAGACTCTCACCTGTGAGGTAATGAATGAAGCAGCACAGAGGGTGGGGATATAACAGAGCCAAGAGGTCAGTCATTCTCTCACTGCCTGGGATCACAGAAATCAGGTCTGTAGGAGTGAGCCAAACGTGAGTAAAAGGTTGCTGAAAGTCCTGTTTTGTGAGCTGACAGGGAGAAACCCTCCAGCAGGTAGACAGGGACGTCTTATGTATAGTAAGTGCCAGACATGCTAGGTTTTCTTTTGCTTTTTGTTATTCTATCTGCAACCTCTTCAATAAACCTGGCTACAAGTCAGCTTAAAACTTATACCTCGGTGTGTGGTCTGAATTAGATGGAACAGACAAGCGTCCTTTGACCCCAGCAAAGGCGATCCGAAGCATAACCCTCACAAGTGGTGGAGAATGCAGGCAACACGTTAAAAGTCTGAAAATGGATGACGTGGTAAAGGCCCTGATACAGTCTGCGGCAGCCCACAAGGAGGCAACCAGAGAACAACAGCGCAGAAATGCAACCCAACAAGAAGCAAACCGCTTACTGTCTGCACACCTAACCACCCTGATAGAGGCCACGAATAAAGACCGCCAAGTTTTGCAGGAAGTGGTGCAGCGTGTGGTAAGTCTTTTAGTGATACAGCCAGGAAAAGAGCAGACAACTATCCATGTGTGTCATTTTTTGCAAAAGATGATAGCAGAAGATGATGTGGAAGCTCACCGGGCTAAGGCACGGTGGGCAGGATTGCTCGCCCCGTTTCTTGCAGGTGAAGTGCAAAAGGCTTATTTTGACCTGGAACCTGAGGCTGCCCAGTACTTTGATAAAGTTAAGTTGTGATCCTGGCTCGGCTAGGTGCTACCCTAGAAGTCAGAGCCCAGAGAGTACATCAGTTGACATATAAAATGGATAAACCACCACGTTCTCAGATGTTCAATCTCATCCATTTGACCAGGAAATGGCTACAACCACAGATGTTATCAGCACCTGACTTAGTGCAGCGGGTGGTCCTCGACAAGGTCCTGATATCGCTACCCAAAGCCCTAAGGAAGTGGGTGAGCCATGGAGACCCCAAGACAGCAGACCAGCTTGTTGACCTGGTGGAACGATACTCTGCGTCTCTTCTAAATAGCCCTAAACCCCACGGATTCCAAGAGTTCCCGGTAAGACTGTTCTGGGATTAAATGGAGCTGGGAGAAATGTAAAGACTTTAAGTGAAGAAGATAATGAGACTGTGGACTCAGGAAAGGCTAAGGTGTATAATTATGGACTAAACAAAGGGCCCATAAGATGTTTTCGGTGTAATGAGTTGGGACACATTGCAGTGAACTGTCCTATGACTACTGAACCTATGCAATGTGATGCTTCCTTTATGAAAAAACTCATATCTTTGTCAAGTGGTGTGTACTGCTGCAGGTTCAGAGAGAGCGGAAAAACATTTGTGTGAATTCAAAGTGAATGATCAAAGTGCGACTGCACTGCTAGACTCAAGGAGTATAGTAACTCTGGTGAAAGCAGGCCTTATGGGTCCCCCTGACAGTCAATCAGACACGTTCGCTGTGACTTGTGTGCATGGGGATGCATGTTAATACCAGACAATTAGAGCTGCATCAAACGATTATTTTAGAAATTGAGTATTCTATTGATTATTTTTTATGATTAAACGAGCAATCTAATAAGAAAAAAATTAATTAATAGACTGTTTTCCTTTCTAAAAACTCATAAGACCCCCTGCCATTAGTCCCCAGCACCCTTTGTTCCCCACTGTGTGATCAGCCCAAGTGCATCAGTTCCCCCCAGTGCCATCAGCTCCACTATCACCCAGTGCCATCAGGTCCCCCCTCCCCGTGCCATCAGGTCCGTTCCTCCAGTGCCATCAGCTCTCCAAAACCCAGTGCCATTAGCTCTTCCCCACCCCAGTGCCATCAGCTCCACTCCCTCAGTGCCATCGGCTCTCTCCCACCAAGTGCCATCAGCTCTCCCCCACCCCAGTGACTTTAGCTCTCCCCACCCAGTGCTATCATCTCTCCCCCATCCCAGTGCCATCATCACTCCCCCACCCCAGTGCCATCAGCTTCACTCCCCAGTGCAATCAGCTCTCCCTCACCCCAGTGCCATCAGCTCTCCCCAACCAGTGCCATCAGCTCTCCCCCACCCCAGTGCCATTAGCTCTCCCCAACCAGTGCCATCAGCTCTCCCCCACCCCAGTGTCATCAGCTCTCCCCCACCCCAGTGTCATCAGCTCTCCTCCACCCCAGTGCCATCAGCTCTCCCCCACCCCAGTGCCATCAGCTCTCCCCCACCCCATAGCCATCAGCTCTCTTCCCTTGTGCCATCAGCTCTACCCCCTTGTGCCATCAGCTTTACTCCCCCAGTGCCACCATCTCTCCCCCCTGGTGTCATCAGCTCTCCCCCCATTGTGCCATCAGCTCTCCCCCCATTGTGCCATCATCTGTCTCCCCTTGTGCCATCAGCTCCCCCTCGTGCCATAAGCTTTACTCCCCCAGTGCCATCATCTCTCCTCCCTTGTGCCATCAGCTCTCCCCCTCCCCACTGTGCCATCAGCTCCCCCCTTGTGCCATAAGCTTTACTCCCCCAGTGCCATCATCTCTCCCCCCCTTGTGCCATCAGCTCTCCCCATTGTGCCATCAGTTCTCCCCCCATTGTGCCATCAGCTCTCCCCCCATTGTGCCATCAGCTCTCCCCCCCATTGTGCCATCAGCTCTCCCCCCCATTGTGCCATCAGCTCTCCTCCCATTGTGCCATCAGCTCTCCTCCCATTGTGCCATCAGCTCTCCCCCCTTGTGCCATAGTCTCTGCTTCTGCTCCTCCTGACACCCGAATTGCACAGCGTCATTGGTTGCTATGATACTGTGCACCTTGGGCGTCCGGCCTTAGTCGTGCCCCCACCCCCTCGGTTTCACCAACTTACCTTTCCAGCAGGGGTGCCGCTGACACTCCGTCGTTCCGCGCTGCTCTGCGCCTGACGTCACACAGCGCGTCAGGTCACTGTGTGCGTACGTCAGGAGGTCAGTGCAGCGCGGGACCATGGATATGCTGTGAAGTCTCTGGAGGCCCCCTGCTGGAAAGGGGATTATTCCAAGCGCAGCGGGAGACCACAGGACTGGAGTAATAGCAAGCTCTTCACTCCCACTCCGTGGTCACATGACACAAACGAATCTTCGATGCAAAAAATTTGCATCAAGGATTTTGAATTACTTGATTTAATCCAGTAATCGTTTCCGCCCTACAGAAAACCCTTACTTATATTGCAACTCCCTATGGGTCAGTGCTTCATAAAGTTGGATTAGTCCCAACACTACTGCATGAGGTTATTCTTGGGAGAGATTGGGAGTCCAAGTTGGAAACAAAAAGAGGTGCACCGCCGATATTGACAGCACCTGATATAGGCCCAGAACCATTAGAGGATTTCCCACTAAAGGATGTAGTTGAGGTATCGGCAGATAGCTCCACCCCTTTTCCATTCTCTGTTATGGCAGGAGAGCTAGGTGAGTCCGTATCAGAGACTGAGGGGTAACAATTCAGGGTATGTCTGACCTAGACGTTAGAGAAGATGACTTTCAAAGTGAGCAAATGAAGGACCTTACCCTTACGTGAGCCAGAGAGAATATAAAAATTGTAAATGGTAATCCTGTGGAGTCTGGTTCTAGGCTTGATTTTCTCTACATGGCTCTAGAGAATGAATTGTTGTATCAGATAAACAAGAAGGGAGGGGATGTGGTACAGCAGTTATTGGTTCCAAAGCCCTACAGGAGAACCATTCTGGATCTGGCACATGGACACATTATGGGTGACCATTTGGGGATCCAGAAAACTACTGAAAGAATTTTAGAAAGATTTTTCAGCATATTGTGAATCCTGTCCCAGCGTCACATTACAGCTCCTATGCCCCATTTCCACAGCCTTATGGTGCCCTTGCTGATTATTGAAATACCCTTTGAGCGCATTGGGATGGATTTGTTTGGTCCCCTAATAAAGTCAGCTCGTGGTCACCAGCCTATTTTAGTCATAATGGATTATGATACCCGTTACCCCGAGGCCATACCCTTGTGCAATACCTCATCAAAGACCATCGCAAAAGAATTGGTCCATGTGTTTAGTCGTGTTGGTATTCCAAAAGACATACTCACAGACCAAGGGACACCCTTTATGTCTAATGTTATAAAGGAACTTTGCAGGCTTTTAAAAGTTACCCAACTACGTACATCAGTCTATCACCTCCAAACTGACGGATTGGTTGAAAGATTTAATAAGATTCTGAAACAAATCCTGAAAAAGGTGGTAGATAAAGATGGCAAAAATTGGGACATTATGCTCCCATATGCTCCCATATCTGCCGTTTGCCATAAGGGAGTGTCACGGTCCCTCCCATGACAGAGGTGAGAAGATCGGAGAGACTGGCGGCACATGAGGGTATTTGACAGTCTCTCTGTTTTTTCCTTTCAATGTTGTGTAATGACCACACCTTTTGTCAGGTGCAGCTTGTAGTCATTACTGAGGCCTATTTAGTTCTGACTCTCACTGCTTACCATGCAGTTGATATTTTCTCCTGGAGTTGGTTGAGCTGGTGTGTTATTCCTTTGGATCTCCTGCTCCTCCATTCTGCTTTAAGCTAAGTGCATTTTATCTTGCATTTTGTTGTTCTCTTGTGTGTGTTGTTGTCTAGGCCTCAGGGAGACGCTTGTTCCTTCATCTGGGAAGAAACCAATGGTCTCACTCCCTGCCACCATTCCTAGGGCCTTCCAGGGTCTTCAGGGCCTAGGTTCCGGTGTATGAGTATTTCCACCTTCTGGGTCTACTCATACTGGCAGGAGTCAGGGAGAGGTCTAGGGATTCCTAGGAGGTCACCATCCCTCTCCCTTAGCTTTGAGGCCTAGACTCCTGTCTATTCCTTCTGTGTCATTTGGTGTTATCCAGGCAGTTAATTAGATGTGGCTAAAGAAACGTGGGAAGGACAGGTCACACCGTACAAAAGTGTAATAGAGCATGTGTCACGGATTTCAGCAGTTATGCAACATATGGAATGGGCTCAAGGAATACAGAAAATGATTTATGATAGGTGAGGCAAGATCCGAACATTTGCCAGGAGATTGAGTACTAGTTCTCGTCCACACAGTGGAAAGTAAAATCTTAGCTAAATGGCAAGGTCCATTTGAAATTATTGAAAGAGTAGGTGAGGTGAACAATAAAGTATATCAACAAGGTAAAAGGAAGCCAGAACAGATTTATCATATAAATCTGTTAAAACTTGGAAAGACCGGCAAGTCCTGGCGGCAGCATTTGCTCCACCCATCAATAATGGGGCAGTAATGCCTGCTGTCAGAATAGCCAAGACACTGTCCGATGTCCAAAAGAAGGAAGCTAGACAGTTGGTTGCTCAGAACAGAGGTTTTTTTTTTTTTTTCAGAAAAGCCAGGGCAGACACCGCTCATAAAACACAATATCATAACTGAACCTGGGGTTAGGGTCCATGTAAAACTTTATAGGATTCCTGAGGCCAGATGAGAGGCAGTCTCAAAAGAAGTGAAAGATATGCTGGAATTGGGAGTAATTGAAGAGTCTCATAATGAATGGTCAAGCCCTATTGTGTTAATTCCAAAGCCTGATGGTACCATAAGGTTCTGTAATGATTTTAGGAGGTTGCATGCTGTGTTTAAGTTCTATGCATACCCTATGCCATAAGTGGGCAAACTTATAGACCGACTTCGTACAGACCGTTACATTGCGACCTTAGACCTGACAAAGGGTTATTGGCAGATACCTCTGACGGACGCTGCCAAAAAGAAGACAGCATTTTCCACACCTGATGACTTATTTCAATATGTAACTATGCCTTTGACTACATGGGGCTTCTGCAACATTTCAGGGGCTAATGGACAGAGTTTTAAGGCCACATAGACAGTACGCTTCTGCTTATCTTGATGACATAGTGATACAAAGTGCAGATTGGGAGACATGCCTACTCAAAGTACAGGCAGTGATTGATGATTTGAGGAGAGCAGGGTTGACTGCGAAAAGAAATGTAGCATTGGGCTAGAAAAAGCCAAGTACTTGGGTTACATTATTGGGGAGGTGTTGTTAAGTCCCAAATTGCCAAGATTGAAGCCATAAAGAACTGGCCCCAGCCTGCAAATAAAAAATCAAGTGAAGGCATTTCTGGGGATTACTGGCTACTATAGGTGGTTCATACCCAATTTTGCAGCTATAGCAGTTTCCTTAACTGAGCCTCACCAAAGGAAGAGGCTCAGTGATGATAAAGTGGAACGATGAAGCCTTTCAGACAGGCTCTTTAAAAAGTCTACACACCCGTTAAAATGTCAGGTTTCTGTGATATAAAAAAAAATTAGACAAAGATAAATAATTTCAGAACTTTTTGCACCTTTAATGTGACCTATAAACTGTACAACTCAACTGAACAAACTGAAATCTTTTAGGTAGAGGGAATAAAAAATATAAAACTAAAATAATATGGTTGCATAAGTGTACACACCCTTAAACTAATACTTTGTTGAAGCACCTTTTGATTTTATTACAGCACTCAGTCTTTTTGGGTTTGAGTCTATCAGCATGGCACATTTTGACTTGGCAAGATTTTCTCACTCTTCTTTGCAAAAACACTCCAAATCTGTCAGATTGCGAGGGCATCTCCTGTGCACAGCCCTCTTCAGATCACCCACAGATTTTTAATAGGATTTAGGTCTGGGTTCTGGCTGGGCCATTCCAAAACTTTAATCTTCTTCTGGTGAAGCCATTCCTTTGTTGATTTGGATGTATGCTTTGGGTCGTCATGCTGAAAGAAGAAGTTCCTCTTTATGTTCAGCTTTCTAGCAGAAGTCTGAAGGTTTTGTGTCAATATTAACCGGTATTTGGAACTGTTCCTAATTCCCTCTAGCTTAACTAAGGCCCCAGTTCCAACTGAAGAAAAACAGCCCCAAAGCATGATGCTGCCACCACCATGCTTCACTGTGGGTATGGTGTTCTTTTGGTGATGTGCAGTGTTGTTTTTGAGCCAAACATATCTTTTGGAATTATGGCCAAAAAGTCCAACCTTGGTTTCATCAGACCATAACACCTTTTCCCACATGCTTTTAGGAGACTTCAGATGTGTTTTTGCAAAAATGTAGCCTGGCTTGGATGTTTTTCTTCATAAGAAAAGGGTTTCGTCTTGCCACTCTACCCCATAGCCCAGACGTATGAAGAATACGGGAGATTGTTGTCACATGTACCACACAGCCAGTAATTGCCAGATATTTCTGCAGCTCCTTTAATGTTGCTGTAGGCCTTATGGTAGCCTCCCAGACCAGTTTTCTTCTCGTCTTTTCATCAATTTTGGAGGGATGTCCAGTTCTTGGTAATGTCACTGTTTTGCCATATTTTCTCCATTTAATGATGACTGTCTTCACTGTGTTCCATGGTATATCTAATGCCTTGGAAATTCTTTTATCCCCTTCTCCTGACTGATACATTTTAACAATGAGATCCCTCTGATGCTTTGGAAGCTCTCTGTGGACCATGACTTTTGCTGTGGGATGCGACTAAGAAGATTTCAGGAAAGACCAACTAGAGCAGCTGAACTTTATTTGGGGTTAATCAGAGGCACTTGAAATGATGCCAGGTGTATGCTGACTCCTATTTAACATGATTTTGAATGTAATTGCTTAATTCTGAACATAGCTACATCCCCAGTTATAAGAGGGTGGGCACACTTATGCAACCACATTATTTTAGTTTTAGTTTTGTTTTCTTCCCTCCACCTAAAAGATTTCAGTTTATTTTTCAATTCAGTGGTACAGTTTATAGGTCACATTAAAGGTGGAAAGGTGTCTCATTTTTTTACATCACAGAAACCTGACATTTTAACAGGGGGGTGTAGACTTTGGTATATATATAGGTGAGCATTTCTGTCAGGCTGCTCAGCCATGAAGGCATATCATAGGCAGGATCACATCATTACCATCGATTGTAGAGCAGTGCAGTGCGTAGTGAGGCTCTGCCTCTTCACCTCTCTAGGAAGCTCTGCAAGTGGAGGCAACCAGTCCTTCTCACATTCTAGGACAGGTTGCTGGCAGCCATTTTAAATATTCCTGGAGAACCCCATTAAATATAGCAAGTAGGCACTTGCAAGTATTGCAAGTAAGTTTGATAAGTAATCATTTATGTTGTAGATTTCTAATTTAATTTGGCTGATGCTGATTTAGATTCTTATCACTGCACTGTATTGTATTTTTTCTCTTTTCTTGCGTAATCCCCATTTAGTATGTGTTCCATTATTGACGGCGCAGTCCAGTGCACATCTTGTCTAATGTATGCAGTCCTAGAACAGCCATCTGAGGGTGCATATCTTTGTTCAAAATGTGAGCAAATTGCCCGTTTGGAATCGCACATCGTGTATCTAACCGGGCGAGTTTCAACACTGAGAAGCATTGACAATTTGGAAAAGAGTTTGCTGCTCACTGAGCAAGCATTCTATGGGGTAGATGTGGGGGAGGGTGGTAGCGATGAGGCTCAGGGAAGTGAGATAGCTAGCTGGATAACAAAAAGCAGGGTAGAGTGAAGAGTGTCAGGGAGGCTAGCCCTGATCTGACACACCCCAACAGGATTGCAAGGTTGGCAGATGAGGTGGATGTCAGTTCAGGGCGGGCACTGCTGCAGCCGGACACTTACTCTGCCAGTCAGAGGAATGTTAGCTCCAGAAAGCAGGGGACCAGGAGAGCAGGGCAGGCCAGACAGGTGCTGGAAGATCCAGCGGTCATGGTCCATATCGGAAACAATGACAAAGTTAGAGGTAGGTGAAGCGTCCTTAAAAATTATTTTAGGGATTTAGCTTAGGGCAAGGACCTGAAAGGTAGTGTTTTCCGAAATACTACCTGTACCACGAGCCACACAAGAAAGGCAGCGGGAGATTAGGGAGGTTAACAAATGGCTCAAGAACTGGTGTAGGAAGGAGGGGTTTGGGTTCCTGGAGAACTGGGCCGACTTCTCTCTTGGCTACAGGCTCTATCATAGGGATGGGCTGCACCTCGAAGGGGAAGGGGCAGCTGTGTTGGGGGAGAAGATGACTAGAAGGTTGTAGGAGTGTTTAAACTAGGGACTGGGGGGGGTAACTATATTATAGGATGGGAAGATAGGGCAGATAGAGACCGGGGGCAAGGTAGTGGGACTGGGGGAGGAATGGAAGGAGGGACTAGAACAGTTCAGAAGGAAAGGTGTAGGGTAAAAAAAATATATATATAAACCTCTTAATTGTATGTATACTAATGCCAGAAGCCTAAGTAATAAAACTGGTGAACTGGAATTAGTGATTTGTGAGGAGGACTATGACATAATGGGAATAACTGAGACATGGCTGGATGATAGCTATGACAGTGGGAATAACTGAGACACGGCTAAATGATAGCTATGACTAGGTGGTTAATGTACAGGGTTACAGTCTGTTAAGAAAGGATCATCTAAACTGGAGAGGAGGGGGTTCTGCCTTTATGTAAAGTCCTGTCTAAAGCCCCCACTCTGGGAAGATATAAGTGAGGGACAGGAACATATGGAGTCACTGTGGGTAGAGATACATGGAGGAAAAAACAATAAAAAAATATTAATAGGAGTTTATTATAAACCACATAATATACCAGAGTCCACAGAAAATCTGCTACTAAACAAGATAGACGAGGCGGCAGATCATAATGTGGTCGTTATTATGGGGGACTTCAACTACCCAGATATAGACTGGCAAACTGAAACCTGTACATCTCATAAAGGAAACAGGTTCTTGGCTATAACCAAAGACAATTACCTTTCCCAACTGGTTCAGGACCCAACTAGAGGGACGGCTACACTGGACTTAGTATTAACCAATAGATCTGACAGAACAACAGATGTGCAGGTTGGGGGACACCTGGGAAATAGTGACCATAAAGTAATAACCTTTCAATTGTCATTCAAAAGAGTGTTTCTTCAGGGAGGAACAAAAATACCAAACTTCAAAAAAGCTAAATGTAGCTAAGAGAGGCCATAGGCCTAACTAACTGCGACAAAGTCCTCATAAATAAAAATACAGCCACAAAATGAGATATTTTTAAAAGCATCCTAAAATCTAATTGTGAGAGGTACATACCTTATGGGAATAAAAGGTTAAGGAACAAGAAAAAAACCATGTGGATAAATAGAACTGTAAAGAAAGCAATAAATGACAAAAAGAAAGCATTTAAATCACTAAAACAAGAAAGTAGCGAGGAAGCACTGAAAAACTATAAGGAAAAAAATAGAATATGTAAAAAACAAATAGAAGCAGCCAAACTAGAGACCGAGAGATGAATTGCCATAGAGAGCAAAACTAACCCTAAAATGTTCTTCAATTATATAAATGGTAAAAAGTATAAATCTGAAGGTGTTGTCCCTCTACAAAGTAATGAAGGGGAGTTGCAGAGAGTGGTGAGGAGACAGCAAAGCTATTAAATATTCTTTTCTCCACTGTATTCACTGAGAAAAATAAACTGTCAGATGAAATACAGAATGTAAAAGTTAATTCCCCATTAAAAGTGCCCTGTCTGACCCAGGAAGAAGTACAGCGGCATCTTAAAAAGATTAAAATAGACAAATCGCCAGGACCAGATGGCATAACCCCCCGTATCCTAAGAGAATTAAGTACTGTCATAGCCAGACCCTTATTTCTGATATTTAAGGACTCTACCCTGACAGGGAGTGTTCCACAGGATTGGCGCATAGCAAATGTGATGCAAATATACAAAAACAGAGCCCGGAAACTATGGGCCGGTAAGTTTAACATCTGTCGTGGGTAAACTGTTTGAAGGTTTTCTAAGAGATGCTATCTTGGAGTACCTCAATGAAAATAGGCAAATAACACCCTATCAGCATGGCTTCATGAGGGATCGGTCATGTCAAACTAATTTAATCAGTTTCTATGAGGAGGTAAGTTCTAGACTTGACAGCGGCAAATCAATGGATGTCGTATATCTGGACTTCTCCAAAGCATTTGACACAGTACCGCATGAAAGGTTAGTATATAAAATGAGAATGCTTGGACTGGGATAAAATGTCTGTATGTGGGTAAGTAACTGGCTCAGTGATAGAAAACAGGGTTATTAAAGATACACACTCAGATTGGGTCACTGTTAAGGATGAGCGAATCGAGTTCGGGAAATGGTTTTTTACAGTACAAATTAATTTATGAAGTTATTGCGCGAAGTTTTGCAATAACTTCGGCTCATCTGAGCCAATACATTCTAATACTGTAAGGAGCTGTCACTAGTGGAGTGCCTCGGGGTTCAGTATTAGGCCCTATTCTCTTCAATATATTTATTAATTATCTTGTAGAAGGCTTGCACAGTAAAATAAACATTTTTGCAGATGACACTAAACTGTGTAAAGTAATTAACACGGAAGAGGACAATATACTGCTACAGATGGATCTGGATAGATTGAAGGCTTGGAAGATAAGTGGCAGATGAGGTTTAACACTGTCACCTGTACATACTAAATGTTAAAACACTGGCTAACACTGACATGGAAAAGGACCTAAGAATTTTTGTGAACTGCAAACTAATCTGTAGAAACCAGTGTCAGGCAGTTGCTGCCAAGGCTAATGGGTTGCATCAAAAGGGGCATAGATGCCCATGATGAGAACATAGTCCTACCACTTCACAAATCGGGGGACTACATTACCCTGAAAGATTATCAAAATTTTGAAAATAGACAACTGAGAGGAGATCTAATAACTATGTATAAATATATCAGGGGTCAGTACAGAGATCTCTCCCATCATCTATTTATCCCAAGGACTGTGACTGTGACAAGGGGACATCCTCTGCGTCTGGAGGAAAGAAAGTTTGTACACAAACATAGAAGAGGATTCTTTACGGTAAGAGCAGTTAGACTATGGAACTCTCTGCCTGAGGAGGTGGTGATGGTGAGTTCACTAAAATAGTTCAAGAGAGGCCTGGATGTATTTCTGGAGTGTAATAATATTACAGGCTATAGCTACTAGAGATGGGTCATTGATCCAGGGAGTTATTTTGATTGCCTGATTGGAGTCGGGAAGGAATTTTTTCCCCCTTAAGTGAGGAAAATTGGCTTCTACCTCACAGGGGTCAGCATGTCCCTCCAAAACTGCTGCCAGCACACCAGGACCAACAACTAGGCCCCTGGAAGCCAGCCAACAAACAGTCAGGATAGACCATACCAAACACTGCGTCCCTCTCAGGAACAGTTCACACTCGGGGACGCTGCCAGCAAGCATTCCCCAACCAGAACACAGCCAGTACACCAAAGGATTGCTGCCAGCAACCAGCCCAAGAGCAAGGAACCACTGAGAAAGGACAAGGGGATACACCAACACAAGCAACGGGTCTACACCAAGGGAACACTTACCAAGAACTGCGCAGTTAATGGTAACTCCCCTTTCATCTTCCCTCCGGAGGACAAGCATGTTTGCAGGGGAAGATGGCAAAACATGCTGCTCCTTCTTCCGAAGGAGAAACAGAGTGGCCTTTGTGGGACATACTGTCACGATGGGGAGTGGGGGAAACCCCCCACCGTACAATGTCTGCTGATACTAGGCCTGGAATCAGGGATAAGGGAGCAGGTCACCTCCTAAAGCTTCCCTAAATCCTATCCCTGACCTCCTAACGCAATGAGCGAACCAAGATGGTAAGAGCGCTCATGCACCAAAACCTGGGCCCTGCTAACCCTATCGCTCCCTGCAATAAGGAAGAAAGCAATAAGAGATGGCCGATTCATCCAAGACACGGATGAATCGGAGTCTCCCACAGGCCTAGTAACAAGGAGGAGACAGCAAGCAACAACAGAACGGCAGGTAAGTGTCCTGTGGCCAAAAGATCACAGACAACAGAATGACAAGATCACTTACCAGTAGCCACAGCTTGCTGTCTTGTAGTTCCCCCTCCGGGGAACCCCAGTGACCCTCTTCTGGAGGTACAACAAACAGAACATGTCTACCAACCATGCAGGATCATCCACACCATAGACAGACCAGGACCTTGATGTCCCACAAGGTGGCCCTCAAGGACAGGGCAGCTGGAAATGCCCAGAAAGGAGCATTGCATCCGGCCCCAATAAAGGCTGAAGAGAATCTGACCTCAGGCTCTCAACACCAGGACTATGAGAGCCAAGAGGCCACACCCAGCTCCACCTAGCACACACCTTAACCCCGTGCTCACCAGAAGGAAAGGGAAACAGCCTTAACGGAAAAGCGCACACACATGCCTAAATAGCAACACGTTGCCACCGGCAACCAGCATGCGCGGCGAAAGTGTCACGGCAAACAACCTCCAAGCCGTGACAGTATGCTATTACCATCAGCCAAGTGACTGAAAACTACCGGTAGCAAGATCCGATACCAGCAGGCACTGAGTTTTAAGTTTGCACAGTAAAGTGCATATTAAACACCAAAGGTCTCCATGCCGAAGTCCAAGTCGTACACCCCAAAAGCACAAGAGAATTCAGTTCCAACATGCTCAAAATCATATAAATCAGCCACAACAATTTGGGGATTGTGTTCTGTGGAGCAATGAAACAAAACTGGGAAACAAAACTTTGGTATGCCTGGAGAAGGAAAATTGAAGTATATGCTGAAAAGACACCCCTGGCCACAGTAAATAAGGGTGGTGGCTGGGGCTGCTTTGCTTCCTCTGGCACCAGAAACCTGCAGCATACAGAAGGCAAGATGGTTTCTATCAAGTACCTGGAAATCCCATGAGAAAATATTATGCCTTCTGTGAGGAAACTGAAGCTTGAGCATCAATGGACCTTTCAACAGGACAATGATCCTAAGCATACCCCAAAGGCCATCAAGGTATGGTTTCAGAAGAAATTCTGTAAGATTCTAAAATGGTCATTATAGTTGCCTGACTTGAATACCATATAAAATGTTTGGTAGGTCTTTAAGAAAGCAATTGCAGCATGCAAACCCAAGAATATTAGTGAACTGGTGATCGCTGTCCATGAGGAGTGGGCTAAGATTGCTCAGGAACGCTGCCAGAAGCTGGTGTCTGGCTATCCATCACATTTGGAGCAGTTCATAACAGCAAAAGTATGCACTACCAAGACCTAAAGATGCTTGACATGATGGGGTTGAATAATTGAGACTGCAGTAGTCATTAAAAATAGTGTTGTGTGGAAATTGGAGGAACCACTTGTTTTATTAAGCTGTGTTGAACTACCTATTGTGGGACATGACACATGGGCAACATGTGGGATGGGTTTGTGAAAAAGGGGAACAACTGCAAACTTATCCCAAAGGTTCCACTTTACTGTTGGTACATTTTTAATTATTGAAATGGTCTTCCTAGCCGATGCACCCAAAATTTCAATACTAATGGCCTTATCAGTTTAGTAATTCAGACATTTAATGACTTAAAAGGGAACCTGTTACTTCTACTATGCTGTGTGGGTGGCCACTTGATTAACCCCAAAAAGGACACCTGTGACCATGCCCATCTCTGCTAAGCCACACCCCAACACTGCTAACCCACGCCCCTTAAAACAGTGCTAGGCAAAAAAAGAGGGAGAGCTTAAGGTGAGTGGTCAGTCACAGATTGACATGTCGGCCAGTTCCAGTGATTGACTGGGGGAGAAGAAAGCCTCAATCAATCAGTCTTTAGGTGTAGAGCACCCTCAGACAGTACAATGCTGCAGTCTGAGTGTGAAGCCACTGAAAAGGAGGACACCCAAGCGTCAGTCCAGGGCTTGTGTCAGAAGGAGGACAGGCGGCCAGGAAACTAGACTGTCCAGCTTAAAGCTGGACATCTGGCCACCCAATAAGCTGCTCTCACTAAGGGCAGAATAGTATAGCAACAGACCTGCTCAACTGAGCGGGCTGTCACTTCTGAGCTAGTATTCGGTACTTTTACAGTACTGACAGGGAGGATCTTGCAGCACCTGCCATTAGCTGGTTTGCCACTATATTATGATGCCCTCAATGAGGGCAGCATAGTAGAGATGACAAGTTCCCTTTAAAAATGCCTTCAGAACAGAGCACCTCGCTCATGTTGCCTTCAGTTTGCTTTCAGTTATCAGTCAGATAAACACTTGAGCTCAATATATAGAATGTAATTTTTAGTCAGATGAGATGTTTAACCATACTCTAAATATAGTCTCCAAAAACTAGCTTTCATGTGTGATTTTCTGGTGGCCCATGTCTGTCGCTGCCCATTTACCTCTATTAGAAACATTATTCATTGAACTACTACTACTCCAATTTTGGCCCCACCACCACTCCAGTCCTCGCCTTCCTCTGTGTGCAGTTGCATGGCTGCCTCTAATTGTTAGTCAGCTTCTGCTATAAATGCGGGCCTGCCCTATCACTACTTGCCTGAACTTAGGTTTCTAGTTTACCAGTGAAGCAAACAGTGATGTAATTAGACCTCAACTTATATAGTTATTATATGATTATTTTATATAACTATATATTTTTCAATATTTGGTACAATTTGGAAGTGGTCTTCCTGTGCAAGAAAAAAGATGCCCCAGGGCACCTTACTGATTCACCGACACTTTAGTTTTGGTGCACTCCACTTCCTACTACTGTCTCAACATGGCAGGAAATAGCTTTGATGGTGATCAACCAATCACTGGCTACAGCCATGACCCGCCTCACAACCAGTGATCGAAACTTACACACAAAGACGTTAGTGTCCCTCTTTGTCTATTCAAAAAGTTGGAAGGTATAGTGAAGGTTTGCTATTCTGATTGTCTGTCTGTGTACCGAACTTCTACCTGTTATACCAACTCTTATGCTCTGCTGCCTGCACTGACTTTTGCCTCTCTACTGTACCAACCATTTGCTGTCTGCTCTGACCTTGGACTGTTTCACAGAACTGCACAAACTTTTCCTGCCCTGGCTGACCTCTATCTGTTTTTTTACTACAAGTATCATCTGACCCCTTGGTGCTTTGCATCCGTGTCTCCGTTTCCCGCAAGTCAGCTGCTAACAACATCGGGACTATTCCAAGAGGTAGAACCTTGTGTTTCATCTGCTGCGAAGGCCAAAACCAGTGATCGCCAGGATAACACCCTTAGGACTAGCCCAAAGTCAAACTGGTTAGTTGGTACAGTGAGTCCACACTCACTGCCCATTATATTTTCCAGGCAGAGTCTACATTTTAGCTAAATTGCAAAGTGAAAAAACATCTACATTGGTTTGGAAGATGGTCATTAACAAACCTATTTCCAATACGTAGAGGTTCTTCACAACAGAACTCCATCATGTTGATATATTTTCTGTTTTGAGGTTGCACTCAGAGCATTATACCTCACATCCTCCACAGCAATCTTGTCACTCACAGTTCAAGGACATGTGGATTGCAAAAATGACTTTTTGAGCAGTATGTTTAAGTAAAGAGTTCCTTTTTATGATTTTTGCCTTTCGTATAATATATGGACATTCTGCGGCTTTCAGAGTTGGAAGCTTACAGACTTCTATATACAGTATATGGAGGGGGTCCAGCACCTTTAAATAAGACCTCTTTCCCACCTCAGTGAATCACAGATGTGTGCTGTTCACGTTCTCCACAGACAGCACACGTAACCTTTGAATTATAATGCGTTTATTTACACATCAGTGATTTTCCACTGACTGTTGGTCAGTGAAAAACCACAGAGACCAGCACCATTTTGATCCGTGATGCAGACCAAACACCCACTAAAGTATATGGGCTTTGAAAATCTCAGTGATTTTCTCAGACCATTGCTAGGAGCTGCTGTGGAAACTGATTTTCAGCCTATCAGTGTACATGGTATAGGGATGAAACACAGAGGGCAAAAAAATAGACACAAGGACCAAACACTGATCCTTCTCAGAAGAACCACTAACCATCTTGTCACAGATGCCATTACAGACATGGACACATGAAAAAGGTCTAACAGTTTACCTCGAATTCTGCTCTGGCTTGAAGAACATAAGAGGGAGCTGATACTCTAAAGGCTCTAGCTCCACTTAGAATGCTGCTAGAGCCGTGATTTTAGTCTCGTTTTAAAGAACAGGAATCTCTAGCCACAATCCAGAGCTCCGGAGCCTCTTCAAAAAGCTGAACTTGATGACAGGTCCCCAAGATTGAACTGAATTTTTTTTTACTGCTGAAGTCACAAAATGGTTTAACATGCCAACACAAAATACATGCTGAATGATAACAGCAGGGAGATGGAGGGTGGACATTAGAACCATCTGTTCTGGTGGGTCCAAGAAACCTCAGTTTGACTTTCATTAGGAGGACAAGCCTAGGAACGCAGTTTTTTTTTTTTTTTTTTTTTTTGTTACCGGAGTACCGCTTGAAATTTTAAAAAAAGGTTTTCCAGTGTGCAGATACTCGAATGTATTTAGCTGTAAATTGAGTGATGGATGATATAATTGAGGACTCTAATAGAGAAAGGATGTTGAATAATCTCAGAGTTTAATTGATTCGAGAAGTGATTAATTTGTTAAATTCAGAAACAAAAATCTTAGTGTTAATTTAATACTTAGAGATGTTCATCTCTTCACTTAAGAAAGAAGATAAAAAATTTCTATTACTTAACCCCTTCCCGACATCTAGGCGAATGTAGGGTCTTTAACGCCTTCAGCCCTGGAGGGTTTTTCGTTTTTCACTTCCTGCTTTTCTGGGGCCATGAGGACTCAATTTTTGCAGGAGAAAAAGGGTCCAAAAATAGAGCCCAGAAACTATAGGCCGGTAAGTTTAACATCTGTCGCGGGTAAACTGTTTAAAGGTTTTCTAAGAGATGCCATCTTGGAGTACATCAATGAAAATAAGCAAATAACGCCATATCAGCATGGCTTCATGAGGGATTGGTCATGTCAAACTAATTTAATCCGTTTTATTTGAGGAGGTAAGTTCTAGACTTAACCCCTGCAAATCAATGGATGTCATATATCTTGACTTCAGCATTTGACACTGTACCACATAAAAGGTTAGTATATAAAATGAGAATGCTTGGACTAGGGGAAAATGTCTGTATGTGGGTAAGTAACTGAGTGATAGAAAACAGAGGGTGGTTATTATTGGTATACACTCAGATTGTCTCACTGTCACTAGTGGGGTACCTCAGGGGTCAGTATTGAGCCCTATTCTCTTTAATATATTTATTGTAGAAGGCTTGCACAGTAAAATGTCATTTTTACCAGATGACACTAAACTGTGTAAAGTAATTAACACGGAAGAGGACAGGATATTGTGTGTATATATATATATATATATATATATATACACACTACAGAGGACAGTATACAGTATAAATATAGTAAAGAGGACAGTATATTGCTACAGATGGATCTGGATAGATTGGAGGCTTGGGCAGAGAAGGGGCAGATGAGGTTTAACACTGACAAATGTAAGGTTATCCACATGGGAAGGAATAATGCAAGTCACCAGTACATACTAAATGGTAAAACACTGTTTAACAAATCACTAGTACACATGGAGTACTGTGTACAGTTCTGGGCTCCTATGAACAAAGCAGACATAGCAGAGCTGGAGAGGGTTCAGAGGAGGGCAACTAAAGTAATAACTGGAATGGGTGGACTACAGTACCCTGAAATATAGGGTTATTCACTTTAGAAAAAAGACGACTAAGGGAAGAGTTCAGGAGGGGCCTGGATGAATTTCTGGAGTGTAATAATATTACAGGCTATAGCTACTAGAGAGGGGTCATTGGTCCAGGGAGTTATTCTGATTGCCTGACTGGAGTCGGGAAGGAATTTTTTTCCCCTAAAGTGGGGAAAATTGGCTTCTACCTCACATTTTTTTTTTTTTGCCTTTCTCTGGATCAACTTGCAGGATAACAGACCGAACTGCATGGACAGATGTCTTTTTTCGGCCTTATAAACCATGTAGAAATTGTACCTTCTAATGGCACAATTTAATATTGCATACAATGTAATAGAAGCTGGAAAAAATTTAAAATGGGGTGGAACAAGGAAAAAAATGCAATTCCGATACAGTTTTATGGGTTTTGTTCTTATGCCGTTCCTGGTGCAGTAAAACTGACCTGTTACCCTCATTCTCCAAGTCAGTAGGATTACGGCAATACCACTTGTATAGTTTTTCTTGCGTTTTAACCCGTTCGCTACTAGCGGCGTACATGTATGTCGCTGGAGCAATGTGTAAACATGGCGCCCGCTTGCACGTGCAGCGGGTGCCACGGCTGGCAGATCTCTGCTGTTTCAAACTGCAGAGACCTGCGGCTAATTACCGTGGGCGGCAATAATGCCGATTGCGGCATTTAAAGGCTTTAGATGCCGTGATCAAGTTAGATCACAGTATCTAAATGAGCAAAATGTGGGCATCGGTAGTTGCGCTGAACATTGTAAGCCTCGCTGACAAGGCTTTAAAGTATAACTGTCGTTTTTTTGGGGGGGGGGGGAGTATTGGATTGTGGTGATTAATATCTCCTTGGTGGCCCTATTTCAACTTTTCACTGTGTACTCAATTACCCCTTAATTTCACAGTTTTGTTCCCTGTACTGCCTTTTTTTACCTGTGCTTAAAATAAGGTTGCTAGGCATGGTCCGTCTATGTGTTGAAGGACGGAGGACGCAGAAGCAGGCTGCGTGCAAGGTCAGATTACAGACAGCCAGGGACTGTAAGTAAATGATTAAAGCCAGGTCCTCCCCAGCAGCTGATAACAGTGCCTGGGCTGTGTGCACTTCTCCCTGTCCCTGCGCTTGGCAGACGCTCCCTCACTCAGCAGACTGGGACAATGCAGAGTTGAAGCAGAGCAGACCAGGGAAGGGAGATCTGCCGTCTGCTCAGTGTATAAATGAAAGCAACATGTGGTAAGAGGACCCCTTTGTGCTGCAGGAGATTAACCCTTTAGGGGGGAGGGCTCTGGTTACTGACACTTTTGGGGGTCTATTGTTACTGGATAGCAGGGTGGATTTGATCACGATTTAAATCACTAGTCAGTAAGGCTTGATTTAAATCATAGTTTTTTACATAAAGATTCATATTTGGACAATTTTTCTGTTGTACTTAGGAAGGAGAAAAATAATCATTACCTTAATAATAACAATTTAAATAGGATTTATTCAACTGAAACAATATCACAGCATGTTATTTGCCTAAACATCCATGTTTGTTAACTAATTTGGCTAAAGAAAATATATATATTTCAAGAAACTTAGACTGTCAGCCCAGCCTACACAAGAAAGTGATACTTTGAAGTGAAAGTGATGAAAAAATATTGTTTATATTCTATTCACTGAACTTTAAACTTAGCACTGAAGGGGTTGATTCTGTATTTATAGGTTTGTAGAAGTTCGGATTAAGATCTTTTTCTCAACTCTTTTCATGTTATAAATTCAGTTTTGAGAACTCCAAAATTAAACCAAGCATCTGTGATAATATCTTGTAGGCAGAGAAACTGCCTAATAATCTTACAAAAACCTCTGGAAGAGCATGACCTTGTGAATGGATTAAATGAATTTACCAAAAATTTAAACATATACAGCCTTATTCTACATAATTAAAAAAAGTAATTTTTATTTCATAATGAAATAACCTTTGGATGGTAATATAATTTCCTCAAAAAGCATTTTATATAAAAAAATCCGATTTAAATAAAAAAAATCCAATTTAAATTAAAAAAATCAGATTTTTTAGATTTTTTTAAAAAAAATCATAGATTTTTATCCACCCTGCTGGATAGTGAGGGCAGGCGGCCATCTTAACTGAATAGTGAAATTGCAGTTTTATGCAGACTGGTTGCTAAGGGATAAATCTTATTAAATATGGGGTAAGTCAGTCTAATAGTAACTGATTCTGGAATATCATGTTATTAGTAACTACATATATGAAAATTTAAATTAGGGTCTAAGTGTGACAGTTATCCTTTAAGTGTTCATGCTGCAATTCGTATTTTGGCCACCAGATGCCAGGCCAGGAAATGAGCAATTTCTAGTGTAAATCTTATTTTAAAAATCCCTGATGGAACAAAATCAAAATTTTTAAAACATTATATATAGGCTCATACATGAGCTTCAAAATCATCACAAATTTTTTTTAAATTTAAAAAAAAGTTTAAATCACCCCCCTTCCTGTATAATTAAAAAATAAATACCTAAATAACAATAAATATAAACATCATGGGTATCATCGCGAACAAAAACGTCCATGCTATTAAAATAAAAATAAATATATCTAATATGGCGAATGGCGTAACAGAAAAAAGGGTCAAAATTGCCAATTTGCCATTTTTTCATTGCTTCTCTTACCCAAAAAAATGTAATAAAATGTGATCAAAAAGTCACGCACACTCCAAAATGGGAATCAATAAAAACTACAGATTATCCCGCAAAAAATTAGCTCCTAAACAGCTCAGTAGACATACCGTGAGTATAAAAAAGTTCTGTGGGTCAGAATATGGTGATGTTAAAATTATTTTTTATCAAAGTTAAAAAAAATCTTTTACCCTATTTAGACATAAAAAACCTATACATATGAGGTATCGTTGTAATCGTACTGACCCGGAGAATGAAGGGCATGGGTCAGTTTTTTTGCAAACAAAACCCGTAAAACAGTGGAGGATTTTGCGTTTTTTTTCCAATTCCACCCCATTTGTAATTTTTTTACCACTTCCCTCTACATTTTATGCGATACTTAATGGTAGAATTAGAAAGTACAACGCAAAAAAAAAAGCCCTGATACAGCTATTTGACCAGAAATATAAAAAAGTTATGGCTCAAGGAATACCGTACTTTTCGCCCCATAAGACGCACTTTTTCCTCCCCAAAAATGGGAGGAAAATGCCCCTGCGTCTTATGAGGCGAATGCTGACCAGTTTAACATCGCTGACTGCGATGTACGAGCGAGAGGGGGAGGGCGGGGCGGTGCAGTCACTGTACTATAGCCCCGCCCCTCCAGTGCTGCACAAATATAAAATGTATTATTCAATTAAAAGTTATTAAACATGCCCCCCTCACTCCTAATAGTACCGTATATCCTAATTGCGTCTGTATAATGCAGGCAGGCCGGGCGGGCGGCAGCGTAACTCCCTGATGTCACGTGCCTGCGCCGCCTACTTTATGAATGAAGTAGGCGGCGCCGGCAATTGACGTCAGTGAGTGACGCGCCGGCCGCCCGTTCCGCCTGCCAGCATTATACAGAAGCAATTAGGATATACTGTACTATTAGGAGTGAGAGGGGCATGTTTAATAACTTTTAATTGAATAATACATTTTATATTTGTATACTGGGGGGGGCGGGGGGGGCGGCACACACGGAATCTGTGGATGGCACAGTTAAGGGGTGGGGGTCTGTGGATGGCACTGTTATGGGCTGGGGGGGTCTGTGGATGGCACATATATAACAGTGCCATCCACAGATACCCCCCCCTGTAACAGTGTCCATCATCCACAGATACCCCCCTGTAACAGTGTCCGTCATCCACAGATCCCCCCATAACAGTGTCCGTCATCCACAGATCCCCCATAAGTGTCCGTCATCCACAGATCCCCCCATAACAGTGTCAGTCATCCACAGATCCCCCAATAAGTGTCCGTCATCCACAGATCCCCCCCATAAGTGTCCGTCATCCACAGATCCCCCATAAGTGTCCGTCATCCACAGATCCCCCCATAACAGTGTCCGTCATCCACAGATCCCCCATAACAGTGTCAGTCATCCACAGATCCCCCCCATAACAGGATCCGTCATCCACAGATCCCCCCATAACAGTGTCGGTCATCCATAGATCCCCCCATAACAGTGTCAGTCATCCACAGATCCCCCATAACAGTGTCCGTCATCCACAGATCTCCCCATAACAGTGTCCGTCATCCACAGACCACTATTAGTTCCAAACCCACCAAAAGCACACCTTTTGGTTAAAAATATATTTTTTCTTATTTTCCTCGCCAAAAACCTAGGTGCGTCTTATAGGGCGAAAAATACGGTATAGGGAAGAAAAATTAAAACGCAAAAACTAAAAAACCTCCGGTATCCTAAGGATTAATACTAAAAAAATAAAAAATAACTTGAATTTATTTTATTTTTTAATCACCATATTTTTAACCCTTTAACTTTTTTGTACTTATGTGTGCGGAGCTGTGTGAGGGCTCATTTTATGAGGAGCGATCATTGATAACATTTTGGAGTGTGTATGACCTTTTTATCACTTTTTACTAAATTTTTGGGGGGAGGTGACGCAACCAAAAAATGTTGAATCAGCCATTTTGACTTGTTTTTCTGTTTTGCTGTTTACCGTACGGTTTAAGTAATTAAAGTCAGCAGCGACTAAAAATCCAAGACCACAACATCAGGTCATGATTAATCCACAATGTGCTTAAAAAAGATCAGAAACACAGCCAGCAATACAGAATAAATATAAAGTATATCAAACAGACTCCAATAGGAGTTTCCAATCATATTACATAAAGCTAAAGGCAATATAACTAAAAAGAAAAACAAATATACGGATTTTAGACAGATATAGTAGCGCCCTCCTTCCAACTCCGTATCGCCCTAATGATTCTTCCGGGGATTAGTGAAAACAATCATACCCTGCTCCTTTTATACATGACACAATTAGCTTTGATCAACAACATATTCCTTTTCCATCAACCTACCCTAATGGTCTGTGCAAGTGCATTGTGGACCGCAATTTGCGGTCTGCAGCATGGACAGCACACGTTTGTTTGCAAGAGGCCTAAATCTCATGGACACCGACACTAATGCATTGGGGTCTGTGAGAGAAGCAATCTAATGATTATGAACTTTTAAAAAGTGTACAAACTTTTAAAAAGTGTCCAAAACTATACCTGGATAGTAGAAAAACTGTGCATGCGCATACTTGGGCATGCGTTCCTTCTTGTGGAATGCACAACCATCTTAGTTGCCACAATTTGGTTTGTATGAATGCATGGTGACGTGCGTCTCGAGCCTCGATTTGGGGCAGTTTCATGGCGGCCACGGTACTTCCAAAGGCCGGATGAGGGAGATGGAAGTTGTCGGGGCATGCATTCCGGGCCCAAATCGAGGCTCGAGACGCACGTCACCATGCATTCATACAAACCAAATTGTGGCAACTAAGATGGTTGTGCATTCCACAAGAAGGAACGCATGCCCAAGTATGCGCATGCACAGTTTTTCTACTATCCAGGTATAGTTTTGGACACTTTTTAAAAGTTTGTACACTTTTTAAAAGTTCATAATCATTAGATTGCTTCTCTCACAGACCCCAATGCATTAGTGTCGGTGTCCATGAGATTTAGGCCTCTTGCAAACAAACGTGTGCTGTCCATGCTGCAGACCGCAAATTGCGGTCCACAATGCACTTGCACAGACCATGGGCCAGCCGCATGCGGATAGCAACACTTGAATGGGGTCCGCGATCCGTCCATTCCGCAAAAAGATAGGACAAGTCTATCTTTTTGCGGAACAGAAGAACGGAACGGAACCCCACGAAAGCACTCCGTAGTGCTTCCGTTCCGTTCCGCATCTCCGGATTTGCATGCCCATTTAAGTGAACGGATGCGGAATGCACGCGGCCGGTGTCCCGTGTATTGCGGACCCGCTGTATGCGGACTGGAATACGGCCACAGGGGACACACGGTCGTGTGCAAGAGGCCTCACACTATGTTCCTATGGAGCTTTGCCACAGACAGTGCTTCCTGATGAACCTATATGTGGCAGCCTCTGAACATTCAGGAGGGCCGAAGCTGCTGCACACATTATGTGATTCCCCATTGCCCCCGCTAGGGGGAGCCATTGCAGAACTGGGAGCACGCACTCTCTGGATTTTTAGCTTCCAGATGTCGTAGTCCCATTTTATCATGGCATCTGAAAGGTTAAATGTGTATATGCGTATACATAAGCTCAGGGTGCCTGCAGTTTTAAACAGCAGGCACCTGGTGTCTATGGCATCCGCTCGTGAACTCAGTGGGTGCCATCTTTACAGACCCGGCCAGGGCAGGAAAGTATTAAATATGGCGATGGCTCATGAGCTATATGGGCACCATAGCCAGTGGGTACTTGCTGTTTTATACAAGTATCTGTGATCAGACACAACTCCAATTGACACTTAAAGGGGTATTCCCATCTTAATGATCACTGTTAAATCTGTTAATGATTTAACAGTGATTTTTTTTCTAAATATATTTAACTAACTAATTCTCACCCCTTAGAAGAAAATAAACATATACTTACCTGACTGTTGTCTTCCGTCTCCCCTGGTTACGGCCACCGCTCTTCTCCGGAATCGCGGTGGCCGCGCTTGCGCAGATGACTTCTTCTTTTCTCCCGGCCGGCCGCACGCAGTCCCGAAAGCGCACGCCGAGGCCGCGCATGCGCTATGGTGATTTCTTCCTGGCCAGTATAGTATACTTGTCAGGAAGAAGTCACCAGGGCGCATGAGCAGCGGCGTGCGCGTTCAGTCCAGCACGCGGCCCGGCCGGGAGAAGACTTCAATCAAGATGGAGCCCGCCTCCTGCCGAAACCAGGAAGTGGACAGCGCGCCGGGAGCAGGTAAGTATAAAAACAGTGTGATGGGAATACCCCTTTAATTCCTCAGATTCTATGGTCAATTGCAAGTATGGCATCTGATGGGGTAATTTACAGAGAGCTGCTTCTGGTTACTGAAATACTTCCTTGCGACAAGATTGCTGGAGCTGTTCAACTGCCATGGCAGCCTGGAGACTTGTGAAGGCTCCCAGGCCTGCCATGGTTAAGTTCCCATTAAATCCTGCTCAGGCACGGCTCAATAGAAAAATAACTATTTTTAAGGGTCTACCATAGACTGCGATTGTAAGCCATTGCAGTCTATGGTAGAAGCAATCTCATGATCACATGCTCATAAAAAAAAACTATAAACAAAATTACTAAACATCCAAATCACCCCCTTTCCTCATTTTACATATAAAAATAAACAAAATTAAAGTTCATTGGTATTGCCACGCCTGAGAATGCCCAAACTATTAGGTCCCTTGCAGACGAGCCTAAGCAGAATAGGTCTGGATGCGTTGCAGATGCGTTCTGTGAAAAATGCGCAATTTCGCAAGCAAGTTCATTCAGTTTTGCCTGCTATCGTGTTCAGTTGTTCAGTTTTTATCGCGTGGGTGCAATGCGATTTAATGCGTTTTGCACGCGCATGATAAAAAAAGGAAGTCTTACAAACAACATCTCTTAGCAAACATCCGTGAAAAACGCATCGCATTCACTTCTATAGGGCCTGCGTTGAAAACACAGAATATAGAACAGGCTGCGATTTTCACGCAACGCACAAGTGATGCGTGAAAACCAATGCTCGTGTACACAGACCCATTTAAAAATGAATGGGTCTGGATTCAGTGCGGACGCAATGCGTTCGCATCACGCATTGCACCCACGCAGAATACTCGCTTGTGTGAAAGGGGCCTTAAACTTAAACTATTTAACTATTAACTATTTATCCCAAATGGTGAACATTGTAATGGAAAAAAAATCCAAATGCCAGATTTCCTGTTTTTTGGTTGCTTCGCTAAAATTTTTTTATAGAAAGTGACCAAAAGTCTTAAATACCTCAATAAAAACGACAGATCGCTCTGCTAAAAAGAGCCCTCACAAAGTTCAGTAGACAGAAATCTAAAAAGAGTTATGACATTTTTTTCTAAGTTATTTATTGCTCTAAAACGATTAAAACATAAAAAAAAACTATACAAATTTGGTATCACTGTCATCGTACTGACCAGCCAAATAAAGGTAAGAAGTCATTTAAACATACATAGGAGCTCATTAATTAAGACCGGCCCATCCCCTTCCCTGCCCACAGATTCAGACCTGGTGTGAGTGGCGCAACGATTCATCTGCGCCTGAAATATGCCTAATTTCAGTGTATTTCAGAATAATATATGACCCCCATAGTGAATGCTGTAAAACCGAAACCCAGAAATCAATGGCCCAATTTTTTTTTTTCAATTCCGTCCCATTTACATTTTTTTCCCAGTTTCCCGATACCCCATACAGTGTATTAGAAAGTAGAACTTATCCTACAAAAAAGCAAGCCCTCATAGAGATATTTGAAAGGAAAGGCAGGGAGTGAAAAACAAAAATTGAAAAAAACAAAAATTTGTTTACAATGGAACTGGGGTTAAATGTCAAGTATCTGGATATTGTGGGGGGGCAGTACCATAAAAATATGAACGAGAACCACCACCGAAATTTTTAGTGATAGGTATCACCAAGGAGATTTGGGCCATGGAGGACACAGTGAGCCCCTTAACTATCCCACCCTTGGCATTATAAGCATAGAAAATGACCCATTTGGCACTGGTAGATTTAGCACTGGCTCCTAGCATCTAACTTAGGGTACTTTCACACTAGCGTTTTTTTTTTCCAGCATAGAGTTCCGTGCTTTCAGTCACAGCCAGATCGGCGGATCCGGCAGGCAGTTCCAACGACGGAACTGCCCGCCGGCTCACACTGTCGTAAGTGTGAAAGTAGCCTAACCTGGTAACGTGACAATAGCAGATGTTCACAGGTGGGTTGTCATCCAGAGGTCTTGTTGAATATTACTAAGCAAGAACCTCACTACAGCAATGCAGGAAAATGATTCATTAGGGACTGTGAACCAATTAATGTGGCAAACATTTGTATTACTAATACAGATTACTGAATCAATTCTAAATTAATCAAACTCTACCCAAATTTTCAAAATATTTGAGTAAAATGTTTAGCTTCTCCATTCTGGCAAATTTTTCAAAATGGCATCAACCATTTTCAGATCAGAAGACAGGAAAGATGAATAAGGTTTATATGACCCCAGAAGGTGTGCGAATGTGTACACACTCCGGGTGGCAAGTGTCGACAAAAGAACAAAAATATTTAGAGCCAGGAAAAAAAAAAAAAAAAAAAGTCCTACAGTGCATGTAGTTTTAAAGAGTTTGTGTTTACCCATAGGCATATATGTCTCCCACTTTTGACATTACTAAGGCCTCATGCACACCACTGTAAGCATTTGACATTCCACAGACTGCAGATCTGCAAAATACGGAAGAGGTCCATGTCCCATCTACATTTTTTTCTGGACCCATTGACTTCACAAGTATAGGACATGTTTAAACACTTGCGGAACGGGCATACGGATGCGGACGTCATTTATTGCAGTTGCGTGCACCGTAATTAGCAAAAAGCAGCAACATTTATTGAGACTACTAATAGAGTCTTTTAAAGGGGGTGTGGCCATGGGTAGTGTTAAGTTGAGTGAATCGAAGTGAAACAAATTGAATTAGATCAGAATTGCAGGGAAACTTCGATTCGCCGCAAATCCAAATATCCTCTTGCTTCGTTGTAACAAATTGATCTTTTCTTAAAATGGTGGCTACACGTGTTACAAAGTGAAAGTAAGAAGCCCGGGAAGGAGATATGACCCATAATGGCGTGCAGCCAGCCAATCAGCAGACAGCCATCCCTTGTGATGTCACAGTTCTATAAAAACCCTAATTCTCCCCGGTCTCCGACATTTTACTGTGATCTGAACCTAGGGAGAGACGTGGCAAGTGCCAAGGACAGTCTTTTAATTGTAGAATATTCGATAGGGACAGTGCAGGGGCAGTGTAGGGAGATCATAGGGAGAGTTTTCAGACACTGTGGGGAGGGTACAGGGAGACTGCAGGCTCTGTGTAATCGCCCTGTGCATCTTGTTCCACTGCTGTGCCATTCTTTCTTAATCTGTTCTGTTATACGGTATGATACATAGACATGTTTTTCTAGTCTATCTGCTGCGCAATTCATACTTCATCTGTTACCTTACTGATTCAGTTACTGAACACTATGGCCAACAGACAGTTGCCTGGGCCCTCAAAAGGAATAGTCAGTGGCAAAACTGTTGCTGTAGCCGCCTTAAGTAGCAACAGAAGAAGAGGTGGTGGTAGCAGCAGCAACAGGCCAGAACTGCCACTATCATCCAGCAGTCGTGTTTTGACCATCAATCCAGCTGTACTGGAATGGTTGGCTCGCTCTTCATTATCTCAGGTCACAACAGATACACACAGACAGGAATTTGTGGGTTTCTCTGACACCACACTTATGGTAGTTGGAATGGCCCAGGAACAACCTCTGTGCCTTCACCTGTCCCGCAACTGCCGCTTTCTTTTGCTTCTCATTCTGCTCTGAAGTTATGCATGTGCCAGCTCTGCTCCGCTTTTCAGTGAGGACAAGCTTAGTGTGGACAGTCAGCAGCTACAGGCCAGCACAAACTTGGAAGAGAGGTCTGATGCATCCTCCCTTAGGCATGCAACTAGTGAGGTAGACAGTTGAGTGGGAGCCCGTGTTGCAAGCAGTCATGGACATGAGACTGGTGAGGGTGACATAAGTGACGAACAGATATTAGTGGATGATGATGTAGCTGATTGCATGTGGGAGCCGGTTGAAGAGGGGACATCATCATCAACAGTGGGTGAGGGTGGCAGCAGACCCATGAGAAAGCAACAGGGTGGCAGAGTGCCGGTGACCCAGCTTGGTGGAAGTAGTGGGAGATCTGGAGCCAAACGCGCCCATGGTAGATTGTCTGCTACTCAAGAGCCTACCTGTCAGAAAACAACTAGCGGTGAACAGGTTCATAAAGGCAGTGGCAGGCAATCAGCAGGGAGTGTTGGGGGTAAAATGCCATACTCAGCAGTGTGGGAATTTTTTATCAAGTTCCTGGAGGATGTTAGGGTGGCGGTATGCAGGATATGTGGGCAGAAGGTGAAGCACAGTCAGGGTGCTAAGGTTGGCACCACAAACCTGCATGAACATATGGAGCGTCACCATAAAGTGGTCTGGGAAAACCATAGCACTAATGTTGCAATACAGCCTGATGCAGCAATCACTGCATCTCCCAGTGGCACACGTGCCTTCCCCAGCAGTCAGAGCTCCTTAACCCCAGCAGTGGGAAGCTGTTATTCCTTTCCTTCATCTATTGCTCATGACCCTCCTCCTCGTCACATGTCTCGCCAGCAATTGATCACCGAGGCGAAAGTAATGAGACAACAGTATGCGTGCACTCATCCAACAGCACAGAAGCTGAACATGCATCTGGCCAATTTGCTGGTACTACAGTCCCTCCCTTTCCATACCGTGAACATTTCAGAAAACTGATGGCTTGAGCACACCCAAGGCGGAGAGTCCCAAGCCGTCATTACTTCTCTAAAAAAGCTGTACCAGCCCTGCACACGTATGTTGAGCAGAAGGCGGGCCAGTCGTTGAACCTGTTGGTGTCTGGTACAGTTCATGCCAGCGCTAATGTGTGGAGCTGTAACTATGGCCAAAGACAATATATGTCCTTTACAGCCTACTGGGTAAATGTGGTTCTGGCCCAGGCACACCAGCAACTTGGCCAGGTGATGGCAATGCTGCCTTTACATTGTAATTGTGGGATTTCTGCACCAATGTCCTCCTCATCCTCCACCTTGTCCTCCGCCTCCACTGTAGGCACAGTTCAGAGTGCTCCTCCATCATACACACCTATGCAAAGCACGGCATTATCACACGGTTCTGCACCTGGTCAGCCTGGGAAACTGAAGTCACACCTGCTCCTCATCATTAACCAAGAAACTGAGGGTGGTAACAGCATTAAAGTGGTTATCCAAGGGTATAAACTACGCCCTATATGCTGGGCCCCTCCCTGCGCCGCTCCTGGTTCCCGCACTGCTGCAGCTGCTTCTCCCCGTGCATGGATGAAAACATCCAGTGTTGGGGGAAGGGGGGAAGTTGCCAATGGCAGGCAGGGACAGGGAAGAGTCTCACTATCACTGAAAACGACTACCTAAAAATGAACTTTTATTAGAATAATCAAAAAAAAAAGATCCCTAACAAAGGGATACACAATAGTGCAAAAACAAGTATAACAAGACACAAAACCGACTACACAAAACAGAGCAAGTCTGGATCAGATGGACGGCTAAGCTTGAGGAAGAAAAAAAAGGGAGGGGGGGAAAGCACCGGGGCAACACGTGCCGAGTCAGTGTCTGTCCCTGTGATGTCCCTTGTCAAATCCTCAGCCCGGAGATGTGCCTTAATGGTAGGCACACTCCGTCCACGTGCCTATACTGTCTATCCTTATGGTGCCCTTGGTATACTAGCCCATATGGATATTTGGGTACTAGTTTATATTAGATACAGGTTGTCATACCACGTGTCCCGACGCGTTCCCCCCCCCCCCCCCTCTTCTCATTCAAAGGGGGTTCATCAGGGGACATATATGTACATCAGTGTCAAACGGACACAAAAAGTGCTCAACAAATATCAAAAAAGGATGAATCAAGCATAAATAATAAACTGGAGGCCAAACCAAGACAACATCCACCAGATGCAAAACGACCACCCAGACGGTTGGTTAAATAATAAAGCAACCATAAAGTAGTCAAGAGTATACTTAGCTGATGGTCATGATGAGGGTCAAGCTGAGTGGTCCAAGATGGTCGTCTTGGGAAGGGCCTCCAGGGGGCAAAAAATGATGTGGCTCCAATTTGTTTTAGGTTTCCCACCTTCCTATATAGCCAAATGGGGCCGTCCCAGCTAAACTGGACCAATCAACGGTACTGGGGCATATCATGTGATCACCATATAAATGCTATCTATAATTATGTAACCATAATAGTAATGGGGGGGTCATATTAAGATTATACATGCTTCCTACATATTCATTTACTACATATAGTAATGATAGAGGCGAATAAACGTAGGGCCTGGATGTATCCTCGTCAGTGGAACGCACGCCGACAGCCAAAATGGCTGTGCGTTCCACCTACATCCAATGGCACCGAGCCTGCTGCGTCATCAGCAGTGCGCAGCCGGGTATCGGCCGGTGGAACGCACGCCGCCCATGAAGATGGCCGTGCGCTCCATCCGCATCCAATGAGGACGCGCCCATACGTCATCAAAAGGTGACGATAAGGGGTTACCGGTGCGTTACCCTAAAAAGAAGCTCTACCCTCAAAACTCCGTCGGTATAACACTCAGGGAACAGTTATAGAGGATATACTAATAGCACCAAATGATTATTTGGATATATGTGCTGACCGACGTGGTACGGGTGATGGGAGGAGTCCTGGCTGATGAAACGCATAATCGCCATTGAGGGAGGGATACGCGTTCCACTTGACCAATACCCAATAGGCTAAGGAAGGGGCGGGCCTAGAATGAAAGGATGGAAAATTGTAGGAATCGTAGATATGGGTACCTTCCTAATACAACCCAGAGGATGATGACCATTGTTGATTGATGTTGGTCACAGATTAAGTTAATATTCATAAGTAAATAACTAAACTTACAGGACGTATTTATTGGTGGAAAAATAAACACCTTTTCGGATAGAGGTGTGTTAAGGGTCAATGCCATGTTTTTTGTGCAGAACAGATACTCGACTATATACAATGAAGGTGACCTAATGGATGTCACCCTTTAAAAATACAGGTTACGACACTTCCTGTGTCAATATTAAATTCTATCAAACATAAGAGGATCCGATTTTGAGAATTTTCTAAGAGTTTAAAGTGTTGCCTGTATGAACCCAGAATTGGGGACCTACAGGAAACATGTAAAAGTTAATTTTTCGTTAAGGCCCCTAGGAGACTGGGACCGCAAACGATGAATCCATTCAGCTTCCTTCTGTAGGATCCTGCGATCCCAGTCTCCCTTCCTAGGGGATGGTCTAATAACCTCCAGGGCTGCGAATTTCAGTGATTTGGGATCGCCGTTATGGCATTCCCAAATGTGATTTGCTACTGGGGTCTCTTTACGCTTTTTGATATCATTAATGTGCTCCAGGATGCGCCTACGAAATTCCCTAAAGGTTTTTCCCACATAGTCAAGCGGACAGGTACATTGGGCTAAATAAATCACCCCTTTGCTCCTACAATTAGAAAAGTCTCTAATATCGTAATTAATCTCGGTGACTGAACAGATGTTAGTTTTAGTATTATTTATGTAGTTGCAAGCCATACAAGCCCCACAACGGAACATGCCTAATGGCTTACGATCTAGCCATGTACCTTCCGGGGTTGGTCTTGAAAAATGACTGTGCACTAAGCGATCGCGAAGGCTTCTACCCCGTCTAAATGCAATGCTCGGGCGTGCGAGAAGTATATCCGCCACATCCGGATCCATGAGGAGAATGGGCCAGTATTTGGTAATGATCTCTCTAAGGCTACTTTCACACTAGCGTTCGGGTTTCCGTTCGTGAGCTCCGTTTGAAGGAGCTCACGAGCGGACCCGAACGCAGCCGTCCAGCCCTGATGCAGTCTGAATGGAGGCGGATCCGCTCAGACTGCATCAGTCTGGTGGCGTTCAGCCTCCGCTCCGCTCGCCTCCGCACGGACAGGCGGACAGCTGAACGCTGCTTGCAGCGTTCGGGTGTCCGCCTGGCCGTTCGGAGGCGTGCGGATCCGTGCGGATCCGTCCAGACTTTCAATGTAAGTCAATGGGGACGGATCCGTTTGAAGATGCCACAATGTGGCTCAATCTTCAAGCGGATCCGTCCCCCATTGACTTTACATTGAAAGTCTGGACGGATCCGTACTAGGCTATTTTCACACTTAGCTTTTTTTTTGCTAAAATAATGCAGACGGATCCGTACTGAACGCTAGCCGAACGCTAGTGTGAAAGTAGCCTAACCTCTTTACTCATGGTGTCGTAGGTAGATATAATCCTCACAATATCATTATCCTTCCCTTTCGGATCCCTCGGTACCAGCAATGTGCCACGTTCCCTAGAGACTGCACTATGGAAGGCGTCCCTAAGTACATACTGTGGGTAACCTCTAGTTTTAAAGCGGTCTTGCAGCTTCCTAGATTCGCGATAAAAACTATCCTGATTGGAGCAATTTCTTCTCATACGAAGATATTGAACTCGTGGAATGCCCCTTTTAAGGCTCGTAGGGTGATGACTGTCCCAGTGGAGCAGACTATTGGTAGCAGTATTTTTCCTAAATGTGGAGGTTACAAGTCTATCACCATTTATGGTGACCCTGATGTCTAAAAAGGTGAGGGACTCGCGATGGAACTCAGATGTAAATGAAAGGCCTAGATTATTTATGTTAAGGGCCTTGACAAATAATTCAAATTCCTCTTCACTCCCATTCCAAATTATAAATACATCGTCGATGTATCTTGTCCAAAAAATAATTTTGTCCCCCCCACCAGGTCTGCACATCCGGGAAAACCACTTTGTCTTCCCACCAGCCCAGGAAGAGATTGGCATACGACGGGGCACATGAGCTCCCCATCGCTGTCCCCCTGAGCTGGTGGAAGACACGCGTATCAAAAAGAAAAAAAATGTGAGTCAAAATAAATTCCAGAAGAGTCACCACAAATTATTGTGGGACCTATGCGAAACAGCTCTAGTTTTGAGAAAATCGGAAACCGCCATCAGGCCCCTGTCATGAGGAATAGAGCTGTACAGAGATTCTACGTCTATGCTCCCCAATGAGCAAGACGTCTCGATGGTAATGGACTCGATCTTACGTAAGAAATCCATGGTATCTCTGGTATATGAGGGCAGAGCAGATACAAAGCCCTTCAAAACCTGATCTAAATAGATGCCGCTGTTCTGTGTTACCGAGCCCACCCCAGACACAATCGGGCCTGCCTACCATTGGCTGCTCTCCCCGACACCAGATGTTTTCATCCGCGCACAGGGAGAAGCAGCAGCGGCGGTGCCTGCTTTGGGCTGACAATTACTGACCAAATAAGTGAATCGTGAACTAAGCCTAATAGTGAAGCACAGTTATTCTACATCTAACAGGTTTAGCTAGGGGTTAGCTAGGAATGTTGGTGTCCTGCACGACCATATATGTGACCTGCCTGTCATTCTGATGCATAGTAACTGTTTCACTACCAAATAGGACTAGCTATGCATGGTGCTGCACTGCACAGTGATGTACACCAGGGTACATGCTCCCTAAAGTTTGACTTCAGGCCAGGACAGACCTGATTTAACGTGCTTTGTGACAAATTAATTCGGACAAATTATACTGAATACTATGGATAGCCCCTGGCCCTATCTTATATGAAGGATGGCCTTATGCCTATCCCATGCATGCTTAAACTCCCTCACTGTATTTGCAGCTCCCACTTCTGCAGGAAGGCTATTCCATGCATCCACTACTCTCTCAGTAAAGTAATACTTCCTGATATTACTTTTAAACCTTTGCCCCTCTAATTTAAAGCTATGTCCTCTTGTGGTAGTTTTTCTTCTTTTAAATATTCTCTCCTCTTTTACCGAGTTGATTCCCTTTATGTATTTAGCAGTTTCTATCATATCCCCTCTGTCTCGTCTTTCTTCCAAGCTATACATGTTAGGGTCCTTTAATCTTTCCTGGTAAGTTTTATCCTGCAATATGTGGCAGACCTTGCTCCGATCCTTTAGGCCCCTTTCATATGAGTGAGTGTTCTGCACGGGTGCAATGCGTGACGTGAACACATAGCACCCGAACTGACTCCTGACCCATTCATTTCAATGGTTCTGTGTTTATGAGCGTTGTTTTTCACTCATCCTTTCAGCAATACGTTAGACTCGCACCATGTTCCATATTCTGCACTTTTCTTGCAGCCCTGGCCCCATAGAAGTGAATGGGGATTCAGTGAAAAACGCATCGCATCCGGATGGTTGCTAAGAGATGTTGCTTGTAAATATTCCGTTTTTTTTCACGTGTGTGAAAAACGCAGCAAAGCTGGATACAGGAAAAAAATTAAACACTGAACGAATTTGCAGATAAAACCGATTAAACTTGCTTGCGAAAAGGTGCGAGTTTCACTCAACGCATCCTGAGCCAATCAGTATCGTTCGTGTGAAAGAGGCATTACTCTTTTCAAATACCTGCTGCCTGAGATATAACTAAAGGCTCTGCCCCACAGCGGACAGTGCACTATATGTACAATAAAGTGCACTGAATAGTTTTATTAACGCCATTGTTACATTCCTGGAATACGTGAAATCAGGGACATCTCTCTTAGGGCTCATGCACCGGAACGTATTTTCTTTCCGTGTCTGTTCTGTTTTTTTTTTTGCGGACCGTATAAAAAACCATTTATTTCAATGGGTCCGCAAAAAAAACAGAAGTTACTTTGTGTGCATTCCATTTTCGGACGTCCGGATTTCCATTCTGCAAAAAAATAGAACATGTCCTATTATTGTCCGCATTACGGACAAGGATAGGACTGTTCTATTAGGGGCCGGCTGTTCTGTTCCGCAAAATACGGAATGCACACGGACGTCATCTGTATTTTTTGCAGAAAGCAAAAAATGAGGCCTTAATGTCATGATCTGGATGACTGATCCCGGTGAGAAATGCTCCCTTTCATTCACAAGGCATTGATGTAGCCATTACATCATTCTACAACCGGCATTCAGCGAGACGGAGGACGGTAAAGGCATCAGATCCATCACTACTTGGTATTTCCCCCAGTATAGACCGAATATGCATCTGGATATGATCATCTGGATCACAGTGACCCCTAGTGGTACAGCATGTACATACCCTATATCTGGATATCGTACTTACCGGCTGCCCTGTATATGCCTAGTAGTTTACTAATCTTATTTCCATCTTGCTGCTGGCACCATATGAATTAGAAGGGCAATGGCTTAGGCTCCTGAGGGGTCCGAGGGAGATTTCAGACTACCACAGACTCCCATTAGATGCTGCAGCTAAACCTGAGCAATGATCATGGTGGTGTCCTAAGAAACATTGCCGACATTAAGATACAGGAAAGCAGCTAGGAAGATTTCACATGGCCGCTCTGTGTTATGCTTGCAACACCTGGACCTCCTGCAGTTCTGCTGACCCAAACTGAATGCACCATATGAGGAAATAAATCCAGTTAGAAATGTGGGAAGTCCAAAGACCATAAAATGCAAACACAGGAAACTGGCCTTTGCCTGTAAATGTAAAACATTTAGTCAGAAATATAGCAGGGTCCAGACGGTGACTAAGACGCGCAGTACTCCTAAAACACGGCACTGTGCAATGTTATATAATGCTACTTTATATGTTCATACCATTTCATGTTCCCAGCATATCTTTGTATGGATTTGTCAGGGTAAATGATCCTGACCCAACCCTTGCATGAGTCTAGAGCAGGGGTGCACAACCTTTTTTGGTCTGGGGGCCGCATTGTCACATCGCTCTATTTCAAGGGGCCGCAAATTTTTTAAAAATGGTGATCGGCGCTCATCTGCCTATTACACAAGCCAGTGCAAAGTGACTGGGGAGGAATGATCACTGCCACAGTCATTCCGCCTTCATTTAGATTAGACAGTGAGATGTGCTGCAGATAAATCGGACATCTTTCATCCTAATAAAATATGCAAATCAGCCGACAAATGAGCGATTTCTTCCTTATCGACTGATCAGCTGCACGATTATACCGGCCAGATAAAAGATGTGTGCGTTCTTGTGAAAACTTTTTCCCAGTAATTGTCCCAAATATCGTGTTGCAGCATGGCCCCTGAAACCGAAGCGTTAGGGTCCATTCACACGTCCGCAATTTCGTTCCGCATTTTGCTAAATGGATTGCGGACCCATTCATTCCTATGGGGCAGCACGATGCACTTCCGCACTTCCGCACTTCCGTTCCGCAAAAAAATAGAACATGTCCTATTCTTATCCGCAATTGCGGACAAGAACAGGCATATTCTATTAGTGCCGACAATGTGCGGTCCGCAAAATGCGGAACGCATATTGCCACTTTCCGTGTTTTGTGGATCCGCAAAACACGTTACGGACATGTGAATGGAGCCTTATACTTACCTGCTCCCCGCCGCTCCGGTCCTTCGCACTGCCCCCACTGTTTACACCTCGCAGTGCATGGACATGGTCATACACCAATCCAGTTATAGGCGCCCTGCAGTAACCAGTAAGCACATTACCTTGCTAGTTTAAAAGGCGCTTATTGGTTAACACTTTAACAACTAGACTTAAAAAAGGCCTTAATAACCAGACACTTTTTTGTAATTTAGTGGTTCAAATTATTGTAACTATCTATTATCTATTATTTGTTGGACTACCAAAATAATTTTTGCAACAATTTTTATTTTGGAGAAAGTGTAAAAAAAAAAAAAACCCTTTTTAAAAAAGTTTTTTTTTTTTTTTCAAAGTATAGCCGCTTATTCTTTAAATACACAAACTGACATAGAAATAAATTATTATAATTAGTTCCCTATTTTGTGTAGGCAGTTTTGTTATATAATACAGTATGTATAGTTTCACGTGAATGGGGCAGTAATGGTGATGGTTTTGGTTGATGTGGGTGTTTTTCTTTTATGTATTTAATTTTTTATAATTTTTTTTAACTTAATTTTTAATATATTTCTGCTACATAATATGTCCCCTAAGACCTTGGGGGACACCGTCACTTTTTTTGCACTTTTTCCTTTTATTTGCATTTTATTATTATTTAATTGTATTATTTTTTATAATTGGTTTCTTACTTTTTTTTTATATATTTTTGCCACATAATATTATAGAAAATTATAGAAAATGCTAAAAATAAATAAAAAAAGATACTAAAATACAAATAAAATAAAAAGGAAAAGTGTTCATTGTCCTCCAACAGTTTTTTTTTAAATAAATAAACTGTTGGAGGAAAATGAACACTTTTCCTTTTTATTTTATTTGTATGTTAGTATCTTTTTTTTCTTTTTTTTAGAATTTTCTATAATTTGTTTTAATATATTTTTGCCACATAATATCCCCCAAGGGGTTATAAAAAGACTGTTGTGGGACAGTGAACACTATTTTATTTAGCACTTTTTCCTTTTTATTGTATTTTTTTTATTTTTTATAATTTACTATATTTTTGTGCCACATATTATATTTCTCTTTTTTTTTATTTATATTTTATTATATTTTTTATTTAGTTTTCAATTTTTTATTATTTTTCAATTTTTTTTTCTTTATATATTTTTACCACACAATTTGTCCCCAAGAGGTCACTGAAAGACCTTTGGGAGACAATAAGTGACCAAAGGAGCCCCAGTTACAAGGAAACCAGCTGGGGGGGGGGGGCTTTGTACCAGGGCAGAGCTGAGCTGACACTGCTGCTCTGTGCTCCTCTGCCACCGAGACACCCAGCGATCACGTAATTGCTGGCTCCACGCTGCAGAGCGCTCATAGGGGAGAAGGCAGAGGCGCTGATAAAGCGCTTCTGTCTTCTCGGCTTCCTCGCTCTCACTAATAGCCGGCGATCCTTTAGGCTCCTGCTACAGTGCAGGAGCAAAACCTGTGATCCATCCGCTGTGCGGCGCTCCGGACAGAAACACAGCCGATCGCAGGATCAGCTGTGTTTCTGCCCAGCAGGACGGGGCCGCAAACCATGCAGGTTGTGCACCCCTGGTCTAGAGTTAGGGGAGAAAGGGGGAGCGATGACGTGTGCTCCACTCCTCACAGAACCAATGTTACAGAGAATCACCTTCTCTGAAGATCATCTTTAGAAGAAGTCAAGGCCGGGCGTGATTAATTAAAGTGGAGAGGGCACAGCAGTTGCAGAGAGAGCGAAGCCTGTAGGTATAACTAAAACGCCCCCTTTGCTCCTAGAGGCTCATTTGCATATATGAAAACATCAGATTTCTAATCAATGCTGACACATATGAACATGGGACCAACACAGTTGACTTTAGCTGCTAAGTGCACATGTAACAGGTCAGCCAGTGTCATAGGGACAAATCTGCGACCTCACCAGTTCTACAGAACTCCAGAAAGAGATAAAGGAAAGAACCAAGAAGGTCTACAATCTGCATGGAGTCAGTCAGTAAAGTATTTTGCTGATCAAAGCTGATAGACTGTATTGCTGTGTGGACATTGCTGGCACTCACTTTACACTTGGACAACAGTATCTTAAAGCCCTGCATTCCTCAATTGTACATTACAGCAACCATAGAAAGAGAAATATTGCCCTCCATCTGTTACAAAACTACAACTCCCAGCATGCCCTTATAGCTATAGACTGTCTGGGCATGATAGAATTTTTAGTTTTGGTACAGCTGAGGGCCACAAGTTTGGCAATACTGGTCTAGTGTAAATGCTGTTAGCAGTCAGTCCACAGTCTAGTGCAAATGCTGCAGTCAGTCCACAGTCTAGTGCAAATGCTGCAGTCAGTCCACAGTCTAGTGTAAATGCTGCAGTCAGTCCACAGTCTAGTGCAAATGCTGCAGTCAGTCCACAGTCTAGTGCAAATGCTGCGGTCAGTGCACAGTCTAGTGTAAATGCTGCAGTCAGTCCACAGTCTAGTGTAAATGCTGCAGTCAGTCCACAGTCTAGTGCAAATGCTGCAGTCAGTCCACAGTCTAGTGCAAATGCTGCAGTCAGTGCACAGTCTAGTGCAAATGCTGCAGTCAGTGCACAGTCTAGTGCAAATGCTGCAGTCAGTGCACAGTCTAGTGTAAATGCTGCAGTCAGTCCACAGTCTAGTGTAAATGCTGCAGTCAGTCCACAGTCTAGTGTAAATGCTGCAGTCAGTCCACAGTCTAGTGTAAATGCTGCAGTCAGTCCACAGTCTAGTGTAAATGCTGCAGTCAGTCCACAGTCTAGTGTAAATGCTGCAGTCAGTCCACAGTCTAGTGAAAATGCTACTGTTAGTCAGTCAACAGTTTAGTTTAAATGCTGCGGTCAGTCAGTCCACATTCTGGTGGAAACACTGCAGTCAGTTCACAGTCTACAATTGCTACAGTCAATCAGACCACAGTGTAGTGTAAATACTGCAGTCAGTCAGTCCACAGTCTAGTGCAAATGCTGCGGTCAGTGCACAGTCTAGTGTAAATGCTGCAGTCAGTCCACAGTCTAGTGCAAATGCTGCAGTCAGTCCACAGTCTAGTGCAAATGCTGCAGTCAGTCCACAGTCTAGTGCAAATGCTGCAGTCAGTCCACAGTCTAGTGCAAATGCTGCAGTCAGTGCACAGTCTAGTGTAAATGCTGCAGTCAGTGCACAGTCTAGTGTAAATGCTGCAGTCAGTCCACAGTCTAGTGTAAATGCTGCAGTCAGTCCACAGTCTAGTGTAAATGCTGCAGTCAGTCCACAGTCTAGTGTAAATGCTGCAGTCAGTCCACAGTCTAGTGTAAATGCTGCAGTCAGTCCACAGTCTAGTGAAAATGCTACTGTTAGTCAGTCAACAGTTTAGTTTAAATGCTGCGGTCAGTCAGTCCACATTCTGGTGGAAACACTGCAGTCAGTTCACAGTCTACAATTGCTACAGTCAATCAGACCACAGTGTAGTGTAAATACTGCAGTCAGTCAGTCCACAGTCTGGTGGAAATGTTGTGATCAGTCCACAGTGTAGTGTAAATGCTGCAGTTGGTCTATAGTCTAGTATACAGGTGAAACTTAAAAAATTTGAATATCGTGCAAAAGCCCATTTATTTCAGTAATGCAGATTAAAAGGAATTGCATTAATGCAGCTTAAAATTAGAATTTTTGTGAAAAAGTTTAATATTCTGGGCTCAAAGTGTCACACTCTAGTCAGCTAATTAATCCATATCGCCTGAGAAAAGGGTACCTCAAAATTGTGACTTTGGGGTTTCATAATCTGTAAGCCATAATCTTCCAAATTATACCAAATAAAGGCTTGAAATATCTCGCTTTGCGTGTAATGAGTCTCTCACATACAGTTGTGTTCAAAATTATTCAATCCCCACTGAAATTGAGTGTTTTGGCCAGTTTGACATTGATTTTGATCATTTCAGTCATCTTGTTTACAATTAAATCAAAGAGGCCCTTGTAAGTCAGACAAATATAACATAACATTTATAATGAAATAACCACAAATGTCTTTTCTGTGCTCACATCATTATCAGTTTTATTCAACCCCCAAGTGACATTCAATCTTAGTACTTAGTACAACATCCTTTTCCAGTTATAACAGCTTTTAAACGTGAAGCATAGCTTGACACAAGTGTCTTGCAGCGATCTACGGGTATCTTCGCCCATTCTTCATGGGCAAAAGCCTCCAGTTCAGTCACATTCTTAGGCTTGCACGCTGCAACTGCTTTCTTTAAGTCCCACCAGAGGTTCTCAATCGGATTTAAGTCTGGTGACTGCGATGGCCACTTCAAAATGTTCCAGCCTTTAATCAGCAACCATGCTCTAGTGGACTTGGAGGTATGCTTGGGATCATTGTCCTGTTGAAAGGTCCAACGTTTCCCAAGCCTCAGGTTTGTGACGGACTGCATCACATTTTCATCCAATATCTCCTGGTACTGAAGAGAATTCATGGTACCTTGCACACGCTGAAGCTTCCCTGTACCTGTAGAAGCAAAACAGCCCCAAAGCATGACTGACCCCCCGCCATGCTTCACAGTAGGCAAGGTGTTTTTTTCTCCATAGGCCTTGTTCTTCCTCCTCCAAACATAGTGTTGATCCATGGGCCCAAACAGTTGTAATTTTGTTTCATCAGTCCACAGAACACCATCCCAAAACTTTTGTGGTTTGTCCACATGACTTTTGGCATACTCCAGTCGACTCTTCTTATTCTTTGGAGACAGCAAGGGGGTGCGCCTGGGAGTTCTGGCATGGAGGCCTTCATTACGCAGTGTGCGCCTTATTGTCTAAGCTGAAACTTCAGTACCCACATCTGACAAATCTTTTTTCAGTTCCTCAGCAGTCACACGGGGACTTTTCTCCACTTTGCGCTTCGGGTAGCGCACAGCAGTCGAAGTCAGCATCTTCTTTCTGCCACGACCAGGTAGCGTTTCAACAGTGCCCTTTGCCTTGAATTTGCGAATGATGCTTCCTATGGTGTCTCTTGGTATGTTTAACATCTTTGCAATCTTCTTATAGCCATTGCCCTTCCTGTGAAGAGAAATCACTTCTTCTCTTGTCTTCCTGGACCATTCTCTTGACTTCACCATGTTTGTAAACACACCAGTAAATGTCTAGAAGGAGCAGAGTATCACAGTCCTTTTAAATCTGCCTAATTGGTGCTTATTATGCTTGATTGCTGCTCCTTGACATCCACAGGTGTTTTCAATACCTGATCGAAAACACTTGAATGAACCTCAGTTCTTAAGAGTGGTAGTCTTTAAGGGGTTGAATAATTGTGTCAATGAAGAAATCACAAAAAAAAAAAAAAACATTTAATACTGTATTACAAAAACAATTGATGTCATTTTAGTTGCATTTGGTTCTTTAAAAAGTCCTTGTAAGATTTCATTCTGAACACAATTAGAAATGTACACTAGCCTTGTGTAAGCCCTGCTGTCAGTCCACAGTCTTGTGTAAGCCCTGCTGTCAGTCTGTAAAATATGATGTCAAAAACCACTTTAAACAACACTTGGCACAAATCACAGGAGCTGTGCCTGCACTAACCCCAGACCTGGGAGTATCTGCAATTGTTTAATGTTTTATATTCAATGTTATGTTATGGGATGCTATGCATGTATTACAACATGAGAGGTAATGGTTGGCAGGAACAGGGCTAACCACCCTGTTCCTCTCCTCTTGGTAGGAGTGGGCTGATTCTTCTTCCTGCCAGGAGGGAGAGTTCCAGTCTAGTGAGACAGAGAAAGGAGAGAGGGGAGCTCCTGTTCAGATAGTGGGGGAGTGAGGAAGCACATGTCATAGTTCCCACTCCCAGGAACAGTATCTTATTCCCCTGAGATACACTCCAGGGGGAAACTCAGGAACCAGATATTTTTCTCCTGTGAGAACAACTTAATCCTTCCTCTAGAAAACACTTGAGAGACAAGACAGCAGAGTGATCAGCGAAATATAGCTTTACATACACTGCTTCAAAGCGAGGGATAACATCTCAGACACCACTACCTACCTAAACCATTGCTAGGCCAGACGAACATCAAGCCTGTACTACAGTGCACACCTAAATCCATAAGTGCTTGCTAGTGCCAACCCATTGCCTTCTAACCAGCCACTATACCTGCACTTTAAATATGCTTAGAGAGGGGCAGCATGGGGAGGAGAGCCTGGGACGTCGGACAAAGACGTGAGGCCCGCTCCACCACATGGCATTCCTGCGGCCCACTTCCTGACTGCGAGCCTCCTCCTGGGAACTCACCACTGACACCCTGCAAGGCGACCGCTGCTCCTGGACAACATCTGATCACAGGAGAAACTGGAGCACAGTCAAAACTGAGGAGGACGCACAAGCAGCGCCACCATATCCTACCCAGGGGCTTACAGTGTTCCTCCATAAAGCATAACTGGCCACCAGGCTACCTTCTGAAGGGGTCTCACCTAAATGTCATTAATTGACTGCCTTGGGATACAGAGGGAACAGCACCCCTCTATACTAATCATGGGATGCCCGTCATTCACTTTACCAGGGGCTATAAGACCATGACCAGTTTCTCTAATTAATAACAGCACTCTGATACCATCGGTGGCTCAAAAGGATATTGGAGAGTTTTCCCTCCAGGATTATTTTTTATTCTTTATCTATAGAATCCAGACCTGAGCCTCCAATTTATTTGTTAATACATTAGTTCCATCTAGTGGTGTTTTCTAAGAACTGCAGCCACTACACTTCCTATAGACAGCACATTCAGTGCTGCTTGATCCAAATCCTGCTTTTCACACTACTTTTCTGTTGATGGCATTTCCAGTGGCGCACACCAGAACTTCTTCTTTGTTCACTGTGACTCAGTAGAGTCCCAGGAACAGCCGGTGTACTATTAGGAGGATAAATACTAAGAGAGACCCATCCTCCCTCCCCTACTACCTGTTTACAGTCAGGCACATCATTCTAGGAACATGTCTCCAGAGTCTTATAAAGATGGAAAGCAGACTGCGGGTTCACCCACCACCCACGAGCAGGCTCTGAAATCGAACCCCACCTCTCATGAGGGTGGTGCCACTGGTGTAAATACCTCAAATAACATACTTAACTGGTTGACTAGATATGGTCCTTAATATGCTAAAAGATTTAAAGTGAACAAGTCCCGGGTCCAAATGGATTACACCCTAGAGTTCTAAAGGAGCTCAGTTCAGTTATTGCTTTTCCTCTGTTCAGAACATTTACAGATTCTATAATGACAGTCATTGTACCAAGAGACTGGCGGAAGGCCAATGTGGTGCCCATTTTCAAACAGGGTGCTAGGTCTTCACCAGGAAATTATAGACCATTAAGCTTAACATCCGTAGTGGGAAAAATGTTTGAGGGCCTTCTACGGGACTACATACAGGATTATGTAACTGTCAAAAATATAAGTGATAGCCAACAATGTTTTACTAAGAACAGAAGCTGTCAGACTAACCTGATTTGTTTTTATGAGGAGGTGAGTAGAAGCCTGGACAGAAGGAAGGCTGTCCATATTGTGTTTTTGGACTTTGCAAAGGCGTTTAATACTGTCCCACACGGATGATTAATGGGTAAATTGAGGTATATTGGTTTAGAAAATATAATTTGCAATTAGATTGAAAATTGGCTTCACGACTGTATCCAAAGAGTTGTGTTCAATGATTCTGTCACCGCCAGATCTCTGAGAAGCTCTGACAGACGTTCTTCAGTACCTCTTGCTTGAGGTTCTTTTGTTTTGGTTTTGTTTTGTCATCTCGTTTCCCTCTCTCAGTTGTCATCTAGATGCACTGATTGCATCCCTTTATATCCCCTCCCATACTGCATCACTTTGCGGTTTATACAACTTCCTGGATTGTGCTCACTGCTAGATGCTGCAACTGCTGGTTCCTCAGATAAGTCTATTCCTTTATTTGTGTGTTCCTGTTGGCTTCATCCTAGGTTACCCTGACTCCCTCCGTATTAAGTGTAGGGAGCCGGTGGTCGTGTCCCCTCACTATTATAGGGTTTTCAGGTGTCACACAGTCTAGGTACGAGGGCATGCAATTATCTATCATGAAGATCCTTGCATGGGCTGAGCAGTCAGGGAGAGCTCTAGGGCTTTTATAGGGCTCACCTTTATGTTCCTTAGTTTGGGATCAAGTCATTCAGATCTTTATTTGTGTCTTCTAGTTTTCTGCAACACCATCCGTGACAGATTCCTACTCTGAATGGTCCCCAAGGAAGGTGAAGCACAGCTAGGGTGCCAATCTTGGCACCACAGCCCTGCGTCGACACATGGAGCGTCACTATAAAGTGGCCTGGGAAACCGTGCCGCTAATGTAGTCAAGGCTCCACCACATCAGCAGAAGAGAGCTGTGTTTCTTTCTCATCGTCTGCTGGTCCTGATGCTCTTTCTCCTCCTGCTCCTTATAATTCATTTCGCCAGCAATCGATCCCCGAGACGAATTCAAAAAGACAACAGTGAATGTGCACATTCATCCAACGGCACAGAAGCTGAACGTACTCCTTGCCAAGTTGTTGGTACAACAGTCCCTTCCTTTCCATGTGGTTGACTCATTTCAGAGAGCTGATGGCTTGTGCCGAGCCAAGGTGGAGAGTCCCAAGGTGTGATTACTTGTACCAACCCTGCACACCTACACTGATCAGAAGGTAGGCCAGTCCTAGAGTACCTTTCTAAAGGAGGCAGCAGACTTGGTGAGGCTGACTGCTAGATCTACAGCCTTGTCCAACGCCACACACAGAGCTGCATGGCTTGACTTTTCGTCAGGCATTTCAGGGTCAAAGAGCAGACTTTGTTCTATCCCCTGTGAGGGAGACAGATTGTTTGGTTCTGCATTAGACAACGTACTTAAAAAGGTATGGGATAAGAAAAATAGGAATTAGACTTACCGGTAATTCGGTTTCCAGAGATACCCTCATTACAGGACAACAGGTGGTTGGTCCCCTTTGACCTTCTTGGGAAAGGAAACAGAAAGGTTTAAACATCCCTCCCACCTCCACCCACCAGTGCTTTTCCAGATTACTACACCAGGATGGATGCAAGTGATTTATTAAAATCATCAGAAAATCTTATATGCAGTATTTACATAGTAGTTAGTAAGGAAGAGAATGTACGGGTGCTGTCATGAGGGAATCTCTGGAAACCGAATAACCGGTAAGTCTAATTCCTATTTTCCCTCATGACAGCACAACAGGAAACGTACCAAATTATAATTTAGTGGGGGACCAAGTCTTAGGACAACATATCTCAGATATTTATCATTAGATAAAAATACCATTTCATAGAATCAGGAATAAACCTGAGACAGAAACTTTTTGATTCTGCCAGAAAACTAAATCTTGCTGACAGAATTTGTGAACCCAGTCGTAACTCTTAAATGTCTCTTTATCTGCATCCTTAATTCTCATAGCTCTGTATTGACCAAACAGATCCTGGTTCCCTCTTTTCCTAAAACTAGCAGCATGGAACTTCTGGCTTCTCCCTAAACTTCCAGACCTTCTAAGCCAGGGCCCAGTTCTACATCCAGTGGATCCTCAATTAAAGTTGACAGCATGGAGACTGAGCGCGTCATTCTAAAAAGAAAGGGCCTTTCGGATCAAGTCATTACTACGCTACTGCACAGCAGGGAAGAAATCACATCAAAAATTTACCATAGTTTAGAGAACCTTTGTTTTTCCTCTTCTCAAGAGGAAGATTGGATGCTCTAGCTACACCTGACCTATCAATTATCTTAGATTTCTTGCAATCTGGATTGGATAAAGGTCTCACATTAAATACTTTAAAGGTACACATGGCTGCCTTGAGTGTAATCATGGACATAAAATTAACTGACATTAGAAGGTTTGTAAAAGCAGCAAGCAGAATGTACCCCACCCTTTGTTCCTCAGTTCCCCAGTGGGACTTAAATCTGATTTTGACCGTCCTCATGCCCTTTCCATTTGAGCCTGTAACAGACCACCTTCAAGTTGACAATTACCACAGCCCGCAGAATGGAAGAACATCAAGCATTTTCTTGCATACCACCCTACCTTACTATTTTAGAGGATCCTGAAGCATTTTAGGATCTATTTTAGGCTGGAGAATCCTGAAGCATTTTCCAGCCTCTCTCCCAAAAGTAGTCTCCAATTTTCATTGTCAAAAAGAACTCTCTCTCCTTTCACAAAGAGCATTATTTTGAGCAATCAAAGTCATATCTACTTCAAAATGGTACCAATAAAAACGCCACCTCATCCTGCAAAAAACGAGCCCTCAAGATCTTCTACAGTTGTCCGCACAAGATGCGTAAATCAACACATTGGGCCTTAAATGTGAATTTACTCCTGGGCCCTGTTGTATTTCCAGGTAAAAGATTAGGGCCACACATTTGGTGTTTCTAAAACCAGGAAGCATTGCATAATAATAAAAGGCCTTGTTTTTCAAACTGGTACACAATGGGCACTGAAATGGCATATCTGTGTAAAAAATGATCATTACGTATCGGTAATGTTGTTTTCCGGAGTCCATGACAGCACCAGGAGAGAGGGATCCACCTCCCAGGACAGGAAACCCACAGGTATCAATCTTCACAGACGCCCCTCCTCCTGTCACAGCGGACGAGCACTCAGACACACAGATAAACCAGCAACCAGGCTCTAGGCGAGAAGCGGGGAAGGGTCACCTCCTAGCTAATCCCTGACCTCTCTCCCTGCACTGCTCAGCCCACATTCAGACCTTTCTGGTAGAAATAATGTATCCCCGTGCCTGGGCTAAAACACCCTAGATTCCCTGAGATGGTGAAAAGGGGAAATAGGAGCAGGCTGCTCGCACAGAACCTGGATGGGATAAATGACACAAACATAACTAGACAGCAAACAACAAAAACAGAAACTATATAGTAAAAAAGTGTAAGGCTGGCACTCAAATATGTGATTCTATTGAAAAGTGGCAATTTATTTCAACACTTAATTAAAACCAGCATATCATCCACAGTAAAAGAACATGATAAAAATGCAATCACTTATAATAAAATACAAAGAAATATATAAAAAAAAAAAAACACAGGATAAGTGCACACTGTTGGTACTCTCTATTGCAATCAATACAGTGTTGGAGATGTCCCTTAGAAGACTCAAGATGAATATATCCCCCTGTTGGGTCTGCAGGGAAATCCTTTGAAACAGTCACTCTATAGTATATAGTTGTGTCCTCCTTGAAATAATTCCCCAATTTGGGATAGGTGGTGTTCCGAAATCGGTGCTATGGCCGGATGGTAATATCGTTTCAAGGAAAGGGTTTAAAATTCCAACTGATATTAGTACAAAGGGGTGTTAGTATAAGGCTGCAGGAGAGGAGTAAGGTGGAACCGTTTCTCTTACCCTTCTGATTCGGGGCCGGTAACTGGAAAGTTTCTTTCTCTTAGCGCTACTCACCACACTGCGCCGTCTTCTTCTCTCGCTGTTTGGCGTCCTCACTCGAGACTACCGTACCACGTGATGGTTGTCTCGCGGGATTTGCCTATCAGTTCGTTCGGTCCTGTTTCTCCTTGGAGCAATTTCGAATCAAAATTCAGTGGAGCGCTCCAGCATTCGAAAAGTTTGCAAACTTTCTTAGTGACTCCGGATCCTTCTTTGTGGGGGTGAACTATGCCAGACGCGTTTCGGGGACGTCTCTCCCCTTCCTCAGTGGCTCTACCCCCTTGTGGTCTCACTTCCTTTTATAGTCCACTCAGTATAATTGAAAACCCGGGTCAGGATTGGATTTTGACTGCTTGCGGCATCAATGCGTTTTTCATGCGATTTTTCTGATACATATGCGTTTTTTCTATATTATCTCCTTGTTATTGCGGTAAGGCTATGTAATGAAGGAGATACTCCTGCGGCATTGCTATTAGCAACAAACATAAAAACATATAAAACACTAAGAAATTATATATATATATATATATATATATATATATATATATATATATATATATCCATCTTCACTTAAATTCTCTATGAAAACTCCTGCGATCTTATACATACATATAGTGTTGCCACAAAATAAATGTGTTAAAATTGATATATAAAAAAACATCTGAGGAGAATAATAAGACAATGCTTAAAACAATAACTGTCTCATTCGTAAATGGTCATCAATGAGGATAAGACCTCATATGGGGGGGGGGGGGACACAGTTCCTGGATTGTTTAACAAATATAATATTTGGTTATCCTGTAGTCCATTATAGGTTTTTCAATTGTTTCTTTTATCATTTGTTGATGTAGTAATGGGTATGTGAGCCTCTCTCCAAGGGGGGGTCACAGCGCCGATAGACGGCCAGACATGTGATCCCCCATTGGATGAGAGGCAAACAACCTAGGATCTAAAGGAAACCAAAAATTTCGAGTTCAGCGTTTAAGCCTGCTGGGATCAAGCTACCAAAATCATATATACGTCGGGATTCCGCCCGAGACATTCTCTCCACATGTTTACCCCCTCTCCAATGTGTATCTATTTTCTCCAAGGCCATAAATGTCAGTCCCCTAGGGTCTTAGTTATGAGCTTCTTTAAAGTGCTTTGAAAGTGAGTGTTTCAGATATCCTTTTTTAATATTAGACACGTGTTCAGATATCCTCACTTTCAAAGTCCTCTTGGTTCTTCCAATATACTGCCTTGAACAAGGGCACTGAACAAGATATATCACGCTAGTTGAGTTACAGGTCAAAAAGTGTTTAATCTCCCATGAAAAACTGTTTTGGGTCGAATCTATCTTTTTAATATTTTTGGGGGCTTTTGTCACTTTACAGCCGGCACATTGGCCGCATCTGTAAAAGCCCTTTAGGCTCATCCAATTCCCGTTTTTTGGGGATTTTTTAAATTTATTTTTGACCGGCGGTGCTATTTTTATTCCCAGATTCGGTGCCCTTGTGAAGGTAATCTGGGGCCTCACTGGAATAAGCGTGCCCAAAATTTTATCTTGCAGTAAGTGATACCAATGTCTTTTGACTATCTCTTTGATTCCCCTATATTGTGCAGTATATGGAATTATTATACGAAATTGAAATTCTTGTTGTGATTCTTGAGGGGGTTTGTTTGTCAGTAAAGAGCTTCTAGGTATTTTCCTCACATTTTCCAATGCATCTTCTAGTATCACACTTGGATACTGCTTGGCAATGAAGTTATTCCTCATGACCAATGCCTCTATTTCAAATTGGGAATCTTCAGTACAGTTCCATTTTAATCGCCGGAACTGTCCGAATGAAACATTTAGTAACCAATTTGGTAGATGGCAAAACAGAAACCACATTTATCTTTTCTGAGCTGGAACAGACAACCTTCCTTCCAATGCCAGACTGATTTCTATAACCCGCTCAGAGCACTGGAATTGAGAGCCATTTAAACTAATGACCCCACCCAATGCACCTGATGGGAGGCAGATCCAGCACGACTCCAAAACAAACACTATACACGTGCTGCTATTCTGGCTGACCTCCGTACATAGTCAGAGCAGGGCATGACACCTCCTCAGTGGTTTTCATAGACGAGACAAGAAACATCTTCAGTACATCCGGACCAGCTCCATCCCATGGTTTCGGTCATTAACCGAGTTTAGTACTATAGCTAATAATATATATATATATATATATATAATATTTTTTTATTTTTTTTACTGCACACCCAGTGATGCAGGATCCAACACCAAAAAGAACCGAATGGAAGAGTAAGGTGGAAAAGAAACAGGGGGCGGGGAATTAAAGTGGTGCTGTCATGGACTCCGGAAAACAACATTACCGGTACGTAATGATTATTTATCCCTTCGTCCTATGACAGCACCACGAGATATCCCAGAGAGTGAAAAAATTAGGGGGGGCCCACAGCCTGAAGGACTTTGCGTCCAAAGGAAAGATTAGACACTTCTGACAGGTTTAATCTATAGTGTCTATAGAAGGTAGAAGCAGAAGACCACGTTGCTGCTCTGCAAATGTCTTGTATAGAAACCTCTGCCTTTTCTGCCCAGGAAGTTGCCACCGCTCTTGTAGAATGGGCCGACCAGCCAGACGGGACAGGTTCCTGCATAGAAAGATATGCCAAAGAAATAGCCTGCTTGATCCAACGGGCTAAAGTACCTTTACTAGCTGATTTCCCCTTATTCTGGCCTGAAAATAAGACAAACAATGAAGAGGACTTCCTCCAACCTTTTGTAGCCTCTAGGTACCGTAGGACACATTCTCTAACATCCAAAGAATGGAAATCTGCCTCTTTCTCGTTACTTGGATTCTCATAGAAGGAAGCAAGAATCACTTCCTGAGTTCTATGGAATTCCGATACTACTTTGGGTAAAAATGCTGGGTCTGGCCTAAGACGGACACAATCATCTTGGAAAACCGTATATGAAGGGCTAATGGAAAGAGCCTGAAGCTCACTAATTCTCCTGGCTGATGTAATAGCTACCAAAACAATACATTTCAAGGTCAGGAACTTAATTGGCAGAGAATCTACAGGACTAAAAGGGAGGTTTAACCAAGGCCCTTAACACCAGATTAAGATCCCAAGGAGGAGTTTTGAAATTCCTGGCAGGGAGACTCAGATACTGATTTACAAAACCTTATAATCCAAGGATGACACGCTAACCTGTAATCGAATAGAACACTGAGAGCGGCCAGCTGGACCTTGATAGTACTTAGCGCTAGGCTTTTCTCCACACCTCTTTGAAGAAAATCCACAATTTGACTTAACTGAAGAGGGTAGGATGTGTAAGGAGGGACTCCTAGAAACTTAAAAAAGGTAATCCAAGTTCTAGCATAGATATTCGTAGTCACCGGCTTCCTACTTAACAGCATGGTAGCAACCACCGATTCAGAAAGACCTCTATCTAGTAAAAGGCGCCGTTCAAAAGCCACGCCGTCAAATGGAGCCTTTTCACAGGAGGGTGGACAATAGGACCTTGAAAAAGAAGATCTGGGATCTCCGGAAGGACCCAAGGATCTGCTACTGACATCACCCTCAACCAATAGAACCACGCTCGATGTGGCCAGAAGGGAGCAATCATGATGATTCTGGCTTTGTCTTCCCTGACCATTTTGAGAACCCTCGGTATCAGCTGAAGTGGAGGGAAGGCATACAATAGACCCTGACTCCAAGGCTGAACCAAAGCGTCTATCGCCTCTGGTTGATTCCTGGGAGACAGGGAGTAGAATCTTTTTACCTTCCTGTTCTCCCTGGTGGCAAAAAGATCTACTTGAGGCATCCCCCATAACCTGACAATCTTGCTGAAAACAGAGGGGTTCAGAGACCATACCCTCTGATCCAGAGATCGACGGCTTAGAAAATCGGCCTTCCAATTGTCCACACCTCTGATATGAAGGGCCGAGAGGGATAAAGCTACCCCCTCCACTAGGGGGAAAATCTGAACCGCCAGTGACTGCAGGGACATGGACCGGGTACCACCCTGATGATTCAGATATGCTACGGCCGAGGCATTGTCGGATAAAATTCTCACGTGTCGACTCCTGATCAGAGGGAATAACTCCTGAAGGGCCAGAAAAACTGCCATAAGCTCTTTTTGATTTGAAGAACTGTCCAACATCCGGCAGTCCCACAATCCCTGATGCAAGGTCTCTCCCACATGAGCCCCCCACCCTACTGGGCTGGCGTCTGTGGTAACTATTAGGGGATTTTCGATCCTCCAGGGGACTCCCTGCCCCAGGTTCTCTAGTGACAGCCACCACTTCAGTGTCTGACAAGTCTGGGCCGATATCACTATCCTGCTTTCCAGGTACTCGTTTTTTCCTGACCAGTTCCCCAAAATTTATTCTTGGAGGCTCTGTAATGGATCTGAGCCCATTGAACTGCAGGTATACAGGCAGTCAGAGTTCCCAGTACTGACATCCCCTTCCTTATGGACACACACGGATTGTTTATAAGGGTGTGAACCACTGGCCTTATTTTCTGAGGTTAGGAAGGATCTCTGAGACACTGAATCCAGTAAGATTCCCAGGAACTGTTGTTTCTTTTCTGGAATCAGTCTCAATTTCTCTCTGTTCAGGATCCAGCCCAGGGTTGTCAAGATTTCTACCACCTGTTGGACCTGAAATAAGCATCTCTGGTAAGACAGTGCGACAATCAGAAAATCGTCCAAGTATAGGACAAACAGGATATCTTTTTCCCTGATATGGGCTGCCACCTCCTAGACTAACTTCGTAAAAATCCTTGGCGCCATCGAAATTCCGAAAGGTAATGCCTGGAATTGAAAGTGCTTCAGCTCCCCTTAGAACCTTAAGGCCACTCTGAGATACTTCTGGTGCCCGTCTTTATAGTCTCTATTTTGAAGCGTTGGTATAACAGGTACTCGTTTAGAGACTTCAAGTTTATGATAGTCCTGTATTCTCCACTTGTTTTTTTTACTAAAAACAGAGTAGAATAATATCCTGTGCCCCTTTCCTCTTCTGGACACTGAATGAGTGCGCCTTTTTGAATGAGTTTTGAGACCTCCTTTTCTAAGGCAGTCTGGGCTAAATGATCTACTTGTGTAATTTTGAATCGTTGCGGAGGGAACTTTTTGAACTGTAGCTTGAATCCTTCTTCTAATGAACGCAGGATCCACGCACTGTTGGATATTCTGGACCAGGCTGGGAGAAAAGATTGCTATCCCTATTTCCTAGATGCCTCTCTGGGAAAAACGGTCCTGCTTACGAAAGGACGACTGAAAAGAAGACGGGAACCCCTTCTATTTATCCCCTGCCTTCTCTAATATGTCGTCCAAGGATGACCCAAACAAATATTTCCCCTCACAAGGGATACCATATAAGCGATTTTTTGAGGCCACATCCCCTGACCAATTCTTGAGCCAAATAGCCCTACGAGCAGAATTAGCCATGGATGAAGCCCTAGCGGACAACTTAACTGCATCCGCAGAGGCATCTGCAAAAAAATCGGCTGCTTTTCCAATAGCCTCGACTGATTCTAATAATTTATCTCTAGGAGTCTTATCCCGGATCTGCGCCTCCAACTGTTTAATCCACAATATTTGTGCCCTAGCAGTACAGGTGAAAGCTATATTAGGCTTGAAGGATGCACCTATGGATTCCCATGTTCTCTTTAAAAAGGTGTCAGCCTTTCTGTCCATCGGATCCTTAAGATTGCCCAAATCATCAAAGGGTAGGGATGACCTTCGAGACACTTTAGCTATGGGCACATCAATTTTGGGAGCCCTATCCCATAGAGAACATTCGCCTTACTCAAATGGATATTTCCTTTTGGTTACTGATGGGATAAAGCTTCTTTTATCTGGATGTTTCCACTCTCTATTCATCATGGCCCCTACATTCTTGTGGATAAAAAAGGCTCTTCGTTTCTTAGTCTGCAGGCCCCCAAACATGATATCCTGAATCGAGCAAACCTTCTTTGCATTCTCCAGATTCATAGCTGCCCTGACTGCCTTGATTAATTGATCTACCTCCTGAACAGGAAAAAAGGGCCTACCACTGCATTCCTCATCTGAAGAGGATGTAACGGACTCCCTTTCACCGCTTTCAAGTTCGTCCTCTGAACTAGATAGGTCAGAATTTTCTATTGAAAAAGATGCGCTTTGATGATTTTCCGCCTGCGCTCTTTACTTGACATAAGACTTAACTCTTCTCTGATCATTTTCTTCATACATTTGACCATACTAGGGGATTCCTCCGCTATGGTACTCTCAATACATCCTTTACATAGGGGCTTAGTGTATGAAGCATCTAGTTTAGCCTTACAGATACCACATTCCTTATGATGTATCTTAGCGGTAGCTTTTATGGGTTTCTCAGTTACACCCTGGAAATTTAAACAAACAAAACATCACGATCTTCAGAGAAAGAAGATAAATGTAGATCACTTACATTTCTTCAGGCCCATACCCATTCTTACCATAGGTGCAGGGGTGACTGGGTCCTTAGGGTTTTCTCCAGAACTCTCCATGCTGGAAACATCCCTCTAGCCCTGGATCTGGAAGATCCCAGCAAAGATCACAGGGGAGACTGGCTGGATTTTGGCTTTATCCTTAGAGCCTGCACAGGAACGCCAGGCAGAAGCTGTGTGCTGCTCTGGACGCTCTGCGCTCCTTCCCTTTTAAGCTTGCCGCCTCCTCCCTAAGCTCCACCCCTTCCTGCGTCCTGGATCTTCACTTCCTGATCTTCTGTCCAGCGCCGCATATGTCCTCGGAATGGCCTCCTATTCAGGTACAGAGCGGGGAAGTTTTAAAGGGAGGCTTGAAGGGAGAGTAGGGCTTCCATACCCGGTGTCCAGCCGTCCATCTCCCTCCGCGGTGTGTGGAGCGGGGTCACCCGGCGCACACCTTCTCCAGCCAGCCTGCAATGCCGAAAGGGAGAAACTACTCCCCACTGAAAAAAAACAAACACCTGTAGGTTGTCCCCTAGGACAGAAAACCACTGAGGAGGAGGGGCGTCTGTGAAGATTTATACCTGTGGGTTTCCTGGCCTGGGAGGTGGATCCCTCTCTCCTGGTGCTGTCATAGGACGAAGGGATAATTGCTATTTTATTTCAAGACACGGAGGCTTCATATTGCTTTAACTTCCTTTACTGACAACCACAGCAGCAAAGAAAAAATGAAAGTATTAGCATATCGCCATGGTAACTGTCCCTCCCCACACAGTAGACCCTATATAATGTCCAACAGTCTTCACCACTTCCTCTTTCTTTGCTGCTGCCACAAGCTAAGTACCCTAACTGATCTTGCAGCATTGTTTAGTTGTTGTAATTCCATTTTGTGTTCTCTGTTTGAGTTAATATTCGTGTTGTCACAGGGGTAATTTGTTTCCTATTTAGTCTTTCTGTTTGTGCTATTCCGTTTTTCCCTTTAGGTTTTATTCCACAGATTTTTTCCTGCGGTCGCCCCTGACCTTCCCCTGTGCCTCCCGCTCCTGTCTCCATTCCGGGGGCGGGATCGGGGGCCGTTTTGGCTTACCCTCTTATCGCCTTCCCCCCTGCGTGATCGCACGTGTCCCCGTTCCCCTCTCTTGCTCTGGTGGGGTCCGGTTCGTTCCCTTGCTTACCGCCATCTTCCTCGGCCTCCAGCCGGCGTCTAGTGCTGGAGCCGTATTCCCGCGAGATTTCGGCTCGGGATCTCGCGGCGGCCATTTTCTTGTGGTCTTTTTTCCTTTTCCCCTAGTGCTGTTGCTTCCGTTTGTGCTAGCCACGCCTACTTCCGCCCTCGGCTGCCGGTTTTTTCGCGCTGCTCCTTGCACACTGCTGGGTGACTACCCTCTGTGTGCCATTAGCGTTTAGGCTGCTGTAGTTAGCGCAGCCCTCCTGAGTGGCCCACATATTAGCCCACTAACATTTCTTCCCTGGGATTGTGCCGATTACTGCAGCGATCATGTCTCAATCTGAGCACCCCCTGGATTCAGAGAGAGACGCACATGTCTCTCCTCCTGCTCTTACACCCGCTGAGTCCTCATTCTCCGCAGAAGCCTTTCAGCGGTCAGTGTCTGAAGCCATTATGGCTGCTATGGGGACCGTTACCAGTACCCTGACCAGGTCCATTTCTGATGCCCTCGCAGCACGTCCTGGTGTCTCTAATGACACATTACAGGCTGACTTACCTGTTCCTCACACCTCCAGAACCACTTTGACTGGTGAGACCAATGCCACCCAAGAGAGCGCGTTATCGCGCAAAAGAGCCTCATCCCGCCGGGCAGAACGGGCGCGGAGTTGGAAGTGTGCGAGAACGCACCCTGAAAATGAGATCGACTCTGATGTCGGCTCTGATGAGGAGGTGAGATTTGAGGACATGGATTTCCCCGAGGACGATCCGTCCGATTCTGGCCCTACCGACCTTGTGTCGGCTCCTAACTCCGCACCTCTGGGCACGTCGTCTTCGGACGCTATACAGGGTCCTTCGGGCGTCCCGACTGACCCCCTTGGGGACCCACTGTTTGACCCCGACCACCTCCACCACCCTAGGTCTTCAGAATGGTTGCCTCTGGACCATGTGGCACAATACCTGGAGGCTCGGGTGCGTTGCCCTCTATCAAAAGAGGCACGAAATAAGATGAAGGCAGAATGCCCCAGACCCATCGTGGCGAATAAGGTGTGTGAGACCCCGTCAGTGGACCCGAAAATGGTCCAATTTTTAGCCAAGTCGGGGTGGAACCCCAGGAAGGGCCTTGAATCGGCCTTGAAGGCTTGCCAGGACAAACTCCTGGATATTTTCGGCCCATTGGCCAAGATTTTTGACATGGCAGAGATAGCCAGGGAGTCTAACACCTCTGTGGATCCGGAGGATCTCCGTGGGTGGATCCAGAGGGCCATCTGTATAGCGGGAAACGTCAACAGTTCCCTGTCTATTGAACGCCGTAAGGCTATTTTGTTCAAAATTGAGCCCAAGTTGGTGAACTTGTCCCTCACCGAGGCTGGTAGTGGAGCTCAGGGTCTCCTGTTTGGTGACTCTTTTATTAAGGACATGGGAAAATTTGTTGGAGCCTTTGCAGCCCTTGACAAGGCTCAGTCTTCCATGAGGAAGGTGTTCCAGGGCCGTTTTTCCTCTAGGGCCGGCAATTTCAGGGGCCGTTCTGCCGGCCGCTCCTCCTTCCATGCCCGAGGCTCGGGCAGAGGCTCCTATGGTCAGAGACCTTTTGCTCAAAGATCCTCCTTCCAGGACTCAAGGCCTTCACAGAGCTTCTTCCCGTACCGAGGTGCTCCTACCCGAAGACCGTTCAGAGGAAGTTCCGGTTTCCGTCGGCCCCTTGGTAAGTGTTCCTCGTCTGTTTTCTTCTCCAGTTCGTGTAGGGGGCAGACTCCGACTTTTTTCTCGTGCCTGGGAATCAATCACGTCGGACAGCTGGGTGTTAGCGACTATCCAGGGTTTCCAGATAGAACTGGTTCAGCCCCCTTATCATCTCCCTGCTCCCCCTCATATCCCTACGTCAGGTCCAGCGGCTCTTGCCATAGACAAGGAGCTCTCGGACCTTTATCTCAAGGACGCAATCGAGTTGGTGCCTTGCCCTTCGGTAGGTCTGCTCAGCAGTATTTTCTTGGTGCGAAAGAAAGGGGGGCAGATGCGCCCCGTCATAAATCTCAAACCGCTAAACAGGTTTGTACGTTACAGGCACTTCAAGATGGAGGGGATTCATCTACTCAGGGACCTCCTCCTTCAAGGGGATTGGATGGTGAAGTTGGACTTGAAGGATGCCTACCTCACGGTCCCGGTCGAGAGGACATCCAGGGATCTCCTCCGTTTCCTGTGGAAAGGTCGGGTCTGGCGTTTCACCTGCCTTCCCTTCGGTTTGTCTTCGGCCCCCTGGTGTTTCACCAAGGTCATGCGCCCCGTGGTGGCTTGGCTCCGCAGTCGCGGAATCCGGTTAGTCATCTACCTGGACGACCTCCTTCTTATGGCCCAGGACCCCGCTGTCCTCCGCTCGCAGTTGCAGGTGACTATGAATCTTTTATCCCGTCTGGGTTTCCTCATCAACCACGAGAAGTCATCCCTGGAACCGTCCAGAGTTATGGAGTTCCTCGGGTTTTCGGTGGACTCCGTCATGGAAACCCTCAGCCTGCCTCTGGCGAAGGTCCGAGACATACGCAAGGAGCTACGCAAGACGCTGGCTGCCCAACAGATTACTCTTCGTCACCTGGCGCGGATCATAGGACTCCTCTCCTCATCCATCCAGGCGGTGTTCCCGGCTCCTCTCCATTACAGGGCCCTTCAGCGTTTGAAGCATGCGCACCTACAGACCGGGGCTTCGTACGCGGATTCGATCTCTCTGGATCCCGAGACGCGGGACGAGCTGCGCTGGTGGATTGCGAACCTTCAGGCATGGAATGGGAAAGCGATCTGCGGTCCTCGTCCGGATTTCACCATCGACTCCGACGCCAGCCTTCTCGGGTGGGGGGCCCACTGCGACGGCATTTCCACTGGAGGTCCTTGGTCTCAGGAGGAGGCCTCACTCCATATCAACGCCCTGGAACTCCTGGCCGGATCTTTTGCTGTCCGCAGTTTTGCCAAGCACAGTGCCAGCGCCTGCATTCGCCTTTGCATGGACAACGTGTCGGCTGTCCGGTATGTCAACTCCATGGGCGGTACGCATTCGAGCATGTTATCACATTTGGCCAAGGAGTTCTGGTCCTTTTGTCTCAATCAACAGGTGACGGTGGTGGCGGAGTATCTCCCCGGTCTTCAGAACGTCCAAGCGGACTGGAGCTCTCGATATCTCAGGGATGGCAGCGATTGGAGGTTGGATGGTCGGGTGTTCTCTCATATCTCATCCCTCTGGGGTCCGTTCTGTATAGACCTGTTTGCGTCACGGCTGAACTCCCAGTTGCCGCGTTTCTTCAGCTGGCGTCCGGATCCAGACGCAGAGGCCGTGGACGCGTTCCTGCAGGATTGGCACAAGCAGCTACTCTACGCGTTTCCGCCATTCGCGATGATCCCTCGGGTCCTGACTCAGGTCCGTTGGCAACAGGCGGAGTTGGTGTTGGTTGTGCCGTTCTGGACCTCCCAGTCATGGTTCCCTCACCTGATGGACCTTCTCATCCTGCCGCAGTTGTTTCTGCCGGATTTTCCGGACCTTCTTTTGGACTCCGCAGGCGCACAACATCCACTGTTACTGGACGGCTGCCTCCGTCTACTGGCTTGCAGGATATCAGGCGTTTCGGACAGAGCGAGGAGCTTTCGGACGCTGCTAGAAGACTCTTGGAGCAGTCGTGGGCTCCTGGCACCAGAAGGGCCTATAGAGCGGCCTGGCGAGCATGGACTGGTTGGTGCGTCACACGGAGTGTGGATCCCCGCTCAGCCCCTGTCTCTGACATGGTAGAGTTTTTGACTTCTTTGTTCGAGGAAGGTAAGGCTTACCGGACCATCAACCTTTATCGGTCTGCGATTTCTTCTTTCCATCTGGGCTTCGAGGGTCGGCCTGCCGGGCAACACCCTCTGGTTTGTCGCCTTCTCAAGGGTTCCCGTTTATCACGCCCTCCACGGCCGCGGTTTTCTTCCACCTGGGATGTTTCCCTGGTGTTGGATTTTTTCGCTGCCTGGCCATCTAACTCTCAGCTTTCTCTTCGCCAACTTTCTGCCAAGTTGGTTACCCTCCTTTGCCTGATTTCTTGCAAGAGGGTTTCTGATGTCAGGGCATTGGATGTCGATGCTAGGTCTTTTTACCCGGAGGGGGTTACTTTCAATATTTCCCGCCGTACCAAGACCCACATCCGCTCTGTGTCTTATCCCAGTTTCCCTTCCGTTCCTAACCTTTGTCCGGTAGCTTGCCTCCGGGAGTATGAGACTCGTACCTCTGGCCATAGGTCGTCTGAGAGTTATCAGTTGTTTCTCTCTTACCGGCGTCCGTTTTCTCCGGTCGCTACTCCCACTTTGGCTCGTTGGGTCAAGTGGTGTATGTCGTTGGCAGGGGTTGATACCTCTGTTTTCACCGCTCATTCCACTAGAAGCGCTGCTTCTACTTCTATGTTGATGTCGGGTGCTCGCTTGGAGGACATTATGAGGATCGCCGACTGGTCTCGGGTTTCGACTTTTAAAGAGTTTTATTTTCGTCCTGCTCCTCATGTTTTTTCTTCAATGGTTGTGCAGCTTTGAACTTGCAATATGAAGCCTCCGTGTCTTGAAATAAAATTGTGGGATTTTACTAGTCTATGACGTAAAGTCATGATTTTATGAAAGACACGGAGGCGAGTATTGCCCTCCCTTGATGTTTTCCCTCCCTTGGATTATTGATTATTGATTGTTTAATTGATACTGTGTCGTTTGACTGATTTATGTTGATAACTTTTGATCGAGTTACAGGTGGCGTTTGTTCATTGGTACGGAGCGTTTTCCTTTCATGCACTTTTGTTTTCTTGCAGGTTGACTTGTCTGGTGAGGCGCTTCCAGGTGATCCTGTGTGGTCTGTTTACCTTTCCAGTTCGGCTGTTCCGTTTGCAGGAGGACTCGTTTGGTTGACCTTCGGTTCCTAGGATGGTTCCGGTCGTGTTCTCTCCGGTGTTCCGTTTGAGGTTTCCAGTTTTTCCTGAGGTCTCCGTGAGGGTTCCAGGAGTCGTTGTTGATGGAGGTGGCATTCGCCAAGAAAGAGGAAGTGGTGAAGACTGTTGGACATTATATAGGGTCTACTGTGTGGGGAGGGACAGTTACCATGGCGATATGCTAATACTTTCATTTTTTCTTTGCTGCTGTGGTTGTCAGTAAAGGAAGTTAAAGCAATACTCGCCTCCGTGTCTTTCATAAAATCATGACTTTACGTCATAGACTAGTAAAATCCCACAATTCTCGCTCTGTTCCAATTGCCCAAACAGCAGTTTATGACCACATATCAGGGGCGGACATAACTACTGTGCTTCCCATTGTGGAAGCGCACATCTCTATTCATCTGTATCGCTGTCCTAAGGACAGCGATACAGATGAATGCTGCGGCGGGGCAGGGGAGAGGCTTCTCCCTTCCCCAGTCCTCTCATACGCTACAGGCACTAGGCCTGTAACCTATCAGAGGGCGGCGCAATAACATCACGGCGCCTGAGCCGTACAGTGCGGGACACAGGCTGGAAGAGGTCTGCATCGGTGAAAGCAGTAAGGAGGTAAGTATGTGAGTTTATCGTTTTTTTTTTTTATTTACACTTTATAGGGGCCCTATCTGGCACTCATGGGGAATCTATTGGGGGCCCCATCTTATGTACTGGCACACATGGGGGGCACTATGGAGGAGGAGCACTATGGGGGCTGTTAAAGAGGATATTAATTATTGGTATTTATTAACACACTATAAGTCACAGTCTAATATTTGCTTATAATTATATATATCTATATCAATGGAATAGATATAGATATATATATTTATAGCAGCACACAACAATATAAGTAAACAAACACACTAATACGGTCCTAACTACACTAACACAGTCCCAAGTCCTCCCCAGGATCTAACTACAATTACAATAATACACTTACATACACATAAATATCAGTAACCCACCCGCCTGGCTACTCACTGTCTCTATGGGGGTTAAACACAATTGTGGCACTGCAGGGGTAAATACATGCAGGCCAAGGAACAGAGTTCTGGGAAAGGCGGGGCAAGGGGTAACTCAGGACAGGGTTAACACCTGGTATGGCAGGGGTTATCAGGGCAGCAGATCAGGCAGTGTAAGGGGTTAATGGTCAGGGCTCTGCAGGGACAGGGAAATGCAGAGGTTAATGCTCTGCAGGGCAGGGGATGACGGGGTAAAGGATACAGGGGAGCTACAGGGGTAACTGGGGCTGCCTCAAGGGTACAGGGCTGAGGTTAATGCTGCAGGAGGTCAGCAGCAGGGGTATACTGTAGGAGTTCAGCAGCCAGGGTTAGGGAATGGTTGGTGGAGCTAGAGTTAATGCAGCCCACAGTACAGGGCCTGCAGGGTCTATTGTTGGGGATATAGGGGGTATGTGAGGGATAGGTAGGGGTTAATACTTAGTCCTTCCAGGGTTACTAGGCCTTCTCCAGGTGCACGTCATGGAGCTGCTCTCTCCCATGTGTGTCTATTTGTAGTCCCATTCCAAGAGGCCGCACCTTTGTCCTGCTTGGGCTAATATAGCCCAAAAGCAGCCCCCCTCCTCCTTCAACAGGAGGGTGATGACCTCATCGTGGGCGTGTGACGGAATGCTTGAACTGAAACAAAGGACTTCCTGCCCAAGCTTAAAATGAGAGCATCCCCCCCAGCTGCTACACCATAACATCACACACTCCAACGTCATAACAGAACCAGGCTGCTTACCGCAGTGTTCACAGACAATGCAGACAGAGCCGCTCACCTCACGCTGGCAGCAGGGAGGAGCCAGAGGGAGGGATGGGGAGGAGCGTAATATGATCTTAGAGTGGAAGCTGCTTCTGACAGCTCCACCCCTCCCCGCCCACCAACCAATCACCGACCAGAGCTGAGGGGGCAAGGCAAGCACACTAGCAGCTCTGAGTCGTCTGAGTCACACAAGTGCAGGGAGTCTAAGAATAGAAAGGAATCGAATGAGTCACAAGTTAAAAGAATCTAAAGATCCGACTTAGTTTGTGACTCATTCGATTCATTGAGTTAAAAGAGCCGTGAGTCAGAGGGTAGAGCAGTTTAGGCCTCTTTCACACTTGCGTTGTCCGGATCCGGCGTGTACTCCACTTGCCGGAATTACACGCCGGATCCGGAAAAACGCAAGTGTACTGAAAGCATTTGAAGACGGATCCGTCTTCAAAATGCTTTCAGTGTTACTATGGCACCCAGGACACTATTAAAGTCCTGGTTGCCATAGTAGGAGTAGGGAGCGGGGGAGCGGTATACTTACAGTCCGCACGGCTCCCGGGGCGCTCCAGAATGACGTCAGAGCGCCCCATGCGCATGGATCATGTGATCCATGCGATCACGTCATCCATGCGCTTGGGGCGCCCTGACGTCACTCTGGAGCGCCCCGGGAGCCGCACGGATGGTAAGTATGCTGCTCCCCGCTCCCCACTACAGTTTACCATGGCTGCCAGGACTTTAGCGTCCCGGCAGCCATGGTAACCATTGAGAAAAAGCTAAACGTCGCATCCGGCAATGCGCCGAAACGACGTTTAGCTTAAGGCCGGATCCGGATCAATGCCTTTCAATGGGCATTCATTCCGGATCCGGCCTTGCGGCAAGTGTTCCGGATTTTTGGCCGGAGCAAAAAGCGCAGCATGCTGCGCTATTTGTTGCGGCCAAAAAACGTTCCGTTCCGGAACGGAAGACATCCTGAAGGACGGACTGTCCATTCAGAATGCATTAGGATAATCCTGATCAGTATTCTTCCGGCATAGAGCCCCGACGACGGAACTCTATGCCGGAAGACAATAACGCAGATGTGAAAGAGCCCTTACACTGAGGCTGAGGCTGCTTTTGTTGCAGCAGTGATACGATTAAGGGACAGGAGCAGAGAGATAAGAGAAGGGACAGATGACACAGAGTTTAGATTACAGGTTGAATTAAATTAACCCTTTAGAATCAAATTCGCTTCTCAGGAGATATATGTTAAAGGCATCTCATTCAGTAGCTATATAACCAAGGGTGGGTTCACATCACCTTTATGGATTCTGTTATGGCTTTCCGTTATAAAAGGGTTATAACAGAAAATAACGTAATCCATAAAATGGAATGCAAAACGGAAACCTTTAAGAGGCATTCTGTTTTGCTTTCCGTCATCGTAAAAGTCTATGAAAATCATAACAGATCCGTCTGGGTCCTGTCGTGTCGACAGGACTTAATTTTCCGTCTTGCATAACTGGACCCAGACGGATCCATTTTGATTTGCATAGACTTCTATTAGGACGGAAAGCAAATGGAATGCCTTTTAAAGCCTTCCATTTTGCTTTACGCCTTAAGTCTATTGTCCTCCTGTCCTGAGTCCTTCTGTCCGGCGTCAGCCTCAGCTTCCCTTTACTATAATAAATCACTCTTCCTGACTCACTCTATACTAATCAGAGTTCAGAGAGCTGAAGAGCCGACTGCACCGAGTCAGCAGCAGCAAGTGAATCGAATGTGTATAGCATCTGCGCATGCGCACCGGCACCTAGAGTCTTTGGTTCACTTGCGAGTCAGCTCAGCAGTCTGACTCACCAAGTGAACCGAAGATCCGATTCATGAATCGGTTCATTTGAATGAGCTGATTGAAATGAACCGATTCACCTAAAAGATCCGAACTTCCCATCACTAGTTATCAGCGCTCCTGTGCAGGCCGGAAGTTGGGCGCCACGGGCCGGAAGTCAGCTCCCAGCGGAGGCACACGTTAGGCTGCCGCTCTGCTTCTTCTCCCTGGCATTGAAGTGTCAATAGGAGTGCTGCCAGGTTCCAACTTCCAGCCACTCACCCTCCATGAATAGGGGGGGAACGGGGACTTCCCCATACTGGCATGTACATCAAGGGGATTCACTGCCCCAGTATGGCATGAACATTAAAGGGATTCACTTAAATATGGTTTTGATTTAAAATTACTTTTTGTATCAGGACAAGTAGAGTGAGACCCCGCTTTAGTCCTTCGACAAGTAGTTTTTTAAAAAATTTCCACACCCCTGTACATATATATCCACCCAACCTTGGGGCACTTAGGTATACATGTATATACATACACACAACCTGGACAGATCCATATACTGGGCCCACATTTAGATATATATATATATATATTACACACACAGTACAGACCAAAAGTTTGGACACACCTTCTCATTCAAAGAGTTTTCTTTATTTTCACGACTATGAAAATTGTAGATTCAGACTGAAGGCATCAAAACTGTGAATTAACACATGTGGAATTATATACATAACAAACAAGTGTGAAACGACTGAAAATATGTCATATTCTAGGTTCTTCAAAGTAGCCACCTTTTGCTTTGATTACTGCTTTGCACACTCTTGGCATTCTCTTGATGAGCTTCAAGAGGTAGTCACCTGAAATGGTCTTCCAACAGTCTTGAAGGAGTTCCCAGAGATGCTTAGCACTTGTTGGCCCTTTTGCCTTCACTCTGCGGTCCAGCTTACCCCAAACCATCTCGATTGGGTTCAGGTCCGGTGACTATGGAGGCCGGGTCATCTGGCGCAGCACCCCATCACTCTCCTTCATGGTCAAATAGCCCTTACACAGCCTGGAGGGGTGTTTGGGGTCATTGTCCTGTTGAAAAAAAAATGATGGTCCAACTAAACGCAAACCGGACGGAATAGCATGCCGCTGCAAGATGCTGTGGTAGCCATGCTGGATCAGTATGCCTTCAATTTTGAATAAATCCCAAACAGTGTCACCAGCAAAGCACCCCCACACCATCACACCTCCTCCACCATGCTTCACGTGGGAACCAGGCATGTAGAGTCCATCCGTTCACCTTTTCTGCGTCGCACAAAGACACGGTGGTTGGAACCAAAGATCTCAAATTTGGACTCCATCAGACCCAAGCACAGATTTCCACTGGTCTAATGTCCATTCCTTGTGTTCTTTAGCCCAAACAGGTCTCTTCTGCTTGTTGCCTGTCCTTAGCAGTGGTTTCCTAGCAGATATTCTACCATGAAGGCCTGATTTACACAGTCTCCTCCTAACAGTTGTTCTAGAGATGTGTCTGCTGCTAGAACTCTGTGTGGCATTGACCTGGTCTCTAATCTGAGCTGCTGTTAACCTGCGATTTCTGAGGCTGGTGACTCGGATGAACTTGTCCTCCGCAGCAGAGGTGACTCTTGGTCTTCCTTTCCTGGGGCGGTCCGCATGTGAGCCAGTTTCTTTGTAGCGCTTGATGGTTTTTGTGACTGCACTTGGGGACACTTTCAAAGTTTTCCCAATTTTTCGGACTGACTGACCTTCATTTCTTAAAGTAATGATGGCCACTCGTTTTTCTTTACTTAGCTGCTTTTTTCTTGCCATAATACAAATTCTAACAGTCTATTCAGTAGGACTATCAGCTGTGTATCCACCTGACTTCTCCACAACGCAACTGATGGTCCCAACCCCATTTATAAGGCAAGAAATCCCACTTATTAAACCTGACAGGGCACACCTGTGAAGTGAAAACCATTTCAGGTGACTACCTCTTGAAGCTCATCAAGAGAATGCCAAGAGTGTGCAAAGCAGTAATCAAAGCAAAAGGTGGCTACTTTGAAGAACCTAGAATATGACATATTTTCAGTTGTTTCACACTTTTTTGTTATGTATATAATTCCACGTGTTAATTCATAGTTTTGATGCTTTCAGTGTGAATCTACAATTTTCATAGTCATGAAAATAAAGAAAACTCTTTGAATGAGAAGGTGTGTCCAAACTTTTGGTCTGTACTGTAGATGTTTGGGGCACATCTACCTGCATGTATATATACACAATATAATACTGGGGCATAAATGGGCAGTAATAAGCCCATCTGCATATGGATATATTATACATAGAGATGTATGCTGACAAGGGGGCATACATACATCTCCATGTATACACCCATACCACCTGGACCGGCCCATGCAAAAGGGCCAAAATATATGGATATATGTAAGGGCATATATACATATATATTTAAATCCAACACTTCCCTCAACAGGGGCCCTATTTTAAATACTGACACACATAGGGGGCACTATGGAGGGAGGGAGGGGGGGGGAGTACTATTGGGGTCCTATTTTATATGCTGGCACACATGGGGGGCACCATGGAGGGGGAGGAGCACTATGGGAGGTCCTATCTTAGTTACTGGCACACATGGGGGGTACTATGGAGGGGGAGGAGCACTATGGGGACCTAATCTTAAATACTGGCACACATGGGGGGCACTATGGTGAAGGGAGGAGAGGAGCACTATGGGGGCACCTTCTGGGGCTCTATTTTATATATTGGCAGACATGGGGGCACTATAGAGGGGGAATAGCACTATGGGCTAGCACACATGGGGGGCACTATGGAGAAGGGGGAGTAGCACTATGGGGGCATCTACTGGTGACCCTATCTTATATACTGGCACACATTATGGGGAATTTTATACTGGCACATTGTCAGGCACCATGGGGACAAGGGGATGCACACGATATAGGAGTATTTTATACTGGTGCCAATTATAGGGCACTATGGGGACCTTGACTCAACTGGGGGCACTAAGAGGGTTTTTTGGCCACACAGTAGGGGGCATTAGAACACATTATGAGGGTACTATGGGGACATTGGCTCTACAGGGGGCACTAAGAGGAGATATTTTTTATACTATCACACAACAGGGCACTTTTATGTACTGGCGCACATTATAAGGGGGCATTTTTCTACTGTTACACATTATAAAGAGAATTATTACTACTGTGGCATTATGGTGGGCTTTATTAAAGTTGAGGGACTATGAGGAACATGAATACTAGTATGAGCACTATGGGAGCATTATTACTTCTGGGGCACAGTGGGGACATTATTACTGTAGGGGCACTATTACTACCACATGTTGTCTGGTAGATAATTATTTCTATTGGTGGAATTTTGGGAAGCAGTATTACTGTGGGGGCACCCTGGCACAGTATCAGCTTAGCACAATTATTTTTGGGGAACATTATGTTTACACTATTAGTGTCAGGGACACTGTTTCCTGGGTGCAGTTATTTTTTCAGACACTGTGTGCCAATATTTATTGAAGGGGAACTATCTGTGTGTAACTTGTATAGGGAGCACAGCAGGCACAGTATTAGAGGGGTGTTGATTAGGTGGGAGGATGGAAAACTAGGAAACTAAGATGTCTGTCTGTCAAACCCTGCAGAGAGAAGACATGACTGAAATAAATAATCATGGTGGTGTGGTCTGAAAAGAGAAGATGAGGACAGAGAACATCTACATCAGAGGAGATGTCACTGGATGTACGAGGTATGTGGACCTGTATTAGGCTACCTTCCCATCTGAGTTAGTGATTCTGGCAGGCTCTTCCAGCAGAGAACAGTCTGCCGAAATGCTCCAGCACTGCTGGATGCAGACAGAATGCCCGCCGGCCACATTAACTATAATGGGGTCTGGCAGAGATCGGCCACAATCTGGCAAAAATACGGAGATTCAGCGGGACACAAACCGCTACATGCCCCGAGTTTGTGTCCGACCAATTCCATTCATTCTCTGCTGGATCAGGTGGCCGGAGTGTAGTGCTGCAGGCGTGTCCCTTTCCTGTTCCTCTGATAGGCTGCCGACACTAGGCCGGCAGCCTATCAGAGGTCGGCGTAGGTGGTGCAATGACGTTATGGCGCCGCCTGAGCCATACAGCGCGGGGCACAGGCCGGAAGAGGCCTGCATCGCTGCCAAAGAGGTAAGTATAAGTTTTATTGTTATTACTGGCACATGATTGGGGGGGGGGAGGGCTGTTATTACTGGCACATGATTGGGGGGGCTGATGAGAGGCACTGGGGGGCTGCTGGAGAGGCATGGGGCTCTTATCTGAGGTCTGATTGGGGGTCATTCATATTGGGTTCTGAGCTGAGGTCTTATTAACATTGGGGATCTTATTGGGGCTGTTAGCTGAGGTATTATTAACATTGGGGGTCTGACCTGAGGTGTAATGAAAAATATTTTTTTCTTATTGTGCCCACTTCCAGCCCGGAGCCCAGTTGCCCAGAGCACTGATCCAGAGCAGCTTGGAGAAAAAGGCCTCACAGTCTCCCACACTCCTTCTGCCCGGCCAAGCCAGCCAGCACCCCCGAGGCCAAGCCAGCCAGCACCCCCGAGTCTTCAGAACTGTAAGTAAATTATATATAAGGGGAGATTATTGTTTTGGCAGGTGGGGGGGGGGGGGGGTCAGGGGTGCCAGAGAAAGTACCCGCCCCGGGTGCCAAATAACCTAGGCACGCCACTGCCCCCAGGTTAGGAATCTAAATCTTTTCTTATCATTCTTTAAATGTTGTATTTTCTGGAACCTTAGCTTTATGCTTAAGTCAGTTTGAGTGAAGAAAGTCAGAATGGATATTGCATATTTTTTTGTTAAGAGATTTTTCACACACTTAAAATTTAACGATGTAAACAACTCGCAGTTTACTGAACAAGAATATACCTGGCGAGAAAAAATGCTGTCCCCCCCAGATTTTTTGGGGTTCCTATACCCATGCATCACCACCTTATTATCCAGAATCCCACAACGCTTATCTTCCAGATCCTCCTTCTCCTCTCACTTTCTAAAACTTAACATAGATAAAACAGAATTTATCTTCCCACTCCCCAATCTGTCACAGTGGGGAAAACCCTCCACCGTGCGGTGTCAAAGGGTAATATGGATCAGCCTGGCCAAAAAAAGAGTAATAAGGGAGCAGGTCACCTCCTATAACATCCCTAATCCTCTCCCTGACTCCTCACCGTATGAGCGGACCCCGATGGTAGGATTCCTAGAGACCCTAAATCGCCCTGGTAATCCCTCACCAAGGAGCCGGGAAGAGACGACCTGTTTATCCCAGTAATGGAGGAACAGGAGTCTCTATCTGAGGCCAGGCTGCAAGGAGAGGGGAACACATACAGCATAAGGAGATGGCAGGTAAGCGAGACCAATAACACACTTACCTGCCACAGACACACTGACTGGAACCCGTGAACAAGTGCTGCTGTCCACACCAACATTAAAGGACACCGCACAAACCACAACCACACAGGGACCCAGGACACCATAGCTGCAATAACATGAGACAGGGGAATGTCTAGTAAACATGACACCAAGCTAGACATATAAACACCCTGAACATAACCCACTCCATACAAATAGGGACAGGAAGGGAAGGCGACACTGGGATGACATTCATGACCACAAGGGTGCCCCTTACTGGACAGATGGCACACCCTGGACTGGAGCAGCGCTCCAGCACCAACGACAGCTGAAGTACCACAGACTCCAGCCAGGAAACCACAGAAGATATAAGCCAAGTGACCACACCCAGTCAGGGAGTTAACCCTTACAGCACCAGAAAGAGGGAGGCTACAACTTAAAGGGGAAGTGCACACACAAGCATACCAAACACGTAACCACCGGCAACAGCATGCGTGGCAACCATGTCACGGCAATCACCCAGAAGGCCGAGACACTGCCACTGCATGCTGCCACAGCAACTGTTGCCGCGGGCCACCGCAAGTGTGGCAACAGTGTCACACAGTACACCATAGGCCGAGACACCATCTTGCTCAATGCCCCAAGAGACCTATCTATCACGATCAATGGCTGCACACTATCTCCAGTCAAGTCCGCTGCCTTGGAGTGACCTTGGATACTGCCCTCTCCTTCAGACCGCACATTCAAGCCCTTTCCACCACCTGCCGCCTCCAACTCAAAAACATCTCCCGCATCCGCGCTTTCCTTAACTTTGAATCTGCGAAAATGCTTGTACATGCCCTCATCATCTCCCGCCTAGACTACTGCAACATCCACCTATGTGGCCTTCCATCTAGCACTCTCACACCCCTCCAATCTATCCTCAACTCTGCTGCCCGACTAATCCACCTCTCACCCTGTTACTCCTCTGCCTCTCCCCTCTGCCAATCCCTTCACTGGCTCCCCATTGCCCACCAAATTTAGTTCAAAATTCCAATAAATACGTATAAAGCCGTCCACAACCTGTCCCCTCCCTACATCTCTGAGCTACTTTCCCGATACATCCCCACACGTAATCTCAGATCCTCAGAAGACCTCCTTCTCTCCTCTCCTCTTCCCATAATCGCCTCCAAGATTTCTCCTGTGCATCCCCCATACTCTGGAACTCGCTACCCCAACATATCAGACTCTCACCTACAGTGAAATCCTTCAAAAGAAACCTGAAAACCCACCTCTTCAGACAAGCCTACAACCTAGGGTGGTCAGACGTCTGGTTTGAGGCTGGTCAGTCCGGTTTTCTGGCTCCCTGTCCTCCGTCTGGCGCAGTGCCTGGACGGACACAGTGATGTCCACCCTTTCAGTAGCTCACGCTCAGAGAGCAGCACTGCGCTGTCTGAGCGTGAGCTGCCGCAACTGACTGAGGCTTCTCTCACCCCCACGTGGTTTGGAGGCGTTGCCGGTGAGATCCGGCTTTCTAGGGTGAAGCCAGAGACCCTGCTGCTGCTATACCTTGAAGTAAATAGATGACTGCAGCACTCACGGTCTTCAAAAACGTGAAGGTTTATTCACCAACAATGCGACGTTTCGACTATACAGAGTCTTTGTCAAACGGTGCATGATGCTCGAGGAAGACTCTGTATAGTCGTCACATAAACGTCGCATTCTTGGTGAATAAAGCTTCACATTTTTTAAGACAGTGAGCGCTGCAGTCATCTATTTACTTCAAGTTTCGTCAGGAGCTGGTCAGGCTTGAGCCCAACACCCCTGGCCAGGGGCGTAGCCAAAGGATCATGGGCCCTGGCGCAAGAGTTTATCTTGGGGCCCCCTTCCCTCAGTGCTTTGTGGCCAGGGGCAGGGAAGCACATGGCCTTCCTGCTGCCTGACACAAAAATTGAAACTGCACCCCCACCATGCCAAATTCTTGACCTAACCCCTTCCCTCCAGCCAGTGATGTAACCTGACCAGCATGCACCTTCTATAAAACAGGTGTCTTCTCATGTGGTACAAGGGTCTTTGGGGCCCCTCAGGCTCCTGGGCCCGGTAGCGACTGCTACCTCTGCACCCCCTATAGCTATGCCCCTGGCACCGCCACCATAGGAAAGTGGGACATTGAGTAGTGCTGTCTACCTTACCATTATAAAGCCTGCTGCCTCTATACCGCCATGACCAGCTTCACCCATTCCTACTGAGTCCTTCCACCATACCATGTAGATGCCCTCACGGGCAGGGCCCTCTCTCCTTCTGTACCAGTCTGTAACTCGTCTTGTCCGTGCTTAGTGCAATTGTCTGTATTATGTGCACCGCTTCTCATATGTACAGCGCTATGGAATGAATGGCGGTTTAGTAATAAATAATAATATTACTGGGGGGGGGGCACTATTAATACTGGGAGCCACATTATGACATAGCCACTCCCCCTTTGGGTGTGGCTTAACTTTGCCAGTATATATTTATGTCAGTAAGGCGGAGACCCTACTGACGGAAGTGGCGGAGTCAATGCTCGACCATCTTCAGCAGTCCGCTTCTCTTTATGGGCTCCATTTTAGAGACAGGTGCAGGACTCCGAGGTGGGACCCGCAGTTGTCAGACATTGGGGGCACATCCTACCAGTATGAGATGAATAGGATATAATGCACAGGCCTTATAACTGTCATATGCCCTTCTTCTTTTACCTAGTCCTGAATGGGTTAAATAAACAGATGCCGAACCAACAATTTGATCCGTCCAACCGGCGCTGAGCCGCTTCTCCTAAACCAATCACAAGACACGTTAAATATGGACAAGCCCCGCCCACATGCACACGCGTGACCATCTTTAGCCCGGGAATGAACGTCAACCGGTCTCCTCCTTCAAACTACCGCACGAGTCCTATTACTCAGCCATATTTAATGTGGGCAAGTCATTTTTTAATACAAAATACTTCAGCGGTAGTTCATATCCACGACTCCCATTTGTTTCCAGCCTACTCACGTAAATATAGGTTTCGACAGCCTTTAGAATTAGAATAGCGCGTGCGGCTGACGTAATGACGCAGGCTTTGAACGTAGTGGGCGGTGCTTTGCGCGGGTACGGGTTTTTGGAAGAGGACTGTGGCTAGTGGGCGTGGCTTCCTAGACTATGGGCGGGGATATGCTTGCAGCAGCATATGGTGGCGTTGAGAGAAATGAGCGGGAGTTTTGACGCTGTTGATGGGAGAGGGCGGGGCTGGTGACGTAGTGTCGGGGGCAGTAGGCGGGGCTATGATTTGTGAGGTAAGGTTGGTGCAGGAGGAAGGGGTTTGTGCGCGGGAGACAAACGGAGGGCGGGAAAGGCTGCGCGGCGGAGCTGAGCGACCGTGGGGAGAACGGAATCACCGGGAAGTCGAAACGAAGGGCCATTAACCTGGTAATGTCACCGCCCCCCCTCTCCATTGTGTCGTGCTGTCATGTGGTAGTTGGCGGGAGCCTTGTCCGTATGGTGTGACATTCTCGTCCCCCATTGTGTGCCAGCGTCCCCCTCACAGTGGATATAGTCCACGTAGTGTCCTGGGGTCAGTCTCTGTGTAATTGGCTGTGGTCAGGTCTGATAAAGACAAGGAGAGACTTATCAAAACTAATGGGGCGCTGTAACCCATGGCAACAACTTTTATCTGTTTTTATTTTTCACAGGGCAGGTCTCTGGTTCTGGGGAGCAGCTCGTCTACTCTTCCTTCACCCCTTAGGGTTTGCTCGTGGATGCCCCCATTAGCCAGTGCTGAGAACTGTGGCACAGGCTGGGGTTGGCATTGCCCTGTATTGTAGTAGGGGGTGCTGCCATGTGGTGCTGCAGGATTCCCCCCAGTGATCACAGCTTAGCCCAGCCGTGGGGCCCCTGCCTATGTGTTAATGCGCAGGGCCTGTGCAGTGTGATATCCGCTAAGTAGATGAGATTTCCACACGGTACAGAAGTGTTCAGCGCGTGGATCTTACACTCCTTAGCGTGTCGGTCTATACTGAGGGTTTCATGCAGAAAGTCCACATTGACTTTGGGGGGGGGGGGGGGTTACGGTCTGTATGAGTCTGCAGGTCCTAAAGTCCTGTCGACGCTGTAAAGATCCTCAGCATATAATGAAACCGCCATGGATGTTCACCCTGGATGCGGCAGACCACTGCGGCCTCTCTGCACCAAGAAGGGATCTGTCAGCAGTTCTGTCCCTATGACACTGGCTGACCTGTTGTATGTGCACTCGGCAGCTGAAGGCATCTGTGTTGGTCCCATGTTCATATGTGCCCGCATTTCTAAGAAAAAGGAAGTTTCAATATATGCAAATGAGCCTCTAGGAGCAACGGGGGTGTTGCCATTACACCTAGAGGCTCTGCTCTCTGCAACTGCTGCACCTCTGCACTTTGACAGGGCCACGCAGTGGTCATCACGCCTGGCCCTGTCCAAGTGCCGCAGTTGCAGAGAGAGCAGAGCCTCTAGGTGTAACGGCAATGCCCCTGTTGCTCCTAGAGGTTCATTTGCATACATTAAAACGTACATATTTTTCAGCAGTCTGGACACATATGAACATAGGACCGACACAGATGCCTTCAGTTGCCAAGAGCACACGTAACAGCTCAGCCAGTGTCATAGGCACAGATCTGGTGACATTTGCCCCGTGAACTGCAGAGCTGCCTCCCATGTGCATGCTCTCGTCACACACTAATGGTTTCAATACAGCGCCCTACTAGTGGCACCTGGCTTCAGCAGTGACGATCTGCTTGTCGCCACATTACCGTAACTGGCTGGATCGGTGTAAACGGTGCAGGCGTCAGAACATAGAGGCAGCGCGGGGCAGTGAAGATGATGCATTACATAGAGTATACCCGGTGGGGGGGGGGGGGATCAGTGATTGACGGCATTCTCTGCGTAAGTCTGTATACAGACATAGCTGTTAGTCACTGATACCACCTCGGTGGTTGCTGGTGATGCTAGGGAGGCTTGTTCCTGTTGCCGCTCCCACAGTCACTGGATATTTTGATCTGCGCGATGGGGTTGCCAGGGAGTGGGGTAAGTATAATCTATATGGGGGGGGGGCATGTTATAGTTTGGATAACCCCTTTATGTTAGTAAAAGCTGATATATAAGTTTTGGTGTCTGCTCATCTCCTCCTGCTCTGTGACATGCTGCCTGCAGATCGGTGACAGGTTGTCTTACAGGCAGGATTGATCTCAAGATATTGGATCTTGGAAGGATTACTGGTCACGTGTGACGTTCTGTAAAGTCTCTTAGGCCACCTGCACACTTTGCAGAATATAAGCAGAAATGTATGAGATGAGACAAATCTCTTGTACACTGCGCAGAGGTTTTCCGTGCGGGCACTGACCGGCATTGCGGATTTCCAAATCTGCACCATGTCAATGATTGCAGTTTTAGCTGCAGATTTCACCCTTTTTAATGGAAGGATGAGGTCTATGGCAAAACCGCATTGTGGATTTTGGTTTGGTTGTGCTGCAGAAACGCATAAATCCGCACGGAAATTCGTGCTGGTCTTGCCCTGTGTGAAGGTGACCTTAAAGGGGTTGTCTCATCATAGACAATGGGGGCATATCGCTAGGATACATCCCCAGAGGTCGCTCTACATTTTTTCTGGAAGAGTAAAAATACTCCTCTTACCATTTTTGAGGAGTATTTTCAGCCGGTGAGTACGAAAGTTACAGACATTCAAATGGTTAATACGAATGCCTACATAACATTAAGGGGTTGCTATTTATGCAGGGAAACCATTACTAGCATTAATATCTGCCATCTTACCGTCTACCATGCATAAATAGCAAATTTAGGCACTTTTAAATTTAGCCACGGTCACTGTTGCGCTGAGGGGGTCGGCACCACTGAGGTCACTGTTGCACTAAGGAGTCGGCACCACTGAGGTCACTGTTGCGCTGATGGGGTCGGTACCACTGAGGACACTGTTGCGCTGAGGGGTCGGCACCACTGAGGACACTGTTGCGCTGAGTAGTCGGCACCACTGAGGACACTGTTGCGCTGAGGGGTCGGCACCACTGAGGACACTGTTGCGCTTAGGGGGTCGGCACCACTGAGGACACTGTTGCGCTTAGGGGGTCGGCACCACTGAGGACACTGTTGCGCTTAGGGGGTCGGCACCACTGAGGACACTGTTGCGCTTAGGGGGTCGGCACCACTGAGGACACTGTTGCGCTTAGGGGGTCGGCACCACGGAGGACACTGTTGCGCTTAGGGGGTCGGCACCACGGAGGACACTGTTGCGCTTAGGGGGTCGGCACCACGGAGGACACTGTTGCGCTTAGGGGGTCGGCACCACGGAGGACACTGTTGCGCTTAGGGGGTCGGCACCACGGAGGACACTGTTGCGCTTAGGGGGTCGGCACCACGGAGGACACTGTTGCGCTTAGGGGGTCGGCACCACGGAGGACACTGTTGCGCTTAGGGGGTCGGCACCACGGAGGACACTGTTGCGCTTAGGGGGTCGGCACCACGGAGGACACTGTTGCGCTTAGGGGGTCGGCACCACGGAGGACACTGTTGCGCTTAGGGGGTCGGCACCACGGAGGACACTGTTGCGCTTAGGGGGTCGGCACCACGGAGGACACTGTTGCGCTTAGGGGGTCGGCACCACGGAGGACACTGTTGCGCTTAGGGGGTCGGCACCACGGAGGACACTGTTGCATTGATTTTGAGGTTTAAAGGGTTTGTCCTGTTCTGGGGTTAATGTGGCTGATGGGGTTATGACTTATGAACAGACTGTGGCTGCTTCCTCTAATTACACTAACAGACTGTCTCCGGTTGCTATAGGTTACAGCTGTACTGTACTCCTCAGTCCTCATGACGCACGCTGCCTGCACATTAGGAGCTGTACACTACAGATAAGCGCGGGAAACTGAAACGTTGTCGGTGACCCAACACTCACCATGCAGTTACCGAACAGTTACTAGTAGCAGGGCGCACACCGCGGACGAGCACCGCTATAGCTCGTATATCCATATGTTTTCATAGCCAGATTAGGCTCAAACAGCATGAGAGGCTGAACAAGGTAAAACGAGGCGCTGCAGCAAGGCCACTTACCCCGCCAGTGACGGTCGAGTGTACCTCCTTCCTTACTTCAGAGCGTAGTGCCATAAGCTTCGGCAGCCCGCTCAAACTGACCAATCGCTAAGCTCCTTACTGTAAGGAGCTTTGTCATTGGTTGTTTCAGGCAGCAGCCACATCGCTGCCCATGCTGTTCACAGCGCTCACTGCACTGATGAATGGCAGGGAAAAGTCTAAGGCCTCATGCACACGACCGTTTTTTTTTTAAGGTCCGCAAAAACGGGGTCCGTGATCCGTGACCGTTTTTTCGTCCGTGGGTCTTCCTTGTTTTTTGGAGGATCCACGGACATGAAAAATGAAAATAAAATCTAAGTCAAGTTTGCCATTGAAATGATAGGAAAAAACGGACACGGACACGGATGACAATCTTGTGTGCATCCGTGATTTTTCACGGACCCATTGACTTGAATGGGTCCGTGATCCGTTGGCCGTGAAAAAAATAGGACAGGTCATATTTTTTTCACGGCCAGGAAACACGGATCACGGATGCGGCTGCCAAACGGTGCATTTTCCGATTTTTCCACGGACCCATTGAAAGTCAATGGGTCCGTGAAAAAAAAACACGGCACAACGGCCACGGATGCACACAACGGTCGTGTGCATGAGGCCTAAGGCGTATTGGTACGCCTTAGACGTTTTCCAGGGAGTAAAATGGCCTGAACAGGCGTCTATGACGCTTGTACAGGCGTTATTGCGACCTCTGTATATGCCCCCATTGTCTTATAGGTGCGGGTACCACCGCTGAGACCCACACCTATATCGAGAACGGAGCCCCGCCACCACCAAGCCGGCTCCTCATAGACATGAATGGGAGCGTACCGCCCCCGGTCCCATTCATTTCTACGGGGCGGACGGAAATGGTCAAGCTAGCGCTCGGCTAGGGAATTAATAGAGGGCGGCTGCTCAGTGCGCCCTCCTTCACTTGTAGGTCCCAGTTCTCGATATAGGTGTGGGACCCACAACCTATATGACAATGGGGGCATATCCTAGTGATATGCCCCATTGTCCATGAGACAATCCCTGTGCTCTGGCATCACTGAGGAGACTGACTGTTCCTTAGCACCAGCCCCCCTTCGCCCGCTTTTGGACAGGGTTCAGCTGGTTTTGTCTTTTTGTTAATTGTTTGTTCTGTTCCCTCCTCTCTTCCAGTACTTATTCATTGTGTGAAGGATCTCATCAGCAACATGGCAAAGGTACAGATATTGAACATGGTGGTCCTTGACAACCCGTGTCCCTTCCGTAATCCCTTCCAGTTTGAGATCACTTTTGAATGTATAGAAGATCTACCAGATGGTAAGTGTCGTTCAGTTTAAGGCTCTGCTCACATCTCCTTGTGACTTCTATTCGTAGCGAAGCCAATACGCTAGTGTCAGATCTGTTGAATGATGGGCTGCACACACTAAACAACCTAAAGTGGTTGGCCTAGATATAACATGTGTCCAATAGGGGTGGGCGATATGGCCTAAAATCTATATTGCAATATAATTTGAATCATGTGCGATATATATTGCGATATTATTTTCTTCTGTATGTGTACAAACTTTTCAAGAAATTTGTGTATTGTGTAACATATATTTTTCCAAACTATGTAAAGATAAGTGTTAGTAAACAAAAATTTCATACATGTGCCATCAGCCCCAGGGCATTTGCCAATTGCCATCATCATACACGTCCCCCAGAGCCAGTGCCATCGGCATCAGATCAGCCCCACGGCCATCCTTTGCAAATAGATATCCCCCGAAGAATCGCTGTTGTTAGGGCTATGGAGTCGCTAGATAAATGCTCCAACTCCTCAGTTTTTGGTACTTCTGACTCAGACTCCTCTGTATTTAGTATGCAAATGTGTTTTATACATTCCTTGAAGGAAAGAAAGGCAACATACAGCTGTTCCACCAAGTTCTTCTAAGCTCTTATAGCAGAGAGGTAGTTGGGCAGAAGCTGCTGCCTTCTCCTTTGTGTGCTGATCTTCTGCTGAAGATAGGGCAGTGGGAGGATCCAGGAAGGGGCATTTATTTTAAAACATGATTTCCCTAGAAGAATTCCATAGTCATGTTTAAAGTTTAAGCTAACAATCTGAGTTTACAAGTTTTTATAGCCTTAGCAGAATGACAGCAGTTTTTCAAATGGTTTACAGCTTCAGTCTTGAGGTATTGACTATCCATTCCCTTCACTTATACAAGTGTCTAGCGGATCACAACACAATGGAAAGTATAAGTATTGCCGCTCCTTAACTGCGTTATAGTGAAGCATTTGAAAAGCATGCTTCTTCACGGTCACTTAACGTGTTCGTTTTGCGGTAACGTGACGCACTGCATGCATTGGCCTTTATTCTTACAGTAGAGAAGCAATTATAACTTTTTGTGAATTGGGACATTTAACCATCTTCCGACCACCTAACGCAGGGATGTGTCCTGCAGGCGGCCGGGTTATTCCTCGTAGACGCATCAGCGTGTCATCTCGCGAGAGGCGAGATTTCGCGTGAACGCTCGTTCACAGCGACGCTAACCTGAGAAGTTGATCTACAGCCTGCCAGCAGCAATCATTCGCTGGCATGCTGTAGATGCGATATATATATTTTTTTAACCCAAAAGGGTATATTAGACGCTGTTTTGTTAACAGCGTCTAATATACCTGGTCCTCTGGAGGTCCCTTTTGCTTTTATTGACCACCAGAGGACACGGGCAGCTCTGTAAGTAGCACCAATCACTACACCCACCCCTATTACTTATTAACCCCCGATCACCCCATATAGACTCCCTGATCACCCCCCTGTAAGGCTCCATTCAGACGTCCATATGTGTTTTGCGGATCCGCAAAACACGGACACCGGCAATGTGCTTTCCGCATTTTTCGGATCTGCACATTGCCAGAACTATATAGAAAATGCTTTTCTCGCCCATTTTCCTTGGGGGACACAGACCTTGGGTATAGCTCAGCTCCCTAGGAGGCGTGACACTAAGTAAAACTGTTAAGCCCCTCCTCCATCAGCTATACCCTCAGCCTGGAGATAGAGGCTACCAGTTTTAGCTTAGTGTCCAAGGAGGCAAGACACTCCCTGCTACTGCAGGGCTGTTTTCTCCTTGTTATTTTTACTTTTTCTTCTAATTTTGTTATTTTATTTTTTCTTAGGGATACCAGAGACGCATTAGACCTCTCTGCTCTCCCGGGGTTGAGCTGCGCCAGTGCCAACTTATCTGCACTGCTGCCTCCCCCACAGAAGCAATAGGAGGATCTGGGCAGCAATGGCTCCCCTACATCCCGCCAGCTAGGGGGTCGCCCGCACGCCAAGCCCCTCTTCCAGCTTCCTGCCACTGCGGTGCCAGTGGCTGAAGGGGCGACCCTGCTGGAAAGGACTGAGGGTGAAGACGTCGGACGGTGAGATGGCTATTCCAGCCCATACCCCGTCCCTATCTGCAGCATCTACCCCTCTGGGTAAGGGGGGCACCCGTGGTCGCTCATTCTGAGCGCTCATCTGCAGGACAATGCAGCACAGCAGCATCCTCAGCACCCCCACGCCGTTCCCCCCCCCCACGCTGCTATCTTTCTCCCCCCCTCCCCCTCATTCGGGGCTGACTCCATTTTTCTCTTCTCTCTCTCTCCCCCTTCCCGCCGAGAACGGGGGGCGGGGCTTAGCGGTCCCGGCATGGGGCGGGGCTTACGCGCGCGTCATTTTGGGGGCGGAGCTACGTTCTCCTTCACAGGAGACATTTCAAGCGCTGGAGGGGGCGGAGCTTGTTCCCCGTGCTTTCTGCTGAGGTTTCCCGCGCTTCCTCACTCCTGACAGGAAGCTGGGACACGGTGGGGGACTCTAACCTCCTGTGTACATCGCTCGGCTTCTGTGGGCGCTCTCTGCTGCTCACTGCTGTTCACTGCTTCTCTGCTGCTGCTGATCTGGGCCATCTCCTGACGTTCTTCTGAGGCACTGGTAGGACAGTTAACCCTCCTGGTCATAGCTGCTATAACCCTTTGTGGTCTCTATATTAGAGTACAACCACACTTCAGCATGTCAGATCCCACAGGTGCCCCCAAACCCTGGTACCATGCCTGTACCGCCTGTAAGGAACTTTTTCCGCGTGGGCAATCTGAGCCGCATTGCCTTGCATGTCAGGCCCCGGTGCAGGGCCCGCTTCCCGCTACGCCCCCCGGTGCCTCTGAACCCCCTGACTGGGCTAGGTCTCTGTCTCAGGCGGTGGAAAGCCTTACACACGTAGTGGGCCGTCTCGTGGATAGACCGCCTCTCCCGCAGGCTGCCACAATCCCTGTCGCACCCGCTGGGACTACCGTTTCTGCCGCCCCCACTGGTTCCCTGCCTCCCAGCGAATCTTCCAGGGCCCGGCATACTCAGAAACGTTCAAGGGTTGAGCGCACATCTTCTCCAGATGCTTCGCTCTCTCCGCCATGCGTGCGAGCTCAGTCAAGTCTATCCTCTCAAAGGGATACGCTTTCTGAGGGAGAACTGGCGGATTCGGACGTGGACATGGACTCAGAGCTTCCGTCCAAATTGGCGTCCGCGGTGGGGCATCTTGTCACTAGCATCCGTGATACCTTTCAGCTACACGATGACCCCCCCAGCTCTGAACAGGCCGGCGTGTCCTTTCTCCGCCCCAAACAGGCCTCCAAGGTTTTTCCCATACACGCTGATTTTTCTTCTGTGGTATCCAAGGCTTGGACTCGGCCTAACGTCCGCTTTATTACACCCAAAAAGCTGGACATTTGTTATCCCTTTCCAGCGGATTCTGTGACCACGTGGACATCCCCGCCTAAGGTTGATCCTCCCGTGGCTCGCCTGTCCAAAAGCACTACTATTCCTGTACAGGAAGGATCTTCCCTCCAGTCTGTTGAGGACCGTCGTACGGAATCCCTCTCCAAGGCCATATTTACTGCCTCTGGTTCGGCCCTTAGACCGGTCTTTGCCTCCGCCTGGGTTGGCAAAGCGGTCTCTGAATGGGGTTTGCAACTGGAACGGGAGTTAGGGTCGGACGTCCCTGTTCAGGACCTCCGTTCCTTAGCCCAACTAATTGTTCAGGCCGGAAAATTCGTCTGTGAGGCCTCCCTTGATGCGGGTGCCCTCATTGCCCGTTCCTCTGCCCTGGCAGTTTCTGTCAGGAGGGAACTCTGGCTGAAGGTTTGGGCGGCGGACGCCGCTTCCAAACGCTCTTTGGCCGGCCTACCATTCACGGGTTCCCGCCTGTTCGGAACCCGTCTGGACGAACTTATATCAGAGGCCACGGGTGGGAAGAGTACTCACCTCCCCCAGTCCAGGCCAATGGGCGCCCCCCGTGGTCGCGCTGGTTCGTCCCGTTTTTCGGTCCTTTCGCAAGCCCACCGGGTCTAGACCCGCGGCCAGTTCTTCTTCCTCTGGCCCAGCCCAGGATAGACGCAAGAAGCCGTTTTTTCGGACGCAAACTACCTGGCGCAAGTCCCAGCCTGCACGGGCTCCCACAGGCCAGCAGCCCTCTGCCTGAAGGTGCGCCCCCACCCACCCGGGTGGGGGGCCGCCTTCTCCTATTCAGGAACGTATGGCGGGCCCACATCTCAGACGCATGGGCGCTCGAGATTGTATCTTGCGGATACAAAATCGAATTTGCGTCCATTCCGCCAGACCGTTTCTTCCGATCCCGTCCTCCGCGAGATCCCGTACGAGTGGCCGCCTTCTTCGCGGCCATTCACTCTCTAATGGACAAGGGTGTCGTCGCCCCCGTGCCTCCGACGGAAAGGTTCAGGGGGTTCTACTCGAACCTCTTTGTGGTTCCCAAGAAGGAAGGCTCAGTGCGTCCGATCTTGGACCTAAAACGCCTGAACCGTTTTCTCCGACTGCAGAGATTCCGTATGGAGTCTCTCAGGTCCGCAGTGGCCTCCCTGGAAAGAGGGGATTTCATGGCCTCAATCGACATTCAGGATGCATACCTCCACGTTCCGGTTGCTCCATGTCATCACCGCTTCCTGCGCTTTGCGGTGGGGGACGATCACTTCCAATTCGTCGCCCTTCCCTTTGGTCTGGCGACGGCTCCTCGAGTGTTCACCAAGGTCCTGGCCCCTGTCTTGGCCCTTCTACGTTCAAGAAGTGTTTTTCTTCTCCCATACTTGGACGACATCCTGGTCAAGGCACCCTCCTTCTCTCAGACATCCCGCAGTGTGGAACTCACTCTGGAGACCCTGACGCGGTTCGGGTGGATTATCAACCACCCCAAATCTTCCCTTACCCCCTCCAGACGGCTGATCTTCCTGGGGATGCTCCTGGATACAGAGTTGGCGGAGGTCCGCCTTCCGTCGGACAAGCGTCTGGCCCTTCGCGGGTCGGTTCGCAGTCTCCTCCGTCATCACCGCCCTTCCCTCAGATCCAGCATGCGGTTGTTGGGAAAGATGGTTGCCTGTTTCGAAGCGGTGCCGTTCGCACAATTCCGATCCCGCGCCTTTCAGAGGGCAATTCTGTCGGCCTGGGACAAATCACCGAGGAGTCTGGACAGGACCTTTCTTCTGCCTCCCCTGGCTCGGGCTTCCCTCGGCTGGTGGTTGCATATCCCTCTAAGGGGGAAGTCCTTCCTTCCACTGAACTGGCTGGTGATTACCACAGATGCCAGCTTACGGGGGTGGGGGGGGGGGGTTTTCCCTCCCCGGTCCGTCCAGGGCGTTTGGTCTCTATCGGAGTCCAGACTTCCAATCAATATTCTGGAACTGAGGGCGATTCTTCTGTCCCTCAGACACTAGACCCATCTGCTGAGGGGCCACCCTGTTCGGATCCACTCGGACAATGCCACGGCTGTGGCATACATAAACCATCAGGGAGGCACTCGCAGCGATGCAAGAGGTGACCCTCATTCTCCTCTGGGCGGAGACGCACGTGCCGGCCTTATCTGCGATTTACATCCCGGGGGTGGACAACTGGGCGGCGGATTTCCTCAGCCGGTCCACCATCGACCCGGGAGAATGGTCCCTGCACCCAGAGGTGTTCGAAGCCCTTTGTCTTCGCTGGGGTCGCCCCGACGTGGACCTCATGGCCTCCAAATTCAACCACAAGGTCCCCCTATACCTGGCCAGGGCACGGGACCCGAAGGCATACGGCGCCGACGCGCTCGTCCTTCCGTGGCGCGAATTCTCCCTTCTGTACGTCTTTCCTCCTTTACCCCTCCTGCCACGGGTTCATCGGAGGATCGCGGCAGAGGGCGTCCCCGCGATTCTAATCGCCCCGGATTGGCCCCGCCGGTCTTGGTACGCCGACCTAATGTTGCTGTTGGCAGACGCACCGTGGCCACTGCCCTCCAGGGAAGACCTTCTCTCTCAGGGACCGATCTTCCACGAGCATTTAGGCTCGCTACGTTTGACGGCGTGGCTATTGAGACCGCCGTCTTAACGCGACGGGGTTTCTCCGCGGACGTAGTCCGCACCATGATCCGGGCTCGTAAGCCCGTATCCTCTAGGATCTACTATCGGGTTTGGAGGTCCTATCTGGGGTTCTGTGAGTCCCGGAGCATCCCACCTCTCCGGTTTTCTCTTCCCACAGTCCTGTCCTTCCTCCAGTCGGGTCTGGACCTGGAGCTGTGCCTCAGTTCTCTGAAGGGTCAGATTTCGGCGCTGTCTAATCTTCTCCAGCGTCCCCTGGCCCCTCTAGGGCCAATTAAGACCTTTTTACAAGGGGTGGCTCACTCTGTTCCGCCGTACCGCCCTCCAGTTCCTTCCTGGGACCTGAATGTGGTGCTCTCGTCGCTCCAATCAGCCCCCTTCGAGCCTTTACGGGAGGTCTCCCTTCGCCTTCTGTCCTGCAAGGTCATCTTTCTTGTGGCCGTCACGTCTCTCCGACGGGTGTCGGAGTTAGCGGCTCTTTCTTGCTCCGAACCTTTCCTGATCTTCCACCAGGATAAGGCTGTGCTTCGGCCTGTCCCGACTTTCCTGCCAAAGGTGGTCTCCGCCTTTCACATCAATGAGGACATCGTCCTTCCGTCGCTCTGTCCCTCTCCTTCCCACCCCAGAGAACGGGAACTGCACCGTCTGGATGTGGTCAGGGCGTTGAGGATTTACTTGGAGGTCACCGGGTCCTTTCGGCGCACGGACTCCCTGTTTGTGGTTCCGGAGGGTTCGCGCAAAGGGTTGGCGGTCTCCAAGGTGGCTATTGCCCGTTTCATTAAACTGGCGGTGTCTGAGGCTTATCGAGCCAAGGGCAGACCTCCGCCTTTCGGCGTCACTGCTCATTCCACCAGAGCAGTCGGAGCTTCCTGGGCGCAGAGGCATCGGGCCTCGGCTGAACAGTTGTGCAAAGCAGCCACTTGGTCCTCTCTGCACACTTTCACAAAGTTCTATAGGGTGCATACGCATGCATCAGCGGATGCTGCTTTGGGCCGCCTGGTTTTGCAGGCAGCGGTTTCCTGATGCTCTGGTGGTGTTCCGCCTTGGGTTTGTGGTCCCTCCCTTCTTGGACTGCTCTTGAACGTCCCAAGGTCTGTGTCCCCCAAGGAAAATGGGCGAGAAAAGGAGATTTTTGTATAACTTACCAGTTAAATCTCTTTCTCGCTCTTCCTTGGGGGACACAGCACCCACCCTTCTGTGTTTGGTTACAGGGTTATGGTCTGGCGCCCCGTTGGGTTGCTGGCTGGTTGTTTCCGTTATTGGTTGTTATCCTTTCACTACTTGGACACGCAACTGGTAGCCTCTATCTCCAGGCTGAGGGTATAGCTGATGGACGAGGGGCTTAACAGTTTTACTTAGTGTCACGCCTCCTAGGGAGCTGAGCTATACCCAAGGTCTGTGTCCCCCAAGGAAGAGCGAGAAAGAGATTTAACTGGTAAGTTATACAAAAATCTCCTTTTTCTGGTCTGCAATTGCGGACAAGAATAGGACATGTTCTATAGGTGCTACAAAAAGCGCAGTGTTCGTCCGCAGTGTTTTTTCCTTACAAAGTCTCATATTCCATTAACTTGTGACAAAAAATAAAATCTTACATGAACTCTCCATACCCCTCACGGAATCCAAATGCGTAAAAATGCCCTGTGAAATCCTAAAGGTCCTCATTGGAATTTGGGCCCCTTTGTGCATATTGGCTGCAAAAAAAGTGTCACACATGTATTGCTGTACTCAGGAGAAGTTGGGCAATGTGTTTTGGGGTGTATTTTTACATATACCCATGCTGGGTGAGAGAAATATCTCTGTAAAATGACAACTTTGTATAAAAAAAATGGGAAAAGTTGTCTTTTACAGAGATATTTATCTCACCCAGCATGGGTATATGTAAAAATACACCCCAAACACATTGCCCTACATCTTCTGAGTACGGCGATACCACTTGTGACACTTTTTTTTTTGCCGCCTAGGTGCGCAAAGGGGCCCAAATTCCAATGAGTACCTTTTTAGGAGGGCATTTTTAGACATTTGGATTCCAGACTTCCTCTCACTCTTTAGGGCCTCTAAAATGCCAGGGCAGTATAAATACCCCACATGTGACCTCATTTTGGAAAGAAGACACCCCAAGGTAATCCATGAGGGGCAAGGCGAGTTCATGTAAAATTTTATTTTTTGTCACAAGTTAGTGGAATATGAGCCACAACTGGTTCCCGTTGTGGCTTTTTGTCCCCCTTGGCCATCCCTCATCTCGGTCTTGATGAGTGATCATATTCCATACCTTCTAGTCTCTTCTCATGCTGGATCCTTTACAAAGGAGTGGCTACTCACTGTTTTCTTTTACAAATTGGCCCACAGGGGGTCTCCTTACGTACCTAGGAGATCCCTACAGGACTAGCCCTCGGCCAGTTGCCCAGTAATTCCTTCCAGTTTTTCCCTGCGGTGAAGTATCCCACCCTGATACTTACACATTTGGTAAGGTCGTGTCTGGGTTTTCCTGTTGCTCGTTTGCCAGGTCTCGTGCATACCCAGATTCTACAGGTTCATTTCTGTTAAGTAAACACCCCTCGGTTTTCCATGGGGCCTATTGCCATGCAAGACGTCCTGGGTTTCCAGTCCATTTCGCCACACCAATTCTGTGGTCCTTGTTATCTGGAAGTGCCTTCTGCACATAATTCTTATTCGTCAGACATGCTTATCCTTCTTGTAGATATTATGTGCTGCTATCCACATCTTCCGACGCCTCTTGGGCTTCATTTAACTGGGTTTTCCTCTTTTTGCCTAGTCTAAGACGCCATGCGTTCTACACTCTCTGGCTGGCCTTCCTGGTTCATGTTCTTCCTGTGCTATTCCGGGTTCCTGTGCATCCTTTCCCCACATTTCTGTGCGGGGTCCCATTTCCAGCCTAAGATTTGTTCTAGTCTTTTATTCCCGCCCCATGGTACTGCTTTGGAACGTCCCATGGTCTCCTGTGTCCCCCAATGATACGAGCGAGAAAATACGTTATTTTTTATTTTTTGCTTGCCTGTAAAATCATTTTCTTGCAGAGTTCATTGGGGAACACAGCACCCACCCAGTAAGTACATTGCTGGTTCTTTTTGGTGGGTCCTACCTGTTCTTGGTTCTGACTCATCTCCAGCTCTACAGTTGGCTTCTCCTGGCTGCTCCTACTTTTGAACAAACTGTTTATGCAGGAGGGATATAGCTGAGAGGAGGAACTAGCACTTTTTTTGCTTAGTGTTGCCTCCTAGTGGCAGCAGCAGCTACCCCATGGTCCTGTGTGCCCCAATGAACTCAGTGAGAAAAGGATTTTACAGGTAAGCACAAAATCCTATTTCTCGTGCTTTTTTCCATTGGGGGACACAGACCATGGGTATAGCTTAGAGGTATTAGTAGGAGGGACACTATGCAAATGAAAGAGCTCCTCCTCCTCGGGCTATACCCCCAGACTCCACCAGGAGGAACTCAGTCTTTGCTTAGTGTCTGGTGAAGGAGGTTGACACTCTCTGATTCTACTCCTTTTTGTTATTTTTATTCTAGATGGGGACACAGGTCGGCATGGCGCCTTCCTGGTCCCCCGTGGAGTGCCCGCCGCCGTCTTTGGGACGTTGCCTGGCTGCCTCCATTTCCCCCCAAGAAGATAAGTGGATCCGGGCTCGACCTGTTAGCTCCGGCATCCCACCAGCTGCTGGGACGCCTGCTGCCTACCCTCCTCCAGAGCACTGTTCTCCTGGATTGGAGTCAGAAGTCTGAAGAGGCGCATCCCTGCTGGTCTGGACATCGAGGGAGCATGCTGAGCAGATAAGTGTTGCAATCCCTCCCCCTCCCTCTGTGTCTATTTGTCTGTGGCTGCCTGGGTGAGCTTGAAGAAGGATCCTGATGGGGCACTTTCTTCATTTTGGCACTGGAGTACTGGCATCTCTTCCCCTTAAACTGTGGGCTTCAGCGCTTCTCTCGTCGGGCCTTGGCTGCTGCGCTCCCTCAGCGCCCGCCGGCAGGCCGCTCCTCCACGTGGTGCGCTTATTTTCGCGCATATTTTCGCACGCGCGCATATTTTCGCACGCGCGCATATTTTCGCACGCGCGCATATTTTCGCGCGCACGCTTATTTTTCGTGCGCGCGCTTATTTTCGCGCGCTTTTTTCGCGCCATAATGACGCGTTAGGGGAGGCGGAGCCTCGGCATGCCGCTCTGACTCTCCTTACACCGGAGACTGTTTGCTCATGGCCGTGCAGCTCCTCATCACTCTACTCCGTTTTGTGCCAGGCAAGCTGGTAGCTCAGTGGTACTGCTGCTGTTGCCCCATGTCCAGGCTTTCTGAGTTCAAAGCCCCTTTCAGCCTTCAAAAATTGTTTATATTATTCTAGATGGGGACACAGGTCGGCATGGCGCCTTCCTGGTCCCCCGTGGAATGCCCGCTGCCGTCCTTGGACGCTGCCTGGCTGCCTCCATTGCCCCCCAAAGAAGACAAGTGGATCCGGGCTCGACCTGCAGCTCCGGTATCCCACCAGCTACTGGGTCTCCTGCTGCCACCCTCCACCAGAACACTGCACTCCTGGACAAGGAGTCAGAAGCCTGATGAGGTGCATCCCTGCTGGTCCTGGAGTCGAGGGAGAAGTTCTGCAGGAGCAGATAAGTATTACCTGCATCCCTGCCTTACCCCCCTCCTCCACCCCTCCTCCACGTCCCTGGGGGCCTGCGGTCCCCGCTTGGGCATCTGCCATGTCCAGCGCGGCCGCTAAATTGGTCTTAGTCACCAAGGCAACCATGTCCTTTAATCCTGTGGCGCTAACGACTCCATCTCTCTCAGTGGTCCCCACAGTGGGTGACTGACTACGAAGAGGCAGCGTGAGCGGCAGCATCCCACCTCGGATGTCTCTGTCTCTCCACCCCCCTCACCTCGCCGGTGGCGCTTGCGGACTGCTCTTCCCCCTCCCTAGGGAGAGTACTCCGAAGGAGAATTATCCGGCTCGGACGAGCCACGTCCTTTTTGGACTATAGGGCATTTTCAAATCCTGTGACGCCAACCACCTCTCTAAGTGGTTTTCCACAGAAGACGCCCGAATACTAACAGGGAGCGTGAGCAGCAGCATCCCTCTCCTCGGATGGCTCTGGCTCTCCCCCCCCCCCCCCCCCCCCCCTCGTCTAGAGGCGCGTTCGGGCGACTCTCCCCTCCCTTAGGGAGCGCAAGTCTGAAGGAGAATTTCCGGCTCTGATTAGGTCATGGAGCGGGACCCCTCGCCTAAGCTCTCCACCAGGGTGGCTGACTTAGTGGTGACTGTCCGAGACACCTTTATTCTCCAAGGGGATTCTCCTCCTTCCACTGGTCAGGAGTTCCCCCTTTTTCCGTCCAGGCAGTCGGAGACTACCATGTTCCCGGTCCATGAGGGATTTTTCCGCGGTCATGTCCAGGGCCTGGGGTGGTCTTAATAAGGTTCTCGACCACCCAGCGCATGAATATACTTTCCTTTCCCTGCTGACGGCGAGGAGAGGTGTCTCCTCCCCCTAAGGTGGATCCTCCGGTGACCGGATTAGCCAATTATGTGGCCCTTCCTGTCTTAGTCAGTTCCTCTTTCCAGGATGCTGTAGACAGACGCATAGACTCTCTTCCAGGTCCTTTTTTCGCTGGCAGCGCGTCCCTGTGACCTACCTTTCACTCAGCAGGGGTAGCCAGTGCTCTCTCGGTGTGGTTACAACACCACCACCAGGAACTGGCGGTACGAGATGCGGCTACTAACACACTGGAGTTGGTTCTCCAGATGTCTCAGGCTTCTAACATTCTTTGCGAAGCTTCTAGGGACATTGTTTCCCTCTTTGCCCGCAGGTTGGCCATCTCTGTCACTCAGCGCGAAGAGATCTGATTGAAGGTGTGGGACGCTGACGCCTCCACCAAGCGTTCCCTTGCTGATCTCCCCTTTGGGGTTTCCAGGCCTTGTGGGGATCAGCTGGACGAGTTCGTCTCTGCATGCCTTTTGCCGTTTCTCATCTGGTAGGCCGTCGCCTGCTTCCTCCGCCGGGGGTCTCAGGTCGCCCGCAAAGAGGCCTTCCTTTGCACCAGCCTTCCCGGCACTAGAGGGCCCAGTCAGCCCGCCCTGCTGCTCCTAGGCCTATCACATGTCCCGATTGCGGAATCCCACCATCGATTCCTGCGCTTCGCCATTATGGGTCGACACTGTCAGTTTGTCGCCCTTCCTTCGGGTTGGCGACCACCCCGCGGGTCCTTGCCACGGTCCTGGACCGCTCATGGCGCTTCTTCGTACCAGGGGCATTCCTTTGCTGCCCTGTCGGGACGATATCCGGATAGAGGCCCCCCTCTCTACCGCAGACCACGGACAGCGTCCGGATCACTGTTCAGACCCTGGAACGGTTCGGCTGCCTGGTAACTTTCCCAAACTCCTGCCTCTTCCCGTCCCAGAGGCTCTCCTTCCGGAGGGTGATTTTGGACAAAGTATTCTACCAGCCTTCAAGTCCTCCCAGGTCCAGGGGGCAGTGTCGCATCTGCTGCGCTCCCCGTGCCTCTCCATTCGGGAATACTTGCAGGTCCTGGGTCTTATGGTAGCCTCTTTCGAGGCCTTTCCATATGCCCAGTTTCACACTCGCCTGGCGCAACAGGAGATCCTTTACCTTTCAGCGGGTTCGGGCAGTTCTCCCTTGGTGGCTGTTCCCAAAGAACCTGAGGTCGGGGAGTTCCTTTCTCGCATTCTCCTGGACGATCGCCGCCACCGATGCCAGCATCCTGGGTTGGGGGGGCGTTTTCCAGTCTCGCACGGTTCAAGGAATTTGGCCGGCGGCAGAGTCTCGCCTTCCAATCAACTTTCTGGAATTGAGGGCGATTTTTTCCGCTCTCTCTCTCCTATTGGACCTCTCTCCTTGCGGGCCTCCCAGTGCGGGTTCAAACGGGCAATGCCGCGGCCGTGGCCTATATCGACCATCAGGACGGGACCCGCAGCCGGATGGTGATGCAGGAGGTGAAGTGAATTGTGACGTGGGCGGAGACTCACGTTCCGGTGTTGTCAGCAGTTTGCATTCCAGGAATGGACAACTGGACAGCGGACTTTCTAAGCCACAACACGGTGGATCCAAGCGAGTGGTCTCTGCATCCAGAAGGGTTCGAAGAAATCTGCCACAGATGGGACCGTCCGGATGTGGACTTAATGGCGTCCGGGTTCAACAACAAGATCCCAGTGGTCCTGGCTCGCGCCCGAGATCCGGAGGCGTACGGATGGATGCGCAGGTGTCTCCGTGGCAGGACTTCAGCCTCCTCTGTTTTCCTCTCCTACCAAAGGGTCTACGCCAGTTCGAGGCGGAAGGGACTCCGACCGTTCTCATCACCCCAGAGTGGCCTCGCCGCGCGTGGTTTTTCGGACGTGGCTCGGTTGCTGGCGGACGCCCCATGGCCTCTTCCCGACGGACAGGACTTACTGTCTCAGGGCCCGTTCTTCCACCGGAATTTGCGGTCTCTTCGTTTACCGGCGTGACTGTTGAAACCGCCATCCTGATAAAGATGGGGTTCTCGGATTCAGTGGTTAGGACCATGATCAGTCCGGGGAAGTCTTCTTCCTCCCGGATTTACTATCGTACCTGGATGGCCTTCCTATCCTTTTTTGAGGGTTCGGGGTTCCCTCCCCTTCGGTTTTCCATCTTGATGGTACTGTCTTTTCTTCAGTCTGGGCTTGTGCAGGGACTGTCGCTTAGTTCCCTGTAAGGTCAGGTTTCGGCGCGGGCCGTCAGAGGTCCCTTGCTCTTAAGGGTCCGGTGGTGACCTTTCTTCGGGGGTGGCGCATTCGGTTCCCCGTATGTTCCCCCTTTGTCTCCTTGGGATCTCAATTTGGTTCTGCGCGCTCTGCAGTCGGCTCCCTTCGAGCCTTTGAGGAGGGTCTCTCTGACTGTTCTCATCTGGACTTCCTTGTGACCATAGCTTCTGATACAGCTACATAGCGTAGTGATTAAAGTTCTGGGCTATTATGCAGTGGCTGTGAGTTCACGTCCCATCACGAAGCTTTTAGGTCAGACTGGTGTCGAAGCTGGCCGCTCTTTCCTATCAGGAGCCTTAATGGTTTTCCTCCAGGATTAAGTTGTGCTCCGTCCAGTCCCCTTCTTTTTGCCCAGGGTGGTCTCTCCCTTCCGCCTTGATGAGGATCTTGTCCTGCCTTCCTTTTGTCCTTCTCCGGCTAACCCCAAGGAACGCACTCTGCATTCCCTGGATGTTGTACGGGTCCTGAAGGTGTGTCTCGCGGCTACTGCTTCCGTCCGCCGTTCTTGGCGCTCTGGATCTGCTTGGCTATTTCCGCGGCTTGTCACGCTTGTGGTGGAGTTCCCCCGGCTAGAATTGCCGCTCACTCCATTGGGGCGGAGGGGGCTTCCTGGGCAAGACGCAGTCGTGCCTCTGCGTCTCAGCTGTGTACGGCGGCCACCTGGTCGTCCTTGCATACCTTTGCAAATTTTTGTCAGTAGCATTCACTGGCTTCGGCTGATGCGGCTTTGGCCGCAGGGTTTTGCAGGCTGTGGTTCCTGTTTGACCGTTGGGGCGTTCCTCCTGGCGGTGCTGATATTTTTTCCCACCCCATGGACTGCTTTTGGACGTCCCATGGTCTGTGTCCCCCAATGGAAAAAAGCACGAGAAAAGGAGATTTTTGTGAAACTCACCTGTAAAATCTTTTTCTCGTCTTTTCCATTGGGGGACACAGCTCCCACCCATTATTCCTGTTGCAGGAGGGGTCTTTAGTTCGGTTTTTCTGTTTCTGGTTGGACCTTATGGCTTGGTCCGATGGTTTCCATGATTTTTTCTTGCTCCTTCTCCTACTGCTTGTGCAACGCCTGAGTTCCTCCTGGTGGAGTCTGGGGGTATAGCCCGAGGAGGAGGAGCTCTTTCATTTGCATAGTGTCCCTCCTACTAATACCTCTAAGCTATACCCATGGTCTGTGTCCCCCAATGGAAAAGACGAGAAAAAGATTTTACAGGTGAGTTTCACAAAAATCTCCTTTTTACCTTTTTTCATCATGGTGTAGGCCACAGATGAATGGAGGGGACATGATCCAGCATGCCTTGTTATAGGTAAGGTGGTTCGTTATTACTATATATCTGTGGCAGGCAGGTGACCACTGTATTTTCTAAATGCGTATGGAGCACTTTTCTTATTGCTTGTGAGTTGGATTGCTTGCTTTCTCTTCCTATATAAGTATACAAAGTGGGGTGAGTGGAGATGACCTCCTCAGAATGGCAGTAAAGTTTAATGTCCCAGTAAGGTATCATTTTATTTTCCTGTCTGTAGTGAACTGCCTTTGTTTCCACAGATTTGGAGTGGAAGATAATCTACGTGGGCTCGGCAGAAAGTGAGGAATATGATCAGGTTCTGGATTCTGTGTTGGTGGGCCCCGTCCCAGCTGGGCGTCATATGTTTGTATTTCAGGTAAGTCAAAAAGCACTCCGTGGTGGTCCGTGCCTCCGTTCCACAGATTGTGGCATGGGTCCTCATCCATAATGTGGTGAGCATATGGCTTGTGCCCACATGTGTGTATGAGGCCTTACCCTGTGGAAGTACCGTATTTTTGCCCTATAAAACGCACTGGCCCATAAGACGCATCTATGTTTTTGAGGAGGAAAATAAGAAAATATATATTTTTAACCAAAAGGTGTGCTTTTGGTGGGGTTGAACTAATGGTGATCTGTGCATGACACTATTATGGGGGATCTGTGGATGATGCACTGTTATGGGGTGTTGGATCTGTGGATGACACTGCTATGTGTCATCCACAGATCACCACCCTCCACCACCACCATCATAATCCACAGACCCTGACCCCCCCCCCCCCAATCATTATCTGATTCACAGATTCCTAGGGAGGGACTGTAGTAGGCGGGGAGGCACTGTACTCTGGCCCCGCAGCTCAGTATGTACTGTATTATACGTTTATACGTAGTGTTAATCATCAGATCTAAACTGAATAATGGTGCGCTCCCCATGTGTACCGTACGTACCGGTACATGTCACGCTCCTGTAGTAAGCACTAGCAGCTAGCTAGGGGGAGCAGGCTAATGCTTACTAGAGGAGCGTGACATGTAAGTACGGTACACAGGGGGAGCGCATCATTATTCAGTTTAGATCTGATTAACACTACGTATAATACAGTACATACTGAGCTGCGCACACACACACACACACACACACACACACACTCTTTTGGGGAGGAAAAATACTGCTAACAGCTGATCGGTGGGAGTCCTGGGTATCTGATATTTATGACCTATCCTTAGGATTTCATCTATATCTAAGCATCTAGGGACAGCAGACAGAGATTTCTGATTTTGGAGTGTTTCTGCCTCAAAATCGGCAAAAAAGTCTCAAAATGGGAAGCAGTTCTTGTGTGTGCTGTTTGTTTTTTGTTACAGCCCTATCCTGGGGCTGAATCTCCCATTAAAATGAATGGGAAGCATTAAGAAACCGCTCCATGTAAGTTAATGCATCTTCTGGCACAATTCAAAAACATCAAGCTGAAAATGCAGCTTTGCACTGAAGTGAACATCATCCATTGGTTAAAGAAAAAACATCAAAATCCATCAGAAACCAAACAAAAAAGTTGCACTCTGATTGTTTTTAAGTGTTTTTCTAAATCTGTTGTTTGAACTGACCCTTAAAGGGCTTCTGTCACCCCACTAAATCTTTTAATTTTTTTTTTTTTTGCTTACTTATAATCCCTACACTGCGATTTATGGCTACATGATCTAATTTATCATTTTGGTCCTGTAGATCTTGTTAAAAACATGCTTTTAAAATATGCAAATTACCTTGCTACCAGCAAGTAGGGCGGCTACTTGCTGGTAGCAGCCGCATCCTCCAATCCTAAAGACGCCCCCTCCGCATTGTGATTGACAGGGCCAGGGAACGGAATCGTTCTCTGCTGACCCTGCCTGTTTGCATTCAAAATCTGGTGCCTGCGCCGCGGCCGTAGCGGTCTTCAATCGGCGCAGGCGCACTGAGAGGCGGCCGCTCCATCCTCAATGCGCCTGTGCCGGGTGTAGATGTGACGTCATTGGCGCATTGAGGATGGAGTGAGCGGCCGCCTCTCGGTGTGCCTGCGCTGATTGAAGACAGGTACGGCCGCGGCGCAGGCGTCAGATTTTGAATGCAAACAGGCAGGGCCAGCAGAGAACGATTCAGTTCCCTGGCCCTGTTAATCACAACAATAAACGTGTTCATTTAACAGCAGATTTGTGTAGGATTTTATTTTTTTCTAAAATGAAAATGCACAGAATATCTATATGCTATCGGCCTGAAGGTTCACAGGTTATCGGTATCAGCTCTAAAAAATTAACCGGTCGATCCCTAGTGTCTATTACTCCTATTGTGACCACATCCTGAAGTAGACTCTTCCACAGATTTAGGCCTTATGCACACGACCAGATCCACAAAACACAGATGTTGGCCCTGTGCGTTCCACAACTTACAGAACAGGCCGCCCATTATAGAAATGCCTATTCTTGTACACAAAACAGACAAGAATAAGATATGTTCTAAAAAAAAAAAATTGCTTGGCCATGGAACGGAGCAATGGATTTGGACAGCACACTGCCCTATTGAAGTAAATGGGTCCGCATAAGGGATGAGCTAATCAAGTTTGGATGAAACATCTGAAGTTGATTCGCATAAAACTTTGTTCCAATACTGTACGGCACAGGAGGTCCGTACAGTATTAGAATGTATGGGCTCCGATGAGTGTAATAACTTAATAGATTATTTTGTACTGTAAAGAAAAAAAAAAATCCCAAACTCTGGTTCGGTTCCAAGTGGTACCTTACAGCAGAGTTCCCCAACTCCAGTCCTCAGGACCCACCTACCGGTCAGAATTTGAGAATATCCCACAGAATGAACACCTGTGGTAAGTCCTGATGCATGGACGCTAATTTTATCACCTGCTCAATACTAAGGAAATCCTAAACATGATCAGCAGGTGGGTCCTGAGGACTGGAGTTGAGGAACACTGCCTTACAGTACAAATTAACTTTAAGTTATTACGCTAAGACTTGCGAGACTACGCGAAGTAATAACTTTGCACCATCGGAGCCAATACATACTGTACGGAACAAAGTTTTATGCTTCGGATGTCGATTTGCTCATTCCTTGTCCGCAAAAAATGCGTCTCAAATGTGGACCCAGTCATGTGCATGAGCCCTTAAGTAAACGAGCCTTGACTCACGGAGACTGAACTTTTTCTTCTGCGGGCGGCAGTGCAGTAGCCAAACATACATGTGTATGGGGGGGGGTGTCGGTGGAGTGTTTGCTGGGTGTGTGTATATAATGTAGAAGGCCATCTGCTGAAGACTTTCAGATGGACATAGATATAGACTTGTCACTTGTAGCCTTTGCATTGCCTGTAATAGATGTGTTCGCACTCCTCTCTTGTACACTGCACCTGATTGTCATCTGCATTTTGCAGGGCGGGCAGCAGTTAATGGTGTCCAGTAGAAGGATTTGCTGCCAATGACACATTGCCACATAATTCTATATAAACCAATGGCTGGTTGTCTGTCAGTTCCTGTTAGGTTAAGTTTTGTACATGATACAGAATTTCACCACATGATGATTAATATCTCCTGCTGGTAAAATCCTTCCTCATCAGAAATTCCTGTTCACACTGAACGTTGGGAACTGCGCATCTCATCTCCTGACTGCTTCCTTATCTGTAAATGAATGCCAAGTCCAATCCACACTCGCCCCGCCCCGGCGCCATGTACTACTGTATCACGGGCCCTGTTAACATGTCTGGAGATGAAGGAATGAGGTCTCATCCTGGTCATATGTAGGGCTGCAGCTATGGATTATTTTAGTAATTAAGTAGTCTTCCAATCAATCCAACGATTAAGGCCTCATGTACACGGCCGCTGATTTGCCGTTCCGTGCATTGGGGGCCGCAATTTGCACTCCCCAATGCACGGGCAACATCCTTGCAGATTCAACAGACGGATCCAGACCCATTCAACTTGAATGTGTCTGCCCTGCAAGAAGTTGTACCGTGGGGTTCAAGTTAATGGGCCCACATCTGTAATGTGGGGTTCACATGGCTGGTGCCTGTGAAATGCTGACCACAATGTGCGCACGGCCTGGCAACGGCAGTGTGCATGAGGCCTAATGGAGTACTCTAATTTTAAAAAAAAATTATAATTAAGAGTTTTCTATAAAAACTCATCAGCCCCTCCGTGCCATCAGTCATCTCTCTGAAAATATTACGTTTTGAGGTGGTTCTGTACAGACAAGTTGTCACAGCTCTATGGGTCCAGTCTCTGTAGTGCCCAGAAAACATTTTTTTTTATATTTATTTTTTTCCTGCGGTGGCCACTAGAGGTGAGATGTAGTATTACATGCATTTATGTAGTATTCAATAGGTAGACATCGTAGAGTCACCTGAAGCTGAGAACCCTGCCAAGGTGGTCCATAGCCCCTGATGTGAGACACATTTTCTGGCACTGCCCAGAGATCACAAGTTGCTCATCTGTTGACTAGAAATTTACTACCATGTTTGAGAACGTTGGAGGATTTACATTGTAAAATTAAAGCATGCACCTAAATCATATATAGGGCCATTCAAACCGTTTGATCAGTCAGAGACAAGCGACTTGTGAATGGTCCCCTGCTTGGATGCTTGTTAGGATTTGTGTGTAATTCTGTGAGGGTCAAGTCCTAACATTACATGTTCAAAATTTACAGGCAGATGCTCCGAATCCAAGCCTCATCCCGGAGTCTGATGCCGTTGGTGTTACAGTCGTCCTCATCACTTGCACATACAGGGGGCAGGAGTTCATCAGAGTCGGCTATTACGTGAACAACGAGTATTTTGACAGCGAATTGAGGGAGAATCCTCCTCTGAAGCCAGACTTCTGCCAGGTACTGCTCCAGTATGTCCGATGCTTTATATCTGGTGACACTGCTGTGTGATCCTGGGCAATTTTTGTTGAATATTTTATGGTAAGGCATGTCATATTAAGTGTTTTTTACTGTACACTACCCTCCCCCCTCCACAGTAAACCTATAGTTTACATCCCAGAAATGTCCTATAGAAGACAACACAAACTGTGGACGTTGAGGTTAATGGGCCACTAGGAGAATATAAAGTGAGCTAGTCAACCTCCAGTTGTGAAATCTATAGCTGTGACAGAGTAGTAATCCTGACATCCGTGAGCAAGGGGTAGGGTATTGTCCCTTTAGGACTGGACGTGGTAATCAGTATCTCCATAATCATACTGACTCCCAGGATGAAGTTAAAATGCCATTATTCCCATGCAATGAACTGTAAAAGTGAAACCCTACAAACAGTGTCTGATTTGCATTGCCTGTTCCAGGAATCGGCAACCTACAGCACCCAGCTGCTGCAAAACTACAACTCCCAGCACATGAGCGTGTTGAATGAGAAACTTTCAGCATATGTTTTCTGGCCTCCTCTCCTCTGATAGGACGGCACTGCATTATACTGATTTATAATGCTGTGTAACCCTTAGTCCTGAAATCTACTGAATTAGGCTACATTCACATGACCGTATGTGTTTTGCGATCTGCAAAAAAATAACTGACATTCCATACGGCTTTTTTTTTTTTTTTTTTTTTTGCGGGTCCATTTTAACAATGACTTTCCTTGTCGGCAAAACGGACAAGAATAGGACATGTTCTATCTTTTTTGTGGACCCACTGAAATGAATGGGTCTGCATCCTATCCGCAAAAAATACGGAACGGACATTGAAACAAAATACATTCATGTGAATGTAGCCTTAGGCCTCTTCCACACGTGCGTGTCCGGATGCGTTGCGGCAAAACCGTGCAAGGAGATACGCAATTGCAGTCAGTTTTGACTGTGATTGCGTTCCATTCAGTTTTTATTGCGTGGATGCAATGCGTGATAAAAACTGAATGTGGTACCCAGACCCGAACTTCACAGAAGTTCAGGTTTGGGTTCAAGGTTGTGTTGTTTGTATTATTTCCCCTTATAACGTGGTTTTAAGGGAAAATAGCATTCTGAATACAGAATGCATATTACAATAGCGCTGGAGGGGTTAAAAAAAATTTGAACTCTCCTTAATCCACTTGTTTGCGCAGCCGGCATCTCTTCTGTCTTCTGTGAGGAATAGGACCTTTGTCACTACGTTCATCACATGATCCATCACCATGGTGATGGATCATGTGACAGACCATGTGATGAACGTAGTGACATAATCAAAGGTCCTATTCCTCACAGAACAAGACAGAAGAGATGCCGGCTGCGCGAACAAGTGGATTAAGTAAGGTGAGTTAAATTTATTTATTTTTTTTAACCCCTCCAGCCCTATTGTACTGTATTCAGAATGCTAATATTTTCCCTTATAACCATGTTATAAGAGAAAATAATGATCGAGTCATCATCCTGATAGTCTCCTAGCAACCATGCGTGAAAATCACACCGCATCCGCACTTGCTTGCGGATGCTTGCCATTTTTCACGCAGCCCCATTCACTTCTATGGTTCCTGCGTTGCGTGGAAAACGCACAAAGAGGAGCTTGCTGCGATTTTTACGCAACGCACAAGTGATGCGTGAAAATCACTGCTCGTGTGCACAGCCCCATAGAAATGAATGGGTCCAGATTCAGTGCGGGTGCAATGCATTCAACTCACGCATTGCACCTGGGCGGAAAACTTGCCCATGTCAAAGGGGCCTTACACAGACAACATTTTGTCAGTGTAATACATTAGATTCCAGGTCTCACAGGGTTACTCAGCATTATAAATCAGTATAATGCTGTGCCATCCTGTCAGAGGAGTGGAGGCCAGAATGGGACCTCTCACTAAGGCTACTTTCACACTTGCGTTCAGAGCGGATCCGTCTGCATTATATTGTTAAAAAATTTCTAAGTTTGAAAGTAGCCTCAGACGGATCCGTCCAGACTTTACATTGAAAGTCAATGGGGGACGGATCCGTTTGAAAATTGAGCCATAGTGTGTCATATTCAAATTGTAAGTCTGGACGGATCCGCTTGCCTCCGCACGGCCAGGCGGACACCTGAACGCTGCCAGACTGAGGCATTCTGAGCGGATCCGCATCCACTCAGAATGCATTAGGGCTGGACGGAAGCGTTCGGGGCCGCTTGTGAGCCCCTTCAAACGGAGCTCACAAGCGGACACCCGAACGCTAGTGTGAAAGTAGCCTTACACACTGAGCTCCTTGCATTCCACTCGTGTGTCTGGTCTTGCTCAGTTAGTGTAATGCCTCATTCACTTGTCAGTGTTCGGTCAGTGATTTATTTTTTTAAGCTCCAACCAGGTGCGGTTCTAAACACAGAACAGGAGCAGATCTTTCCCTTATACCTTTTGTCTGTGGAGGCTCCAATCCTGGTTTTGGCTCAGTCACTGACCAAAAAACTGACGTTTGAATGGAGGATTCTGGGAGTTGTAGTTTCAGAAAAGCTAGAGTGCCGGAGGTTGCTGATGCCTGCTCTATTCCCTCCTCCCCTAGAGGCTGCAGTGTGTTGCTGGTGATATAAATGTCTCAATCTGTCTTTCAGCTCCAGAGGAACATCCTGGCATCAAATCCACGCGTGACCAGATTTCATATCAACTGGGATAGTGCTAGTGAATCAAAGATGGAAGACATTGAGAATGTGGACCCTGCTTGTCACGCTATGCTCCCCCCATCTTGTGCCCCTACCAAGGGCCTTTCTGGAGCCCTTAACTCCATCCCAGAGAACTCTATGGATTGCATGTGAAGACACCAGCGCACTTATGAGCCTGCGTACAGATCACACTGTCCAAAACCTGAAGTACAGCACCGACCTCTCACCTCAGGCTGTGGTCTACATGGCCATTTTTTTTATTGTGTGATGTCCTCAGACTCCAGAAGCAAATACTCCATAATGCAGATATGGCAGTGGTCGCATCCTCTGTATATACCCAATTTTTATCACACTGACACCTTTTTAGGAAAATATGGCTGCTTTCTTTCAAAATAACGCTGGTGCCTTGACTGTGGCCTCCTATTGTTAACCATATATGAACGAGCTGCACCATTTATCCTTTTTCCATCAGCAGGGGACACCCTTGGCAGCGCTGATATTTGGTGACCCAGAGGATAGACCATGTCTTCTGCCAGCCTTTCCTGACTGCCGTCCTTGTGTTAGTTTCCTTCACTCACTGGAAATGCTGCCATTTACTTTATGGTTGGGCAGCATTCCTTCAGCCGGATGATCTCCTTCCACAGCCTCATGAGACTTCTTTTGTGGCTCCTGGGACAACGTCACGAGAAATTATCATTGCCCAATAAAAGCGCCATTGTTCTGCCTTGTGCTTTGCGCCAAAAGACTTCCTGTCAAGTGAGGATTTCTGCCATCAGCGTCTCGTGCACGAAGATGTTAAGGTTCGGTGCGTCATCCGTAGAACAAAATTAGCACTTACACCTGCTCCATGATGGAAACCTGTGGTGGTCACTGCCGTGTGTCTCGGGCTGTCCACCTGAAGGAAGGCTTTTCTGAGATGGGCACTTTATACCACACGGCGGTGTAGAGGCAGGCTTTTTGATACCCCTGCTTCCCATAAGCATTATATGTTATGTTTGTGTCGTATTTAGAAACGGATGGAATTTTTTCTTTTTTCTTTTCCCCCAATATGTATATTTTTTTTATATATTTGTGATTAGGATTTGCTTAAATAAAAGTACTTGAGCAAGGTGCTCTAAGATGTATTTGATTACATTTGAACGTTCAAGTGTTTGTTTTTAGTTTTTTAAGCAGATCTCGGAGCCTTTATTTTGGTGTTCATTGTTAAAGGGCTATTTTGGTTATATAAAGTTATCCCCTATCCACAGGGTTAGATTAAAGGGGGTCCTTCCTTTGGGACCCTCACTGATCACACAAATGGGGACCCCAAAATGCCAGCTAGCGCGCACCGAGGAGAAAATCCCAGCCGGCTCACTGCCATGCTAGGTGGGAAAATGTGGCAGTTCCTTCGTTCAGGCTGGTGTTGGCTGTATGAAACATGGAGCAGGCTCAGCACGTTGAACCCACTGAGACCACCAATGATACATCTGTACCACGGTGGGGTAAGAGGGGTTATATTTATCTTAATGCCTATGGGGTCATTTCTTGTCACTTAGGTTTCGAAGGAGTCTTCTAGGAAGACCTCCAGAGTAAAAAAGGGGGGTGGGGGAGTGTTTTGCCGCCTTCCTGTGCAAAGCCCCTGTGTCAGAGGTGTATCAGCAAGTTAATGGAGGACAAACCTCTGTCTTTTATGGGCAGCATAAAACAGATGATGTCAAGAGGTCCGAGTCGGTTAGCGGTTTGATAAAGCACTGCCCCAGTACTTCTGCTGCTGCTGCTAAAGACTCCCCCTCCAGTGACAGTAAGCTACTTCGTGGTCTGGAAGGAGGAGAGTGGGGGTCATCAGACGAGGCTGCAGGGAGACCACTATATCATGTGGAGGACACCAACTCCCTAGTAAAAGCAGTTAGGGCTACTATGGGGTTGGATGATCAGAAGCCACAGCATTCAGTCCAGGACTCTGTTTAAAGGTTTAGCTCCCAAGAAAAGAAAGGTGTTTGTTGTGCATAAGAACATTCGGGAAGTGATTGCCAGAGAATGGAAAAGACCGTATAGGAAGTGTTTCGTCCCCTCTCCGGTGAAGCGGAAGTATCCGTTTGAGTTGTCTGCTCCATGGAATAGGGCCCCAAAACTTGATGCCCTGGTAGCGAAAATGTCCAAGAAACCTGCACTCCCCTTTGATATGGGTTCGCTCTAGGGCCCAATGGACAGGAGGGCAGGTTTTTTTTTAAAGAAAAATTGGGAAGCCTCAGCAGCAGGCTGTTGCCAGGTCCCTGAAGGTGTGGATGGGGGAGTTAGAGGCTCACATTAAAGGGGGTACCCCTAGAGAGCAATTACTTTCTTCCCTACTATAAATAATGCCTTAGATTTCTTAGCTGATGCTTCTGCGGATACCCACTAGGGCTTCTGCCTTATCCATCTCTGTCCGGCGGGCTATTTGGTTGAAAGGCTGGAATGGGGATGCTAGTTCCAAGGCAAAACTTTGTGCTATCCCTTGTCAAGGAGAGTTTTTGTTTGGGCCTGTCGTTGACAATTTACTAGAAAAGGCCTCGGACAAGAAGGGCTTTCCCTCTGTTAGGCACCCAGAAAGTCTTTCTGTCCCAGATTTAATAAGGGGGTTTTTAAGGGGAAAGAGAACAAAACAATTTGCAGGTCCAGGTAAAAAGAGTAAGGGATTTCTTTTTTTCTGGGTCAGATGCCACAAAAAAGCAGCCCCAATGACGCCAGAGTTCCTGTCGGGGGTCGTCTGTCTCTTTTTGCACGTCAGTGGCAGAAGATCTCAAACAGCCCTTGGATACATTCTGTGATGGAGAGGGGCTAAAATTAAATTTTTCAGTAGGGAGATTTGTAATTACTGATCGGATCCTGCAAAACAATCTGCCATCATCTCAGAGGTTTTTTCCTTGATGGAAAAAAGAGTGCTTGTAATAGTCCCATTGCAGATGCTGACAGGGGGTTTTATTCAACTTTCTGGTCAAGAAGCCAAATGGCTCATTTCAAACTATAATAAACTTGAAGTTTACGAGATATTTTGTATGGAGTCCATCAAGTCAGCAATGAACAAATCTGTTCCCGGATTGCTTTATGGCCACAGTAGACCTTCGGCCTCACTCAAACTACGACTGTTTTTACAAAGATTGTTTCAGAAATGATGGCCCACGTCAGGGAGAAGATCATTATACCATACCTAGATGATTTTCTGCTGGTGGCCCGGTCAGGTCAGATTCTTCAGGGTCAGGTTGCCTGGTTTAAGGGGAAATTCTAGAGAAGCTGGGATCAGAGATAAACCTAGAAAAATCCAGTTTATGCCCAAGCCAGAGATGCAGTTTCCTAGGAATGATTTTGGACTCCAGTTCCCAGAAGTGCCTGCAAAAAGCTTTACTAATCAGATCAAGACTTCAGCTTCACTTGTCTACATCAGTCACCATAAGAGAGCCCATGTTGGTACTGGTTCTCATGAAAGCCACTATTACAGGGGTGGAATGGGCCCAGTACCATTCAAGGCTTCTAAAGCTTCAGATCCTGCGGGATTGGGACAGAAGTCTCCCCTCTCTGGACGCATCTCTATCTTCCCAGACCCTAGATTCCTTGGGGTGGTGGATGGATCTAAAAAACCTAGAAAGAGGAGTTACTTGGTCCAGGGAGGCGGTTCTCCCCTTAACCACAGATGCAATCCCATCCAGTTGGGGAGCCCATGTGGGGTCCCTGTTTATTGCAGGGGAATTGGGACATCAAATCTCTGTCCCATTTGCACAATTTCAAGACATTGGATTCAATCAGGAATAGTCTTAGTACAGAGTCTCCCGGCCAACAGAGGCAGGAACTTAAGGGTCTATTTCAGGGATGTCAAACTCGTGGCCCTCCAGCTGTTGCAAAACTACAACTCCCATCATGCCTGGGCATACTACAGCTATCAGGGAATGATGGGAGTTGTAGTTTTGCAACATCTGGAGGGCCATGAGTTTGACATCCATGGTCTATTTGGACAACATGACAGCAGTGGCCTATATCAACCGGCAGGGAGTTACAAGGGCTCAGGGCCTAATGTCTCTCACTCATCAGATTTTCAGCCTAGCAGCAGCTTCTCTCTTTCTGCAGTACATCTAAGGGGTTCATGTAAAAGCGGACTTCCTCAGTCGTCATCAACTATACCATGGAGAGTGGTCCCTAGATCGGGCAGTTTTCAATCAAGTGGCAGCATTGTGGGGTACTCCGGAGATAGACCTCTTTGCCACCAGGGCAAACAGGTAGGTAGAGGTCTTTTCCCTTTCTCCAGAGGAGCATCCGAGAGCAGTGGATGCACTGGCCCAGTCTTGGAGGCAGGGCCTTCTGTATGGCTTTCCCCTGCTAAAATTGCTACCAAGAGTCCTCAAAAAAATCTGAGAGGAGGAGGCCACAGTAATAGTTATAGCTCCCGTTTGGCTGAGAAGGGTGTGGTTGTCCTGGCTCTGTAAAATGTCTAACACGATGGCTGCTTTCAGGAGCTTCTGTCCCAGGGTCCAGTTTTTAACCAAGAGGTGACAAATCTGCACCTGACTCCCTGGTTATTGAGAGGGAGATTTTAAATAAAATGTCTGAGGATGTGGTTAACGCTCTGTTGGCCAGTCGGAAAAAGGTTGTGTCTGAGATCTTCCTTGGAGTTTAGAGGACCTTTTTCAGATTTTCCCCCAAAAAGCCGGAATTAGTACTTACCGGTAATTCATTTTCCTTGAGATCACCACGACGGCCATACAATGAGATTGACCCCTGACCTCTGTAGGGGCCAGGAAGCAGAGAGAGGTTTAAATACTCCCCTCCCAACACCAGTGCTTCCAAAATACCAGAGTAAAGGGTGGTGGATACACATGTGAAAAAATAAATAAACAGGAGAAGATATTCCATCATATCAACCCCCAGGTAATTAACAGGGAGGGAAATACGGGCCGTTGTGGTGATCTCATGGAAAATGAATTACCGGTAAGTACTAATTCCGGCTTTCCATATCATCACCACGACGGCCATACAAGGAGGTATATCAAATATGAATTTACGGGGGGGACACAGACTGAAGGACTTTTTGTCCAAAAGACATCAGTCTTTTTGAAAAGGTCCAACCTATAATGTTTGGCAAAAGTATGGATACTGGACCAGGTGGCTGCCTTACAGATCTCCTCAAGGGAGACACCGGCTCTTTCTGCTTGAGAAGATGACATTGCCCTGGTAGAGTGGGCTCTGATATTGCCAGGGCAGGAAAGATTCTGTAAGGAATAACAAGAAGCGATGGTAGCTTTGATCCATCTGGCAATGGAGGACTTGGAAACCTTCTGACCCTTGTTTCTTCCTCCAAACTGGACAAAGAGGCAGTCTGATTTCCTAAAGTCTTTAGTGGTATCTAAATAATCCAGTACTGCCCGTCTGACATCAAGTGAATGAAGGGTAGATTCCGAATCATTAGATGGGTTGTTAAACAAGGAAGAGAGAGTGATCTCCTGGTCCCTATGAAACTTCGAGACTACTTTCGGTAGAAAGCATGGGTCTAGTCTTAGGACTATCCTGTCTTCCCTGACCTGTAGGTAAGGCTCTCTAATTGAAAGGGCCTGTCGTTCTTATTCTTCTGGCTGAGGAGATGGCAACCAGGAATGCAGTCTTGTAAGATTTATGCTTCAAAGAGCAGTCACTCAGAGGTTCAAATGGAGGATGTGATAGTCCCCTAAGGACGATGTCTAAATCCCAGGAAGGTACTTGAGACCTTAAAGTCGGACGTAGCCTCGTTATTGCCTTCATGAAACGCTTTATCCACCTATGGTTTGCCAGCTCGGTGTCGTAAAAGCAACTAAGGGCTGATACCTGTACCTTGAGTGTGGAAGGTCTTAATCCCAGGTCAAAACCTTTTTGTAAAAAGTCCAGAATCATTTGGATGTTTGGAGCTGAGGTATTTGGTGAAGGCGAACCCGACCATGAGCAGAAACGTTTCCATATCTTCATGTAAATTGAAAAGGTCACCTTCTTTTTGGAAGCCTTTAGGGTTGAAATTACCGCATCCGATAGTCCCTGATACTTTAGGATCTGGGTCTCAGGATCCAGGCTGCTAGGTTGAGGAAGTCCGGGTCCGGGTGTAGGATTGGACCTTGGTGAAGGATGTCTCGTCTCTTTGGCAGAATCCAAGGATCTTCGCTGGCCAGGTTCCACAGGATTGGGAACCAGCTCCTCTTTGGCCAGTAGGGTGTTACTAGTATGATTGAAGTACTGTCCTGTATAATCTTCTGTACCACCCTCGGTATTAACGGAAGAGGAGGGAAAGCGTAATGGAGACCTCTGTTCCATCTGAAAGAGAAAGCGTCCAGAAATCTCGGGCTGTCTCTGGGATGTAGGGAACAAAAAACTGGCGACTTTGAGTTTACTCGAGTGGCAAAGAGATCTATTGCTGGTCTCCCCCACTTGTCCACTATCAGGAAGGCTTCCTTGTTTAAGGACCATTCTGAGTGATCTATCCTTGCCCGGCTTAGGTAGTCTGCTTCCACATTTAGGGACCCCTTCAGGTGGACTGCTGACACTGACCTGACGTTCGCCTCGGCCCAGGTGAATATCCTTGCCGACAATTCCAGCAGGCTGCTCGAACCTGTGCCTCCCTGATGGTTTAAATACCTTATCACTGTCTTATTGTCTGACAGGACTCTTACGTGATGGCCTTGAAGATGACTCTTTGCTTGCCTTAGAGTTTCCCAGACTGCCATCAATTCTCAAAGATTTGACGACTGGAGACTGAAAGATTTGGACCAGACTCCCTGGTAATAAACATCTCCGACCTTCGCTCCCCAACCGTACTGGCTTGCATCTGTGGTGATCTGGGCATAGGGATTCTTTGACCACTGCACCCCCCTGGAGATATTGAGCCTGTCTTTCCACCAAATAAGGGAGGTTTTTATCCTCTGAGGGATGATCACCCTTTGGTCTAGGGAAGATTCCCTTCTGTCCCAAACCCTGAGGATCCACATCTGCAGGGTTCGGAAGTGGATCTGACACCACTGAACGGACAGTATGCAGGATGTGAGGATCCCCAGGAGACTCATTGTGTCTGATGGAGCAGAAATTCTTTGAGTTGAAGATGGAGATTTTCTTCTGGATGTCCTGTATCTTGCTCTGAGGCAAACAGGTTATCTGCCTCTGGGAATCCAGAATAACCCCCAGGAACTGGATCTTTGTTGTCGGATCTAACTGAGATTTTTTTTATGTTGACCAACCAACCCAGACCCTCTAGGGTTTGACGGAAAAAACTTAGATCTCTCTGCAGAAGAGGAGCGGAACTGTTTGAGATTAGAAAATCGTCTAAGTATGGAAAAACTGTCAGACCTTCCTTTCTTAGATAGGCCACTACCTCAATCATTAGCTTTGTAAAAACTCGAGGGGCTGATGATATGCCGAAGGGGAGAGAGGTGAATTGATAATGAAGGATTCTGCCGAGATGGTCTCTGACCGCGAACCTTAAGAACCGTTGAGAGCTGGGATGTATCGGTACATGATAGTAGGCGTCGGTCAGATCGACCGAGCACATCACTGAATTGTTCTGGAGCAGAGGGACTATAGATCTTAGGGTCTCCATCCTGAATTTTTGATAGGTAATGTATCTGTTCAGGCGCTTTAAGTTTATTATTGTGCGGTAGGATCCCTCCTTCTTCACTAGGAAGAGGTTCGAATAGAAACCCTCTCCTTGTTCGGATCGTGGTACTTTCACCACTACCCCTTTTGCGAGTAGTTCCCGAATGCCCACGTGAATAGGATGATTGAATTCTGGGATCGCAACCTTGGTGACTAGGAATCTTCTTGGGGGAAAATCTGAGAATTGTATTTTGTAACCTGACTCTACAATCCTCAGAGCCCAGGAGTTTGAGGATATCTCCTCCCAACGGGGAAAAAACATCCTCAATCTCCCTCCTACCCTGATGTCACTGGTTTCCATTTCCTTTTTGGGGGGCAGGAGCGGGAGCCCTACCTCCCCCCCCCCTTGGGGTAACTGAAACGGCCCGACTTGCCCTTACCAGAGAACTGACTACTTTGGTTGGAAGGGGCACGAAAGGGATACTTCCTTTTGTAGACTTTTTCCTCCGGAAAACCCTTCTTTTTATCGGAGGCCCTTTCTAGGATCTTCTCTAGTTCTGGTCCGAAGACATACTCTCCAGAAAAGGGGATGCCACATATCTGGATTTTGACACTTACATTTGACAGATTACCGATAAGGCTACTTTCACACTTGCGTTTGATCGGATCCGTTCTGAACGGATCCGATCATATTAATGCAGACGGAGGCTCCATTCAGTACGGATCCGTCTGCATTAATAACTTAGAAAAATTTCTAAGTGCGAAAGTAGCCTGAGCGGATCCGTTCAGACTTTCAATGTAAAGTCAATGGGGGACGGATCCGCTTGAAGATTGAGCCATATGGTGTCATCTTCAAGCGGATCCGTTCCCATTGACTTACATTGTAAGTCTGGACGCATCCGCACGCCTGGCCGTGCGGAGGCTGAACGCCGCCAGACTGATGCAGTCTGAGCGGATCCGCATCCATTCAGACTGCATCAGGGCTGGACGGAAGCGTTCTGCTCCGCTCACGAGCGGACAGCAGAACGCTAGTGTGAAAGTAGCCTTAGTGTAATCCAATCTACTGTATTTTTCGCTTTATAAAACACACCCCCCCCCCTCCCCTCAAAAAAAGTGTGTCTTATAAAACGAATGCTGCACAGCGCGGCCTGCGATGTATCAGTGGGGAGGGAGGAGGGGGCTGGAGGTTGGCAACTCGCGGCGGGGCCCAGTGCAGTCACTGTACTCTATAGCGACATTACTCGGCCTGCCTGCTACAGTAGTTTGATAGTCAGTACTACTACAGAGGATTGCGCTACTTTAATTAGGATTACATGAATACACTTTACATATGAAGATTGCTGTGGGGCCCGGTGTATTGGAGTCACTATTTACACAGGGACACTTATAGGGGAGGGGGGGAAGAGATCTGTGGATGACAACACATATAGCATAAGATGCTCTATATTTGTCATCCACAGATCTCCCCATAAGTGTCATCCACAGATATCCCCATAACAGTGCGTCATCCACAGATGTCCCCATAACAGTGCGTCATCCACAGACCACTCTTAGTTCAAAACCCACCAAAAGCACACCTTATGGTTCAAAATATATTTCTTCTTATTTTCATCCTCAAAAACCAAGGTGCGTCTTATCATGAGGTGCGTCTTATAAAGCGGTATTTGGTACAAACCTTTAGAACAGGCATCCTCAAACTGCGGCCCTCCAGCTGTTGCAAAACTACAACTCCCAGCATGCCCAAACAGCCTACAAGTATCAGCCTACAGCAGGGCATTGTGGGAGTTATGGTTTTACAACAGCTGAAGGGCCGCAGTTTGAGGATGCCTGCTTTAGAAGAATCGGGCGCCTGCCTGTCCTGAGGATGGGCCAGGAATATGTGCTGAACATATCGACACTATCTGTCAGCAGAATTTTCTGCACGCTCCTGAAACAGTCTTGTGAAAATCCTGCAGAGAATCTTTGAACTCTTACATATTTAGATGGAAGAGAGCTGAGGAGGTGGGTCTTGTACACCAGCCTTCATTGAGTAACACTGCGCATGCGCTGGTTACACAGGCATTGTACTGTATTACCCAATGGAGGCTGCTGACTGATGGGTCCACTGACATGTCAGCCGGCTGACCATTAGAGCCAAGTGGCTAGCAATGCACGTTCTCCAATGTATAGCTGATTATAGTGCTGTAAGGTTAGGGCCAAATGGGGCACACGGTTTTGTGGGTGAGACGCGTCACTGTAAATGTAAGTGCCCCTTAAAATTTTGAAAATGACAGTGGTCATGTCAGAACCAACCTGTTTGGCCTTCCCTTTACGTTTTTCCCAGATATGGGAAGAGAGACATAGGCATGCTCTTTACGTTTCTGCTCTGTATACATTACCCTGTTCTGCCTTGTTTCACAGCTGCCTGGTGAACATTGCTGCTCGGAGCTGGCATATGCTGAGCTGCGACTTGTCATATTTTGGGCTTCATACAAGCTGGCAAGCGTTGTAGACTGGCAGAATGTGCCATGTCGCTGAATGAGACGCACTGTATTTCGGAGCTCGGGGAGGGGGCAAAAACACAAGAAAGCGTGCTAATGTGTGTACAGGAGGGAGGCAAGGTGGTGTGTGTGAACAGCAGGGAAGATGTACACGTGTCGCACAAAGAGGGGGACCATCTGCAGCACTCTGATCGCTGCGGACAGTGCAGTCTCCTATCCAGACCATGTAATGACAACTTTCTCTATTGAAAAGCGCTGCCGATGGTGCCTGGCAGCCCCTTATTCCTCCACTGAGATAGCTGAGCTGAATGTGAGTTGGAGGAGTAGTGGCTGAGAATTAACGGTTGAAAGATCGTTCTGCCACAATGTATCCTGTGTGCATGGCCACGTTAAAGAGATTTTCCAGGAGTAATGTATTTCTGAACTTTCCTCGGGATCAGTCATCAGTAGCTGATCTATGGGGGGGGGGGGGTCTGTGTCCGGGCACCTCCGCCCATGTGCTGCATGAAGAGGACATGTCGCTGCAGCCTGCAGTAGTGGTATTGCACTTGGGACGGATGTGGGCCTAGTCCATATGACTGACGAACATGACGTCACTGGACTAGGTAAGGGCACTCGGTGGACCTCTTCAAGCATCTGATCAGTGGTCGGGCCTCCACCAATCAGATATTGGTGACCTATACTGAGACTAGGTCATCCATTACTGACCAAAAATCACAGTACTTTTATATTGGATAGTATGTGTCGCTAATTGGAAACGGCTCATAGAATTATGGACGCTGAAAGAAAACCAAAAAAATCTTTATTAAAGTATCATGATTAAAAACGGGTGGAGGAAACCCCTGTAAAGCTCAAATATAAATCCCGTAGTATACAACAATGTGTGTCCTGCATGCCTGATGTAATTAGCATAGAAGGATAGAACAATACTATCCTTGTCCATAATGCGGACCATAATAGGACATGCTCTTTTTTTTTTTGCTGAACGTAAATATGGACATACGGAATGCACACCGAGTAACTTCCGGTTTTTTTTGCGGACCCGTTGAAATGAATGGTTACATATATGGTCCGCAAAAAAAATGATGGAACTGACACGGAAAGAAAATGCGGTCGTGTGCATGAGGCCTTACAAGTATAACGTTGTCCAATGTAAGTAGCTCAGATGTAGGGGCTAACTAGGGGGATTGCTCTTAAATCACAGATGCCCCGCTCAACTTCCCAGTGCGTCTGCAGCTATCCTCTCCACGCTCACTCATCACCTAGAGCGGCACACTGTCTCATTTTCTCTCCCTAACGAAATCTATTGTAGCCATGTGCCCTGGGTCCTTGTGGCTTAAAGCATATAGCTAGAATAATGTATGACGCGTTTCTGGCTATATCCTATCCTCATCAGGAGCACTACGCTTAAAAGATAGCTGGATGCCACGTTGAATCAATAAACAAGCACACAGATGTAGACGTGCGCACACCACCTCTCTCTGTGGCAGCGCTTCCGGCCTCACTCCTAGAACAGAGATCAGCAACCTTCGGCACTCCAGCTGCTGTGAAACTACAACTCCCAGCATGCAAACTTACGCGGCTGTTCTTGCAACTCCCACAGAAGTGAAAGGAGGATTCTGGGAGTTGTAGTTTCAGAACAGCTGGAGGTTGCTGATCCGTTTCCTAGAAGATCCTTTTAGGCTCACCTGCATGGGAATGCGGGCTGTCTTGCAGAAAGTACACATGGATTTCTGTGTGATTCTGTACCAAATCTGCATCACTTGCTGATTTTTTTTTGCAGATTTTCCGCCAATCTGATATTAATGATCAGCTGTTAGAAGAAGCCGGCGCTGTGCAAGTGCCTTGGCCTTTTCCTAGGCCGCGTAACGTCACCGTACAGCGCTCACACAGTCTAGTTGCAACTGCGCTGCATTCAAGTCAATGGGGATGAGCAGCAGTACCAGGTACGGCTACTAAACAGCGACGGGAGCCTGCAGCAGTCACTAAGAGCTAATTGGGGGTACCGGGACCCCGCCAATATGATAATGATGACCTATCCTGATGATAGGTTATCATTATCTAAAGGGTAGTGTCAATAGCTCAACCCTTTTCCATATATCCTGTTATGGCCGCTCAACGTCCCCCCTTCAGTAGCCAGGGTTGAGAGATGACATTTACTGGGCCTGTTTTTTGTTTTGCATTTTAGTTTTTTGTTTTCTCCTGCCCGTGTACCTCTCACAGCTCATTTGTTGCTGGATAAGTTGTATTTCTTAGGGGCATCATTTAATTTGTCATGGCTGTTATTGAAAAATGGGGGGAAAAATTGTTTGGGGGGTTAAATAAAAAAAATAATAATATTCCGCCAGGGTTTTGGGGCTTTTTACATCACGGCGTGTGTGCTAAAAAGAACATGATGTCCTTATTCTACAGCTCAGTATGAATATGGCAATACCAAACTTGTAAATCACTGCAGAAGGTGCACTACAATATATGCAAATGAAAATACAAGGCTAAACCCTCACGCTGGATGTTAAAATGAGACTTTAGCCAATATATTGTGTTCAAGAACATATCGGAGCCCGCGCACCCCGGTGCAGTGATTTATCTTCTCATATCTAATCCACACTTTATTCCATATTGTGTAGGATTTTTTCTGTGGCACATGTGGTCCGCTGCCGGCATCCTCCATTAATTGCTGGGGATTGCCGTCTGCAGCGGACCACATGTGGAGGTCTTGCTCCACCGGTTATAAATATGCTACAGTATTCGGGGTTCTGAGCATTTCCTCCCAGTTAGGCCACTCTATTCAGTGATTTGTCTCTATATGTATGGAATGTGCCATTTTTTTTATCTTTGGTAACATTCTGGTGCACCTGGTAGCCTGTTATAGGTGGGGCTCACAGCCTCCTCCCATTGTATTTGTGATCTCACTTTGGAGGTTTGCGGAGGCTTGGCTGTGAGTAGGACCTTAGCACCTATCAGACAGTGTTCACACACTATAGGTAGGTTTAGCAGTAGGTCCCGCATCAACTGAGATACCTTGACGTAGTGCGCGGGCTCCGATATGTTCTTGAACTGAATATATTGGCTAAAGTCTCATTTTAACATCTAGTGTGAGGGTTTAGCCTTGTATTTTCATTTGCATATATTGTAGTGCACCTTTTGCGGTGATTTATCTATTCTTAAGTCTAATCCACACTTTATTCCACATTGTGTAGGATTTTTTTCTGTGGCACATGTGGTCCGCTGCCGGCATCCTCCATTGTATGCATTCATTGCTGGGGATTGCCGTCTGCAGCGGATCACATGTGTAGGTCTTGCTCCCCTGGTTATAAATACGCTACAGTATTTGGGGTTCTGAGCATTTCCTCCCAGTTAGGCCACTCTCTTCAGTGATTTGTAATACCAAAATTGTATAAAACTTTGAAAAATAAAAATGTTCTTTGCATTGCTATTTTCTGAACTACATACTTTTTTTATGTTTCGGTCTAGAGAGCTGGATGAGGGCTACTTTTTTGTGGAATAAGTTGTAGTTTTTATTGGTACCATTTTGTGGTAGTACTTTTTGATCACAATTAAAAAAAAATAAAAATTTGGGGGGGGGGGGGAGATGAATTAAAAAGAAATGGCGAATTGTGTGGTTTTCATTTGTTTTTAGTTGGTGTTCACTGCAGAGGAATTTATATATATATTTTTTTAATAGCTGAGACTAGAGATGAGCGAATTTCATATTTAAAAATTCGTTCACACTTCGTTTAGTGGTAAAAGGTGAATTGTGTTATGGATTCCGTTACCACTGACCATAACGCAATTCTATGACAGAATGCATAACGGAATGCCTTTAGAGGTATTCAGTCCGTCCTAATAGAAGTCTATGGCCTTCATAATGGATCCGTCACGTTTCTGTTATGTAGGAGAGGGCTCCCCTGCATAACGGAAACGGGACGGATCCCTTTTTGCAGCCCATAGACTTCTATTATGACGGAATGAATAATTATGCATTCAGTCATAGAATTGCGTTATGGTCCGTGGTAACGGAATCCATAACACAATTTTTACCACCAAACGAAGCGTGAACGAATTTCCGAATATGAAATTCGCTCATCTCTAGTTGAGACATTTTTAGATGCGGCCATACCTGATATGTTTATTTTTATTAATATAATTTTATATGAAAAAATTGGGAAAGGGGTGATTTAAACATTATTATTTTTTTACTTTTACAGTAAAAACTTTTAACCCCCTTAGGGGACTAGAACCTGGGATCTAGAGATCTATTAGGGTGAATAGGATTCTCTAATACTCTCCCTGCTGAGCTGTGTCTCATGCACAGTTTAGCAGAGAGCTTACCATAGCAGGCCTGGTAAGGTTCAGAATCGCCCAGGCTGCCTATGGTAACTGATTCGGAGCCCTGCGATTTCTCTTGCTCACAGATGCCGCAATGGGTGTTAATCGCGGCATCTGAGGGGTTAATTGATGGGTTTCGGCAGGATCGCCATTCCCCATCAATGCGGCTGGGTGTTTGCTGTATGATACAGCCGGAATCCGCCGCCTAATGGAACTGGCTTACCGCAGTAGCATGCGCCATGCATTCCAGCACATCACACTGGTTGAAGGAATTAAAGGGGTTGTCCAGACGAACAGAAAAATGACGATTGTCCTTAAAATCGAAAAGCAAAGCACTTACTTGCTCGTTCAGTGGAGCGATCATGTAAGGTTTTAGTCATTGCTCAGAAAGCTGTGACATTGAATAGCCTCACCCGCCTATATTTTAGCCCATCAGTGGTTCCAGCATCATCATCTTTTCCCTCCACCCCTGTTTTCTGTGCCCTCTGACATACCTCTTCATCAATATACATGAAGTGCCAAAATGGCAGCTCTTAAGTCCACTTGTCGCCACAAAGACCACCAATACATACGAGATGGGAAACAGCTCCTTGTGATCTATAGCTCTACACATACTCATCATTACATGCAAAAGCAATAATATCCAGGTGCATTTCAATAAATTAGACAAACTTATTTTATTTCAGTAATTCAATTCAAAAATGGAAAAGCATATATTAGACCAGACATGCTCAACCTGCGGCCCTCCAGCTGTTGTAAAACTACAACTCCCACAATGCCCTGCTGTAGGCTGTTCGGGCATGCTGGGAGTTGTAGTTTTGCAACAGCTGGAGGGCCGCAGGTTGAGCATGCCTGTATTAGACAGATTCATTACACAGAGTGATCTATTTTAAGCATTTATTTATTTTAATATTGATGGTTATGGCTTACAGCTAATAAAAACCCAAAAGTCAGTATTTTAGAAAATTGTGAAAATGTCTAACACTGTAGACTCGTGGTAACACACTCTAATGAGCTAATCAACACAAAACACCTGCAAAGGTTTCCCAAGCCTTTAAATGTCCCTAAGTCTGGTTCAGTAGGCTACGCAATCATGGGGAAGACTGCCGACGTCACAGCTGTCCAGAAGGGAAAGTCACAAAAGGTGATTGCGAAAGAAGCTGGCTGTTTAGAGTGCTATATTCAAGCATATAAATGGAGAGTGGATTGGTAGGAAAAGGTGCTTAAGCAACAGGGATAACCGCAGACTTGAAAGTATTGTCAAGAAAAGAGGACTGTGCCTGGAGTCTGGGCTTCAAAAGCCACCACACATTGACATATCCAGGACATGGGCTACAGCTGTCACATTCCTTGTGTCAAGCCCCTCATGACCCAGAGAGAACATCTGAAGCGTCTTACCTGGGCTGAGAAAAACAAAACTGGACTGTTGCTCAGTGCTCCAGAGTCCTGTTTTCAAATAAAAGTAAATTTTGTATTTCATTTAGAAATCAAGGTCCCAGAGTCTGGAGGAAGAGCGGGGAAGCAAACAATCAAAGCTGCTTGAGGTCCCTTGTGAAGTTTCCCCAGTCAGTGATAGTTTGGGGAGCCATGTCATCTGCTGGTGCTGGTCCACTATGTAATATCGAGTCCAAAGTCAGAGCAGCCATCTACCAGGAAACGTTAGGGCACTTTATGCTTGTTTCTGCTGACAAGCTTCATGGAGATGCTGACTCCAGCAGGACTTGGCGCCTACCCATATGGCCAAAAGTACCAATATCTGGTATCACTGTGCTTGATTGGCCAGCAAACCCGCCTGACCTTAATCCCAGCAGGGCTGTCTTTAATATTGATTGGATCCTGGGCAAAAATTTACTTGGGCCCCCTGGATCCCGCCTTCCCACACCTTAGCAGGCAATCACGCCCTTCACCACAACACACACACAAAAAATCCACACATCTGGTAGAGTACAGTGAATGACTGTAAATACTTCCAGTTCTGAAGACTCCAGCGGCTCAGGATCAGTGCTCTGGGCTGAGGCTGGACGTGGGCACCGCTCTGCAGGAAGGAGACCAGGGCTCGGCTCACCCTAGTGTTACAGTGCACCCCAGCACCCCACAGTATGCAGTATAGCACCCTATAGTATACAGCAACCCACAGTATGCAGTATAGCACCCTATAGTATACAGCACCACACAGTATGCAGTATAGCACCCCACACTATACAGTACCCCACAGTATATAGTAGAGCAGTATAGCAGCCCACAGTATATAACACCTCACAGTATACAGTAGAGCAGTATAGCACCTCACCGTATACAGCACCCCAAACTATACACGATACAGCACCCCACACTATACAGCCCCCCACACTATACAGTACAGCAGTATAGCACTCCACAATATACAGCACCCACAGTATACAGCCTCCCACAGTATACAGTACAGCAGTATAGCACTCCACAATGTACAGCACCCACAGTATACAGCCCCCACAGTATACCGCCCCCCCCCCCCCACAGTATACAGGCCCCCACAGTTTACAGCCCCCCCACAGTATACAGTACAGCAGTATAGCACTCCACAATATACAGCACCCACAGAATACAGCCCCCACAGTATACAGCCCCCCCCCCACAGTATACAGGCCCCCACAGTATACAGGCCCCCACAGTTTACAGCCCCCCACAGTTTACAGCCCCCCACAGTTTACAGACCTCCACACTATACAGCAGCCCACTATACAGTAATTTACAGTCTATTAGCATAACAGTCCCTGTCACCTTTTTCTGATGTAATCTTCACAAAAAAGCTCCACAGTTAAGGCAAACTTCTACAGCAACATTCCTGGTAGAAAGGACCTTGATGACCTCATAGCCATGTGACCAGTAATATTGCTAGGTTACTGGTCACATGGTGATGATGTCATCTAAGGTCCTAGAGAATCACAGCTCTCACAGTACGCTGCCTGGAGTGTCGGCAGGCATGGCATGGCAGCACCCCCTGTGTAGCTGACAGCCTGACACCCAGGGCAGTGGCTAGCAGGGCTCAAGAGGCAGCTACCTTGGGCTCCCCAGGAGCTACTGGGCCCGGGGCAGCTGCCCATTTTGCCCCTTGTTAAAGACGGCCCTGAACCCCAGAGAGAATCTATGAGAGACACCAGATCCATCAATGCAGATGAGCTGAAGGCATATATCAACTGAACATCCTAAAACATTTAATGTGAAAATGGCTTAATGTACCATAATGTGCCTAAACCTCAATCAATTGCCTTGAAACTTTGCACAACCTAAGTTCCCAGCTTCCCAAACCTATCCTGGAAGTTTCATGGATTTTGGCTACCCACAAGGCAAATGAGTGACATTAAGCTTCTTTTTTGGGGAGCTTAATGTGGCTTAACATACAAAAAACAACTCAGACGGTAACCAATTTCCCCCAAACTTTCCATCCTACTAGATTCTCTCTATGCCAACATATTCTGAAGTTTTGGGGTCATTTGATAAAACATACCAAAAGTTATTCACATTAAACTATTTTGTTCCTTGACCGGACGTGGTCACACATTTTAATGTAATCCCGCCCAGTTTTTTGGAGGTGCAATGTGTGACCGCCACTAGGTCAAGCATTCCAACGCTTTGTCAGCTGTTCCAGGGCAGATCGTATGTGCAGGAGAACTGATCTGCCCTGGAACAGCTGTTCGGTTCTGAAATGTCACTTCTATCCGACTTTGTTAGTAGGGTGGAATGTGAGATCGCACTCACAGAGCAAAATAGAGGTGACATTTCAGGACCGATCAAGTAGGGGTATATTGGTTTTGGCCACAATTTTTTTATGCCATAGATAAGAATGTGCATACTTATTACCCTCACTACCTCCTCTGTAATGGATTTCTATCATCTATAGGGACATACCGAAAGGTTATGGATACAGGCGGAAGTTTTCCTCCAAGATCACTATTATGTTTCGGTTTATATAATTTAATAAATAAATAAATAATTGTCTTCTTGCAAACTGAGTTATTGCAATAGGAAGGTGACGTTGACAGAAAACCGGGGATAGAAAGTCATGTCCCCAATGTCATATTTAAAAAATAATAATAAATAAAATGTGCTATGTTTTTACTAAAAGCACTGATTTTTTTCAGGATTTATTTGAATAGATAAGAGTCTTATATTATGTGAATTTGGGGGGAAATCGGTTAACATCTAAGTTGTTTTATGTACGTTAAGCCACATTAGGCTCCCCAATAAACAAGCTTAATGTCACTCATTTGCCTTGTGGGTAGCCAAAATCCATGAAACTTCCAGGATAGGTTTGGGAAGCTGTAAACTTAGGTTGTGCAAAGTTTTAAGGCAGTTGATTGAGGTTTAGGCCACATTATGGTACATTAAGCTCTTCTTACATTAAGCTAAATGTTTTCAAAAAGGAATAAAATAGTTTAATGTGAATAACTTTTGGCATGTTTTATCAAATGACCCCAAATCTTCAGAATATGTTGGCATAGAGATATTTTAGCAGGATGAGAAGTTTGGGGGAAATTGGTTAACATCTGAGTTGTTTTTTTGTATGTTAAGCCACATCAAGCTCCCCAAAAACAAGGGGTATTCCCATCTTAGACAATGGAGGCATAGCGCTAGGATATGCCCCCATTGTCTGATAGGTGCTGGTCCCACCACTGAGACCTGCACCTATATCGAGAACGGAGCGGAGAGCGCTGTGGCTGGAGGACCCCAGATTACCCGAGGTCCATCCACCACCAAGCGCTAATCCCCGCCTCTCCCATAGAAGTGAATGGGAGCGTGCCGCGCATGCGCAGGTCCATGCTCCCATTCATATCTATGGGGCAGACTGCAATAGCTGAGCCAGCGCTCGGCTATTTTCGGCGGCCACATAGAAATGAATGGAGAGCTGCTGCGCATGCGCAGTGCACTCTCCTTCACTTTTGGGGCTCCGTTCTCGATATAGGTGCAGGTCCCAGCGGTGGGATCCGCACCTATAAGACAATGGGGGCATATCCTAGCGATATGCCCCATTGTCCGAGATGAGAAAACCCCTTTAATGTCACTCATTTGCCTTTTGGTTAACTGAAATCCATGAAACTTCCAGGATAGGTTTAGGAAGCTGGGATCTTAGGTTATGCAACGTTTCAAGGCAATTGATTGCTGAACCCGGACATACCCATAATTTCACCCAGGCAGCCCCCCTGACTTGAGCATCGAGGCAGTTTATGCTCATCTATGGCAACCAATCACAGCTCAGCTTTCATTTTGCAGGAGCAGAATATGAAATGAAAGCTGTGTTGTGATTGGTTGCGATAGGTGACAAAGACAGTTTTCCTATTAGACAGTTTTGTAAATCTCCCTACCATTATTGAGGTCGGGACGTCACCTGTTTGAGGCAGAATCATTTTCGTGGACATGATGGGCCAGTAGACCAGCATTCAATGCTAGAGGAATGCTATATACAAGCCAACATATCCTGGGGGTACAACAAAAATCCACCACATAAAAACCAGTGGCAGATCAGTAGGCTAACCTGCCAAACGCTGCCAAAAACATGCACAAAAATGCTAGCTATTCTAGCCCTTACCAATTGACTTCAATGGAGAAGGCAGCTAAAATCTGCTTCAAAGAAGTAACATCCATTTGTGAAGCGGATTGCAAATCAGTGGCGGGTGGCGGGTGGCGGGTGGCGGGGGGGGGGGGAGGGACGCCACCATGTGCACATTGACATCAAAAGGCAGCAGTTGTCGTTTTAATCGCAGATTGCGCCACGGAAAACATCCATTTTCCATAACAGAATCTGCCACCCTTAAGCCTTGCCCCACCTGGACCACCCAAGTTATCCCCATAGACATCACACTTTCTGGTACATTTGCACATTGGCCAGGATTGGAGATAACTCTGATCCCTGTGATTTAAAGGGTAACTGTCATATTTTTTTATTTTATTTGCTAGTTTATTAGAGCTAGGCATGTATACCTGAGTTAGTCTGTCAATGATTGTCAAAAGATCTGTAATTACCTTATAATAACAGCTTTCATTAATGTCTCCTGTCCCTTTCCACTGCTCCCTTAAAAGACCAGTTGCTAGGGCTTGTCTGTCTTCCTTTTAGTATAAACAGAAGACAGAGGGGCGGTCCTTCACACTGCATGCCTGTCTTAGGCTTCAGAGTGAGGAGGCGTGTCTGTTAGTAATCCAATCTAATTGGCTGGCAGGAAGCTGCTGGCTACAGCAAGTGTGCATGGAAAGTGAGGGAAAGCAGTTTTGGCCTCAGAGAAGGGGCAGAGGAGCCATCTTGAGAAGGTCCTCATATTGTAAATGTTTAAACAGTCGTAACTAAGGGAAAAACTCAAGAAAAACAGTGGTATGTGAAGAAACTAAAGATTGCTTTATGCATAATGCTGCTGCAGCAGTAACAGATGCTAAACTAGATATTTTTTATGAAAATATGACGGTTACCCTTTAAGCCGCCTGATGCCAATGTTGACCGAATGAAACTAAACAAAACGTGAAAGAAAAGAGTGTTTTAACCTCCTCCCGTCACACTCACGCCGAAAGGCGTCAGTGCGGCAGCACTCTCAGGTCTCGATGACTCCTGAGACCCGAGATTTCGCGTGAACGCGCATGCACGCGCGTTCACAGCGGCGCGCAGCTGACAAGTTGAACTACAGCCTGCTAGCGATGATCATTTGCTGGCAGGCTGTAGATGTTAAAAAAAATTGCATTAGAAAGGTATATTAGATGCTGTTTTGATAACAGCGTCTGATATACCTGCTACCTGGTCCTCTGGTGGTCCCTTTTGCTTGGATCGACCACCAGAGGACACAGGCAGCTCTGTAAGTAGCACCAAGCACCACACTACACCCCCCCTGTCACTTATTAACCCCTGATCACCCCATATAGACTCCCTGATCACCCCCTGTCATTCATCACCCCCCTGTAAGGCTCCATTCAGACGTCCGTATGTGTTTTGCGGATCCGCAAAACATGGACACCGGCAATGAGCTTTCCGCATTTTGTGGATCCGCACATTGCCAGAACTATATAGAAAATGCCTTTTCTTATCCGCAATTGCAGACCAGAATAGGACATGTTCTATATTTTTGCAGAACGGAAGTGCAGATCCGCAATTCCGGATCCGAGCGGGACAAAGTCTGTCCCCATAGAAATGAATGGGTCCGCAACTCCGTTCAGCAAAATGCAGAACAGAATTGCGGACGTGTGAATGGGGCCTAAGGGTCCCTTATCACCACCAGTTAGTTAGCTACTTGTTAGGTAGTTTAGCGCCCAGCCCACCGCAGTCACTGATTAGTCGCTGATTAGCGTCATCGCTGTCGCTAATCAGCACTAGTACTATATAGTATCTGTAAGTGATTAAGACTGATCGCATTCAGATCTATATAAGTACATTAGGGTCACCTTAGGCTCTACAAAATGCAGTGTTCGCCCGATCAGACCTGATCTTGTGCGCACACTTGCGTTCAGTCCGCCCCACCGCAGTGACAGAATTATTATTTTTTCTGATCACTGCAAAAACACCGTAAAATCGCTGCGCCGCTATAAAGATCACTTTTGAGGGGCATGGCGAGTTCATAGAAGATTTTTTTTTTTGCCACAAGTTAGCGGAAATTATTATTTTTTGTTTGTTTTTTTTCTTCTTACAAAGTCTCATAAAATAAAATATTACATGAACTCACCATACCCCTCACGGAATCCAAATGCGTAAAAATGCCCTGTGAAATCCTAAAGGTATTACCTCTTGAAGCTCATCAAGAGAATGCCAAGAGTGTGCAAAGCAGTAATCAAAGCAAAAGGTGGCTACTTTGAAGAACCTAGAATATGACATATTTTCAGTTGTTTCACACTTTTTTGTTATGTATATAATTCCACATGTGCTAATTCATAGTTTTGATGCCTTCAGTGTGAATCTACAATTTTCATAGTCATGAAAATAAAGAAAACTCTTTGAATGAGAAGGTGTGTCCAAACTTTTGGTCTGTACTGTACATTTCCTTTTTTCGATCATGCTTTGTCTATTGGGTATATATGTATAAATAATTTTCTTGACTGCAGGCCTATTATGGTTCATGGCTTGTACATCACAATTTGTATATGTTCTTGTTTGAAAAAATGATATAGAGCACTGAATCATGTTTAGATACTAATTGGGTTGCCCTCATTGGCTTGCTGATTGATAGGTATTTTCGGATTTATATGCCCGGTTCGTATGTTTGAACTAATAACATCCGCCCCTACCTCTGCATTCCATTGGATGGTATAGACGCGGCTTGGCGCCTTGGCGTGACATCGATGCCGAGGTGCGCTTCCGCTTTTTGGAACGCATCACGGCGTGACTTCCGTTTTGGGTGCCATCTTGCGCATGCGCACTTGCTTCACCAACACGCCGGTCTCCACCGGCGCCCGCATCTGCGATTGGACCATGCACCGGGGAGTTCCTAGGTAACATCCATTGGCGCCTCTCCTTGGTTCCCTCCCCATTATTACCTTACAGGTTTGACCACAGCCGTATTCAATTATAGAGCAATTATGATGATTATAAGAATTTTGAAACAGTAATGCAGATCCACATGGACCTCTGAGGAAGCTAGTCTGTGTACTAGCGATACGCGTGAGGGTGTTTCGCTCTCCTCACTTAAGGGTTCCAGATTTTTGATGTGCTACCACTGTGTTTTGCGATAAGTATATTATCTAGGACTTTGCAGATATTTCATTGGTATCCTGCTCCAGGATTGTCTATTTCATGGCCATGCTGGATGTAATTTTGCACATGTCTGCACCCTATTGTGGGGTCTGCTCCATGTATTAATGTTTTAATCAATATGCTTCAATAAATGATGTTTTACTTCTGGAGGTGCGGCTTAGTTCTGGTATTTCTTTGTTTAGTTCAGTTCCTAATGTGTAAGGTCTATTCATGCCTTAACCAGTTGCTCTGGTTTGTTAAACTAGCGTAATAGTCTGTAGTATTACTCACTATCGAAGCGGCGGACGTCAGTGTGACATCACTCACTCCGTCATGCTCCTCCCACTTCTATAATAAGGCTGGCGGAGCAGGAGCGTGAATGAGTGAGTGACGTTACTCTGCCTGCCCGCTGCTTTGATAGTAATACTACAGACTATTACGCTAGTTTAACAAACCAGAGCAACTGGTTAAGGCATGAATAGAGTTTACACATTACATATTAAGACTGCTGTGAGCGGGGCCCGCTGTAATGGGGTCACTATACACACAGGGAGATGAGAAGACACAGAGGGGACCAGCATAAGATGCTATACAGTGGAGGAAATAATTATTTGACCCCTCACTGATTTTGTAAGTTTGTCCAATGACAAAGAAATGAAAAGTCTCAGAACAGTATCATTTCAATGGTAGGTTTATTGTAACAGTGGCAGATAGCACATCAAAAGGAAAATCGAAAAAATAACTTTAAATAAAAGATAGCAACTGATTTGCATTTCATTGAGTGAAATAAGTATTTGAACCCTCTAACAAAAAAAGACTTAATACTTGGTGGAAAAACCCTTGTTTGCAAGCACAGAGGTCAAACGTTTCTTGTAATTGATGACCAAGTTTGCGCACATTTTAGGAGGAATGTTGGTCCACTCCTCTTTGCAGATCATCTCTAAATCCCTAAGGTTTCGAGGCTGTCTCTGTGCAACTCTGAGCTTGAGCTCCCTCCATAGGTTTTCGATTGGATTAAGGTCCGGAGACTGACTAGGCCACTCCATGACCTTAATGTGCTTCTTCTTGAGCCACTCCTTTGTTGCCTTTGCTGTATGTTTTGGGTCATTGTCGTGCTGGAACACCCATCCACGACCCATTTTCAGTTTCCTGGCAGAGGGAAGGAGGTTGTCGCTCAGGATTTCACGATACATGGCTCCGTCCATTTTCCCGTTTATGCGAATAAGTTGTCCTGTGCCCTTAGCAGAAAAACACCCCCAAAGCAAAATGTTTCCACCCCCATGCTTGACGGTGGGGACGGTGTTTTGGGGGTCATAGGCAGCATTTTTCTTCCTCCAAACACAGCGAGTTGAGTTAATGCCAAAGAGCTCTATTTTGGTCTCATCAGACCACAGCACCTTCTCCCAGTCACTCTCTGAATCATTCAGGTGTTCATTGGCAAACTTCAGACGGGCCTGCACATGTGCCTTCCTGAGCAGGGGGACCTTGCGAGCCCTGCAGGATTTTAATCCATTGCGGTGTAATGTGTTTCCAATGGTTTTCTTGGTGACTGTGGTCCCTGCTAATTTGAGGTCATTAACTAACTCCTCCCGTGTAGTTCTAGGATGCTTTTTCACCTTTCTCAGAACCATTGACACCCCACGAGGTGAGATCTTGCGTGGAGCCCCAGAGCGAGGTCGATTGATGGTCATTTTGTGCTCCTTCCATTTTCGAACAATCGCACCAACAGTTGTCACCTTCTCTCCCAGCTTCTTGCTAATGGTTTTGTAGCCCATTCCAGCCTTGTGCAGGTCTACAATTTTGTCTCTGACATCCTTGGACAGCTCTTTGGTCTTTCCCATGTTGGAGAGTTTGGAGTCTGCTTGATTGATTGATTCTGTGGACAGGTGTCTTTTATACAGGTGACTAGTTAAGACAGGTGTCCTTAATGAGGGTGACTAATTGAGTAGAAGTGTCTAACCACTCTGTGGGAGACAGAACTCTTAATGGTTGGTAGGGGTTCAAATACTTATTTCACTCAATGAAATGCAAATCAGTTGCTATCTTTTATTTAAAGTTATTTTTTCGATTTTCCTTTTGATGTGCTATCTGCCACTGTTACAATAAACCTACCATTGAAATGATACTGTTCTGAGACTTTTCATTTCTTTGTCATTGGACAAACTTACAAAATCAGTGAGGGGTCAAATAATTATTTCCGCCACTGTATATGTGTCATCCACAGATCCCCCCATAACAGTGTCATCCACAGATATCCCTTAGCAGTGTCTCATCCACAGATATCCCTTAGCAGTGTCTCATCCACAGATATCCCTTAGCAGTGTCTCATCCACAGATATCCCTTAGCAGTGTCTCATCCACAGATATCCCTTAGCAGTGTCTCATCCACAGATATCCCTTGGCAGTGTATCATCCACAGATGCCCCCATAACAGTGTGTCATCCATAGATCCCCCATAACAGTGTGTCATCCACAGATCCCCCATAACAAGCCTAAAGGTGTCCTCTATTTTTTTTTTTTTTATGTTTTCCTCTCTCTTGTGTATACTTAATGGCTTATTTATCTATTTATTTTCTTGTCCTTCCATATTCCATCCTTCTTGTTACAGTCCGTCTCTCCCCTATTAATATCCCAACCTCCCTTTGTATATGAAAAAAATGTTGCACTTAACCTCTTACGGACACAGGGCTTACATGTACGCCTTGTGTATTTCCGATCACCGCCACGCGGTGACAATGCCGAGGGGGGTCCTGTGACCCCGCCGTACCGGCGATCACTGCAAACCGCAGGTCAATTGAGACCTGCGGTTTGCAGCGTTTCTGGGTCATTCGGGTCTCCGGTGACCCGGAATAGGAGGGTGATCGGTGGTGTAATATACACCACCAATCATCCTCCGTAGATCCTGTGAGGTGGCGGTAACGCCACCTCTTAGGATCGCCTATGATTGGCTTCTGCGTGAGCGAGGAGCCCCGTGTCAGCCCCTCTGCCTCCCACGCGATCCGCCACCATCCCTGGCCCCTGAGCCACCATAAAGTGCCACATAAATGGCACATAAACATTTACGGAGAGCTTTAGCTAGCAGGGAGAGTGGGAAAAAAAAGTAGTTTTTTTTTGTGTGCAGCACCCGGATCTGAGGGTGTCTGGGGTCCACAGCACCCTCAGCTGTGCGACCCCCGACCCCCCAGGGGTGCTGCAGCTTGCCCCCCCACACACACATTTTTTGGGGCGCAAGCACTTTTTTTTTTTGTAGCCATAAAAGAGCGTCCGGCCACTGTTAGCGCATCGCCCACCCCACTGTTGATCAGCTTGGTACCGCCATTTTTTTAAATTTAGTTTTATATTTTTTTTTTCTGTTAGGTTAGGGTAGGGTAGGGTATACATAAAAACACACCATCCCCCACACACACAGACACACACACACACACACACACACACACACACACTCCCCTTTAGCGTTAGAAGATGGCCCGCCGGAGGTTCTCGGCCGAGGAGGCATAAGCCCAGCTGCTCTCCGACTCCAAGAGCCCCAGTGAGGACGAGGATGACCCCACTTTCCTGTTGTCATCCTCATTCTCCTCATCATCTAATGATGATGATGAGCCCCCAAGGCGGCGGAGATGCTGCCAGGCAGAGCCAGGAGCCACCCATGCCAGGGAACCTGTAGCCCACACTAGTATGAGCAGCCCTGGGGCTCGTACCAGTTTTCCGGCCCACCAGCCAAGTCCACCTGAGCCCCCTACCGGTGAACTTGCCTGGAGTACCCAAGAGGATTTTGAGCCTGTGATTCCTGACTTTGTTGGCCAACCAGGAATCCAGATTTTAGGAAACTAGACCTTGTTATGTACCTTGAGGGGTCTAGTTTCCTAAATGGTGTGCCATGTGGGGGTTTCTTGCTGTTCTGGCACCATGGGGGCTTCCTAAATGTGACATGCCCCCCAAAATACATTTCAGCAGAATTCTCTGTCCAAAATCCCAATGGTGCTCCTTCTCTTCTGAGCCGTGTAGTTCATCCGCAGATCACTCTACATCCACATATGAGGTATTTTCTGACTCGGGAGAAATTAGGCTACAAATTTTGTGGTGCTTTTTCTCCTTTTAACACTTGTAAAAATAAAATAAAAGGGTCTACAAGAACATGTTAGTGTAAAAAAAGGAGATTTTGAATTTTCTCCTCCACTTTGCAGCTATTCCTGTGAAACACTTAAAGGGTTAACAAACTTTCTGAATGTTATTTTGAATACTTTGAGGGCTGCAGTTTTCATAATGAGGTAATTTATGGGGGATTTCTAACATAAAGACCCTAAAATTTACTTCAAAAGGGAACTGGTCAGATTTTGAAAATTTCATGAAAAATTGGAAAATTGCTGCTCAACTTTGAAGCCCTCTAACGTCTTCAAAAAGTTAAAACATGTCAACTTTATGATGCCAACATAAAGTAGACATATTGAATATGCGGATCAATATAGAATTTATTTGGCATGTCCATTTTTCTTAGAAGCAGAGAGTTTAAAAGTTACAAAAATGCGAAAAAATTTAATGAAATTTTGGAATTTTTTACAAAGAAATGAGGTAAGTATCGGTGAAAATTTACCACTAACATAAAGTAGAATATGTCACGAAAAAACTATCTCGGAATCAGTATGATAGGTAAAAGCATCCCAGAGTTATTAATGCATAAAGTGACACTGGTCAGATTTGCAAAACATGGCCTGGTCCTTAAGGTGAAAATGAGCCCGGTCCTTTAGGGGTGAAAGTATAGGTGATCTGATAATGATGGTACTTTTCCGTTCACGCATGAACAACCTTAGGATCTTCGTGCTTTGATTTGCTCCGCTTTATTATGCTGACCTACACAGTCAGGTTTTGTCTAGTAGACCGAACATATTTGCACTGTTTTTGATATGCCAAAGATTACTCTCCACACATTCTTGTGATTGACATGTTTTATTTGGACGATAAGACATTTGTACTTGGCTTTTATATGGCCACTTGAATAAAGAATTTATTTAAAAAAATAAAGATCCCCCATAACAGTGTCATCCACAGATCCCTGATAACAGTGCGTCATCCACAGATCCCCCATAACAGTGCGTCATCCACAGAGCCCCCATAACAGTGCGTCATCCACAGATCCCCCATAACAGTGCGTCATCCACAGATCCCCATAACAGTGCGTCATCCACAGATCCCCCATAACAGTGCGTCATCCACAGAGCCCCCATAACAGTGCGTCATCCACAGATCCCCCATAACAGTGCGTCATCCACAGATCCCCATAACAGTGTGTCATCCACAGATCCCCCATAACAGTGCGTCATCCACAGATCCCCATAACAGTGTGTCATCCACAGATCCCCCATAACAGTGCGTCATCCACAGAGCCCCCATAACAGTGCGTCATCCACAGATCCCCCATAACAGTGCGTCATCCACAGATCCCCATAACAGTGCTTCATCCACAGATCCCCCATAACAGTGCGTCATCCACAGATCCCCCATAACACTGTCATCCACAGATCCCCCATAACAGTGCGTCATCCACAGATCCCCCATAACACTGTCATCCACAGATCCCCCATAACAGTGCGTCATCCACAGATCCCCTCCATAACAGTGCGTCATCCACAGATCCCTGATAACAGTGCGTCATCCACAGATCCCCCATAACAGTGCGTCATCCACAGATCCCCCATAACAGTGCGTCATCCACAGATCCCCCATAACACTGTCATCCACAGATCCCCCATAACAGTGCGTCATCCACAGATCCCCCATAACACTGTCATCCACAGATCCCCCATAACAGTGCGTCATCCACAGATCCCCTTCATAACAGTGCGTCATCCACAGATCCCCCATAACAGTGCGTCATCCACAGATCCCCCATAACACTGTCATCCACAGATCCCCCATAACACTGTCATCCACAGATCCCCCATAACAGTGCGTCATCCACAGATCCCCTCCATAACATTGTCATCCACAGATTCCCCATAATAGTGTCATCCACAGATCCCCCATAACAGTATGTCATCCACAGATCCCCCATAACAATGCGTCATCCACAGATCCCCTCCATAACATTGTCATCCACAGATCCCCCATAACAGCGTGTCACCCACAGATCCCCCATAACAGTGTGTCATCCACAGATCCCCCATAACAGTGCGTCATCCACAGATCCCCTCCATAACATTGTCATCCACAGATTCCCCATAATAGTCTCATCCACAGATCCCCCATAACAGTATGTCATCCACAGATCCCCCATAACAGTGCCTCATCCACAGATCCCCTCCATAACATTGTCATCCACAGATCCCCCATAACAGTATGTCATCCACAGATCCCCCATAACAGTGCCTCATCCACAGATCCCCTCCATAACATTGTCACCCACAGATCCCCCATAACAGTGCGTCATCCACAGATCCCCTCCATAACATTGTCACCCACAGATCCCCCATAACAGTGCGTCATCCACAGATCCCCTCCATAACTTTGTTATCCACAGATTCCCCATAATAGTGTCATCCACAGACCACCATTAGTTCAAAACCCACCAAAAGCACACCTTTTGGTTCAGAATATATTTTTTCTTATTTTCCTCCTCAAAAACCTAGGTGCGTCTTATAAAGAGAAAAATATGGTAATTCACAGCCGATGGTGAAAAGTGAAAATTGCAATTTTTGCACAGATATGGCCCAATATGTGTTGCCCCTTATGCCAGGCTTCCTGGTTGTATAAACACCCTACATATGGCCCTAATCTTTTGCCTGGGCATACAACAGGGCTTAGGAGTAAAAGAGCTCCATGTGGATTTGGGCTGACAACTATAGAGGTTCTGGGGTAAAATAATAAATAAAACCCCAGAGAGGTCACCCCGTTTTCGAAATTCTGCTCGTCAAGGTATTAAGGGATGGAATGCGCATTTTGACATTACAGGTATTTTGCAGAAATGAATGCGTATCGGACCATGCAAAGTGAAAACGGCAAATTTTCCACATATATGACATTTCAACTTTATCCTGCTGGTCATATTACAGAGATACCAATTTTATATAGTATTTTTTTACTTTTAGCTACTCTCACACTAAGCATGTTTTTGTGTCTTTCTGAAAGCACTATTTATTTTTATTTTGTCTGGCAATGGTCCTCAGTAGGGGCTAGTTTTTTTGCAGGATGAATTGACGTTTTCATTGGTACCATTTTGGAGTACATAGTACTTTTTGATCGCTCGATATTACGCTTTTTGTGGGGCAAGATGACCAAAAAATGACTGTTCTAGCGCAGTTTTTATTTTTTTCATAGTGGTCTTCTGATGGGGTAAATAATGTGATATTTTTATTGATGTCACTGTTATGTGTAACCCCTGCGGTGAGAGCAGTGAGTAAGGCTGTTACATATGTACTGTATATACAGTATATATAGCTACTGAGAATTACACCCAGTATATAGGACAGCAGTAGTGTTGAGCAATTCCTCTTCACAGGATAAGAGCAGATACAGACACACATACATACATAGAGGCATATACATACATACATACATACATAGAGGCATATAGACACATACATACATAGAGGCATATACATACATACATACATACATACATAGACACACATACATACATACACACATACATACATAGAGGCATATACATACATACATACATACATACATACATAGAGGCATATACATACATACATACATACATAGACACACATACATACATACATACATACTGTACATACATACATAGAGGCATATAGACACATACATACATACATAGACACACATACATACATACATACATACATACATACATAGAGGCATATACATACATACATACATACATACATAGACACACATACATACATACATACATACATAGAGGCATATACACACATACATACATAGACACACACATACATACATAGAGGCATACACATACATACATACATACATACATAGACACACACATACATACATACATAGAGGCATACACACACATACATACATAGAAGCACACACACATATATACATAGAGGCATACACACACATACATACATACATAGAAACATACATACATACATAGAGGCATACATACATACATAGAAGCACACATACATATATAGACACACACATACATACATAGAGGCATATACACACACATACATACATAGAGGCATACACACACATACATACATAGAAACATACATACATACATAGAGGCATACATACATACATAGAAGCACACATACATACATAGACACACACATACATACATACATACATAGAGGCATATACACACATACATACATAGAGGCACACACACATACATACATAGAAGCACACACACATACATACATAGAGGCATACACACACACATAGACACACACATACATACATAGAGGCATACACACACATACATACATACATACATACATAGAGGCATATACACACATACATACATAGAGGTACACACACATACATACATACATAGAGGCATATACACACATACATACATAGAGGCATACACACACATACATAGAAGCACACACACATACATACATAGAGGCATACACACACATACATACATACATACATACATAGAAGCACACACACATACATACATAGAGGCATACACACATACATACATACATACATACATAGAAGCACACATACATACATAGACACATACATACATAAGGGCATACACACACATACATACATAGATGTACACACACATACATACATAGAAGCACACACACATACATACATAGAAGCACACACACATACATACATAGAAGCACATATACACACAAGCATACATACATACATACATACATAGAGGCATATACACACATACATGGATAGAAGCACACATACATACATACATACATACATAGAAGCACACATACATACATACATACATAGAGGCATAGACACATAGAAGCACACACACATACATACATAGAGGCACACATACATACATACATAGAAGCACACACACATACATACATACATACATACATAGAGGCATAGACACATAGAAGCACACACACATACATACATAGAGGCACACATACATACATACATAGAAGCACACACACATACATACATACATACATACATAGAGGCATACACATACATACATAGAGGCACACATACATACATAGAGGCACACATACATACATAGAGGCACACACACATACATAGAGGCACACACACATACATAGAGGCACACACACATACATAGAGGCACACACACATACAGACATAGAGGCACAGACACATACACACATACATAGAGGCACACACACATACATAGAGGCACACATACATACATACATAGAGGCATACACACACATACATACATACATAGAGGCATATACACACATACATACATAGAGGTACACACACATACATACATACATAGAGGCATATACACACATACATACATAGAGGCATACACACACATACATAGAAGCACACACACATACATACATACATAGAGGCATACACACACATACATACATACATACATACATAGAAGCACACACACATACATACATAGAGGCATACACACACATACATACATAGAAGCACACATACATACATAGACACATACATACATAAGGGCATACACACACATACATAGATGTACACATACATACATAGAAGCACACACACATACATACATAGAAGCACATATACACACAAGCATACATACATACATACATAGAGGCATATACACACATACATGGATAGAAGCACACATACATACATACATACATACATACATACATAGAAGCACACACACATACATACATACATACATACATAGAGGCATAGACACATAGAAGCACCCACACATACATACATAGAGGCACACATACATACATACATAGAAGCACACACACATACATACATACATACATAGAGGCATACACATACATACATAGAGGCACACATACATACATAGAGGCACACACACATACATAGAGGCACACACACATACATACATAGAGGCACAGACACATACACACATACATAGAGGCGCACACATACATACATAGAGGCACACACCACACATACATACATACATACATACATAGAGGCATACACACAAACATACATAGAGGCACACACACATACATACATACATAGAGGCACACACACATACATACATACATACATAGAGACACACATACATACATAGAGGCACACATACATACATAGAGGCACACACACATACTTACATAGAGACACACACACATACATACATACAGGCACACACACATACATACATAGAGGCACACATACATACATACATACATACATAGAGGCACACACACACATACATACATACATAGAGGCATACATACATAGAGGCATACATACATAGAGGCACACATACATACATACATACATACATACAGGCACACACACATACATACATAGAGGCACACACATACATACATACATAGAGGCACACACACATACATACATAGAGGCACACACATACATACATACATACATACATAGAGGCACACACACATACATACATAGAGGCACACACACATACATACATAGAGGCACACACACATACATACATAGAGACACACACATACAGTACAGACCAAAAGTTTGGACACACCTTCTCATTCAAAGAGTTTTCTTTATTTTCATGACTATGAAAATTGTAGATTCACACTGAAGGCATCAAAACTATGAATTAACACATGTGGAATTATATACATAACAAACAAGTGTGAAACAACTGAAAATATGTCATATTCTAGGTTCTTCAAAGTAGCCACCTTCTGCTTTAATTACTGCTTTGCACACTCTTGGCATTCTCTTAATGAGCTTCAAGAGGTAGTCACCTGAAATGGTCTTCCAACAGTCTTGAAGGAGTTCCCAAAGATGCTTAGCACTTGTTGGCCCTTTTGCCTTCACTCTGCGGTCCAGCTCACCCCAAACCATCTCGATTGGGTTCAGGTCCGGTGACTGTGGAGGCCAGGTCATCTGGTGGCGCACCCCATCACTCTCCTTCATGGTCAAATATCCCTTACACAGCCTGGAGGGGTGTTTGGGGTCATTGTCCTGTTGAAAAATAAATGATGGTTCAACTAAACGCAAACCGGATGGAATAGCATGCCGCTGCAAGATGCTGTGGTAGCCATGCTGGTTCAGTATGCCTTCAATTTTGAATAAATCCCCAACAGTGTCACCAGCAAAGCACCCCCACACCATCACACCTCCTCCTCCATGCTTCACGGTGGGAACCAGGCATGTAGAGTCCATCCGTTCACCTTTTCTGCGTCGCACAAAGACACGGTGGTTGGAACCAAAGATCTCAAATTTGGACTCATCAGACCCAAGCACAGATTTCCACTGGTCTAATGTCCATTCCTTGTGTTCTTTAGAACCTTCATGAAGGCCTGATTCACACAGTCTCCTCTTAACAGTTGTTCTAGAGATGTGTCTGCTGCTAGAACTCTGTGTGGCATTGACCTGGTCTCTAATCTGAGCTGCTGTTAACCTGCAATTTCTGAGGCTGGTGACTCGGATGAACTTATCCTCAGCAGCAGAGGTGGCTCTTGGTCTTCCTTTCCTGGGGCGGTCCGCATGTGAGCCAGTTTCTTTGTAGCGCTTGATGGTTTTTGTGACTGCACTTGGGGACACTTTCAAAGTTTTCCCAATTTTTCAGACTGACTGACCTTCATTTCTTAAAGTAATGATGGCCACTTGTTTTTCTTTACTTAGCTGCTTTTTTCTTGCCATAATATAAATTGTAACAGTCTATTCAGTAGGACTATCAGCTGTGTATCCACCTGACTTCTCCACAACGCAACTGATGGTCCCAACCCCATTTATAAGGCAAGAAATCCCACTTATTAAACCTGACAGGGCACACCTGTGAAGTGAAAACCATTTCAGGTGACTACCTCTTGACGCTCATCAAGAGAATGCCAAGAGTGTGCAAAGCAGTAATCAAAGCAAAAGGTGGCTACTTTGAAGAACCTAGAATATGACATATTTTCAGTTGTTTCACACTTTTTTGTTATGTATATAATTCCACATGTGTTAATTCATAGTTTTGATGCCTTCAGTGTGAATCTACAATTTTCATAGTCGTGAAAATAAAGAAAACTCTTTGAATGAGAAGGTGTGTCCAAACTTTTGGTCTGTACTGTATATACATACATAGAGGCACACACACATACATAGAGGCACACACACACATATACATACATAGAGGCACACACACACATACATACACAGTACATACATAGAGGTGCACACACACATACATACATAGAGGCACGCACACATACATACATAGAGGCACACACACACATATACATACATAGAGGCACACACACACATACATACACAGTACATACATAGAGGTGCACACACACACATACATACATACATAGAGGCACACACACATACATACATAGAGGCACGCACACATACATACATAGAGGCACACACACACATACATACATAGAGGCACACACACACATTTGTACGCTTACAGACTGGTGTGGCTGCTTCTCCATGCTCTCCTCCCTTGAGTCTTTTAGGTCTCTCAGACATACCTGTGTGCAGGAGTGCAGGGCTGAAGGCTAATTCCCTGCAGTCCTAGCAGAGCACCGCCTGAGGCCACCACCTTACATTGCCTCATCAGTGGTGCGCCTCTGGGTTTGGTAGGCACAGCAAGAACCCTGTGAGTCCCAGTGAACTGAGCTGAGAGAAGAGGAACAAGGGTGCATTCACCCCTTTCTGCCCACCATACCCTCCACATATGTTACTGGAGATGCCACTTTTCAATTGAAGACTATGAAGAATGCAGCGGCCAGGAATCAGCAAACAGGAGTTCAGAAGATACCCCATTGCTCTGTAATATCGAACTCCAGCAGACAGCTCCATGTCTTTTATTCAGCCTGGATGAGAAATGGGCAGGAAACACATCTCCATTGCATGCACATATGTGCAGAGGCGGTTGAAAAATGAATTAAGGTTTTGTGATCCTGGTAGAGTATCCACGGTAGGTAGAGCATAAAGGGGCACAGGAGCATGCAGGCCGTAACTTCACCATTTGTTGCTTTGGTTCTCCTCTTTGGCCATTCTGGTATTTTTTGGAGCTGATTTTGAGGCGGAAATGCAGTGGACTACTGGTGACATGGGCCATAGGATCCCTTTAAGATGTGATACATGTAATTTTTTGTGACACCAGTTGCATTTCAGTAACAAGGGACTGGGTCCCCCTAAGTAGATGGTAATGGTGAAACCCAGTGTAGGGATGCCAGAGTGGTGCAAGGGTTGCCTAAAATGTCTGTTTAGGTGTTGTGGCCTGCACGTGTCACGGTGCTCCTACCTGGATATCCTGGAAACGGCGTTGTAGTCTGAAGCAGTGCAAATAGGGTTGTGGATGAAGTGGGTGAAATGAATTTAGTCCAGACTTGTATTGAAGTAGTTAACAGCTTTACTTGGCATAAACTCTCATCAGGGAACAATCTTCCAACTTTATCTTGGTTACCAGCAAGCTTTGGCATGAAGTTCTGGCAGGCAAACACTCTCAGCTCTGCTACATCTGTACTTCTTCAGCTCTGCTATGTTGGCTGGATTAAATATGAACTTTTCCTTTTGCTGCTTTCTGCTGCAACTTCTCTCTAGCTTTATCTTGATCTGTATCTTGTCCAGGGAACTTTTCCTCCTGGCTTCTGAGGCCTGTAGAATGGGCCTCTATGCCCAGCAGAGCAGACAGTGCTCTGCTGGCTGGAACACAGCCTTCCCCTTACAGGGAGTAAGCTAGACTGACTTTTGCAGGGCTCGTCCAGCAGGGACGAGGACCTGCTGCTTCCCCATACAGGGGCTACTCTGAACTAACTCTAACTTGCTGGACTCCTCCATCTCTAGATGGATAGGAGGCTCCATTCTAGGAAAACTAGCTCTGCCATAATTGCCGCCATCTGCTGGTAAACCAGGTACATTGCACTTTAACCATTACAAAATCATAACTGCAGTTACACATTGAGTAGGACCTAGGAATAAATATACATGACGATACAGGGTGCACCATTAAAGATAGTGATGGGGGCAGAAAGAGTGGTAATGCCCCCTAGTGGGGCGTTACAGAAATGATCAGAAAAAATCAGCGGCAAAAAAACTCTGTGTCAACTGGTCCTTAGGCCTCGGTCACACTTCAGTGTTTAGTCAGTGATTTCCATCAGTGATTTGTGAGCCAAAACCAGGTGCAACTCTAAACACAGAACAGGAGCAGATCTTTCCCTTCTACCTCATGTCTGTAGAGGCTCCACTTCTGGTTTTGGCTCACAAATCACTGATGGAAATCACTGACCAAACACTGAAGTGTGAACGAGGCCTTAGAGTTAGATGCTACAGAAACGTCTCTGTGTGTCAGATACTCATGAGATGTAGGCAGCTCCGTCCCACCATCCATTGACTACATTTTCCCTGTGTGCAGCAACGGGGAGAAGCTGTCAATTAGCGGTGGGAGAACAGGAGGGCCTGCAGCTCTGGCATTGCACTTGCACAAAAAGTACCTAGTAATCAGAGGTAACAGGCACTGCTGAAACCACTGGGGTAGATATATTGTTACTTTCTTAAACACAGGCAGCTTAAAGGGATTTTCCGAGAGATTTTTCATTACGGGAATGACCTATCCTCTAGATAGGTCATCAGTATTTGATCGGTGGGGGTCGTACCCCCAGGACGCCTGCTGATCAGCTGTTTGAGAAAGCACCAGCGCTCACGGTAGCGCCACAGCCTTCTCTCAGCTCACCAAGCACTGCGCTCCATAGGCAGTAGCCCGCTGCAGCCAATTACTGGCAGTACGATAGTGGCGGTCTATCTGTGAGGTGGGCATTGCTCTTTTATGTTTGGACAGCACCCTCACCTTTAATAATTTGTAGATGCTGTTCAGAAGCTCTCTCAATACCTCTTTGCAGCAGCTGAGATGTGTATGAAGAGGTTCTGCAGCAGCTGAGGTGTGTATTAGAAGGCTCTGCAGCAGCTGAGGTGTGTATCAGGAGGTTCTGCAGCAGCTGAGGTGTGTATCAGGAGGTTCTGCAGCAGCTGAGGCGTGTATTAGGAGGTTCTGCAGCAGCTGAGGTGTGTATTAGGAGGTTCTGCAGCAGCTGAGGTGTGTATTACGAGGTTCTGCAGCAGCTGAGGTGTGTATGAAGAGAGGTTCTGCAGCAGCTGAGGTGTGTATTAGAAGGTTCTGCAGCAGCTGAGGTGTGTATTATGAGGTTCTGCAGCAGCTGAGGTGTGCATCATGAGGTTCTGCAGCAGCTGAGGTGTTTATTATGATGTTCTGCAGCAGCTGAGGTGTGTATTAGGAGGTTCTTTGGCAGCTGAGGTGTGTATCATGAGGTTCTGCAGCAGCTGAGATGTGTATCATGAGGTTCTGCAGCAGCTGAGGTGTGTATCATGAGGTTCTGCAGCAGCTGAGATGTGTATCATGAGGTTCTGCAGCAGCTGAGATGTGTATCATGAGGTTCTGTGGCACCTGAGGTGTGTATTACAATGTTTTGCAGCAGCTGAGGTGTGTATTATGATGTTCTGCAGCAGCTGAGGTGTGTATTAGGAGGTTCTGCAGCAGCTGAGGTGTGTATCAGGAGGTTCTGCAGCAGCTGAGGTGTGTATTAGGAGGTTCTGCAGCAGCTGAGGTGTGTATCATGAGGTTCTGCAGCAGCTGAGATGTGTATCATGAGGTTCTGCAGCAGCTGAGGTGTGTATCATGAGGTTATGCAGCAGCTGAGATGTGTATCATGAGGTTCTTTGGCAGCTGGGGTGTGTATTACAATGTTCTGCAGCAGCTGAGGTGTGTATTATGAGGTTCTGCAGCAGCTGAGGTGTTTATTATGAGGTTCTGCAGCAGCTGAGGTGTGTATTAGGAGGTTTTGCAGCAGCTGAGGTGTGTATCATGAGGTTCTGCAGCAGCTGAGGTGTGTATCATGAGGTTCTGCAGCAGCTGAGATGTGTATCATAAGGTTCTGCAGCAGCTGAGGTGTGTATCATGAGGTTCTGCAGCAGCTGAGGTGTGTATCATGAGGTTCTGCAGCAGCTGAGATGTGTATCATGAGGTTCTGCAGCAGCTGAGGTGTGTATCATGAGGTTCTGTGGCACCTGAGGTGTGTATCATGAGGTTCTGCAGCAGCTGGGGTGTGTATTACAATGTTTTGCAGCAGCTGAGGTGTTTATTATGATGTTTTGCAGCAGCTGAGGTGTGTATTAGGAGGTTCTGCAGTAGCTGAGGTGTGTATAAGGAGGTTCTGCAGCAGCTGAGGTATGTATCATGAGGTTCTGCAGCAGCTGAGGTGTGTATCATGAGGTTCTGCGGCAGCTGAGGTGTGTATCATGAGGTTCTGCCGCAGCTGAGGTGTTTATTGAGGTTCTGCAGCAGCTGAAGTGTGTATCATGAGGTTCTGCAGCAGCTGAGATGTGTATCATGAGGTTCTGCGGCAGCTGAGGTGTGTATCATGAGGTTCTGCAGCAGCTGAGGTGTGTATCGTGAGGTTCTGCAGCAGCTGAGATGTGTATCATGAGGTTCTGCAGCAGCTGAGGTGTGTATCATGAGGTTCTGCAGCAGCTGAGATGTGTATCATGAGGTTCTGCAGCAGCTGAGGTGTGTATCATGAGGTTTTGCAGCAGCTGAGGTGTGTATCATGAGGTTCTGCGGCACCTGAGGTGTGTATCATGAGGTTCTGCAGCAGCTGAGGTGTGTATCATGAGGTTTTGCAGCAGCTGAGGTGTGTATCATGAGGTTCTGCAGCAGCTGAGATGTGTATCATGAGGTTCTGCAGCAGCTGAGGTGTGTATTATGATGTTCTGCAGCAGCTGAGGTGTGTATCATGAGGTTCTGCAGCAGCTGAGGTGTGTATCATGAGGTTCTGCAGCAGCTGAGGTGTTTATTATGAGGTTCTGCAGCAGCTGAGGTGTTTATTATGAGGTTCTGCAGCAGCTGAGGTGTGTATTAGGAGGTTCTGCAGCAGCTGAGATGTGTATCATGAGGTTCTGCAGCAGCTGAGGTGTTTGAGGTTCTGCAGCAGCTGAGGTGTTTATTATGATGTTCTGCAGCAGCTGAGGTGTTTATTGAGGTTCTGCAGCAGCTCTGGTGTATATCATTAGGTTCTGCAGCAGCTGAGGTGTGTATCATGAGGTTCTGCAGCAGCTGAGGTGTGTATCATGAGGTTCTGCAGCAGCTGAGGTGTGTATTAAGAGGTTCTGCAGCAGCTGAGGTGTGTATTAGGAGGTTCTGCAGCAGCTGAGGTGTGTATCATGAGGTTCTGCAGCAGCTGAGGTGTTTGAGGTTCTGCAGCAGCTGAGGTGTGCATCATGAGGTTCTGCAGCAGCTGAGGTATGTATCATGAGGTTCTGCAGCAGCTGAGGTGTTTATTGAGGTTCTGCAGCAGCTGAGGTGTGTATCATGAGGTTCTGCGGCAGCTGAGGTGTGTATTATGAGGTTCTGCAGCAGCTGAGGTGTTTATTATGAGGTTCTGCAGCAGCTGAGGTGTTTATTATGAGGTTCTGCGGCACCTGAGGTGTGTATCATGAGGTTCTGCAGCAGCTGAGGTGTGTATTACAATGTTCTGCAGCAGCTGAGATGTGTATCATGAGGTTCTGCAGCAGCTGAGGTGTGTATCATGAGGTTCTGCAGCAGCTGAGGTGTGTGTCATGAGGTTCTGCAGCAGCTGAGGTGTGTATCATGAGGTTCTGCAGCAGCTGAGGTGTTTATTGAGGTTCTGCAGCAGCTGAGGTGTGTATCATGAGGTTCTGCGGCAGCTGAGGTGTGTATTATGAGGTTCTGCAGCAGCTGAGGTGTTTATTATGAGGTTCTGCGGCACCTGAGGTGTGTATCATGAGGTTCTGCAGCAGCTGAGGTGTGTATTACAATGTTCTGCAGCAGCTGAGATGTGTATCATGAGGTTCTGCAGCAGCTGAGGTGTGTATCATGAGGTTCTGCAGCAGCTGAGGTGTGTATCATGAGGTTCTGCAGCAGCTGAGGTGTAAAGTAACAGGTTTTCCCAGACCTTCCTCAGCCCGGTCGCTGCTCTCAGTGCCCGGTGCCCTCCGCACACTGCACATATAGCTCTGCGCTCCTGCAGTGTAGTCCAGTGAACGGCACCGCCGCTGCCATATGTACCATACGGTACGGAACTAGGTCGCTCCGCTCAGTGCTGTTGTGGAACTACAAGTCCCAGCGTCCACACCTGATGCCTCTTTTGTGACGCATATTGTGTGTGACACCACAACCATACGTGACCAACATTTATCACAAGGGGGTCGGTGATGATCCCAAAAAACGGAACACTCTCACGTTGTTATGATCCTGCCATTATTACATCACAATACAAACGTGTCATCGCTTCGGCACTCCTGCTTCTGTGAAACTACAACTCCCAGCATGCACACTTGCTCAGCTGTTCTTGTAACTCCTATAGAAGTGAACGAAGCATTGTGGGAAATGTCGTTTCAGAACAATGGGAACGCCTGAGGCAGCTGATCCCTGAGTTACAGGGTTAAACAAGAATGTCTCCTTTAAAAGGCGGGGAATAACCGTGCTATAAATAGACCGCTGACGTCCGCCACAGCTAAGCCCAATCAATGACACATCCGAATACCCCGCCCTCTCCCCTGTCACTCTCTCGCGCTCTCAGCCATTGACGATTTACGGGAGGCGGAGCTTTATGATTCCCACGCCCTCTCATTGGTTTCTACGCGGCGTGACGTCACGTTCGCCGTCTCCTGGGTGACAAGGGAGGAGGAGGAGGGACAGTGGGCCGGAAAGAGGTGTCAACAGTGGAGGGAAAGAAGTCCTTGCTGGTTGGGTGATTCTGCTGAGACCTGGGCGGGACCCTGGCGGCTATTGGCTGACGTCTGTTGAATGACGCCAAGTGGAGGCGTGGCCAGCAGGTGAGCGGGGGTTCCTAGAGGTATCGCAGAGGAGGAGGAAAGAGGCTCCGCGGCCTGCGGGTCCTAGAGGTGACGGTGGAGTCTGCATACGGGCTCCGGACGTGTCAGCGCCCCAGGGAGAGACCGCGAGGTGCGGACGGTTAATTACGGTAAAGATAGGGGGAGGGAAGGCCTGGGTGCTACGTCCTAGCGGGGAGAGAGGCGGGAGGGGGATTTGGCTTCTAATGGGGCCTGAGTTGTGCGGCCTGACAGCGAGGGCTGGCTGACAGCCGGGGGCGGGCGGGTCGGGCCTGTCCTCCATCACCGATCGCTCTGGGCTGTGTGTATTATCGGGGATCGGCCCTTGCTGCCCCCCGTCCATTCTCCCAGGTGATGGCCTCTGCCTGCAGTCATCTCCCATCCTCCTCTCCTCCAGTGACCAGATACATGGTAGGGGTCTCTGGAAACCGCCATATAACTGTCCTAGATGAGGCTGCCCCATATAAGTGGCCCTTGTGCCATGGGAGGCACGGCGTGTGTGTATGGCATTTGTATGATGGTACTGTGTGTATGACGGTCCAGTATGTCAATGACTGTATGGTGTGCGTACAATGGTACGGCGCGCGTATGGCGTGTATGTGACGGTACGGCGCGCGTATGGCGTGTATGTGACGGTACGGCGCGCGTATGGCGTGTATGTGACGGTACGGCGCGCGTATGGCGTGTATGTGACGGTACGGCGCGCGTATGGCGTGTATGTGACGGTACGGCGCGCGTATGGCGTGTATGTGACGGTACGGCGCGCGTATGGCGTGTATGTGACGGTACGGCGCGCGTATGGCGTGTATGTGACGGTACGGCGTGTGTATGGCGTGTATGTGACGGTATGGCGTGTATGTGACGGTATGGCGTGTATGTGACGGTATGGCGTGTGTATGGCGTGTTTGTGACGGTACGGCGCGTGTTTGTGACGGTACGGCGCATGTTTGTGACGGTACGGCGCGTGTTTGTGACGGTACGGCGCGTGTATGTGACGGTACGGCGCGTGTATGGCGTGTATGTGACGGTACAGCGTGTATGTGACGGTACAGCGTGTATGTGACGGTACGGCGTGTATGTGATGGTACGGCGCGTGTATGTGACGGCGCGTGTATGGCGTGTATGTGACGGCGCGTGTATGGCGTGTATGTGACGGCGCGTGTATGGCGTGTATGTGACGGCGCGTGTATGGCGTGTATGTGACGGCGCCTGTATGGCGTGTATGTGACGGCGCCTGTATGGCGTGTATGTGACGGCGCCTGTATGGCGTGTATGTGACGGCGCCTGTATGGCGTGTATGTGACGGCGCGTATGTGACGGTATGGCGCGTATGTGACGGTACGGCACGGGTACGGCGCGCAGCATGGCGTGTGTATGGCGTGTATGTGACGGTACGGCGCGTGTATGGCGGTAAGGCATGTGTACGATGGTACGGTTTGTGTAGTGTGTGTGTGTGTATGGCAGTCCGGTGTGTTAATGGTGTGTGTATGACGGTACAGTGTGTGTAGTTTGTGTATGACGGAACGTTGTGCGGATGACGGTAAGACATGTGTATTATGTGTGTATATGGTGTACGTATGAGTCCGGGGTGTGTGTGTGTGTGTGACGACAGCAGCGCCTGATGCCTCATATAACACACCCGCGTCGCCCTCCGGATTTGGTAGGTTTCGATCATGGCGTCCATCATGCTGCTGAAAAAAAAATGACGCTATTTTTGCCGACAGATGTGACAGAGGCTTCTAACGAAACCTCAGATGTAGAAGTGACAAGTATTGAGCGAACTTCTGTTTTAAGATCAGCGTCTAAAGTTCGGGTTCGGGTTATCGAAGAATTGCGTTATGGATTTTAAATACCGTTATGGTCCGTGGTAGCCGAATCCATATCGGGTTTCTTTGATAACCCAAACTTTAGACGCCGAACTTAAAACACAAGAAGTGTCCCCAGTCTAAGGCCTCATGCACACGGCCGTTGTCTTGGTCCGCATCCGAGCCGCAGTTTTGGCAGCTCGGATGCGGACCCATTCACTTCAATGTGTGCTGTCCGTATCCGTGGCTCCGTTCTGTGGACCGCAAAAAAATATAGCCTGTCCTGTCCTATTGTTGTCTGCACTTTGCGGACAAGAATAGGCAATTATATTAAAGGCTGTCCGTGCTGTTCCGCAAATTGCGGAACGCACACAGACGCCATCCGTGTTTTGCGGATCTGCAAAACACAACGGTCGTGTGCATATAGCCTAACCCTGTAGTACATAACATATCACAGTACTGCAGAGCTGTATTCATAATACTGCCACTTGTCCTTGGAAATGACGGCACTTTGTAGAATGTGTATCACTGGGCAGAACTCTGAAGTTTTTTGTGAATACAGCTCCGGGGGTTAAAGGGATTGTCCTATGAATCCAACGAGGGTCTGCTGTCCGGAGTGCCACCCTTTCATGCCCTGAACGCTCTCCAGCCCCGCCCCTCTATCAGTCTCCTGATTGGATTTCTGAGGGGAACTAAACAGGAAAGGGATCGCCCCTTACGGCACGGTGACCGCAGTGGGGGGGGGGGGGGGGTCAGATGGCGGCAGCATTCCGAATTTATCGCCGATTTCACCATATGCATTGCAAAGGACGAAATCTACAAAAGGATAGGCTCTCCGATCTGTCATCCACAACCCTCGTCCGTTCCGCGGCGGGTGGATGAGATTTCCAGCAAAACGCTAAAGGAGGGCCAATGCTGTCTTGCGCTGCTTAAAGGGCTTGTCCAGTACTTTTATATTGATGGCCTATCCTCAGGCTATCTGATCGGCGGGGGTCCGACACCGATCGTCTGTTCTGCAGTAGCCCTGCACTGTCTGAGCGCTGATTGGAAAATGTCTGACTCGCAGGGACACAACCTCACCGCTAAAAGAACACCCTTTTGGCAATTCATTCTTTAACTTCTAGCAGGAATAATAGAGGAATTGCACAACACGGAGTGATAGGAATAGATGATGCAGAATTATTATTACATGGAGAATACAAGTAGTTAGTAAAACAGAGCTGTCAGTAGAGGGGAGACGCCCCACAAGACCATGGTGGCCAGCTACGAGCCTCCGCTGTCAGATGCCGTCCATGGCAGGGTCACTAGTTGTCGACCACCGTGTAGGTACGAGGCGCGGTCCTGACGATGGTGGAGGAAGGAGGTGACACGGTTTATTATGCAAACACAGATCATCCAAGAGGCTGTGACGACCGTCCTAGTTGGAGTGAGCGTCGTGTTGTCCTGTTTATGGTATAAATAAAGCTAATTGATAGGCGTGTTAGACATGCTGACACTTAGGATCCGATCCTGGGGGCAGCCGGGACCTAGAAGGATCAGCAGGACCTCCGGACCAAGCTGCTGCACAACTCTTTGCGATCTCTTCATTTAACTTTATTTATACTGCTCAAAGTGAACACCCCAGGCAGAAGTGATACTGCATTGTGCCTGGTGCAGAGCTTGAGGAGGCGGGGCATGACACATAGATTTAAAGAGCACCAGTGAGAGAGAGCTTTTGTTATGCCCCGCCTCTTTAGGCCCTGCACTAAGGATCACACACTAGATCAGTTTTGCCCGGAGCGTTCCTCTAAGACGTTGTCCTGCTGCCATTGGAACCACACTTAGAGCTGATTTGGGATGTGGGGGTCCTGGTCCCTAAGACTATTTGAGTAGGGGGATCCAACAGTGGGAACTGATGGAGGCTTCTCTGTTCAGGAATCCCATGGTGGCGGACCTGGCCAAGGGCAACCACTGCAGAGCAAACATCTGGCTGATCACCGCCGGGCCGACTTGTTCCAAAAAGGCTGAGCTTGACGAGACCTTTTTCTTAAAGGGAACCTATCAGCAGGATCAACTGTATAAAATGAGACATACTACCTGGTAGGGTTGTTTCTGCTGATTAAAATGATGCCAATTTTGTGAAAATCGTTTGTGGACTTCCCTCCCAAAAAATAAATGTATTCTTTATGCTAAATGAGAGATTCACTGGACCAAGGGGAGTGGCCAGCAGAGGGGATAGATCCCGCCCCTCAGTGTACCAAAGCCCTTAGTTACATACAGAATAAAAGTCTTATTTTCTTGGGAACGCCACAACTGATTTTCACAAGACCGGTCTCATTGTAATCGGCAGAATCAACCCCACTAGACAGTGTGTCTGGTTTAATAAGGTTGAAACTGCTGACAGATGCTCTTTAAATTAACTATAGCAGAAGGCCCCAAACGCCTCTAGTAGCCATCAGATTTTGACACTTGTGCTATACAGTATAGTGTTTATTTATCAGGGTAGTGCCCCTTTAAGGGTGGATGATGGTTTTGGCTCTGGTAACAGGAGCAGGGTGCACATGTGTGGCAGCGCCTGATATGACTGCTCCAGTCTGGGGACTGCTGATAAAGATATGTGCCCGGTCTCATACCACGTCCTAGAGATGTTCGCAGCTTGAGGGGTTGTCAGAGCTACTTCGTTATCTTCTGTAGATGTCTATGAAGCTCCTATTGTCTGGAATTGGATTCTAGAGTGGTCGAGCCAGACCGCCCATCCCCAAGGTGTATATTCTTGAGGTTCGGGAATTTCTTATCCCATGAGGTGGGTAGCCTCTGCGACTATAAAAGCTCTTATTGCCGGCCTGTAAGAAGAAGTAGTGTGAATAATCTGGAATTCTGGACAGCGAATACTCTGGATTGAATTATAGCCTCGTGAGAACCTGATTAGAAGATCCAAAAGTCAAATCCAATAAATATAAAATGTGGCAGCGCTGCTAGTTGTGAGAGTAGGCACGTGGAGAGTGCAAGGACAAGGAGCTTCACCATGATGTGTATTACACTGGGTGGTGCCGGCGCTTACACTGGACTGGGGTCTGGGCGGTGCCGGCGCTTACACTGGACTGGGGTCTGGGCGGTGCCGGCGCTTACACTGGACTGGGGGTCGTGAGAGTAGGCACGTGGAGAGCGCAAGGACAAGGAGCTTCACCATGATGTGTATTACACTGGGTGGTGCCAGCGCTTACACTGGACTGGGGTCTGGGCGGTGCCGGCGCCGGCATTTACAATGGACTGGGGGTCTGGGCGGTGCCGGCGCTTACAATGGACTGGGGGTCTGGGCGGTGCCGGCGCTTACACTGGACTGGGGTCTGGGCGGTGCCGGCGCCGGCATTTACACTGGACTTGGGTCTGGGCGGTGCCGGCGCTTACAATGGACTGGGGGTCTGGGCGGTGCCGGCGCTTACACTGGACTGGGGTCTGGGCGGTGCCGGCGCTTACACTGGACTAGGGTCTGGGCAGTGCCGGCATTATTTACACTGGACTGGTGTCTGGGCGGTGCCGGCATTATTTACACTGGACTGGTGTCTGGGCGGTGCCGGCATTATTTACACTGGACTGGTGTCTGGGCGGTGCCGGCATTATTTACACTGGACTGGTGTCTGGGCGGTGCCGGCATTATTTACACTGGACTGGTGTCTGGGCGGTGCCGGCATTATTTACACTGGACTGGTGTCTGGGCGGTGCCGGCATTATTTACACTGGACTGGTGTCTGGGCGGTGCCGGCATTATTTACACTGGACTGGTGTCTGGGCGGTGCCGGCATTATTTACACTGGACTGGTGTCTGGGCGGTGCCGGCATTATTTACACTGGACTGGTGTCTGGGCGGTGCCGGCATTATTTACACTGGACTGGTGTCTGGGCGGTGCCGGCATTATTTACACTGGACTGGTGTCTGGGCGGTGCCGGCATTATTTACACTGGACTGGTGTCTGGGCGGTGCCGGCATTATTTACACTGGACTGGTGTCTGGGCGGTGCCGGCATTATTTACACTGGACTGGTGTCTGGGCGGTGCCGGCATTATTTACACTGGACTGGTGTCTGGGCGGTGCCGGCATTATTTACACTGGACTGGTGTCTGGGCGGTGCCGGCATATTTACACTGGACTGGTGTCTGGGCGGTGCCGGCATTATTTACACTGGACTGGTGTCTGGGCGGTGCCGGCATTATTTACACTGGACTGGTGTCTGGGCGGTGCCGGCATTATTTACACTGGACTGGTGTCTGGGCGGTGCCGGCATTATTTACACTGGACTGGTGTCTGGGCGGTGCCGGCATTATTTACACTGGACTGGTGTCTGGGCGGTGCCGGCATTATTTACACTGGACTGGTGTCTGGGCGGTGCCGGCATTATTTACACTGGACTGGTGTCTGGGCGGTGCCGGCATTATTTACACTGGACTGGTGTCTGGGCGGTGCCGGCATTATTTACACTGGACTGGTGTCTGGGCGGTGCCGGCATTATTTACACTGGACTGGTGTCTGGCGGTGCCGGCATTATTTACACTGGACTGGTGTCTGGGCGGTGCCGGCATTATTTACACTGGACTGGTGTCTGGGCGGTGCCGGCATTATTTACACTGGACTGGTGTCTGGGCGGTGCCGGCATTATTTACACTGGACTGGGGTCTGGGCGGTGCCGGCGTTTACACTGGACTGGGCGGTGCCGGCGTTTACACTGGACTGGGCGGTGCCGGCGTTTACACTGGACTGGGGGTCTGGGCGGTGCCGGCGGTAATTACACTGGACTGGGGGTCTGGGCGGTGCCGGCGGTAATTACACTGGACTGGGGGTCTGGGCGGTGCCGGCGGTAATTACACTGGACTGGGGGTCTGGGCGGTGCCGGCGGTAATTACACTGGACTGGGGGTCTGGGCGGTGCCGGCGGTAATTACACTGGACTGGGGGTCTGGGCGGTGCCGGCGGTAATTACACTGGACTGGGGGTCTGGGCGGTGCCGGCGGTAATTACACTGGACTGGGGGTCTGGGCGGTGCCGGCGGTAATTACACTGGACTGGGGGTCTGGGCGGTGCCGGCGGTAATTACACTGGACTGGGGGTCTGGGCGGTGCCGGCGGTAATTACACTGGACTGGGGTCTGGGCGGTGCCGGCAGTAATTACACTGGACTGGGGGTCTGGGCGGTGCCGGCAGTAATTACACTGGACTGGGGGTCTGGGCGGTGCCGGCAGTAATTACACTGGACTGGGGGTCTGGGCGGTGCCGGCAGTAATTACACTGGACTGGGGGTCTGGGCGGTGCCGGCAGTAATTACACTGGACTGGGGGTCTGGGCGGTGCCGGCAGTAATTACACTGGACTGGGGGTCTGGGCGGTGCCGGCAGTAATTACACTGGACTGGGGGTCTGGGCGGTGCCGGCAGTAATTACACTGGACTGGGGGTCTGGGCGGTGCCGGCAGTAATTACACTGGACTGGGGGTCTGGGCGGTGCCGGCAGTAATTACACTGGACTGGGGGTCTGGGCGGTGCCGGCAGTAATTACACTGGACTGGGGGTCTGGGGCGGTGCCGGCAGTAATTACACTGGACTGGGGGTCTGGGCGGTGCCGGCAGTAATTACACTGGACTGGGGGTCTGGGCGGTGCCGGCAGTAATTACACTGGACTGGGGGTCTGGGCGGTGCCGGCAGTAATTACACTGGACTGGGGGTCTGGGCGGTGCCGGCAGTAATTACACTGGACTGGGGGTCTGGGCGGTGCCGGCAGTAATTACACTGGACTGGGGGTCTGGGCGGTGCCGGCAGTAATTACACTGGACTGGGGGTCTGGGCGGTGCCGGCAGTAATTACACTGGACTGGGGGTCTGGGCGGTGCCGGCAGTAATTACACTGGACTGGGGGTCTGGGCGGTGCCGGCAGTAATTACACTGGACTGGGGGTCTGGGCGGTGCCGGCAGTAATTACACTGGACTGGGGGTCTGGGCGGTGCCGGCAGTAATTACACTGGACTGGGGGGTCTGGGCGGTGCCGGCAGTAATTACACTGGACTGGGGGTCTGGGCGGTGCCGGCAGTAATTACACTGGACTGGGGGTCTGGGCGGTGCCGGCAGTAATTACACTGGACTGGGGGTCTGGGCGGTGCCGGCAGTAATTACACTGGACTGGGGGTCTGGGCGGTGCCGGCAGTAATTACACTGGACTGGGGGTCTGGGCGGTGCCGGCAGTAATTACACTGGACTGGGGGTCTGGGCGGTGCCGGCAGTATTACACTGGACTGGGGGTCTGGGCGGTGCCGGCAGTAATTACACTGGACTGGGGGTCTGGGCGGTGCCGGCAGTAATTACACTGGACTGGGGGTCTGGGCGGTGCCGGCAGTAATTACACTGGACTGGGGGTCTGGGCGGTGCCGGCAGTAATTACACTGGACTGGGGGTCTGGGCGGTGCCGGCAGTAATTACACTGGACTGGGGGTCTGGGCGGTGCCGGCAGTAATTACACTGGACTGGGGGTCTGGGCGGTGCCGGCAGTAATTACACTGGACTGGGGGTCTGGGCGGTGCCGGCAGTAATTACACTGGACTGGGGGTCTGGGCGGTGCCGGCAGTAATTACACTGGACTGGGGGTCTGGGCGGTGCCGGCAGTAATTACACTGGACTGGGGGTCTGGGCGGTGCCGGCAGTAATTACACTGGACTGGGGGTCTGGGCGGTGCCGGCAGTATTTACACTGGACTGGGGTCTGGGCGGTGCCGGCAGTATTTACACTGGACTGGGGTCTGTTACTAGGAGTGCTGTAGCTTATGGCATATAGTTACACATGGAAGTCAACGTTAACCCAGTATGCAGTAAGCTCCCTCTAGTGGTGACTACAGGCAACTAGAATTATATATATTTTTTTTTTTAAAGTATGTTGGCTTCAGACAAAAAAAAAAATCACTTGGACACCTTTTGGTTCATAATTCTGCCAATTTTAGGAGTCAAATTTTCTTTTTGGCCTGCATTTATGACTGTTAGTCCCCCTCCGTAAGACACGTGGATGCCATAGTGGGGACCACTACTCCATTACTCAGAGAACAGGTTCTACGCTGAAGGATTCGTCTTGACCACGTTACTTGGTTCCCTATGCATTTGAATGATGCCAGGTAATTCTACATTGCAGGGGTAACGGACGTAAACCTGTACAGATGTCTGAAGGGACAGCGGTCACTGGTGTTGTCATTTACATGCGGGGTGCCAGTAAAGCTCTGGGCATCAGAGTCTGGTCTCTGCAGGTGCTCTGGAGTCGCAGCGTCATTGAGGGGTGTAAAGGGGTCCTCTGGAACTTTAACCAATCCTTAGCATAGGTTAGAAATGTTTGACTGTTGGGGACCCATAGGCACCGCCACCAGTATAGACCATTCATTGTGTTTATTGATTAAGTCTAATAGGTTGGCACCGCACTGATCACCCAAAGAATAGGACCTCAGTCCCAGAGGACCCCTTGGAGTGCCGTGCATGTGTCCCCTGCGAGGGTATTGATACGCTACCAGCCCCTTTGTGAATACATGTCGATGCGGAAAGAGCCATCTTGTTTTCTCCATTAATGACCGTGCACTTTGTCTTTCTAGGTCCTACAAATATAGGTGGGGGGCGCCTGTCCTGATCCTAGAGGTCCTGCCCGCCCCCCACCATGGGCAACGCCGCTACGGCCAAGAAAGGTGGCGAGATTGAAAGTGGTGAGTACACCTTACATCTTTTAAGACCCAGCTGTTGCCTAGAAACGTCTGCTGTAGTTCTGCGGAAATGGCGTCCGTAGGTGTTTCCATCTGACCTTCTTAAGTGAACTTGTGTTGGTGGAAGGCGGTTTTGTGTGAAATCAAAGATCAGACTGTCTGTCTGGTACCCAGCTGTAGACCAAGCCCTCCATCGATGTATGGATCCACATGTTAAATAGTAATGATGACCTCAGGATAGATCATCATTATCCCATCGACTGGGTCTAGCGATTGATATACGGGGGTCCCAGGAGTCGGACCCCAACCGATCTGATATTGATGACCTATCCTCAGGATTTCCAGGATATGGCCCATGAGACCATTAGGTTGATCCATATACTAAGAACAGAAATGAATGTGCTTGTTACCAGTAGACCATCTCCTGCTTTCAAGGCCATCCTCGGTGTAACCTTGTCTATGTTTGGCCATGTTGACTGTACGTTTGGCTAATAATGTCTGTTTTTGGCCACGTGTGACTGTTTTACAGATGACACCAACTGGTGGAGAGGTACAGGGTTTTTTTTACACTTGTTTCGTGATCAGGTGCCTTTAAAGGGGGTTTTCCAGGATTTCCATATTGATGGCCTATTCTCAGGATCGGTCATCAATATGAGATTGGTGGGTGTCCGACTCCGGGCACCCTGGACCTCTGGTGAGCAACAACGCCCTATTGACTTGAATGGGACTGGGCTACGCCTAGGCCACGTGACTGATGAACGTGATGTCACTGACCTAGGAAGAGAGCACTACGGCCTCTGCATACATGGGATCAGTAGGGTGGCCATCAATAATAAATTCTTGGAAAGCCCCTTTAATCGGTCCCATACCACTACTTGCATGATGGTCAGACCAGGTGAGTTTTGTGCCGATCTTTCATTCCCCCCCCCCCCATCCATTAAAAAGTCCAAACCATTGGATTTTTTTCCTTAGTTCTAACATGGCCAATGCTAATTTACTGAGAGTTCCTCACCATTGGGTTTTACTTCAAGGGGTTGTCCTAGAATGAAAACGTATTACCTGTCCACAGACTCGGGGCTCATGCACATGGCCCTTGCCATTTTTGCCGTCCGCAAACTGCAGATCCACAAAACACGGATACCGGCCGTGGACGTTCCGCATTTTGTTGAATGTTACATCCTGGCCTCTGTTAGAACTGTCTGTTCTTGTCCCTAAAACGGACAAGAATAGGACATGTTCTAATTTTTTTTTCTGCAGGGCCGTGGAACGGACGTGTGGAAGCGGACAGCAGGCGGTGTACTGTCCGCATCTTTTGCAGCCCCATTGAAACTAATGGATCCGCATCCGATCCACAAAAATGTCAAAGCCACGGCCGTGTGCATGAGCCCTCAGGTATAAGCTCTAGGTTAGTGGGAGTCTGCCTGTTGGGAGTGCCGAAAACAGCCGCGTGCAACGCTCAACTAATCCTGCAGTACCATAGACTTAATTGGAGCATTAGTGCGCATGCGCGACTGCCGCTACTTGTCAATGGGAAACATGGGACACCTGTTCTCATGATCATGGCGGTCCCAGCAATCAGAGACCCGCCAGTCGGACACCAGACGTTCTGGGCTCGCCACCACTATCAAACCTACAGCAACCAATCAGAAGGTAGTTTAATTTCCAGGGTAGATTAGGAAATAAAAGCCGAGCTCCGATTGGTTGCGATTTTCTTTTCTGACCACAGCATGTCCTGAGCTCCCGTGCAAAAGGACGGTGTCTGGTGCACCTTGTGTGCGATGTCCCCACGAGGAGGGTCCAGTTTTAGTATGTGCGGGTGGCACTTACTGCGCCCTCGCTGCCTGCCATTCACGTTCCTTTGCGTGGGAGTTGGGGGAGCTGCCCATCTTGAGCGGTTAAGGTTCCATGCCAGCCATCGGGTCTGGGGAGTAATTGAGAGCGGCAGGCAGGATTTATGGTTAGGGTGCCGGAATGTAATGGGTTAAAAGCGGGGCCACTCAATGTAAGGTCCAGACGTTTAAAGGTGAAGGGGAGGAAAATAAAACAGCCAGGTCCTGCGTCAGGAATGGGTTAATGGCGTTACGCAGCAGGTCACTTGTAATGAGCTTTTATCCCGGGTTAATCCCCTTTAGCGGTTATAAATAGCTAGCCCGTCCCCTCATAACAGGGTCAGCGGTGGGCTGTTGCGTCTCTTCCTGCCCCCCCCCCCTCTTCTTTCTCCCACCTCCTGTCCAGTGCTCTGCAGAGCGTTGCACCCAGTGCCAGCGGATGCTCCGTCTCTGTAGCTGATGCTCTCCTCCACCGCGGGCATCTTTCGGCGCTGGAAACTTGCCACGACGCTCGGCTGCTCGACCCCTGCCCTGGATCGAGAGAGCTGGGATCAATACGGTACTGCTCAAGCTTTAGGTGGAGGACCGGTCACTATGGGGGTCCTCTACAGCACAGGCCATGCTGAGGGGGTAGTATTGTGGCACATCCTTTAGTCTCTGGTCTTGAACAATGGGGTGGTCTCAGCCGTTACTAAGAAGGTCCATGGGTTGTAAGGATTATATGGGTCAGGATAGATCGTATATTTCAGAATGCAGGCCGACATTGCAGAGGACGCCCTGTGTGCCCTTCCTGCAGCCGAGCATGCAGGTGTTCTTCCGAGTGTGCGTGGGCTCTCAATAAGGAGGGGGATAAGCCACTTTAAGACGCCTGTAGCGGTGATGACTTGTGCCTCTGTCGGGCAGAATTGATGCACATTGGATGGTCGATCAGAGTTCTCTGACTCCATTTATGGTCGGGGATTCCTAGCTCTTTTTTTTTTCTGGGGGGGGGGGGGGGGGGAGATCAGCAGATTTCTGCACTCATAGCCAGACCCTGTAGTATATTATAATCAGACATTGTCTGACAACATAATGCCCTGACACCTAAAGTGCTGATGTCTTCTCCTCAGGATTGGACATCAGTATTAGATCGCTGGGGGTCTGGAGGAGCTGCCCCCCCCCCGCTGATCCGCTGTTTGAAGGGGCCAGGGAGGAGCTGCAGTTTCTTCATTGTATACCAAGCACAGCGCCATACATTGTATAGTGGCCATGCTTGGTATTGCAGCTCAGTCCCATTTACTTGATGGCTAACCTTGGCACAACTCCCAGCATGCTTCATTTATTTCTATAGAGTTCTGAGAGCAGCCAAGAAAGCGGGGCATCGTGGGAGTTGTAGTTTTACCACAGCTGGAGTGCCAAGGTTAGCCATCGCTGGCCTAGTGGCAGGGCCTCTTCATACAGTTGATGGGCAGGGGCACTGGGAGTTGGACCCCCAACAATCGGATATGATGACCTGTCCTGAGGATAGGTCGTTAACATTTAAGTCTCGGCGGGGGGCATTCCTGTTAACTTGGCAACTCCATGAGAGGGCAGATGGGCATCTGCCAGGCTCCTGGTGCCATGTATCTCCTCCAGTGGTTAAAGGTTAGGTCATCAGCATCTGATCGGTGGGGCTCGGACACCTTGGACCCCCGGCGATCGGCTGTTTGAGAAGGCAGCGACACTGACAGCAGCACAGCGGCCTTCTCTCTGATTTTTCTAGGTCAGTAACGACACGTCCATCGGTCAGATGGCCTAGGAGCTGCTCATCGCCATTCAAGTGAATGGCGCTGAGCTGCGATACCAAACTCGGCCACTATACAATGTACGGCGCTGTGCTCGGTGAGCAGGGAGAAGGCAGCAGCGCTCACAGCCTTCTCAAACTGCTGATCAGTGGGGGCCCCAGGTGTCGGACCCCACACCAATCAGATATTGATGACCTATCCAGAGGAATCTTGGAAAACCCTATGTCCGATCCTTGTCCTTAGCCTCCCCCTAACATCTGGTGACTGGAGGGTCCCTTACAATGGTTGATACTGGCCTCTCTTCCTCCTTGTCTAGGGCCCACGTACTTGTGCATTTCTGGGGTGATCACTTTTAATTTGCAGCGTGTGACTGGCCATGGACACTGTCATTGTCAGCCAAGGTGTACCGTGTTTTTGGCCCATGCTTGTAATTCGTAAGTTTCATTTTTGGATCAGGCTCAGGCTACTTTCACACTAGCGTTCGGGCGGATCCGTTCTGAACGGATCCGCCCATAATAATGCAGACGGAGGCTCCGTTCAGAACGGATCCGTCTGCATTATATTGGCATATAAAAGCTAAGTGTGAAAATAGCCTGGGACGGATCCGTCCAGACTTTCAATGTAAAGTCAATGGGGGACGGATCCGCTTGAAGATTGAGCCACATTGTGGCATCTTCAAACGGATCCGTCCCCATTGACTTACATTGTAAGTCTGGACGGATCCGCACGCCTCCGCACGGCCAGGCGGACACCCGAACGCTGCAAGCAGCGTTCAGCTGTCCGCCTGTCCGTGCGGAGGCGAGCGGAGCGGAGGCTGAACGCCGCCAGACTGATGCAGTCTGAGCGGATCCGCCTCCATTCAGACTGCATCAGGGCTGGACGGCTGCGTTCGGGTCCGCTCGTGAGCTCCTTCAAACGGAGCTCACGAACGGAAACCCGAACGCTAGTGTGAAAGCAGCCTCACCTGGTGCCCCTGTGGGACACGTCCATAAAGCTGTTTGCTTGCGTCCTGGTGGCAGGTAGACAGACATACAAGACCTCTGTAAGATGCGGACCCAGCAGATGGTATGTGCAGAAGTCAGGGCGCCCTGCTTCTATCTACTGGTAGAGGGTCTGCCTGAGGGTGTAGGGCCCCTTGCAGGACTGAAGGCTGAGGACAACCTGTAGACAGGCCCAGGTTCACCTCCGAGCGGGCACTGATAAATCTGAATGACGGGGTGTGTTTTTTTTTTTAATTTTTTTTTATTATTACCCTGCCCCACCTACCTGGTGAATTCATTTTATAGAGGAAATTAATAGAATAAGGTGAGGTTTGTCCTGGGGGTGAAGGGGTTAAGCCATCCGGTTGGTGCCAGGGGCTCTGCGTGTCCCGTGTGCGGCTCCGTCACTAGAGTCTGAGGAATGTCAAGGATTTTCCGTGTAATGTAAACTTCCCAATAATCCCAGGAATAGGGGGCAGCGGCTGCAAGACACATTGTACTTGTAGATGGCGTGCCCCCCCCCCCCTGCAACAATGGGTTTTAGGGAATCGGGGGGGCTGGATATATATTCTGTATGTGGTTGAGGTGCCTCATGTTCTCATGTCAGATCCCATATCTTTATGGGGTTGTTTGGAAAATCAGACAGCCCTCGGGATCAGCCCGTAATAAGGAACTGGCAAGTACTCACCTTGTACATGCCGCCACCGCGGTTCTCCCAGCTGGGCTCTATCAATTCGGCTGCCTCAGTGATGTCACATGGACAACACGTGATCACTGCAGCCAATCACTGGACTCTTTGGTGCACTGCTGAGGTCAGTGATTGGCTGCAGTGGTCACACGTTGTTGACGTGTCGTCACCTCTGCAGCCAAGCAGATAGAGCCTGGCTGGGAGAACTGGATCTGCCAGGTAAGTACTTGCCAGTTCTTTATTGCAGGCTGATCCTCAGAGTTGTCCCGTTTTCTTCCTGAAACTAGACAACCCCTTCAAGGCTGTGACCCAGTTGCCACTTAAAGGGGTTGTCCTGTCCGTATATTGGTCCCCGCTGTTCTGAGGCAGGATCGGCGTTCTCTCATTACAGCGTGGTGTTGGCCACAAGCAATGGCGCGGTCACAGCTTCTGTGCGTCGCGGGGAATTTATACTCATTTTAGTAAATACTTGATTCCCTATGAAATAACCATTCCGGAGCGTTTCTATCCAGTTTGCAGTTGGTGTCGCATCCGCATTTTTTTGCAGACCCGTTGACTTCGATGGGTCTGTGGTCTGCCCTTTGCAGACAGCGTCTCTCTTTTTGTAAAACGGACACGCGGAGGCTAAAAACCCACAGATCATCCGTGTGCTTTTAACATCCGTGTGCCCACAAGGTGTGGACAACAGACCCATTAAAAACAATGGGTCCATAAATAACGTGCAGACGGCACACTGTCTGCATCCGTATTTTTGGGATCCACGATTTGTGGACTGCAAAATGGATACAGTCATGAACGTGGGACCTCAGGCTGTTCCTCTGCTAATCTTCCTGGAAATGTACGGCTAGATGGAAAACAAGGTGTTCTCATTCCCCTTGTCGAGGGCCGTGTCCCTATTCCTACACAGCACTGATTGGACAATGTCATACATTTCCAGGGGGAGTAACAGGGGGACACAATGCAGATCTACAGAATTATTTCATGGCGAGTACAGGCATTTACTAAAACGGAAGAGGATCACAGGAAAAGAGGCAGGATTGGAAGCGACAAGACATCACCTATGCTGTGCGCTGTATGGCTTCTTTCTGCTGTGCTGGGCGGCCGGATTTCTGTGATCCTGGGCAAGGGTGGCAGGCGGGCAGTGTGGGCATGTCGTAATCTGCAGGATAATACGAGGAACGAAATAGAGGAAGGCACAGGGCTGTTTGTGTGTACACAGTGCCTGACCTCTGCGCGGTAGATTACAGTTAACGCCAGCTATAAATCAAGCAGTCTCCCTCTGACAGCGCGCTGCTCGCCGGTAAGGTTGGAAATTTCCACAGGTAAGAGCTCCTCTAGGTGGCGCTGTGGTACCGGTGCAATACACTCAGTTCTGTACAATGTGCACATTGTAAGGGGTTCTCCCACCTCAGGCAATGACATTTATCATGAAGAAGAAAGTCCATACAAGACACTTACTAATGTATTGTGATCATGCATTACAGTGGCAGTGGTCGTACCTGCTGATGTCCAGGGTTACGACCACCGCCAGAGCAGATACGAGGTGGCATGGGCTGCGCATGGGTGCCTCTGTGCGCTCCCACAGTCCCAACCACCACAGAGGCCCGCGCTTTTACCTATAGTGTGCAAGCATGACCACCACTGCTGGATTGCAGGGTGGTCGTAACCATCGAAACAAACAGTGTATTATGTAATGGGAAAATGAATCCAGCCAGCAAAGGAAGCAATATGGAGAATCACAATACATTAGTAAGTGCCTTGTATTCACTTTCTCTACATGATAAATGCCACTTGGTGAAGTCAGACGACCCCTTTAATCCAGAAAAGCCCTTGGACATCCCAATAACATAATGAAGGAGGCCCTTTAACCCCACTTTCCCCATGTCATGCTTACTGGAGTCCAAGAAGCTGATATTTGAGGTCCCATCTGGCCTCCGAGGAGGGACCCCTACCTATCTGACCTATCCTAGAGATATACCATCAGTGTCCTAGATGGGCTAACCCCTCTAAGGGGACTGTTTTAGTCCCTTTTAATTTATGTTCACTTTAAGTTGGGGCCCGCAGCACAGCAAGGATTGATGGGAGTTGTAGTTTCACAACAGCTGGTGTGCGGCAGGTTGCAGAGCGCTTCATTACAGGGTGATCGCCCATAGGTGGCAGCGGAGGGCTGTATTACTGATTTACACAATGATAGACTTCCGAAAAGAAATTCCCCTCCTAGGGTACCGCCACACGGGACTGCTCCGCCGTGGAGTTCATGGGGTAAATGCGGCAGGTTTCACCCTCGGAACAGTAAAGCTTGAAATCCGCAGCATAAATTGATATGCGGAGGATGTTACGTACACGCTGCAAGTCATGTGCGAAGTCCACATAGGGAATTTTCTGCAGCATGTGGATGAGATATTTATTTTTATTTTTTTGTATTTTAATGTATTTTTTATTTCCTGATACTGTACCACACTGGGTTTTCTGCACGCAATTTACATGGAAAATCCCCAACATATCCGCAAAGAATGGCCGTAACCACAGGGTTCACAGGAGATGTAAAATGTAGATTTTTCTGCAAACCCTCAGCGACTCTCCATGGGTTACGCGTGGATTTCACCCTTTGCAGCGCAGCCTAAAACGGACATATTGTAAATTAAAACCCGTACATTCTGTGGATGAGATTCAGTGAAATCCCATCAACTTGCTGCTTCTGTGAAAAGCTGTGGGATTTTTCACATTACTGAAAATCCACAGCATTTCCGCCACGTGTGGACTTCATGAAAAGATGCAGGCTTAGGGCCCATTCACACGTCCGTATGTGTTTTGCGGACCCACAAATTGCGGATCTGCAAAACACGGACACCGGCAATGTGTGTTTCGCATTTTGCGGAACCGCACATCGTCGGCACTTTCATAGAAAATGCATTTTCTTGTCCGCAATTGCGGACAAGAATAGGATATGTTCTATTTTTGTGCGGCTCTGGAAATGCCGATGCAGACAGCAGATTCCGGCCCCATTGAAATTAAATTGGTCCTCACCTGTTCCGCAAAATGGCAGAACGGATGCGGACCCGTTTTGCGGACGTGTGACAATGGACCCTTAGAGATGACAGTACAGGTAAGTAAACGGATCCATCATGCAGATCTTGTGCGCTCAAATCTTGTCACTGGTGGTGACTAAAGGGGTTGCCCCATCTGGTGTTTCCGCGGGATAGCCAGCAAGTATCCGGTAGGGGTTGGTGCCACCTCTGGGAACTGCTCGTATGTCATGAATGGGGCCCCGTCTCAGTGAATGGTGAGGTGGCGGAGCATGTGTGGTTCTCTCCATTCCCTCTGTGGGGCTTCCGAAAGCACTTATGTGGCTATAAGTGGAAGAGAATGACATTTCCCATGGCGCAAGAGTCACGGCCCCACGTCGGACATTGTCCGATACCCTTTCAGGCTGTATAGCTCAGTTACATCTATAAATGACAACCCTGAAAGTGAATCGGGGAACCAGAAGAAACAAACTCTGGACCACCAGGAAAGGTCCAATGTGACCCCTTCTTACACTACTAATTTGCCCAAGAGGGGCTCCCAGTGCACCTTAAGACAACATCCTCACCTTACGATTTCCTTCTGGCTGGATGTAAAGGAACGCTTACTTATCTAGTGACTCTGAGCAAGTGTGAAGCAGAGGCGTGCCTGGAGTCAAAGTGAAAACCTGCCATAGCCCTTTGTTCTGCATAAGCTAAAGGCAAAGGCTACGCGGTGACTTTGGTCACGTGACGCCAAGGACGCAAGGTCGCGTTGCCAGTCGTGATTGTCAACGTGCGCAAGTTCTTACAGGATCGCAACGTGTCAGTGGTGAAAGATCCAAAACTCTTGGATTTTTGCTTGCAGATCGAGCACGCCCAGTGCTTCTTCAATCAAAGCCGATGAGACGGACCAAGGGGGTGGAGTACAGCCCCGTTCTGCAGATAGATGTCCATTGTGGGAAAACTCCTTAAAGGGAGTCTGTCCGCTCCGAAACACTCCCCAAACTACGGTCAGGGGTGTATAGTGTATGTGACGCTGAGGCTGATTATGTAATTTTTATCTTCGTACTCTCTTAGATTCTGACGCCGCGCTCCATCAAACCAGCAGTAAAATGCATTGAGAGGAGTCCGGTGCCCACACACATAATGGAGAGGACTCAAAGAGGAGTCCCGTCATGCATCTTACTGCTGGTTTATGGGAGCAGAGCATTGGAATGCAAATGATTGTGAAGCCCATAATCCGCCTCAGCATTGCTTACATTGTAGTTTGGAGGGCGTTTTGGAGCTGACTGTTTCCTTTTAAATGTACCATAATGTAACTACGTCATGGGTTGCCCATGCATTAAAGGGGTATTGCTGTAATTTCAAGTTATCCCTTATCCACAGGCAGGGATGGCTAACATCCGGCACTCCAGCTGTGCTGAAACTACGACTCCCAGCATGCTCCATTCATTTGTATGAAGCTCTGACAATAGCCAAGCAAGTATGCATCTTGGGAGTTGTAGTTTTACCACAGCTGGAGTGCCGGAGGTTAGCCATCGCAGGGATAGGGGATAACTATATTAGATTGTGGGGGTCCCATCAATTATGAGGAGGTGGCCCGGTTCCCTTCAGGGACTCCCAAAACAAACTGCCATTGGTTGGTCATAGCCACTGCTCAGTTATCTATGGTAGTCCCATAGGATCCTCAACAATCTAATAGGTACCCCATATCCTGCCCCCTATAGGGGATAACTTGAAATTACCAAAATACTCCTTTTAAGACAATGTGGCATTGAGTGATGGCATGGGAGCCAACGATGATTGACAGCTGAGCACCTTCTATAATGGCCAGGATCAGAGAAACCTCTATTCTAGGCCGTTTAACCCTTTAGCTTCTCCAGTCAATAGTGGGGCACTGCTGTAATCAAAATCTCACCCAGAATTGATATGAACATATTATTTATACCCGGCGGGTGCATGGCATAAAACAAAAAGGAAAGGAAAAATAAAAACTATGGATTTGCCTTTTTTTTCCATGAAAAACAAATTATAAAACTTACTCGAGATTTTGTGTGACCCAAAACTGTAGCAATAAAAACTACAACCCATCCACCGTTAAACAGGCCCCCCTAAATTAAAAAGTTCAGTCTTGTAGAATGCAGCGAGAAAAAAATACTCTGCCCCAGTACAGGGCGGTAGTGATAAAACTCCTCCTTGACCTGCAGGAAAGTGGTCATACCTGTTGTGTATCCAAAGGACACCTCCCGTGTGTCCTCCATATAAATGATGGGTTATGGTTATATGATGTGTACGTGCTTGTTCACTTGTGCAAAGACAGGGCCATTGTGACATTGAGAAGGTCATCAGAAGGTCCCATGTCAGCCCGTCGTCCCCTCCAATTTGACCTGGGGGTCATATCTGGAGACCGTGCCATGTGTTCTATATAGAAGGTGCGGTACCTGAGCTGTATACCACCTGAAGTGGGCAAACATAGCGGGGTAATAAAACATGATGACATAAGCTGCGGCAGATATGAATTCATCCCCCAACCTGTGCATGGCAGCGCCAGAGTCTACTCACCTTTTGGAAAGAACAGTGTCGTTGGAGAACCCAAGCCTCAACGATGCCACACGACCGCCGACCAAGAAGCCATAGACCACTGCTGTCTAATCCAGTGTAGTCATTATGTGAATACACTGAGGTCCTCACATGCGTGTCTGTGTGTAGAACATGTAGTACCAGGCGGTACAGGGAGATAAGAAAGCAGACACCTGGCAGGGAGACAGCTGGCGGACCCTGGTCAATCCAAATACTCAGCTCAAGTGCACTTTCTTCATCTGATTTCTTATATTTTTTTCCTCGGTCACTGATTTGTGCAGCTCTTCAGCTGTTGCAGGACTACAACTCCAAGCATACCCTGAGAGGCGCCTGATGTTGTAGTTTCACAATTGTCACCAGCTGGAGGCTTAGCTTTGCTTCTACATCCATCTCCCCTTCTCTTGCGACCATGCCTAAGACTTCTGCTGTCACACCTCACTTCCTATACATACATCTGGCTCCATTGGACCCCAGAGTCCTGTGCTTTTCTATCTGCATATGATGGAGATTCTGCTGGTTCCTCTCCCTTGACCGATTTGGACCTCCATCTACTGTGTGATGCCACCCTTCTTTACTTTCCTGGCAAGCACTCTTCTTTCTGCAAGTATGGTCCTTCCCTCCTTCATAACCAAGACTGACCATTCCTCTTCTTCTCGCTTCCTCTATTCATGGTGATTATTATTTATTTTTTTATCCTGACAATCCCTGACCTTTTGTCTTCTTCTTCATCTTTGACCAGCTCTTTCCCCCTCCAGTCTCCATACCTCTGTCCAGTCGTTGGCCACTCACCTTCTCTCTGTCTTCATTCACCTCTTTGCTTCTTCAAGTTGTCTCTCCCTCCTCTCTCTCTCTCTCTTTCCCAGGTCCTTCTCCTCTGCCCATTCTCCTCCCCTTTGTTTTTATCAGGACTGCCCCTCCACCCCCTGTCAACAGGAGAGACCTGCAGCCAGCTGATAAGAGGGCAAGCACTCTCTCGCTCTCTTTGCCTGGCACTCTGGTAGCACACTCTCTGAGCGGCAGTGGGTCTGTCTCTCCCCGTCCTGCCTTGTCTCCTCCTTAGTGCATTGCTCCTATATCGCTCACTTTGCCCTGCAGCTTCTTCATTGAAGTGCCCTCCCTCCCTACCTCTCCCGAATTCTTGACATGATCTCTCTCTCTTCGTTCTCTCTTACTTGCTGTCCTTTTCTTCATTAACTTACTTTAAATTCCTTCCACCATGTCTGCCCACCACATCCCTCTCTTTAGACCCCTCTCCACCATCCTTCCCCAGCTCCCCGTTTTCTAACAAGTCTTCTTGCTCTACTGCTTTACCTGAGAACCCGTCTCCCCGTCTGTCTACCTTTTCCTCCCTCTCGTCTGGATGTCGGGGCACCTGTACTAGTCCTCGCTTGAGTTGTGGCCCACCAAGATGTCGGCTTTGCAGAAGTTGGAGAGCTTTGCCTCGCGGGTCTTCAGCCGTGGACCCCGCAGTCCAGCTTCGGGGAGGGATCCGGCGCCCCCCAGCGGTCCTCAGCCTCCCAGCCTGCCTAGCAACGTACTGAGCTGGGATCGGGAGAGTGAGTTTTCGCGATTCTCTGCGGGGTAGGGAGCCACCATTGACCGTGCAGTGCGCTTCTTGTAGAGTTTTGGAGCTTACTTCTTGTTTTTTATTTTATTTGCATAATGCTCTGCAATGCTCTGTCTGGAGTGCTAGGCTCTAATGTTCTGCTTCTGGCAGCATGATACAGTTTTAATCACTTGTGACAGTCTGCGGAGTGCTTGGTGCACGCTTGTGTCATGCAATGTATATTGTCCTAGCATGCCTGCAGCTCAAGTACGCAATGCTCTGCATGCCGCTGTTATCTCACCCTCTTAATGTTTGGTTAAAATAACTTTTTCCGCTTGTGCAATGCTCTGCAATCTGCTGTCACACACTGCTCTGCGATGCTCTGTAGCTTAATCTTTCATTGCAGCTTCCTGTATTGCTCCACTAGGGTCTGTGACCAGTGTCGTGGTGTCACCCTTCGCAGCGAGTGCTGCACACTGGAGTAGTGCAAACGGGAATGCCTTCATGTTACCTCGTAATACCCACTCACGCCCTGACCCTGGACGGGCACAGCTGCCTTAACCGGTTTGCCTGTGTCGCTGCAAGGTGTGGCTCCAGCCTGTATGGATGGCTCTAAGGTTATGTAATGCAGTTGCTTAATATAGCGTTACCATCTTGCTGCTAGTATGAACAGGGCCCGGGTTGTCAGAGCTGCATGCCCCATGTTGGCACGCTCAATGAAGTTTGTATCACTGCAGGGGTTAAGTGGCTACAAAGCCAGCGTCACCTTGTAGGACCTTGTGGAAGGAATTTATAGAAGGTTCTTATCTCCAGGTACAAGGAGCCCAGGCTCTTTTAGCTTATGCCAGGGGCGGACATGTTTCTGGAGCCAAATAGACCCTTCCGGTAGCGCCTCAGATTTGATGAAGTGGTTGGCAGTATGACTTCCATAGACATCAGCAGATGGCAACCCAGAAAAGTTAGGTGAACGTCAATTTTGAAGAAGGTGTGTAGAGACTTAGGCTATAGACTGCAATAGAAATAATCCTCCAAAGCTCCAGAATCTAGAGGAAGGCTCAGCGCCATTTACTAAGGAACAGTGCAGAGGAACTGGGCAAAGCTGTAGGATGCTTAAAAGGGTGGTCTCACCATGAGAGACACATAGGCAGAAGACTGTTAGTCAGAATGGAGAGTCACCATAGCTGGTCCATCCATGGCTTTCATTTGAATGGCTGACGTGTAATACTACATTTCGCCTGCAGAGGTCGCTGGGCATCTCCTAACTGTCCTGAAAATGCTCAGTCGGGCCTTGGCATAAATTGAGGACCCAAACATATTACTGTACGGGTGTTCCTCTAATTCTTCAGCCTATACATCCTGGGGACCCACACAGAGCCTAGAAGAACAGAACTGTATAGCTATAACCAAAGATATTGGTGCGGGTCCCATATCTGGGACCTCTACCTATGTAGAGTGTGGATCCTTTGACCCTCCTGGTGAGTTGACCACCACATCCAGGCGGAGAATCGATGGAGAGATGGTTGAACATTAATTTCTATGAGCGTTACAAAATCAGGCATGGCTCCCCTTCCCCCTTCTGGAATCAGCGGCGGGACACCAGACCGGCGATCACCCATTTTTCACGTAGGCACGGGTTCCAGAAGCGAGACCCACATCTGTCAGACGTTCATGGTATATCCTGTGGATGTCCAATATGGGCCTCTCTCTTATTTGGCTTGATTCAGTCCTAGAGACCATTAGTCCTGATGGTGATTTTGGAAGTGTTGATGAACGCTCCAGTCAGAAGCCATACTATTCCCCATGATGGACTCTCAGATATTGATCAGATCGGGGATGTCACACTATATTCACATTTCGGAATGTCTATGCGCTGAACCTCCGGTGATTTCTCCGGCATCCCCCTCACTGAGTTCAGGTATGATGTTGTGCAGATGAAGATGTCTCGTTTGCGGGTGCCATGTTTTTCTTGTACATCTTCTGTCAGGCTGTGGACATCTTTGCACAATCTGCTTACACTTATCTTCTTTCAGGCCTCTCACAGTGGGTTCTGCACAATGTGAATGTATTGGTTGCCTAGCAACGACACAACTTCCTGCCCGGGTGTCTTTAATAGTGTATGTTACCATGTGTAATGAAGTGGGCACAGGATGTGCAGTATATTTTCTACTGCCATGCTGTACATCTCCAGGAGCTGTGTGTGCAGGGAAGCCGTACTAGACCGGTGCTGCGGCCCAGACATTCTCTGTGTCGGCGAGATCATAGTGATGGCCCATCCTAGAAATATAACTTGGGGATACCTCGTTAGGGTATGGGTACACACGGCATAAATGCTGTGGATGCCAACTTATGCTGCTGCAAAGCAGTGGGAGACCGAACATGATTCTGGCAGCGATGCCACCATAACAACCAGCGTATTATTTTTTGCAATAGACTTAGTCATACCTGCTGTGGATGTTCTGTTGCATGTGGCCATATCCTTAAAGGGGTCGTCTAGGAGTATAATTTTTTATTTTATTTTTTGTGTGTGTAAAAACAACGCCACTTTTGCCCATGGACTGTGTTGGGCTTTCCCCTTATGACTTGTAGCTATAGATTTCATGGACGCTTTTGGTCAGGTTTGATCAGACAGCTGCCCGCAGCTTGCTAATGGATGAGTTTCCCTGGTGCTCATGTAGTTGGATGTTGTCACCTGCAGAGGGAGCTAGTGCTGCTGTCCAGGGAGAGGAGGGTCCCCTGCGAGGGGTCAGGCATAGAGATATTTTTCTTTGCCGAGGCCAAAGTCCCTATAACAGTGCCTGTCCTCTCTGGGGGAAAAAAACAACAACGAGGAATAGTCCGGGAGATCTGTGGTCAGAGGAGCGAGCGGCTGGTGCAGCATGTGGGCGGCCAGGAGGGTGTAGGGGTAGTAGTAGGTGTATGGCCGGGATCTGCCTACCGGTAGGGGCTGATCATGGCAGGTAGGACGTTAACCCTGTGAGTGTCAGGACCACCGTGTATGCGACTGTGCCCTCAATGCCCTGACTTTCTCTAATCTATATTTATCTTCTTGCAGTGAAAGAATTCCTGGCCAAAGCGAAAGAAGACTTCCTGAAGAAATGGGAAAACCCAGCGCAGGTAGCGGAGCGTTCATTGTACAGAATCCGGCTGGCGGTGCATTGTGAAGGGAGCAGCGGGCACAGCAGGGCTAAACAGAGCAGGCCATGGCTTACATGGTGGCACCGGTAACGGACAGTGTGGATAAGATGGATACATCGGCTGTATACTATGGTGCCCTTGGTGTAATCTAGTGACACCAGCAAAGTGGCATTCGTAATGTGGAGGCACTAGCAGGGTGCAGTGTGGATGGCATGGAGCAGGCAGGCTTAGGTTTGGTCAAAGCAATGGTATAACGAATGTGATGGCAAGGTACAGCTTTGGTAGGGTGCCGCTACAGCATGGGTATAATGGTGCTGGTAGGGAACAGGACGGGTTACAGTGTGGTGCTACTTGGAGAACCTGGTGGGTATTACCGTGGTACTAACAGGGAACCAGATAGGTATTGTAGTGGTTCTTAGCAAGGAACAGGATGAGCATTGGGTTGGTCCTGGCAGGAAACAGGATGAGTATTGTGCGGGTGCTTAGCAGGGGTACTGTGGTAGGTATAGTGTTGCTTAACAAGTGTAGTCTGTACTGTAGTATGGTTGCTATCAGCAGTGAGGATGGTTGGTGTAGTAGTGCTCTGCAGCCTCCTCACCTCTGCTCTACTCCACAGAACACTGCTCACCTGGACCAGTTTGAGCGCATTAAGACTCTGGGCACTGGCTCGTTTGGTCGCGTGATGCTCGTCAGACACAAGGAGAACGGCCATCACTATGCCATGAAGATACTGGATAAGCAGAAGGTCAGTACAGTGTGCCAGTATCTGACACTTTGGGAGACCTTTATTAAGACCGGCGTTTTAGACACCGGACTTAATAAATCCCTGCGCTGGCGGTGGATCCACCAAAGTTATGAAGAGGCGCCGGCTCCACTTCTAAATGTAAGACAGCTTCCTGCTGGCCCGACCCCTTCTCCGCCAATGCCACGCCCACTTTTTCAGACCTGCCGTGAGCGGGGAGAAGTCGCAGTTTGCACGGCAAATGATCTTTGCGCCGCAATCTGCGCCAGAAATATGCCTAATTTAGGTGTATTTCTGTTTTATAAATTAAACCCCCCCCCCCCCCCCCTCCTTTTGCTCACGGTGCCCCCTTCTCGGTAGAGGCTGACATGCTGCGGGTCATGTGCTTTCTGCTTTGTGGCTATCCTGCCATCTTCATGCTCTGGCCATACAGGGATTGATTGTATCTGCTGATATCTTCCAGCGGAGGATTGGATTTTTACATAGGTTTTCCAATGTCATCCTTAAAGGGGGTATTCCCACAGGATATGCCATGAATGTCTGATAGGTGTGGTTCCCACCTCTGTGTCAAGAATGGGGCCCTGTCTCATGGCCGCTTGAATGGAGAGATGACCACATAACTGCCTTTTTCTCCATTCAGGTCTATGGGATTTCCAAAAATAGCTGAGTGAGCATGGTCTGCCATTTTCAGAACGCGTATAAAAGTTAAAGGGTTATTCTCATCTCAGACATTGATGGCATATCGCTAGAATGTGCTGTCTGTGTCAGGTACAGGTCCCGCCATCTCCAGAATGGGGCACACTGTGCTAGGGCGGCCATCCTCTATTCACCACTGTGGGGGTTCTGAATGTAGGCAAGTGCTGGCTTGGCTACTGCCGGCATTCCTATAGCGGTGAATGGAGAGGTAACCGTGCAGTTCGCTGTAGGCTCTCCGTTCCTCGCTATTGGACTTCCGAAAGTAGCAGAGCACGCTCGCCCAGCTATTTTTAGAACTCCCATAGCGGTAAGTGGAGAGCATACCGCACATGCGCAGTTTGTTCCCCTTCACCTTGAGGGAGCCCCGTTCAGAGATGACACCTAGCGATATGTTATCAATGTCTGCGATGGGCCAACCCCTTTTATGGAGAGATCTGCACCTGCTCCACAACACGGCGCCGCAAGATGAAGCCCCATTCTTGAGACACGACCGGGTCCCAGAGTCCAGACATTTATCGATATGCCTGTGTCATGAATACCTGTGTCATGCATTGCCCCCTACGGGCCATAAATCATGAAATAAGTCTCCCCTAACGAGGGGGTCGCAATTCACCCTTTTACTACCCATTTAAATTAATGAAATGAGTGGAGCCCCATTCATTTTATTACAGAGATTAGGACACATTTGTGGTCCCCCCCCCCCCCCCCACCTTCTCATGATTGGGATGGGGGGGTCTAAAAAATAAAAACAACCATTAAGGAACGATCGTTGGGTATTGAGATTTCATGCCCATTCATAGAGGGCGTCCATAAATGCCCGTGCTTCCAGCCCATTGGGGTTACTGCCCTGCACCGGCTCCACTAGCACTACAAGGGTGGAAAAAATGCGTATAGCAGCACAACGAAAAATTAAAGTCTTATCTTGTGGTGGTGCCAGCCGTGTTGGGAGCCAGTCAGAAGTTCCCCCTTGGATGCGTCATATAGAAGAAACCGCAGCACTCTCCTGTCTTCAATTCAGTGGAATTTATTTCACCAGCAAAAAAAACTACAAGGGTGGAGACGTGGCAGGACATTTCCTTCCAACAGTTGTGTATGAGTAGAATTTTCATCACATCCAACAGGATGAAACCAGTAAGTTACATAATATAACGTCCGTGGGTACGCGGGTTCTGCTCATGCAATGGCAGAAATAAACTGCCCAGGAGATGGCGCCATATTTCAATAAAAAATTCTCATTACTGCACTTGTCGCCCACGGGATAGGGAATAAAAATGTATGATCGCTTGGGCGTCCAAATGAACACTACAACATGGGTCCACCTTCTGTATGGTGGGAGTCCCAGTGGTTGGTCCTATGCATAGGTGATACATACTGTTTGTACGCCATTCCTTTTATTACCAGATACCTGGTGTACCTTTTTAAGGGCACTTTTTGGCGCTTCACTGCAGACAAGTGGAAAGTGGTGAGGAAAGTTTCCTGCTGCAGCAGTGGGGTAACAGAGAGCACCCTCCACCGATCAAAGCACTTAAATGCCACAGTAAACATTGACTGCAACACCAAAGGGGGTTAAATGGTCAGGACTGGAGGTATCTCGCTGGCTGTATAATACGGCCAGGACCCACAAGTGATGCCATGGGCACCACCCCCTGTGCTCGTACCATTACTATAACGTACTAGTAAGTCTGTCAGCAAGGAACGTTGGGTCTCCATGATGTACATGTACATAGTGGTTCTTGTGGAGCTGGGATTGTGAAGTTGCTAGGTGAGCTATTGGGACCTACAAGCCGTTCTCCTCCCCCACTGCCAGGAGCATAGTGTGACTTTGTGATGTATTAGGGGTACTCTTACATTGTTCCTGAGGGTGCAGTACTCATTATTACCAAGCTGTACAGCAGTGCCTGCCTCCTGTCATAAATCATAACGCTCTGCTTTTTTCCTGTCAGGTGGTGAAGTTGAAGCAGATTGAGCACACGCTGAACGAGAAGCGCATCCTACAGGCTGTTAACTTCCCTTTTCTTGTCCGCTTGGAGTATTCATTTAAGGTGATTGTTGTGACCTCATCATTTGACATTTTTAACTCCATAATCCTCTGTCAAGGTCCCGCAACTCTACTATGCACGAACTGTGGGGGTTTTCTGCCTCCGTGTCCTCCCTGGTCTCGTCCTTGCTCCTCTCTGTCCCCCTTTGTCTCTTCCTTGTTCTTTTGTGTCCCCCCTCTTCTTTTCTTTGCTTCTCTGTGTTCTCGTCGTATCTTCCTTACTTATGTGCCCTCCTCGTCTCTTCCTTGCTCCTCTGTGTCCCCCCTCATCTCTTCCATACTGCATGCTCCTATTCCATACTGCATATACCTTGCTCCTCTCTGTCCTCCCTCGCCTCTTCCTTGCTGCTCCTCTCTGTCCTCCCTCGCCTCTTCCTTGCTGCTCCACTCTGTCCTCCCCCGTCTCTTCCTTGCTGCTCCTCTGTCCCCCCTCGTCCCTTCCTTGCTGCTCCTCTCTGTTCTCCCTCGTCTCTTCCTTGCTGCTCCTCTGTCCCCCCTCGTCCCTTCCTTGCTGCTCCTCTCTGTTCTCCCTCGTCTCTTCCTTGCTGCTCCTCTCTGTTCTCCCTCGTCTCTTCCTTGCTGCTCCTCTGTCCTCCCTCGTCTCTTCCTTGCTGCTCCACTCTGTCCTCCCTCGTCTCTTCCTTGCTGCTCCACTCTGTCCTCCCCGTCTCTTCCTTGCTGCTCCTCTGTCCCCCCTCGTCCCTTCCTTGCTGCTCCTCTCTGTTCTCCCTCGTCTCTTCCTTGCTGCTCCTCTTTGTTCTCCCTCGTCTCTTCCTTGCTGCTACTCTGTCCTCCCTCGTCTCTTCCTTGCTGCTCCTCTGTCCCCCCTCGTCTCTTCCTTGCTGCTCCACTCTGTCCTGCCCCGTCTCTGTTGCCACCTTATAACCAATCTACACTATTATCCTTTGCCTCTATCTAATGCTATGTTTGTGGGTACAATTATTTTGGTGCCACCTTTTAACCTCTTGCGCTTCTCTTCTCAGGACAACACTAATCTGTACATGGTGATGGAGTATGTAGCAGGGGGTGAGATGTTCTCTCACCTGCGTAGGATCGGCCGCTTCAGGTAGTGTGTGTGGATCTTGCTGCATGGGGTCACTTATTTTCCTTCTGTTGCGCTCAGTAATTTCTGAACGTTTTTTTGTTTGTTTTTGTCTTGCAGTGAACCTCACGCCCGCTTCTACGCGTCCCAGATTGTATTAACCTTTGAATACCTGCACTCCCTTGATCTTATATACAGAGACCTGAAACCAGAGAATCTGCTTATAGACCAGCAAGGCTACATACAGGTACCGTATGCCATACTGCGTATACCTTGTGTCATCAGCGGGAATAAGGTGGTTCTTGAAGCTGAAAACGGCGTCCTGATCTTTTTCTCCTAGGTGACAGATTTTGGCTTTGCCAAAAGAGTAAAGGGAAGAACTTGGACTCTGTGTGGGACCCCAGAGTACCTGGCCCCTGAAATAATCCTTAGCAAGGTGAGTAGAAAATTCCAGCACATGGTTTTTATTCTATGCATAATTCGCCTTCCTTCTGCTTAGAAGTACAAGTGTTCCTGAATCCCGTAGACCAGGAGTAGGCAGCTTTCAGCACTCCAGCTGTTGTGAAACTACAACTCCCAGCATGTATGCTTGCTCTGCTCCTCTCTGAACTCGCACAGAAATGAATGGAGCTTGTTGGGAATTGTAGTTTCACAACAGATGGAGTGCTGAAGGTTGCTGACCCCAGCCAAAGACTATGAACATCTGCGAGGTCTGCAAGGATATTTCTGAAAGTGCCTGCAGATCGCGCCGGAACAGGAAGCCTGTTGTCAGCAACAGTCACACACCCCATAGATAAGGCAGAGATGTCTATTTAACGTCCCTTCCTTCCCCATCACTGTATGTACAGTGCTTGACAAGTACTGAATTATACAGAATCGGGGGAGCCTCAGTGCCGCTTCCTGCTGTGCTCCTAACTATCCCAGATCAGCTCTGCAGTGCTGGTCAGTGTAATGTCTGCCCCCACAGAAATAAGCAATGACATTTAATGTTAAATGCCCCCAAAGGTCTTGTATAACCTTAATAGTGGGAAAAAATTGTAAAATAAAAATACAAGCCCTGCCCGTGGTATTTATATAAACTATATATCCCCTATATCAAAATGACTGTCACAGAATGGGAGCATAATTTAATTTTTTTTTATTTTAGGTGCACTTTGTACTGTTTAAAGAAAAAACTGAGTAATGTTAAAAATCATTCCTCCCTTCCTTTTATTAACCCCTTCAGGACCTTGCCATTTTTCACCTTTAATGAGGATCTTTCATGGGTCCAGACATTATAAAATAAGTAGCATATTATGTAAGGCATATAGCGCTTACTATTTTTCCTGGGTGCCGCTCCGTTCGCCTGCTGTGCCCCTGTTAAATTCTCCCGCCTGGTATGCTACTTAATAGCATCGGTACAGGGAGGAGGAGACACAAGGGTTTCTAAATAGGCGTCTCCTTCTCCCTGTCTGTAGCGCGGTGCAATCACAAAGGAGAGCATCGCAGCCTGGGAGAAGGTTCTTTTTTTTTTTTTTTTTTTTCTTTTCCTCCCTGGCTTTGACGCTCACCTTTGTGATTGGACCGCGCTCTATATTACACTTTTTGTAAGGTAAGCTGTTTTGGCACCATTTTTATTTTTAGTTTTTTTTTTACAATGTTCATCTGACAGGTTCTATAGATCATGTGGTATTTTTATAGAGCAGGTTGTTACGGACATGACAATACTAAATATGACAACTTTTTGGGGTTGTCTGTTTCAGTTTTACATAATAAAGCATTTTTTAAAAAATTATTTTTTAGTGTCTCCATATTATGAAAGCCATTTTTTTTTTTTTTATTTGGGGGGGGGGCTGTCTTATGTAGGGTCTCTTTTTTTTTTTTTTTTTTTTTTTTTTTTTTGCGGTATGAGGTGATTGGTACTATTTTGGCGGCCATACGCCTTTTTGATTGCTTGGTGTTGCACTTTTTGTGATGTAAGGTGACAAAAAAAAAATGGTTGTTTTAGCACAGTTTTTATTTTTTTTTTTACGGCGTTCAGGTGAGGGGGTGGATAAAGTAACGTTTTTATAGAGCCAGTCGTTACAGATGTGGCAATACCCAATGTCTTTTTATTTTATTTATTTTTTACAATTTTATGTTTTATTTGGGGAATTTTTATTTATTTTTTACTTGAAACTTTTTTTTTTTTATTATTAAAAAAAAAAATATATGTATTCTCCGCAAACTTTCTGCATGTCTCGGCCTCGGCTTTGACCGTGGCATACAAGGGGTTAATACGCTATGCAGCAGGGACCCGGCTGTCAGTGACTGCCGGGTCCGGGCTGCTGATCGGGCAGGCGCAGTTCCTGCACCCGCCCAATTAGCCAGCTGTACATGTCGCAGGTCCTTAAGTCACGTCAAGCTGTGATGTACATATACGGCAAGGGTCCTTAAGGGGTTAAAGGGATTGTTCCATCTCGCCATTTTATTGGGACAACCCCTTTAATACATCTTCTCATGTATAAAAGAAATAAAACACTAAAAACTGAAATAAAAATGGCATAAAATAAAACCCCATGTATCACCGGAAAAAAAAAAGGGGGGGTTATCCAGGAATTTGATATTGACGGCCTATGATCAGGATAGGTCATCAGTATCAGATCAGCGGTGTCTGAATCCCAGGACCCCCACAGATCAGCTGTGCGGCCCTCCGCAGCTCACCAAGCACAGCGCCGTACGGACGATATTGGCCGTGCTTGGTATGGCACTTGAACGTGACTGAGCTGCGTCTAGGCCACAAGACTGATGTGCGATGACATCACTGACCTAGAAACCTGACCTCATGGAGAGCCAAGGCCTCTTCGAACAGCTCATCATCATCTTACTTCCTGGATCCCCGCCCATCTGATATTGATGACCTGTCCTGAGGAAACGCCATCAATCAAATTCCCAGAAATTCCCTTTAAATAACCAAATAGTAAAAAAAAGTATGGATTTTGAAGCAGGAACAAAAAAAGTCAGCGCAAGATGCTCCAGTCTTGAACTGGTTAACGCTTGCCCATTAGGATAACCTTTTGCTTGAAGGAATTGTATGGGATTAGAGACAAAAAGCCTGCGTTTTCTTTTTCCACAAATGGCGCCATTCTTTCCCACGGTTTGTATCTGGAATTGCAGCTCAGAGGATGGTTCAGTTTGTAAGGGAAAAAAAAGCCGACCCTTGTTTGAGCCCGTTCACACTGCCAGATAGTGTGTGTGTGTGTGTGTGTGTGTAAATGCGAGATGATATCGCATACTTTGTACATTTAGGTGATGCAATCATCATAGCGCATGGGGACGAATGATTGTTAAAACTGTCGTTCGACCCTTATATTGGCAGCAGCTTTTTTTTTGCCTACGTAGAAGAACTGATCAGATGACAGACTAGCATTTGATCACTTGTTGGCGGATTTCTGGGCATTTTTACACAGGGCAATAATCGGTAAGAAGCGTTTACCACTTTTTGTATGCATGAGTTCCAAAAAGGAGCAAAGTTAAAGGGCTGTCCAGCAGGGGGCGATCATTATCCAGGCAGGAGACTGTACGGCGTCGTCTTACCTTTCTTCAAGTGCTGCTGCAATAATTCCTTTTTTTTTTTTTTTTAAAGGGAAACTAGGTCACTCATCTTCTATTTTATTTATTTTTTTCCTGCATTTTGGATTTTATTCCCTATCCATTTTTTATTATGTATTTTATTCATTTATATAGCGCCATCATATTCGTCAGCGCTGTCCCTTTGGGCCTGACAATCTCAATTTCATATAAGCCTATCGTGTTCAGAGGGCGGGAGAAAATAGCCGTTCAAGGAGGAAGCTCGCGAGAACATTGAGAGATTATTCAAAGTCCATGCAGATGTTGTCCATGGCTGGATTCGAATTCAGGGCTGCAAGGTTGACAATATGTTCATTCGTTGGCTTGTTTGTGCGCTTATATTTTTATCCGTCGATATCGTGATCCCTGTCCTCTCGGATTTGGGGTGACCCATAACCGTGTTGATATCTGTGGTCTATTTTGGTGGATTAAGTGATGGACATGATGAAGGACGGTCTCCTCAGATCGTTCTTCAAGGAACCAACTAGTTCTGGGGTTCTTAGTCTTTACAGAGGGCAACGAGGACTTCTCATGAATAAGCAGCTGCAGTGTCTCAAGAGGTACCATGCAGCTTCATAAACCAAAATTATACAGAAGCTAAGCTTAGAATTATAAGGGGTGAAACTGAAATAATATCTTTATGGTCTGAATGTTTAAAATGAGTTACTCAATTTTTTATAATTATTTATTTTTATTTTTTTGTATAAAAAGAAAAAAAAAAAAAAGTCCATGACCGCCTGCTTATACTTTGTATGCAGCTGACTGCATCCAGTACCTTGTGTGTACTGCCCTCTAGTGGTCGTCAGGGTGGTGGTGCCTTTGCCTGGAAAATGAGAGAATGCTGTGCTAGCACACCATACAATAATTTTTCTCTTCCATGTTTCCTAGGGGTACAATAAAGCCGTGGACTGGTGGGCTCTTGGGGTCCTGATTTATGAAATGGCCGCCGGTTATCCTCCATTCTTTGCTGACCAGCCCATTCAGATCTATGAAAAGATTGTATCTGGGAAGGTGAGTGTCCAGGGTCATCTTTTCATGGTAATTTTTTATTTATTTATTTTGCTCCTTTTCCCACCTAACTACTTAGGCGTGACAGATTGTGGTATCGGGACATATCAGGTTGTCAGAGGTCCATCCTACCTCGTCGGGGAGCGGGGCCTCCAGCTTTACCATGCAGTTTCTGAACTTGTACCAGATCTGTGTGTTGTAGCCGATGAGGGATCTGAGGGGGTTGGTAAGAAACCTGGTGGTTTTGTTTACAAGCAGCTGATTGGTTGTCTGTAATGCAGCTGCTGATTGGTGCATCAGGTCATGCTGGGATTTCTTGCTTTGCATGAGACGGACAGCTGCTTCTTTCAGTGTTTGGGCGGAGAGCTGTTCACATGACTGCTGAGTGAGTGAAATTTGTGGGCGGAGAGTAGTTCCCATAGACATTTTGGGATAATGTCTGGTGTTTTCAAAGCATTGTTTTCTAAGGGGGGGGGGGGATTTAAAGAGGTAATCCCTTGACAAACCCTTATTGCCTACCTACAGCATAAGGGGTAAGTGTCTGATCAGTGGGAGTCCAGCTGCTGGGGCCCCTGTTAGTCACGAGAACAAGGGCCCCATTTGAATGAACTGTTAGTTCGTTCAATTCTATGGGGCTGCTGGAGATGGCCAAGCGCTTGTACTCTGCTGTCCCTGGCAGTCCCATATAGTTAAATGGAGCAACACAAACATGAATGACCGCCGTTCTATTAAAACAACGGCGTACAGGGCCCCATTCTCGTAATTTGCAGGAGCCACAGTGGTCGGAACCACACCGATTGGACAATTATCCCCTACCTGTGGATAGAGGAAAACTTGGATCTTTGAGAGTAGTAGTTTTGCGGGGTGAAGCAGTGGCACTCCTGGTAGCAGGAAATGTGTCTGAGATGACCTTTAGGCTTTTGGGCCTAAGGAAGATGTAGGGTCTCGCCAATAAAGTATCTCCTGTTGGCAGAGTATAGGTTATTCACCAGTAGTCATAGTCACATGGTTGATAAGGTTTACAAAACCATAAATATATCAACTTCAACCTATAATCCCACTATTATGTCAGATAAACCCCTGTGAGGCCCATACTAGAGGGGGAAAAATTCCTGCTAGTGCAGTGCCCACAGTCTGAAATAAGTTTTTACATTCAGGCAATACATCCAGGCCCCTCTTGAACTCTTTTAGTGAGTCCACCGTCACCACCTCCTCAGGCAGAGAGTTCCATAGTCTCACTGCTCTTATGCTAGAGAATCCCGTCTATAATGATGAAGACACCTTCTTTCCTCACGACCTAGAGGGATGTCCCCTTATGTTTACAGGCCTCAGTGAAAACCACCTACTGTCTTACCTACCTTGGTCACCCTCCTGTAGTTCAGCTATGTCCTTCTTTTACACAGGTGGCCAGTACTGCACACCATGTGTGGTCTGACTAGTGATTTGTATAGAGCAGGGATGGCCAACCTGCGGCTCTCCAGCTGCTGTAAAACTACAACTCCCACCATGCCCTGCTGTAGGCTGATAGCTGAAGGCAGTCTGGGGATGCTGGGAGTTGTAGTTTTGCAACAGCTAGAGAGCCTCAGGTTGGCCACCCCTGGTATAGAGGCAGAACTACTTTGTTCTTCACCTGGTTGTGATCGACGATCGCATAGTACGATAATGTATTCCAGCTACCAAAGTGTCAAACAGTGACAAGCGCAAATAACACAGCAGCTTCATTTTTTTCTGTTTTCTGTAGCTTTTGTAGATATATATTTTATTTAAACCTTCTAACTCTTTGCTGACCTCACGTTCACAGGTCCGTTTCCCCTCACACTTCAGTTCTGATCTGAAGGATCTTCTAAGAAACCTCTTGCAGGTTGACCTTACTAAGAGATTTGGAAACCTTAAGAACGGCGTGACAGACATCAAGGGTCATAAATGGTTCAGCACCACAGATTGGATCGCAGTCTATCAGAAGAAGGTACTGACCGTCATCATAAATGGTTTATAGGTCCATGTAATCATGTAGCACATTCCAAAATCAGAAGCGCAATGGAAGCCGGGTAAAGAAAGGCCTCCGCTACTGAAAACTTAAATGGGTTTTTCACTGCTTTGTATTCCTGCAGGATTCCTTATCGCCTTTTTGTCGTCGTGTTGGTTTGCCTGCTGGTTTACACATTGGCATGATGATGTCACATGGGTAGGCCAATCACAGCCTGCTTGGTGAGGTCATTGTGAATTTAAACATGTCATTGTAGTAGGCTGTGATTGGATGTCCCACCCTGTGCCTGGGGTACATCAGCTCATACAGAACTTCAGGTGAATGAGAATGAACTGCAGTATCAGGTGCAGCCGCATATACGAAAAAGCTTACGTGTCTGGCACAACTGTGGGGAAGGGATCAGACCCCCACTGATCGCTTTGATGGCCATAGGTCAATAATGTAAGATCCTGAAGAACCCTTTTAAAGCTACTCTTCGGTTCCCCACTATAATTTGACATTGTAGCTTCCTTAGGGTATTACATACCTATATTTTCTGCATCTCCAATGCCTTTCTTTTTTTCGGGCCTCTGTTGTGCCAAGTATTATGGCCGATGGAGCACTCGGACTACCATGGTGTGCAGCAGGGCATGACGCTGATGACGTCAGTGCTGTGCTCAGCCTGAAGAGCACAGAAGTAAACCTGAAGATTGTAAATGTGCTTCACGTACACTGTGCGCATTCAGGGGATACCAGGATATTTAAAGAGTGGGCGGTGAGAAACACAATCTTTTGAGGAGTCTCGCTATCCACTTTGCTCTTACCTGCCCCGTTCCATCCACCATCTTTGCTCCATGCAGCAATCTTTTGAGGGGCTACTGCAAGTAAAAAACAAAGGGCAGAGATTTTTTATAGCTGTACACACCATCCCTTCTCTCTGTTTTGGACCCAGATCCTGGAGGGTCACCTTAACTGGATCTAGGGTTGGACGATATAAAAAATATTCAGACGATAATGATATAAAAAAAATGTATTGCGATAAATACCCGTTTAAAAGAAAAAAATACAAGGAGACGTTATACTGTATGGGGGGCAGCCACAAGGAGACGTAATACTGTATGGGGGGCAGCCACAAGGAGACGTAATACTGTATGGGGGGGCAGCCACAAGGAGACGTTATACTGTATGGGGGGGCAGCCACAAGGAGACGTTATACTGTATGGGGGGGCAGCCACAAGGAGACGTTATACTGTATGGGGGGGCAGCCACAAGGAGACGTTATACTGTATGGGGGGGCAGCCACAAGGAGACGTTATACTGTATGGGGGGGCAGCCACAAGGAGACGTTATACTGTATGGGGGGGCAGCCACAAGGAGACGTTATACTGTATGGGGGGGCAGCCACAAGGAGACGTTATACTGTATGGGGGGGCAGCCACAAGGAGACGTTATACTGTATGGGGGGGCAGCCACAAGGAGACGTTATACTGTATGGGGGGGCAGCCACAAGGAGACGTTATACTGTATGGGGGGGCAGCCACAAGGAGACGTTATACTGTATGGGGGGGCAGCCACAAGGAGACGTTATACTGTATGGGGGGGCAGCCACAAGGAGACGTTATACTGTATGGGGGGGCAGCCACAAGGAGACGTTATACTGTATGGGGGGGCAGCCACAAGGAGACATTGTCAGTGCTCCAGACAAAAAAAAAAAAATTACCAGGACCCACTGGCTCCTAAACTAAAAAATTTAGGAGCCAAATTTCATTTTTTAGTCGCCAAATTTAAAATGCATATAACTTTAAAAAAAAGGACTTTGAGAAGATGAGACGCAGGTCACAGTCGTGAGCCAGCACTACGTATAGGAGAAAACCACATAGCTCTCACATCCAGGGACATCTTCTGGGGGACAAGGTGACTAAAAATGGCGAATTGCGTGGTTTAGAGTTTATTTTTCTGTTACGGCCTTCACCGAGCGGAAATATTTTATAATATTTTAATAGCTCACACTTTTTGGGACGTGGCGTTATGTAATATGTTTATTCTTTATTGTTTGTAAATTTTATATGTAAAACTGGGAAGGGGGCCATTTAAAGGGAACCTGTCACCGGGATTTTGGGTATAGAGCTGAGGACATGGGTTGCTAGATGGCCACTAGCACATCTGCAATACCCAGTCCCCATAGCTCTGTGTGCTTTTATTGTGTAAAAAAAGCGATTTAATACATTTGCAAATTAACCTGAGATGAGTCCTGTACGTGAGAAGAGTCAGGGACAGGACTCATCTCAGGTTAATTTGCATATGTATCAAATCGTTTTTTTGACACAATAAAAGCACACAGAGCTATGGGGACTGGGTATTGCGGATGTGCTAGCGGCCATCTAGCAACCCATGTCCTCAGCTCTATACACACAATCCCAGTGACAGGTTCCCTTTAAACTTTTAGTCTGAGCCCCAGCAGTGTAATCTGCCACTGCCACCAATGGAGGGGATGGGACCCTGTTGCCACCATATAACAATGCAGAGCTCAGAGCCAGGGAGAAAAAAAACCTCCCTCGCTCAGAGCTCTGATTGGACAGCGCTGCTGTCATGGAGACGGAGAGACACTGGCATCTCCTCCTCCTTGCTCTGAATGTTGAAAATACCGGGGGCCACAGCGGGTGAACGGAGCGGCGCCCAGGACTAATAGTAAGTGCACTTAGATCCCTGGGCGCCGCTCTATGCAGCCTGCTACTAAGTTCATATTCTTTGGACCTATGAAAGGTCCTCTTTAACTCCTTTATACAATTGTCTGCAGCGGTATCACAGACCCGGCCTCAATAACTGGGCATCCGATCTGTGGCACCTGAGGGGTTAATTGCCGCGTATCGCATGCCCTGTTATTGAGGCAGGGTGCCGGGTCTGTGATACCGCTGCCTATACTTATGGTTTACATTCATTGGTGGCGCAGTGGCGACAGCTCCTCCCCTCCTCCTCCCTGCTATCTCCCCATTAGTGGTAGAGGCGGCCGCGTCACAGTGGAGAGGGAGGGACTCCTTCCTTCTCCACTGTGCTACTGAAGAGAACTTAGGCTGCGCGGGATCGCGGAGGTACAGTCGCAAATGGCGACAAGACTAAAAAGTCTTGTCGCCATCTGCAAATTTTAAGGCGCATTGGCGACCGTTTTGGTCGCCATCTAGAGCCCTGAACGAGGGCAGCCGCGGACTCTGTTTTTAAAGGCGAGGACGTCACGAAATATACAGCGGTATTTAGGAAACTGCGATATCGCCATATCGCCGTTTTTTTTCATACTGCGGTATATCGTGATACCGGTATATCGCCCAACCCTAACTGGATCTACCCAAACATCCCTTGAATGTTGTATATTTTAATATGTGAATGTGAGACCTCATTCTTCACTGAACTGATTCTTCTTTGTGTCTCAGGTGGAGGCTCCCTTCATACCGAAGTGCAAAGGCCCAGGTGACACCAGTAATTTCGATGATTACGAAGAGGAGGAAATCAGAGTCTCCATTACAGATAAGTGCGCCAAAGAATTCTCTGAGTTCTGAAGAGCGCGTTGAGAGGAGGAACCATTACCCAAGACCTCCTGAGATCAAGCGTGACCGATGGAGAGAACGCCGTTGACTGGCACACAAACTTCTCCTTCCCTTTCACACTTTCCAACTCTCTAGCTTTTATTAGTGGTGCAGAATCGACTTGGCGGCCATCTTATTTTATCCTGGATCTGGTGGTGCTGGTTTCGATTGGTCCTGGAGATTCTCCCCAGTCTCTGTCATCCCCACTTCCCTCACACTTTTGCTTCTCTCCTTGACAGATCAGAGGGGCCAAGAAAGTTATTTAAATGTGACTGGTTCCTCTAGGGTGGAGTCAGAACCTTAGGGGCATGGCCTGTATCCTTCAGGATGTGGCCTATGTTATTTTTTTTTTGTTTGTTTTTTTGTTTTGTTTATTATTTTTTTTTAACTATTTTCATCCGAAGAGCTTGGCTACTGGTTTTTAATCCTTTAGTTTACATAGTGTATAAATATTGAACTGTTTTAATCTGAATTCTCTTCCCTGCCAATCACTGTCCTGTTACCCGGCTTTCCTTGTTCTAGAATGACTTTTAAACTGAAGTGCCAGTTTTTACCCCTTCCCTTACCTCACACTACCGTTTAGTTCACATACCCACGTTTTTGCCTCTGGTCAACCCTCTTTTCTCGCTAGTATCATTGGGGGACACACCCTCTTATCCCATCATTAAAGCCATAACCTTCTTCTGGTAGGTAGGTAGGTCCAATCGTATATTTATTGGCTGCCTCCTGTCTACTTTAATCTAGTGTGGAAGGAGTGGTGGTGGTGGTTATAGGTGATGAACTTCTCACTCGCTTTGCTGGTCCGGATAAATTTATTATTATTTTTTTTTTTTTATGCAGCTGGCCGTTACTGTGTGTTTGTTTGGGGGACTTTGGTTCATCTACATTATACAGAGAGAACTTGCTTCCTACTTGCCACGATAGTGGACCGAAGGCAATAAGGCCCTATGTTTGTCGTTAGCACGAGCCGCCTGGTTGTCATCTGTTTTGGTGACCTGCTTACAGTTGACACAGGTATTGAGAGATTTTAGGCTATTACTCTTTGAAATTCACACGCCATCAACTTTTATTAGGCTACTTTAGTCTGTGGACACGGAGCCTAGACAACATGGCCTTCGAGGGCCCAGATAATACAAGGGTGCTTCAACTATACACTAGGTCTAAGCATTGTTGTCAGCTACTCTCTGCTATGAGTGTTAGGCCAAGAGTTGAGTCTGAATGTGCTCCGTCCTGTTACATACCTTACATGGTTCTTGATTTTGTTATTAAGGAGACCGCCTTGGTGACGGTCCCGCCAATCCATCACACACTAGCGGTACAGTCTTAGATGTTACCCACAATAATGTAGTGGACATAGTTACATGTTTGCCATGCGTAGGTCACCTTTTAGTGAGAAAATCACAGTGTATGTATTTATTTTTTATCTTATCTATGGACTTTTTGTCCCGGAGCGTTCATACAGGACGCTATATCCTTCATGAACCTGACTGCTTGTTCCTCAGCTCTCTCCTTCCAAATCAACGTCTGAAGGGGTTGTACAAGAATAGAAAAACGTGTCTGCTTTCGTCCAGAAACAGCACCACCCTTGTTCATGAGTTGTGTCCGGTATTGCACTCGACAAAAGCTGAGCTGCAATACCAGACACATAGCCCATGGATGCAGGTGGTGTGGTTTATGGTGGAAAGCAGCCATGTTTTTCTAATCTCTTACAACCTCTTTAAATAAGCTCAGAGACTTAAGGAGAAAGGGTTCAGTTTTGGATTTGGGGACCCTGCAGCTAGAAACCGACTTAAAGACTCCCGTCTACAAGAGTATTCTATAATCAAATGCCAAATCTTGACATGTTCAATGGATCATCTCTGGTTCTCCTCATGCCCAGTAGACTAGGGATTTGGGTCAGTAGTTGGCACCAAAGTTTGAGGCACAACTATTATTATTTTTTATTCTCCAGCATGAAGTTGGTTGAGACCTGAATGTTCGGCCGCTCCTTTTTCAACCTGTTACATTATGGCAAATGAATGGGGGTTTGGCTTGGGAGCAGTCATTGATGTTGAGGGAAGTGGGATAATTTGGGGGCAGATCTGTGAATTTCTATTGCGTTTTCACTTAAATAAATTCTATATATATATATAAATATATATATACACACACACATTCACTTCTTACATGTGTTATACTGTAAACATTTGAGACAAAATTACCAATAAAGTTTTGTTTAAAAAAAAAAAATGCTCATTTTTATTGTCCATTTTTCTTGCAGTCCCTGGTCCTATTTCGGTTAAAGGGTTTCTACCACTTCGGTGTCACATATTTGGCTGTCAGACACTAGCGATCCGCTAGTGTCTGCTCTGGCCAACCATCCTAATATAATTGCTTTTGGGACGGTGGTTTGGCTAAAAAAACTTTTATTAATATGCTAATGAGCCTCTAGGTGCTATGGGGGCGTCATTAGCACCTAGAGGCTCCGTCTACCTTCAGAAACTGCCGCCGCCGAGCGCGTCCCTCCAGCCCGCCCATCTCCTCCTGAATGCGATCCTCGTATGTATTCTGCGCATGCGCAGTAAATGTCTGACAGCTTCCCTGCTCAGACATCTCCACTGCGCCTGTTCCTCGGAGCACTATGGCGTCATCGCGCAGGCGCAGTGGAGATGTCTGAGCAAGGAAGCGGTCAGACATTCACTGCGCATGCGCAGAATACATACGAGGATCGCATTCAGGAGGAGATGGGCGGGCTGGAGGGACGCGCTCGGCGGCGGCAGTTTCTGAAGGTAGACGGAGCCTCTAGGTGCTAATGACGCCCCCATAGCACCTAGAGGCTCATTAGCATATTAATAAAAGTAGTTTTTTTAGCCAAACCACCGTCCCAAAAGCAATTATATTAGGATGGTTGGCCAGAGCAGACACTAGCGGATCGCTAGTGTCTGACAGCCAAATATGTGAAACCTAAGTGGTAGAAACCCTTTAATGCAATGGTATCCAATATTATTTTCCTGTATTTTAACTCGGGCTAGAAAGTTGGCTTTTAGATGAAATATAAAAAAAATATAAGACATTTGTGGGTGAGTACAATGGTAGAAGGTATTTGTTTTCAGTCCTGAAATTCTCTTCACAGGTCAAAGAAAAATCACCTTTTGCAAAAACATTGCTTTTCATGGGTTTGACCACAAATGGGAGCCCTGATTGGCGTGTGTTTGGTTAAAGTAGATTTTGCAAATGTGTAGTCAGAACACCATCCATCTGATACTGAGGATAGGCCATCAATATCAAATTCCCGGAAAACCGCTTCAACCTTTTTTAAAAGTCAAAACATTTTCCTTTTTTTTTTTTTAAATAAGAGAATGGTGTAACTAGCAAATTTCTAAATCATTTCATTTAATAACCCCTTAAGGATTCAGCCCTATTTCACCTTAAGGACCAGGCCATTTTTTGACCAGTGTCACTTTAAGTGCTGTTAACTTTAAAACGCTTTGACTTATCCAGGCCATTCTGAGATTGTTTTTTTTTTTTGTCATATAGTGTACTTCATGAAACTGGTAAAATAAAGTAAAAAAATAAATAAAATCATTTTTATTTATAAATAAAATGCCAAATTTACCAGAAAAAAATGTTTTCGGAAATTTTCAAAAACCCAACTTTTAGGGACCAGTTCAGGTCTGAAGTCACTTTGCGAGGCTTACATAATAGAAACCACCCAAAAATTACCCCATTCTATAAACTACACCCCTCAAGGTATTCAAAACTGATTTTACAAACTTTGTCAACCCTTTAGGTGTTCCACAAGAGTTAATGGCAAATGGTGTTAAAATTTCAGAATTTAGATTTTTTTTTTTCTCGAATTTTCCATTTTAATCCATTTTTTCCAGTAACAAAGCAATGGTTAACAGCCAAACAAAATGCTATATTTATTGCCCCGATTCTGTAGTTTGCAGAAACACCCCATATGTGGCCATAAACTACTGTACAGGCACACAGTAGGGCGTAGAGGGAAAGGAATGCCATATGGTTTTTGGAAGGCAGATTTTGCTGGACTGTTTTTTTTTTTACACCATGTCCCATTTGAAGCCCCCCTGATGCACCCATAGAGTAGAAACTCCATAAAAGTGACCCCATTTTAGAAACTACGGGATAGGGTGGCAGTTTTGTTGGTACTAGTTTAGGGTACATATGATTTTTGGTTGCTCTATATTACACTTTTTGTGAAGCAATATAACAAGAAATAGCTTTTTTGGCAGTTTTATTTTTTTTATTTACAACATTCATCTGACAGGTTAGATCATGTGGTATTTTTTATAGAGCAGGTTGTCACGGACGCGGCAATGCCAAACATGTATACAATTTTTTTATTTATGTAAGTTTTACACAACGATTTCATTTTTAAAGCAAAAAAAAATCATGTTTTAGTGTTTCCATAGTCTAAGAGCCATAGTTTTTTCAGTTTTTGGGCGATTATCTTGGGTAGGGTATGATTTTTGCGTGATGAGATGACTGTTTGGTACTATTTTGGTGTACATGCAACCTTTTTGATCAATTTTATTACCTTTTTGGGGAAGTAAGGTGGGCAAAATTTCAATTTTATTATTATTATTATTATTATTACATTTTTTATTTTTATGGCGTTCACCGTGCGGGGGAAGTAACATGACCGTTTTATAGATCAGGTCGTTAAACTGATGTAAGGGCACACGGCAGGGCGCAGAAGGAAAGGACTGCCGCGTGGTTTTTGGAAGGCAGATTTTGCTTGACTGGTTTTTAGACACCATGTCCCATTTGAAGCCCCCCTGATGCACCCTTACAGTAGAAACTCCAAAAAGTGACCCTATTTTTGGAAACTAGGGGATAAGGTGACAGTTTTATTGGTACTATTTTGGGGTACATATGATTTTTAATCGCTCTATATTACATTTTTTGTGAGTCTAGGTAACCAAAAAAGTTTTGGCACTGTTTTTATCTTTTATTTTTTACAATGTTCATCTGACAGGTTAGATCATGCGCTATTTTTATAGAGCAGGTTGTTATGGACGCGGTGATATCAAATATTTCTACTTTCTTTGTTTCATTTTTACATAATAAAGCATTTTTGGAAAAAACCATTTTTTTATTTTTCTGCCAATTGTCTTGTGCAGGTGCTCATTTTCTGCAGGAAGAGTTGACGTTTCTATTGGTACCATTTTTTGGGTACATATGATTTTTTGATCATTCATTATTACACTTTGAGGCAAGGTGACCAAAAGAATTGGTGGTTTTGGCACAATTTTTATTTATTTATTTTTACAGCATTCACCTGAGGGGTTAGGTCACGTGATATTTTTATAGAGCAGGTCGTTACGGATGTGGCAATACCTAATATGTATACTATTTTATTTAAGTTTTACACAATAATGGCATTTTTGAAACAAACAAAAAATATGTTTTAGGTCCCTTTCACACGGGCGAGTATTCCGCACGGGTGCAATGCGTGAGCACGGGTGCAATGCACCTGCACTGAATCCTGACCCATTCATTTCTATAGGGCTGTGCACACGAGCGGTGATTTTCACGCATCACTTGTGCGTTGCGTGAAAATCGCGGCATGCTCTATATTCAGCGTTTTTCACGCAACGCAGGCCCCATAGAAGTGAATGGGGCCGCGTGAAAATCGCAAGCATCCGCAAGCAAGTGGCGATGCGGTGCGATTTTCACGCATGGTTGCTAGGTGACGATCGGGCTGGGGACCCGATCTGTATTATTTTCCCTTATAACATGGTTATAAAGGAAAATGATGGAGGGGTTAAAAAATAAATAACTCAGAGTCCACTTGATCACGTAGTTGCGGATCTCTGTCTTCTGTAATGTTGAGCTGCCGGCTAAGGACCTGTGGTGACGTCGCATCACATGATCCAATCACATGGTCCCTCACCGTGGTGATGAACCATGTGATTGGACCCTGTGATGAGCATAGTGACATAATCAAAGGTCCTATTCCTGTGCACAGCAAAGAAGACGACAGAAGAGAAGCCGGGCTGCGCGATTAAGGGGAGTTAAATTAATTTTTTTTTTTTTTTTTTTAACCCCTCCAGCCTTGCATTGTACTATGCATTTTATATTCAGAATGCTATTATTTTCCCTTATAACCATGTTATAAGGGAAAATAATGCAATCTACAGAACACCTAACCCAAACCTGAACTTCTGTGAAGAAGTTCGGGTTTAGGTACCAAACATGCCCATTTTTCTCACGCGCGTGCAAAACGCATTATAATGTTTTGCACTCGCGCAGAAAAATCCGTACCCCCACCTTTTCCCACAACGCCCGTTTTGGAACCAGCCTTAGTGTCTCCATAGTCTGAGAGCCATAGTTTTTTTTTATTTTTTGACCGATTATCTTAGGTAGGGGCTCATTTTTTGCAAGATGGGATGACTGGTTCTATGTTTGGGGGCATGTGCCTTTTGCCCTTGGTGTTGCACTTTAACCACCTCCGGACCGCCTAACGCAGATGTGCAGTCCGGAGGTGGCAGCGCTGCGCACAGTCACGCATATACGCGTCATCTCGCGAGACGCGAGATGACGCGAATATGCGCATGCGCAGTTCGCGCCGGCATTTCGCACAGGAGTATTTCGTCAGCAACCTGCCAGCCAATGATCGTGGCTGGCAGGTTGCTGATTTTTAAAAAAAGCCAATCAAAGTGCCAGATATCAGATCATATTAGTAAATATGATCTGATATATGGCTGCCTGCTCCTCTGCTGGTTCTTTTCGTCGGTTGGATCCAGCAGAGGAGCAGGCTTCACAGTGAGTACACCAAACAGCACACTTTAGCCCCAGATCACCCCCCTGAACCCCAATTAACCCTTTGATCACCCCTTTGATCACCCCTGTCAATCACAAGTGAAAAGAAAAAAGTGATCAGTGCAAACTGTCACTTTTTTTTTTTCACGGTTATTGACCGTTAGGTTTTAGGTATAGTTTAGGTCCCTTGGTTAGGTAGTTAGCGATCAGTTAGCGCCCAGCCCACCGCACCGCAGTCCGTTATTCGCTGATTAGCGTATCGCTAATCAGCATTTGTACTTTTATAGTATCTGGAAGTGATCAAAACAGATCTATAATAGTACTAGTGTCACTTTAGTTCGCCCTCCACCCAAAACGCAGTGTTTGCCCGATCAGGCCTGATCGGTCGCCCACACGTGCGTTCGCCCACACCCGCCCCACCGCAGTGACAAAAACAATTTTTTTTTTGATCACTGCACATTCACTTTACACGCACTGCGGCGATAAAAAAAATCAGTTTTGATATTTTTTATCAACCGCAGCGGCCTCCGGTACTTCGCTAGGCTCCCCTTTGTAAGACAGGCTTGCTTTTTTTTTCTTGGGTAGTCTCAGGGAATACCCCTAAATTTAGTTGCCCACATGTCTAACAGGGGGTATTCCTCTGAAGAGGCCTACAGGCTTCTGACCCAGTCGGATGAGGAGTGGGAACCCTCATCTGATGAATCCAGCGGGTCAGAATACGAACCTGTAGAAAGCAGTGGCTCTCTGACCCAAAGTTCGGACGAGGAGGCTGAGGTCCCTGATAGCACCAGGCGTACCCGGCCCCGTGTCGCTAGACCGCAGGTTGCGCAGGATCCGCTTCAAGAGCAGCAGAGTGGGGCTGGTGCTGTCGGATTACGTGGTGAGGCATACACCAGCAGCCCAGCCCTCCCTGGACCTAGTACCAGCACTGCCGTACCACATGGTGAAGTGGCGAGCACCAGAAGGGCAGTTGAAGCTGGTACGGTGGCACGTGCAGTAGAGACCCCGTCGCAGCCACCGCAAAGACGTGCCCGTAGAGCCCCTAGAATCCCAGAGGTGCTGGCAAACCCTGATTGGCAGTCCCCAACTTCAGCCGCACCTGTAGTTTTCCCTTTCACTGCCCAGTCTGGAGTTCGGGTTGAGACAGCTCAGATCGGTTCGGCCCTGGGATTTTTTGAGCTGTTCTTGACTGCGGAGCTTTTAGACATAGTTGTGGCCGAAACAAACAGGTATGCCACACAATTTATCACCGCTAACCCGGGAAGCTTTTATGCCCAGCCTTTCCGGTGGAAACCAGTCCAAGTTTCCGAACTTAAAACTTTTCTGGGCCTCCTCCTCAACATGGGCCTGACAAAAAAGCATGAATTGCGGTCATATTGGTCCACGAACCCGATTCATCACATGCCCATGTTCTCTGCTGCCATGTCCAGGGCACGTTTTGAGGCCATCCTGCGGTTCCTGCACTTTAGTGACAACACCGCCTCCCGTCCCAGGGGCCACCCTGCTTTTGACCGGCTCCACAAAATTCGGCCCCTCATAGACCATTTCAACCAGAAATTTGCAGATATTTATACCCCAGAGCAAAACATCTGCATAGACGAGTCCCTGATACATTTTACCGGGCGCCTTGGCTTCAAACAATACATCCCAAGCAAGCGCGCCCGGTATGGGGTCAAATTGTATAAGCTCTGTGAAAGGGCCACAGGCTATACCCACAAATTTCGTGTCTATGAGGGAAAAGATCAGACCCTGGAGCCGGTCGGTTGCCCTGACTACCTGGGGAGCAGTGGGAAGACCGTTTGGGACTTGGTGTCACCCTTATTCGGCAAGGGTACCATCTTTATGTGGACAATTTTTACACAAGTGTGGCCCTCTTTAGGCATTTGTTTCTAGAACGGATTGGCGCCTGTGGTACCGCGCGAATTAGTCGCGCGGGCTTCCCCCAACGGCTCGTTACCACCCGTCTTGCAAGGGGGCAGAGGGCCGCACTGTGTAACGAAGAACTGCTCGCGGTGAAATGGAGAGACAAGCGTGACGTTTACATGCTCTCCTCCATTCACGCAGACACGACAATCCAAATTGAGCGAGCAACCCGTGTCATTGAAAAGCCCCTCTCAGTCCACGACTATAACCTCCACATGGGAGGGGTGGACTTCAATGACCAGATGTTGTCTCCGTATTTAGTTTCCCGACGCACCAGACGCTGGTATAAGAAGGTGTCTGTATATTTAATTCAATTGGCTCTGTACAATAGTTTTGTTCTCTACAGTAAGGCTGGGAGAACTGGATCCTTCCTCAAATTTCAGGAAGAGATCATCGAGGACCTCCTGTATCCAGGAGGTTCCGTGGCCCCAACCACCAGTGTAGTTAGCCGTCTACACGAACGCCATTTCCCCAGTGTCGTTGCTGGTACCTCAAACCGACCGCCACCCCGAAAAAGATGTTGTGTCTGTAGCAGGAGTGGAATAAGGCGTGACACCCGCTATTTCTGTCCTGACTGTCCGGACCACCCTGCCCTATGCTTTGGAGAGTGTTTCCGGAAGTACCACTCACAGGTACACTATTAGCATAGGGATCATCTCACCAGGACAGGCACACAGGGCTATTAGGGCCCATTCACTCACTGCTGCTGCAAACGTCTCCTTTCACATGGGACAAAGTGCATAACGCACTTCGCCACATCTTTGGGCGATTTGCGCTTTGCACATTGACCCATGGGGAAGGAGAGGTTTGTTCTATAAAGGTAAAAAAAAAAAAAAAACACACCAGTAAGCAAAAAAGTTAAAGTTCAGTTAAAGTTTATATGTTCTGTTGCAAAGTTAATAAAATTATTGCGTTGCGGCCTGGTTTTTTTTTTTTTTTCTTTTTTTTTTTTTTTCTTTTTTTACCTTCCAGGTGGACCAACCGATTGACTAGCTGCAGCACTGATGTGCATTCTGACAGAAGCATTGCGCTGCTGTCAGATTACATGCAAGTCGGTGTATGCGGCGCTGCAAGACGGGATTTTCTCCTCTGCAGTGACAGATACGTTTGCCAAGGCATACGAGCTGAGGAGGAGGCGGCGTTCCTATGCTTTGGCAAACACTTTGTATATGTATATGTATATGTATATATATATATATATATATATATATATATATATATATATATATATATATATAAAAATAAATAAAAAATCCCGGCAATGATCTATTCATCCACATCGATTGATGTGAATGGAGAAATCTGGTTTGCCAGGGCATACGAGCTAAGTGGGTATGGATGTAGGGCGGAGCTCCTGTGTCCTGGCAGACGCCTTTCCCCTCCTTTTTTTTTTTTTTTGGCAGAGATTTTTTCATCCACATTGATCGATGCGAATGAAGAAATCTGTGCCGTTCATTTTTTTCTTTCAGCCCAGAGGCTGAACGGAAAAAAAAATCTCATTACCTGTATGCTCAATATAAGGCCTCATGCACACGACAGTTTTTTTTCACGGCCCGCAAAAACGGGGTCCGTGGGTCCGTGATCCGTGACCGTTTTTTCGTCCGTGGGTCTTCCTTGATTTTTGGAGGATCCACGGACATGAAAAAAAAGTCGTTTTGGCGTCCGCCTGGCCGTGCGGAGCCAAACGTATCCGTCCTGAATTACAATGCAAGTCAATAGGGACGGATCCGTTTGACGTTGACACAATATGGTGCAATTGCAAACGGATCCGTCCTCATTGACTTTCAATGTAAAGTCAGGAGTCCCTTTACTTTCACACTTGTGTTCATAATGCAGACGGTGGCTCCGTTCAGAGCGGATCCGTCTGCATTATGTTAAAACATTTCCAAAGTGTGAAAATAGCCTCAGACGGATCCGTCCAGACTTTACATTGAAAGTCAATGGGGGACGGATCCGTTTGAAAATTAAGCCACAGTGTGTCATCTTCAAACGGATCCGTCCCCATTGACTTACATTATAATTCTGGACGGATCCGCTTGCCTCCGCACGGCCAGGCTGACACCCGAACATAACTTGAAGCGTCCCCATCACCATGGGAACTCCTCTGTTAGAATATACTGTCGGATATGAGCTACATCGTGAAACTCATTTCCGACAGTATATTCTAACACAGAGGCGTTCCCATGGTGATGGGGACGCTTCAGGTTAGAATACACTGAAAAACTGTGTACATGACTGCCCCCTGCTGCCTGGCAGCACCCGATCTCTTACAGGGGGCCGTGATCAGCACAATTAACTCCTCAGGTGCCGCACTGTAAGAGATCAGGGCTGCCAGGCAGCAGGGGGCAGCCCCCCCCCCCTCCCCAGTTTGAATATCGTTGGTGGCACAGTGTGCGCCCACCATCGGGCCCCCCCCTTCCTCCCTCTATAGTTAAAAATCGTTGGTGGCACAGTTTGCGCCCACCATCGCCCCCCCCTTCCTCCCTGTATAGTTAAAAATCGTTGGTGGCACAGTGTGCGCCCACAATCGGCCCCCCCTCTCCCTATAGTAGTAACAACCATTGGTGGCAGTGTGCGGCCTCCCATTCCCCCCCCATCATTGGTGGCAGCGGAGTTCCGATCGGAGTCCCAGTTTAATCGCTGGGGCTCCGATCGGTAACCATGGCAACCAGGAAGCTACTGCATCCCTGGTTGCCATGGTTACTTAGCAATAGTACAATTGTAGAAGATTCATACTTACCTGCTTGCTGCTGCGATGTCTGTGACCGGCCGGGAGCTCCACCTACTGGTAAGTGAAAGGTCTGTGCGGCGCATTGCTAAAGAACTGTCACTTACCAGTAGGAGGAGCTCCCGGCCGGTCACAGACATCGCAGCAGCAAGCAGGTAAGTATGAATATGGGAGGCCGCACACTGCCACCAATGGTTGTTACTACTATAGAGAGAGGGGGGGCCGATGGTGGGCGCACACTGTGCCACCAACGATTTTTAACTATAGAGGGAGGAAGGGGGGGGGGGCGATTGTGGGTGCACACTGTGCCACCAACGATATTCAAACTGGGGAGGGGGAGGGGGGGGGTTTCGGCCCCCTGCTGCCGGGCAGCCCTGATCTCTTACAGGGGAATATGATAGTACAATTAACCCCTTTAGGTGCCGCACCTGAAGGGGTTATTTGTGCTATCATATCCCCCTGTAAGAGATCGGGTGCTGCCAGGCAGCAGGGGGCAGTCTTGTACAAAGTTTGCAGTGTATTCTAACTAGAAGCGTCCCCATCACCATGGGAACGCTTCTGTGTTAGAATATACTGTCGGAAATGAGTTTTCACAAAGTGAAAACTTAGATCAGAAAAAGCTTTTATGCAGACGGATCTTCGGATCCGTCTGTATGAAAGCAACCTACGGACACGGATGCCAATCTTGTGTGCATCCGTGTTCTTTCACGGACCCATTGACTTGAATGGGTCCGTGAACCGTTGTCCGTCAAAAAAATAGGACAGGTCATATTTTTTTGACGGACAGGATACACGGATCACGGCCTCGGCTGCAAAACGGTGCATTTTCCGATTTTTTTTTCACGGACCCATTGAAAGTCAATGGGTCCGCGAAAAAAAACGGAAAACGGCACAACGGCCACGGATGCACACAACGGTCGTGTGCATGAGGCCTAAGGCCCCATGCACACGACCGTTGTGTGCATCCGTGGCCGTTGTGCCGTTTTCCGTTTTTTTTTTTTCGCGGACCCATTGACTTTCAATGGGTCCGTGGAAAAACCAGTAGGAGGAGCTCCCGGCCGGACACAGACATCGCAGCAGCAAGTAGGTAAGTTTGAATCTTCTACTGTTGGGGGGGGGGGGGAGAATGGGAGACCGCACACTGCCACCAATGTTACTGCTATAGAGGGAGAGGGGGGGGGCGATGGTGGTTGGCACACTGTGCCACCAACGATTTAATACAATAGAGGGAGGGAGGGGGGCCGATGGTGGTTGGCACACTGTGCCACCAACGATTTAATACAATAGAGGGAGGGAGGGGGGGGGCGATGGTGGGGGCACACTGTGCCACCAACGATATTCAAACTGGGGAGGGGGGGGGCTGCCCCCTGCTGCCTGGCAGCCCTGATCTCTTACAGGGGAATATGATAGTACAATTAACCCCTTTAGGTGCCGCACCTGAAGGGGTTAATTGTGCTATCATATCCCCCTGTAAGAGATCGGGTGCTGCCAGGCAGCAGAGGGCAGTCTTGTACAAAGTTTGTAGTGTATTCTAACCTGAAGCGTCCCCATCACCATGGGAACGCCTCTGTTAGAATATACTGTCGGATCTGAGGTTCACGAAGTAGCTCATATCCGACAGTATATTCTAACATAGAGGCGTTCCCATGGTGATGGGGACGCTTCAAGTTAAAATATACCATCGGATTGGAGAAAACTCCAATCCGATGGTATAAAAGAACTCCAGACTTTACATTGAAAGTCAATGGGGACGGATCCGTTTGAAATGGCACCATATTGTGTCAACATCAAACGGATCCGTCCCCATTGACTTGCATTGTAATTCAGGACGGATCCGTTTGGCTCCGCACGGCCAGGCGGACACCAAAACGACTTTTTTTTCATGTCCGTGGATCCTCCAAAAATCAAGGAAGACCCACGGACGAAAAAACGGTCACGGATGACGGACCCACGGACCCCGTTTTTGCGGACCGTGAAAAAAAACTGTCGTGTGCAGGAGGCCTAAGGAGAATAGCAGAAACTCCTAATGCTGGCCATACATGTAATGATTGCGGAGACCCTCAAATGCCAGGGCAGTACAAACACCCCACAACTGACCCCATTTTGGAAAGAAGACACCCCAAGGTATTTGCTGAGGGGCATATTGAGTCCATGAAAGATTTAAATTTTTGTCCTAAGTTAGCGGAAAGTGAGACTTTGTGAGAAAAAAAAAAAAATAATCAATTTCCGCTAACTTATGCAAAAAAAAAAAAATTTCTATGAACTTGCCAGGCCCCTCATTGGATACCTTGGGGTGTCTTCTTTCCAAAGTGGGGTCACATGTGGGGTATTTATACTGCCCTGGCTTTTTAGGGGCCCTAAAGCGTGAGAAGAAGTCTGGGATCCAAATAAAAATGCCCTCCTAAAAGGAATTTGGGCCCCTTTGCGCATCTAGGCTGCAAAAAAGTGTCACACATCTGGTATCGCCGTACTCAGGAGAAGTTGGGGAATGTGTTTTGGGGTGTCATTTTACATATACCCATGCTGGGTGAGAGAAATATCTTGGCAAAAGACAACTTTTCCCATTTTTTTTATACAAAGTTGGCATTTGACCAAGATATTTTTCTCACCCAGCATGGGTATATGTAAAATGACACCCCGAAACACATTCCCCAACTTCTCCTGAGTACGGCGATACCAGATGTGTCGCACTTTTTTGCTGCCAAGGTGGGCAAAGGGGCACATATTCCAAAGTGCACCTTTTGGATTTCACCGGTCATTTTTTACACATTTTGATTGCAAAGTTCTTCTCACACATTTGGGCCCCTAAATTGCCAGGGCAGTATAACTACGCCACAAGTGACCCCATTTTGGAAAGAAGACACCCCAAGGTATTCCGTGAGGGGCACTGCGAGTTCCTAGAATTTTTTTTTTTTTTGTCACAAGTTAGCGGAAAATGATGATGATTTTATTTTTTTTATTTTTCCTTACAAAGTCTCATATTCCACTAACTTGCGACAAAAAATAAAAAATTCTAGGAACTCGCCATGCCCCTCACGGAATACCTTGGGGTGTCGTCTTTCCAAAATGGGGTCACTTGTGGGGTAGTTATACTGCCCTGGCAATTTAGGGGCCCAAATGTGTGAGAAGTACCTTGCAATCAAAATGTGTAAAAAATGGCCTGCAAAATCCGAAAGGTGCACTTTGGAATATGTGCCCCTTTGCCCACCTTGGCAGCAAAAAAGTGCGACACATCTGGTATCGCCGTACTCAGGAGAAGTTGGGGAATGTGTTTCGGGGTGTCATTTTACATATACCCATGCTGGGTGAGAAAAATATCTTGGTCAAATGCCAACTTTGTATAAAAAAAATGGGAAAAGTTGTCTTTTGCCAAGATATTTCTCTCACCCAGCATGGGTATATGTAAAATGACACCCCAAAACACATTCCCCAACTTCTCCTGAGTACGGCGATACCACATGTGTGACACTTTTTTGCTGCCAAGGTGGGCAAAGGGGCACATATTCCAAAGTGCACCTTTTGGATTTCACCGGTCATTTTTTACACATTTTGATTGCAAAGTTCTTCTCACACATTTGGGCCCCTAAATTGCCAGGGCAGTATAACTACGCCACAAGTGACCCCATTTTGGAAAGAAGACACCCCAAGGTATTCTGTGAGGGGCATGGTGAGTTCCTAGAATTTTTTATTTTTTGTCGCAAGTTAGTGGAATATGAGACTTTGTAAGAAAAAATAAAATCATCATCATTTTCCGCTAACTTGTGACAAAAAATAAAAAGTTCTATGAACTCACTATGCCCATCAGCGAATACCTTAGGGCATGGATGTCAAACTCATGGCCCTCCAGATGTTGCAAAACTACAACTCCCATCATTCCCTGATAGCTGTAGTATGCCCAGGCATGATGGGAGTTGTAGTTTTGCAACAGCTGGAGGGCCACGAGTTTGACATCCCTGCCTTAGGGTGTCTACTTTCCGAAATGGGGTCATTTGTGGGGGTTTTCTACTGTCTGGGCATTGTAGAACCTCAGGAATCATGACAGGTGCTCAGAAAGTCAGAGCTGTTTCAAAAAGCGGAAATTCACATTTTTGTACCATAGTTTGTAAACGCTATAACTTTTACCCAAACCATTTTTTTTTTTTGCCCAAACATTTTTTTTTTATCAAAGACATGTAGAACAATAAATTTGGCGAAAAATTTATATATGGATGTCGTTTTTTTTTGCAAAATTTTACAGCTGAAAGTGAAAAATGTCATTTTTTTGCAAAAAAATCGTTACATTTTGATTAATAACAAAAAAAAAAAAAATGCCAGCAGCAATGAAATACCACCAAATGAAAGCTCTATTAGTGAGAAGAAAAGGAGGTAAAATTCATTTGGGTGGTAAGTTGCATGACCGAGCGATAAACGGTGAAAGTAGTGTAGTGCCGAAGTGTAAAAAGTGCTCTGGTCATGAAGGGGGTTTCACCTAGCGGGGCTGAAGTGGTTAAATAATGTTAGGTGACCAAAAATAGCTTTTTTGGCACTTTTTTTATTTTTATTTCACTTTAACACAATAATAAAAAAAAAATTATTTTTTGGGCGATTGTCAGGTCGGGTCTAATTTTTTACGGGATGAAGTGACAGTTTGGTATAATTTTTGTGGCTTTTTTGCATAGGTTTTTTTTGCACAGTTTATCGGATGGGGTGGATCATGTGATATATTTATAGAGCTGGTCGTTACGGACGCGGCGATGCCTAATGTGTGTGTTTTTTGTTTTGTTTTTTATTATAGAAATCAGGAAAGGGGCGTTTTTTTTTTTCTTTTTTTACTTGAAACGTTTTTTTTATTTATTAAAAACTGACTTTTTTTTTTCTTCTTTTTTTTTTACTTTATTTCTGTCCCACTCTGAGACTTTACTTTTGGGGGTCTGATCCCCTCTGCAATGCATTACAATACATCTGCATTGCCTAGAGTAATACATGAACAGGTTGCCTAGGAGACCCAGCCTGAGGCAAATCCCTTCTAAGCCGCAGACAGCGCTGATCACGGCATAGAATGGGTTAATCTGCCGGCATCTGCTTGTACAGGATATAGCAGGGGCCCGGCTATCAGGCCCGGCCCGGCTATCAGGGACTGCCGGCCCACTGCAGTGATGGGGCGCGCACTGCTTCAGTGCCCGCCCGATCACCATGACGTAATAGTACGTCAAAATGCGGGAACGCACCTGCCACCATGACGTACTATTACGTCATATGACGAGAAGGGGTTAAAAAAATCTCTCTGCATCCACCTGAAAACAAAAGCTGTAAAGTCACTAGGGTTCTCACTTCCACCTAACTTGCAGTCCAGTGCCTGTTGTCAGGCAAGATCTGTCCCTAGTAACAGGAACACAGAAAACGGTTCACAGCAAGTGGGGGCGTGTCAGAGCTAGCTGAGCTCCTGAGCCCGATAAAAGAACTTCTACAGTGCTTTTGAAGATTACCAGAGCGTCCTGTGTGTCTGCAAGTGTGTTTTGCCCCTCCTTATCCGTACTGTGAGCTTCAGAACTGAAAAAAAACATACTGGGCATAGATGCCCCTGCTTGTGAGAGAAATGCTGCTAGCTGTGCAGCTGAAACAGAGAATAATATAGCTGAAAAAGACTTGTGATTGTACAAAGAAGCACACTTCTATTATGCAAACTTCTTTTAAAAATTTAGGTTTACTTTAACCCATGAATGACCAGCCTGATTTTTTTACATTGTCTCCTTTCAAGAGGTGTAACTATTTTCTTTTTTTCATCTATGTAGCCGTATGAGGGTTTGTTTTTCGTAAGACAAACTAGTATTTAATGGTGGCATTTTGGGCTCTACACATAACTACTGACTAAGGGCTAATACAAACGGCCATCGTGTGGACGTTCCATGCATTGGGGCCTGCAATTTGTGGTCTCCAATGTACGGACAACATCCGTGCGGTGGCCGGAACAGATCGAGACCTATTCAACTTGAATGGGTCCATGATCCGTCCGTACCATAAAAAAATAGAACATGTTCTATTTTTCTGCGGTGCAAAGGCACGGACAAACACCACCGAAGCACTCCTTTGTGCTTTATGGGCTTCCGATCCGTGCTTCCGTTACCAACCGCATTTCCAGGATTGCGGACCCTTTCAGGTGAATGGGTCCGCATCCGTTATGCGGCGTGCAATATGGCCACAACCGGGCAACGGCCGTGTGCATAAGCCCTAACTTTTATTAAAGGGGTTTTTTCACTTCAGTAAGTGTCATTTATCATGTAGAGAAGGTTAATACAAGGCACTTACTATTGTATTGTGATTGTCCATATTGCCTCCTTTGCTGGTTGGATTCATTTTTCCATCACATTATACAATGCTCGTTTCCATGGTTACAGGACACCATGCAATCCATCAGTGGTGGTCGTGCTTGCACACTATAGGAAAAAGCATCAGCCTCTCTGGTGGCCGGGACCATGGGAGCACACATGGGCTAGTGCTTTTTCTGCATTGCGGACAAGTATAGGACTGTTCTATTAGAGGCCAGTTGTTTCGTTTTTCAAAATACGTAATCCACACGGACACCATCCGTATATGCGGATCCGTGTTTTGCAGACCGTGAAATACATACGGTCGTGTGCATAAACCCTCACACTGGTTTTCTGCCATAGATTAGCATAAATATTCTGGGCCTCTTTTTTTTTTTTTTAAGTCGCAATCCTGGCACAAAACTCCCAAAAAGTCACAAATGTTTGTGGGTCTAGTGGCTTGTAGGCCGGGGTTCTTGCAGGAGGCCAGTGATAACTCTAAGGGAAATGGAAGACTTTTTTTTTTATTTGGGTCAAAAGTGAGAAATACTGGAACAGACGGGTGTCTGCCTGATCAAACCTCGGCTGGGATCGTCCTGTCTCTTACTAAAATACAAAGCGCTCTTAGTGTAGAGCGGTATAAAATATACTTCAATCTAGTTAGGACCTATTTGCTTCTCTGCCTCAGGAGTAGAACAAAAGCAATATACAGTAAAGACTGACACAGGAACGGTGCATGATCCCAAAACGTTGCAACCTTGCATGTGAACACGCTACCTTTCCACCTCGGATCGAACAGGTTCTTATTTATGTACTAATATTTATTCAGATTCTGCATTTTGGTCACGTGTGATTTACAGTATATGGCTTTTTGTCAGTAGTTTGTGGGAAATATAAAGAAAATTTACTTTACATTGTGTCCTATGTTTTATGCATACTATTGGGAGCATCCTCATGTCGTTTCATAAATCTTTTCTGACATGTCAGAAGTTTTCGTTGGCTGCAATCAGCTCTGCCTTTTTGTTTCAGCAACTTCCTCCCTTTTCTCTGTTCAGGACACATGCATGCTTGGCCAAGTGTTCATGTGTACGGTTGGTTTGCGAGAGATAGCTGTCAGCCCAACGAGCTTTCAGATCACACCTTTAAAATGTGTATGACCAACCTGAACTCCTTAAAGGGAGTCTGTCACCTAATTTTCTCGCTTGTATCACTGTGGGGCACAGGACTGTGGGTATAGGTGTAGAGATGAGCGAATTTCCGCTTATGAAATTCGCTCACACTTCGTTTGGTGGTAAAAGGTGAATTGCGTTATGGATAACATTACCACGGACCATAACGCAATTCTATGACTGAATGCATAACGGAATGCTTTTAGAGGCATTCAGTTATTCATTCTGTCATAATAGAAGAGGATGAAGATGGGGTGAGTAGTTGGGAATGGGTGAGTATTCCCCCAGGTGCCCATTCCCCTATCTCCTGCGTTTTCCTCCCTTCCTCCAGCTGTTCCCAGGTCCCTTCTGCGGTCCAGCAGTCCCCCGGTGCTTCTGGTGGGCCCTCCAACCCACTGGCTCCCTCCGCTGTGCCCCGGCACTTGATTGGGAACCTTTTCTTCCATGCAAACTGGAAGTGCTCACAGACGACCAGTGGTACTGTTATAGCCTCAGTTCTCTGGTGCTCCCTCTCCCCTCTCCATCCCTAAAGGCAGGATCTTTCTTTCCGCCTGAACTTTCCCAGGGGGGTGGAGCTTCTACTTCCTTGTGATCACCTCCATTAGACGAGTCTCGGAATTGGCAGCGCTTTCCTGCAGAGAGAACTACCTTGTCCTGCATCAGAATAAGGCGGTGCTCCATCCCTGGCCTTCGTTCCTCCTGAAGGTAGTCTCAGCCCTTCACCTCAATGAGGACATCATCCTTCCCTCTTTTTGTCCCTCGCTATCCCCCTCTTCGGGAACAGGCTCTCCACCAGCTGGATATGGTTTTGCCATACTGACTCCTTGTGTGTCATTCCAGAGGGTCGTTGCACGGGTTTGGACGCCTCCAAGTTTAGGATTGCCAGGTGGATCCAGTTAGCCATTGCTAAGGCTTATCACTACAAGGGCAAGGCACCACCTCTCCGTATCATGGCCCTCTTGACCAGGGCCATGGGTGCTTCTTGGGCTTGTTATCACCAGGCTTCTGCATTGCAGTTGTGGAGGGCAGCTATGTGGTCTGTGGTCTTTGTTGCACACCTTTACCAACCAATTGCATACCTTTGCTTTGGCTGACACTGCCCTGGGTCGCAAGGTTTTGCGGCCCACAGTGTGTTAGGCTCCTGCGGCTGTGACTTCCATGGGCATGTGGTTTTTCCCTCCCCGTGGACTGCCTTCAAATGTCCCATGGTCCCGTCCCCCCCATAATAATATGAGCGAGAAAACAAGATTTTTGTGGGCTCACCTGTAAAATTCCTTTCTCGTGGAGTTCACTGGGGGACTATGATTGTTGTTAGCCGGTTGGGTCCTCAGTTTTAGGTTCGGACCTCTTGACTTTCTGTTTTTCACATCCGTTTCTCCTACTGCTAGCGCACAAACTGATCAGCTCTCTCCAGGGTGGAGGGGGTATAGCTGGCAGGAGGAGCTAACACTTTTTTCTAGCTTAGTGTCACCTCCTAGTGGCAGCAGCTATATCCCCGGTCCTGTATAAGTGGTTTAATAGGTAAAAATTAGGTGACGGACTCGCTCACAAGCTAAGCCCACTCCATACACTGCAGGTGCCAGCTGTGTAATGCAACATACGAAGCTCACAGTGACTGGGATAGGAGATAAATCCGTCCCTGATCATTAAATGTCTTAGATGCCACGATCAATAGTGACCATGCCATCTGTGCAGTTAGACAGATGGTGGGCCCCCGCAACTACATCATGTGGCTCATGTCAGTTGCTGTGAAAGTTCACAGGCCTGTCATAGTAAGCTGCCTGTTAAGCCCTGCTGGTGGCAGGGCTTAACAGGCAGCCTGTAAAAGTTGGAACAGAAGAAATGTCCAGCACGTAGTATGTTAAAACGCTGCATCATCTTTATTCCATCGTAGATACAATTGGTGTAAAAAAGCAGTGGTCGTCACCTCCCGTCAGACTGAAATGTTTATAACCAGACTGTTGTTAATTATGATCTGTAAATGTCCAGAACTCAAACGAACTTGTGAAACCCATCCTCCAATCGGATGCGGGGAGAAAAAAAAAAAAGTTAGATTTCTGGCCATTTACAGATCATGATTAAGAACAGTCTGGTTCGAAACATGTCGGTCTAAGGAGAGGTGACGATGACTGCTTTTGTACACTGATTGTATCTACGATACAATAAAGATGATGCAGCATTTTAACATACTACGTGCTGGACGTTTCTTCTGTTCCAAGTGTCTATATTAAGCCAGCCTTGGCTTGTTCCGTGCACTGTGGATTATTGGTGAGCTGGACTTTTACTCCAGCCTGTGAAAATCCCATAACGGCTATTGTACAAGCGACCAGAAGATTGTATGTTCAAGTTCCCTAAGGGGGCTAAGAATTACAGTAAAAAAGAAAAGATTATGAAGTTTAAAAAAATGCACAAATATTAAAAATGCAAATCGCCCTCTTTTCCAATTTTACATGTCACAATAAACATACAGTAATTGGTATTGCCACATAAAAAAAATGCTTGTACGGTTCAAAAATAAAAATCTTTTTCCTGCATGGTGAATGCCATAATGGGGGGAATTTTTTTTTTTTAATGTGTGATTTGCCAGTCAGTTACCAATAAACTCTATAGCTCGCCCCGTGGAAAAAAAAAAGCCCTCACGCAGCTCTGTAGACGAATTTAAGAGGGTCAAAATATGGAGATGCAAAATAAAATAAAAATTCAAAGGTTTTTCTTTTGTTACTTATAACTATTAAAACCTATATAAATATTGTATTGCCAGGCAGGGAGGAGAAAATAAAATTGGAACCAAACTTTAAGGGGTTAAAACCAGAAGTTGCCGCAGCTACTGGAATCAGAAGGGACAGATAGCAGAAGAATTAAAGGGAAGCTCCATGTTTCCCAGATTTACAGCACTTCAAATATATATTTTAAGGGGGTCACAGACTTTTTCTGCAGACAACCAGATTTAATGTCCAAACTGGTGCTTTATTGTGGCACTTCTGCACCCGCACTAACATAAGCATCAAAATGAAACAAACACCTGCCTGTCTGGGCTCTAACTAATACATAATAGTTTCCCTGACTCTCCTCTAAGCACAGGGTCTCAGGCTCCAAGCCTTAGCAGGTCTGCTCATCAGACACAAGTCCATACGGAAAGAGATCCGGCTTCACATAGCCTCGTTGCCCCTCAGCCACATACGGTCCAGCAGCCTCCAGGCTGTGACCAAACCAGCACCCTTGGGGGGAGATGGTCCAGAAGTCCTCCCGACTCTGACAGTGCGACCCTCTTTCTGGCGTCGCTGGGCCCCCCAAAGTTCAGGCTTTACAAAGCCTTGTGGCCCCTCGGCCCTCCTCGCTGAGACCACACAGAGCCTCTGTTTCCAAGTTTTCTCTCTCCAGACTAACACACACAGGGTTGGTTTTATGCCTCCTTGATTACAGCAGGCCTCACCTGCAATGACCTCAGGTAAGACAATACCCGGACTGGAAGGGTGTGAACTGGCAGATCCCACTACCAAACCTATCCACAGTCCAAATGAAATCCAGCCCAGAACAAAATGTAAACAAAACTCGCAGCAAACTACGCTTTGCTGAAACCCCTGCAGCTTTCTGGATTTTATTTATCTCACCCAGCTAAGGTATCTGGGTGGGATATACACCCCTTCCAGCACTCATACCGTGCACATCACCACAATATATAACATAATGCAAAATTATGTAAGTATCACTTGCCTTCAAATTTTTTAGTTGCCTAATGTAGTGTGGTTGTATTATCCTCCCATATAGATGTGTAGTGCGGTTGTATTATCCTCCCATATAGATGTATAGTGCAGTTGTATTGTCCTCCTCTATAGTCGTGTAGTGCAGTTGTATTGTCCTCTTCTATAGTCGTGTAGTGCGGTTGTATTATCCTCCCATATAGATGTATAGTGCAGTTGTATTGTCCTCCTCTATAGTCGTGTAGTGCGGTTGTATTATCCTCCCGTATAGATGTATAGTGCGGTTGTATTATCCTCCCGTATAGATGTATAGTGCGGTTGTATTATCCTCCCGTATAGATGTATAGTGCGGTTGTATTGTCCTCCCGTATAGATGTGTAGTGTGGTTGTATTGTCCTCCCGTATAGATGTGTAGTGTGGTTGTATTATCCTCCCGTATAGATGTGTAGTGTGGTTGTATTATCCTCCCGTATAGATGTGTAGTGCGGTTGTATTAGCCTCCCGTATAGACGTGCAATGCGGTTGTATTGTCCTCCCGTATAGACTTGCAATGCGGTTGTATTGTCCGTCCGCCCGTATATAGATTTACAGTGAAGTTGTTTTGTTACTGTATATTTAGACTTGTAAAAAAAAGATCTAGCATCCTCATATGTGTTGGGTTATTTTGTCCTCCCGTATAGATATCTAGTGCGGTTGTATTGCCCTCCTGTATAGAAGTGATGTACGATTGTATTGTCCTCCCATATAGACATGTAGTGCGGTTGTATTTTCCACTCTTATATAGTGCCTAGCAAAAGTATTCACCCCCCTTGACTTTTTTCTTATTTCTTGGAGCTGTGATTGCTGCAAAAGGTGGCTCTACAAAGTATTGACTTTAGGGGGATGAATAGTTATGCACATTGACCTTTTCTGTTATTTTGTCCTATTTGTTGTTTGATTCACAATAAAAAAAAAAAAAAAACATCTTCAAAGTTGTGGGCATGTTCTGTAAATTACATGATGCAAATCCTCAAACAATCCATGTTAATTCCAGGTTGTGAGGCACCAAAATACGAAAAAAGTCAAGGGGGTGAATACTTTTGCAAGGCACTTTGGTGTATAGTGTGGTTGAGTTGTCCTCCCGTATGTATGTGTAGTGCAGTTGTGTTGTCCTACTGTATAGATGTGTAGTGCCGTTGTATTGTCCTACTGTATAGATGTGTAGTGCCGTTGTATTGTCCTACTGTATAGATGTGTAGTGCCGTTGTATTGTCCTACTGTATAGATGTGTAGTGCCGTTGTATTGTCCTACTGTATAGATGTGTAGTGCCATTGTATTGTCCTACTGTATAGATGTGTAGTGCCGTTGTATTGTCCTACTGTATAGATGTGTAGTGCCGTTGTATTGTCCTACTGTATAGATGTGTAGTGCCGTTGTATTGTCCTACTGTATAGATGTGTAGTGCCGTTGTATTGTCTACTTATAGATGTGTAGTGCCGTTGTATTGTCCTACTGTATAGATGTGTAGTGCCGGTGTATTGTCCTACTGTATAGATGTGGTAGTGCCGTTGTATTGTCCTACTGTATAGATGTGTAGTGCCGTTGTATTGTCCTACTGCATAGATGTGTAGTGCCGTTGTACTGTCCTCTCGTATAGGCAGGTAGTGCCGTTGTACTGTCCTACTGCTATAGGCAGGTAGTGCCGTTGTACTGTCCTCTCGTATAGGCAGGTAGTGCGGTTGTACTGTCCTCTCGTATAGACAGTAGTGCGGTTGTACTGTCCTCTCGTATAGACATGTAGTTGCGGTTGTATTGCACTACCGTATACACCTGTAGCTTGATTTAATTGTCCTCCCGTATAGACATGTAGTGCGGTTGTATTGTCCTACCGTATACACCTGTAGTTTGATTGAATTGTCCTCCCGTATAGACGTGTAGTTTGATTGAATTGTCCTCCCGGATAGACAAGTAGTGCGGTTGTATTGTCTTCCTGTATAGACGTGTAGTGATGTATTCACTTGTACAGATAAAGGGCAGAAGTCCACTATTACCACATTATTGTATGGTGATTTAAGTGCCTGTGTTCTCTCTCTGTAGCCGGGTGTCTGGCTGCTGCCCCTATAGAGGTGGGGGCTGAATGATAATAAGAGTGGTACCAAGCTGGAGAATAATAGATATGATGCTATCTCAGCAGGGGTCTGTCTGGGCTTCTGATCAGCAGCCGTTGCCCGGGCATGTTTGCAGAGAACATTGCTTCTGTGATATTCTTCGTTGTATTTGTTTTACGATTCTTTGGCATCGTTCCTGAATTATTTCCATTATGTTCTTTTAATTCACCACATTTTTGTTGGAGCTTCAGTCCCCTTAGCAAAACCATGTGTCCATAATCCACATGGGTCTTAGAATCACTGTGCACTTGCATTTGGATTCTTCTGTGGTTTACAGACATCATCAACTAAACACCTGTAGTGCAGTCCCTTGTATGTACACATTGTGACCTAAAATCCACTGGCTTTTATTGAGGTATAGGTGTCATCTATAATATCCAGGCTTTCAGTGGTGTCTTCACGTCATGGTCACCTCACCAGAGGGACCTTGCTGGGAGCAGATGGTTAAGAGGGATTACAGCTATTTAGGCTACTCCAGGTGTTACCTGGATTTGTAATTACCTGTTAGGAAGGAGGGAGCGGTCAGAAGGGCTCCTCATCGTCTAAATAGCATCTATCTTGCTTCATATTGTGTCCCAACCCTCAGCAGACACAGTTGGCATTCAGTACAAAAATATCTTCATCGACACAAACCTGACATCGTGAGAGGTTCATTTTGAAATCAACCCCAAGATTGATAGTAAAATATTTTCTCATAGTGTCAATTAAAGGAGACTTTTATAAAAGGTTGTCCATACCTATTAGATACCTGAGTGTTCAGCCACCGACCCTCTATACACAAGCACACTGAGCAGGTAAGTACGCTGTTGCCAGACACCTGGCAATGGATTATCTTATCGAGAACAGAAGGATCAGGCATCTTATCTTTATCTGCTGCCATGGGAGAGTCAGGAGGCTCCCATACTCATTAGACCTTGTTCACATCTCTGGCTTCCTGATCTGGTGTAAATGCCCGCTGTCAGCCAGACAAAGACATTTTGCATGCATGTTTTTGTCCAGCCCAAACCTGGTATTTATGCTGGAAGGCATTCAGATCACCACTGGGTCTCATTACAGACAATGGGGATCCGGTGGCAAAGCAGAAGTCTGGCAACGTCGGATCCTGCGAGATCTGTCTGATCTATCCGATCTGTCTGATCTATCCGATCTGTCTGATCTATCCGATCTGTCTGATCTATCCGATCTGTCTGATCTATCCGATCTGTCTAGCTAAGCGCATATCTATCTAAGCATATGTCAGTACTCATCGATATCAAACATTCCTGTGAATATTCTTCATTGGACAAATTTATATTCATCAACTGGATGTCCCAAGCTTTAATAGGAAAAAAAAGCAGTCCCTGTTCACAACATTGATCCATTTGACAATAGTGCAAAGCTCCACACTTATAGGAACAATAGACTCATATTGCACATCAATCCATACAGTGTTCTCCTGTATAATTCATCACAGTGCTCCTCTGGGGGTGGAACCACTGTCATATACATTCATCACATTGCCATGCATTGGTGGAGCCTCCTTCATATACAACAAAATGACTTTCATGGGTGGAGCCAGAGTTACAATCATAGCACATTGCCTAGCTCAGGTAGATCCACTGTCTTACTTGGTGAAATGCTCTGCATGGGTGGAGCCACCACATCAGTCAGAAATGCTCTGCATGGGTGGAGCCATCACTTCACTCAGAAATATGCTCTGCAAGAGAGCTGCCACTTTCTCACTCCAAAAAGCTCTCTACGTGAGCGGAGCCACACAGACACATAATTAACACAATGACTCACATGTGTTGCAGTGTCTTGGGTGGAACCACTTTCCTACCCATACCGCACAATGTCCCGCATGGGCATGAACCTTGCATATTACATTCAGCACAGTTCTCCACATAGATGGAGGTTAACTTAGTGGAATGTTTCTACTTCGACTACTGTCCAGTCACCTTGTGGAGAAGCATCACCTTCAGGAGAGAAACTGGTGACAGATGTGATACTAGCACGTGACTCATCCATTGGGGATAAGAGTTCTGCCCACTTTCCCAATTCTGCCCCTCGAACCCCTCCCTTTATCCCCCCTTCTGAGGCCGCCAGTAACAGCGTTCTTCCGATGATCTGCTCCACCAGCCCCAGTTCTGCCCCTCTTGGGCTGCGTTCTTGAGGTCCGCGCTCTGACTCGTAGATTGTATATAACCCATCTGAAGGAGTAGCAATAGGGAAGGGTTCACCTAGAAAAAGGGGCAGGGAAAACTAAATATCATTATTTACTGTGATGATTATACCACTTTCACGTGTACTCATGGTGGGTATTTGATGACGTTGCAATTAGTTTATCAGTTTTTTCTCAGAAAAATAATATACTGCCCCCTGTTGCCCTTATGTGTTATTTCATACACTGTCAACTACCTTTGTCTAGACCAGGAATTGGCAACCTTCAGCACTCCAGCTGCTGTGAAGCTACAACTCCTAGCATGTACACTTACTTGGCTGAACTCTCATAGAAGTGAAAGGAGGATACTGGGAGTTGGAGTTTGCTGATCCCTGGACTTAGACCCTTGTCAGTATTATTTTATAAGCCACCTAAGATCCTTGAACAATCTAAAATCGTATTTTTCTATCGCCATATTGTCCATGGGCCACATGGTAGTTGGGTAGTGGCATTAGGGGGTTGCACAATGGTTATTTGGCACTCTGCCATTTTTTTTTCTCCCCATTTTCTCCTGTACATGATGTTCTTCAATAGCGTACACCGCAGCACCCTGCCATCTGCTTAAGTGTCATTTCTGAGTGCGTTGCTAAGGCATTCCCCGTGTTTGTTCCCAGGCACAGCAGGTTAGACTATTACGCATAGGTTTTGATTAGGAGAGAGCGTTATCTTGATGTAAGAGCCCCCACTAATAGAAAACGGGATTTTGTCACAAAAAATAATCTGCAATGAAATGTCAAAAATATTTAGTTGCATGAAGATAATTAAATTCATGCCCTACAATGAGAGGGTGAGATGATCTAAGGCTACCTATAGTTGAACTTCTTTATAGAAAGAAAGCGGGCGGCACTCACCATCGTGGAAATATAGATATTGCAATAAAGCAATATATATATTTCCACGATGGTGAGTGCCGCCCGCTTTCTTTCTGTGAAGAAGTTTAATGTCCTGGACTATTGTTTGTTTGGGCTTGCGCACCACTAAGATCGTGATATTGAAGGAGAGCTGTGTGGGATCTGCAGTCCCGGTTTGTTGTGGGATAGACGTGGAGTGTGCCGCTCAGAATCCTACTTAAAGTGCTACCTATAGTTGGCTGCCCATCTAAACAACTGTAGAAGGGGTAAATCTAAATCGGACAACTTGGGCAATGGATGACTGGATAAATAGACATTGAATATTTTTGGGCTAGTACTAATTTCCAGAGAATTTTCGCTCGACCTGGAAATGCACAAGATTTTGAGCGCAACAAACACATTGCGTCGGCGATGAGCAGTGAATAAAAATTGGTGGAAACAAGCTGAATATGGTGGTGAATTGGGATCTCATCCTGTCACTGGTACTACAACTACATCTTATGTCTTATGATCAAGTGGTCTGAACAGTCTATTGGACGTCTGGGGTCTTTCTCACATGCTGAAAGCATTTTCTGATGTACTCGGAGAAAAAATGGTTATGGCCCATTCATAATTTAGACCTGATTTCAAATGGGGGTAGAAGTGCTTTAAAAATACCATAGGCTAGGTGATGACCATTGGGTTTAACACTATCCCGACTGTTGCCCAGTATGTGTAATTTTATGCAATGTCTGACATCAACACACTCAGCTGAGCATGTCTGTATCAATGGGGAGAGGGGAGTAAGCTGCTGCCAGACACTTCTGCCCCTAGCTTACCTTCCTTGGGGAAAGAAGAACCTTCTTTGCCCTGACATCATCTGTAGGGGAGAGAGTTGGGAGCCCACCATACATAGAAGATATTTGGCCACTTTGATCTACTTTTCTCCAATGTATTTTGGCACCTTTAGTATATAATTGTGTAGGCATATGGGATTTCAGCCATTTGATTCAACTTTTATCTGAATGCCTTACTTTAGACCTAATAGTCTGCTGTCTGTTACAGATTTAGGCCAACCATTGGTCCTACATTTGTCTCAATTGCCCTCTTCTCATAATACCACTGCCGGCGTCACATACAGTCCTGTCCTCACAACATATTCACAAGTTCTGCCTCCATCAAGACCACCACACCTATGTTTAGCAGTTAGGAAGGGTTGTAGTCAAAATGTTGTAGAGTATGTATATATCCTTCTTATATACTGTACATTCACCATGAAATGTGTACATGTCCAGCACTACTTATCAGGCACTAATGGGTCTCCTACCCCCTATAGAACTCCAGCCAAGCGCTAAGCAGTAGCATTCCCACTCATTCACTCTGTCGAGGACTCGTTTTTGTGACCACCTTCTACATGTAACCATGTATGTAAAAGTGCTTAAAGGGACACCGTCACCTGGATTTCACTTACTGAGCTATTAACATCACCACATCAGTCTCCACCTCAATAAGGAGCTGTCCCTCCGGCCGTTGGAGCCCAGCACCGCCCCACTGCTAATTTAGTCACTGCTTATCGCCGACGTAATGTGGTTGTTGCGCCCGAAATCTTGTGCATGCGCCGTGGATACTCGTGTCAGCGCGGTGTCCTGGCATTGGCCCCACAGAATGAAGTGCGCATGGGCCAGCTTCGCTCGACCTGGAAATGCACAAGATTTTGAGCGCAACAAACACATTGCGTCGGCGATGAGCAGTGAATAAATTAGCAGTGGGGTGGTGCTGGGCCCCGACGGCCGGAGGGACACCCCCTTGGGCTCCTTATTGAGGTAATTAGCATATTAATAAAAGTGATTTTATAGACAAATTACAAGCACAGGGCAGTAATACTAGTATATTTTAATATAAATCGTGGAGACGGATTTGGTGATGTTAATAGTTCAGTAAGTGAAATCCAGGTGACGGTGTCCCTTTAAGCTTACATAGATGCGTGTAACCAAATGTCACAGAAGCCTGTGAGAGCAGACCACACCTCATCTGAAAAGCATTGATTAGTCAGTGAATTGTGCAGTGTGATGCCAACGATGGAAGCGTGAGGATGATGAGTTATGGGGATTGTGTAAGGAATAATAGGTAAAGAGAGTGGGAGAAAGATATTAGATGTTAAAGTTGCAAGATGGTGCAGGTAGCATGCAAGTACGAATCAGCCAAGTGATCAAGGTCAGTTCCAGCGTCAGAATAGGTATAACATGCTAAAAAAACTTAATATAGTCATTCATAACTCTTGAAAGTAGAGGGAATTACTGTGCATGTGTACAAGACATTCTGAAAGTGGTGGTGACCTTGATTATGAGGCCGTATCTTTGGGTAAGATGGTAGAGCCCCGAGCAATGTGGCAGATATGGGAAAGAGGTGATGACTGGGACAGCAATAACATGGGGAGACATGCAAGAAGATAATGGCACAAATCAATGCAGAAAAGCAAACAATGGACCTCATTTACAATGCGACACACAGGCTGGGGCAAGGGGCATTGGGTCACCTCTAGCCATCACGTTAAAGAGATGTTCCTACAGTCCTGCTCAGGTCAATGGAGCAAAATGGTGGTGTCCACTAGAGATATTTGCCGCTGATTCTAGTTGGTTCCTTTTTACTTGGGTGTCTCACAAGTAGGCAGCAATGCCATGGACCCGAAAACACTTAAAAAATATGATGTCCTAAGACAAACCATAAGATCCAAGGTTGGTGTGGCTGAGACGGATGGTATCCATAATTCTCAGGCTACTGGTGAAACTGTCTTTAAGTTATTGGGACTGCCTTCAATTACATACGTAGTAGCATATTTGTCTGCAGGATAAGGGTCCATTCACTCGGCCGGCACCCCCCACAGAACTGTCTATTCTTGTCTGCAATTTTTTTGCGGAGCCGAAGCCCGGAAGTTCGGGGCCGCGCTCCGGAAATGCGGATGCAGAGAGCACATAGTGTGCTCTCCGCATCCATTGCTGCCCCATTGAGAATTAATTGGGTCCGCACCCGTTCCCGATATTGCGGAACGGATGCGGACGTGTGATTGGACCCTAATCATGTTTTTTCTAAGTATCCTCTGGAGCCTAAAAGAATATATTACTGGCCTGTATCAAAGTGTGACGATTTGACATGTCATGCCAGTGCTGCCACATTTTAGCATGTAGGACACAGTGAGCATCTGCAGATTCATCAAGACTTGCTTAAAGGGGCTTTTCCACAAAAAAATATTCTACATTTTCCAAACCAGAACCTGGATCTGAATACTTTTATAATTGCAGTGTGCTAGTCAATAGAATTTATCTGTATGGCGCCACCTGCTGTGTGCTCTTTTCCTTATTTCTTGTCCACCTCAATGAAGTGGTCGCATGCACTCAGTTTAAATCTTCAACTGTCACCAGCCTGAGCTGTGATGGAGGGAGAGCTGTAGCAGAAAGGTTATGCCTCCTGAGCTGCCAACCTGAACAGAATCTAGCAGCACAATTGGAGCAATGGGGAGATCTCTGGGTCCATGTGGGGTGCAGGACTGGTTCTAGTTTTGTAAGAAACAGATTTTCATGTACCATATGATGTCTAATTTTTATTTTTTACATTAAAGGGAACCAGTCACCAGGATTTTGTGTATAGAGCTGAGGACATGGGTTGCTAGATGGCCGCTAGCACATCCGCAATACCCAGTCCCCATAGCTCTGTGTGCTTTTATTGTGTAAAAAAAAAACGATTTGATACATATGCAAATTAACCTGAGATGAGTCCTGTACGTGAGATGAGATGAGTCACGGACAGGACTCATCTTAGGTTAATTTGCATATGTACCAAATCGTTTTTTTTACATAAAAAAAAGCACACAGAGCTTTGGGGACTGGGCATTGCGGATGTGCTAGCGGTGATCTAGCAACCCATGTCCTCAGCTCTATACCCAAAATCCCGGTGACAGGTTCCATTTAACCACGACATAGCACCTTTAAAGAGTACCTGTCAACAGGATCAACTTTATCAAACGAGACATAATCCCTGATGGGGTTGATCCTGCTGATTAAAATGATACCTGTCTTGTGAAAATTAGTTGTGTTGTTTGAGCGGGGAGAAAAAAAGATGTATCCTTTGTGCAAATGAGGGCTTTAGTACAGCAAAGACGTGGCCTTTGGAAGGCTGAAGTGCACCAAGGAGCTAGGACCCACCACTCTGTGCATTGAAGCCCTCATCTACATTAAAAAAAAAATTTTTTTTTAGGAACACCGCAATGGATTTTTATAAGACAGGTATCATTTTAATCAGCAAGATCAACTGTCCCAGACAGAATGCCTACTTTAATAGGGTTCATCCTGCTCTTTAAATTCCAACTTTACAAACTTTCTGGGGGTTCTCAGAACTTTTTTTTTTTTTAAAGGATTGTCTGGCGGTGTAAATGTATTGATCGTTTGTGCGTACACAAAAATCATTGATTGCCAGCGGCAGATTGTGATGTGTAAACACGATCTGCTGCCAACAAACAACAAGTCAGTTTGGGGACGAGCGATGGCATTAGCGATCTCTCCTCCCCATACTGTGGAGGAGATCGCTGCATGTAAATGCACCAGTCTTCTCCACTAGCGATCAGCAGATTGTCGGGAAGGAACGCTTCCCTCCCGACAATCTGCTGCTCTGTCGGCCCAGGTGAAGGGACCTCTACTGTCAGTAATTCACATGAAAAATACTGCAATTGACCTCCCAGCGGTCTGAAATGGCAACTGCACAAAAAATGGAGACTGCGTACATTTGTAAATGAGGTTCAGTTTGGTACAAGGAAGTAATGTCAAGTAAGCATTCATTCTCGGCTCCGTGGGTGACAAGCTACAGTATTGCTATGCACAAGTATATGAATAAAGCAGACCAGTAACACATACACATCACATGATCTAGTAATGCACAAGTCACAACTATTGCACAGCACACAAACTACTCACAAATGACACAAGTTGAAGAATGACCTTAACTAATTACGTTGAATAAAGAACACATATGACACATGCTTAAATAAAAACAGGGGTCACCAGTTGTACAAAATAAATCCATGTTTATTATAAGATTTGTAAAAAAAAAAAAAAAAACACGGATCTAATGGAGAAGGCAAAACATACTGGGGTAGGGAAGGGGTGTGAGAAAATGTCGAAGAAAAAGGTGATAGATGAAGTGATGTGTCTAATGATGTGTATTGTTCAGTGTTACATCACCGGATGGTCACACCCCTGTGTCAATGTCTCAGCATGGTATGGTCCATTATCTCCTGCACTAACTAGTGGGTGGCTCTAAATTACTCCCTGTTTTTCAGAAAATTATGGTGTCTTACTCCAAGCACTACACAGTCAGTCATCATTACCTCTTTGGGCTCCTCTTTCTTTTGGTGTCTCCTCATAATCATGTTCTCTTGATTCGCTAGAAGTCGTCACTTCCTTTTTCCGTACAATTTGTTCATTATCTGCAGACTCAAAGATACCACACGGAGAAGTACTTTGAGACTGCCCCTCAATGTCTACAATCTGCAGTGGAGGCGGTACCCTCTTGTTGTTTGAAGCTGGTGTACCAGCTGGAGTTTCTGTTCCTTCTTCTTGTCCCATATGAATACCCAAATCTGGGTCAGGTGTGAGTGTAGTTTGTGGGGATGTAGCAGCATCATCTGAGTGGGACTCCACCCCAGAACTAGAATCTTCATAGGTTCTCAGCTCTTCGGGAGTACTTGTCTCGCTACTACTTTTTGCTGCCAGTTGGGGATCACTCAAGGTACTGCAGACTGAAGCCCTTTCCATCTGCTCTTCCTCTGCCTTTTGTTCATCCTGCACCTCAGCCTCTTGATTTAGACTTGCAGGCCTCAGTGGTCTCTCTTCAGGCTCTTCCTTAAAATCTGATAACTCATCCATCTTTACTAGCACCCATGATTCCCTTTCCGTGTCCTGTGGGTGATCGGAGGGATGTTCATTCTGCAATGGATGTAAATCACTTGTTTTGCTAACCTCAACATTCTGCTGTGTTGGCAGCACTGAGATAGTATTTGAGGCTGGAGAGAACGTATGTTCTGGAGATGAAGTCTCAGTATGTGAAATGCTGGTAGATTCATCTGAAAAGCTTACTTCTGTGGCAGGTTTTGCCTCAACAGGTTTAGTTTGTTCTAGAATTTCTATAGGATTGTATTGCTCGAGAACATCAGTACTCTTGTCTAATGGTTCCAAAGATTCTTCATCTGTAAATAAAATTGGTTCTTCTGAAACACAGACTACTTCTGTGGTTGAGGGCTTGATTTCTTCTATATCCTTGCCTATGAATTGGTTTGTGGAAAGGTTCCTAACATGCTCTGTTGTATCCATAGTTACATAGAAATCTGAATCTATTGATTTTTCTAGATCTGAAACTAATGGCTTATTCACGTGTTGTTCAACCAAGGTCTCAGATGCATAGTCCTCTGATGTCAACGGCTTAGCTGGTTCCAATTTTCCCAAATTTTCTTGGTAATTTGGTAAAGCTGATTCAATACTGTAGATATCCACTGTCTCTGAGGAAAATGCATCCAAATCTCTTGATGTTGAAAACATAACTGTGTCCAATGATTTTTCTGGAGATGTGATAAGATACTCACGATAATCCATTAATTCATGTATTGATGGTTTTGTAGCCTCTTCATCATAATCTGCACATTTGACCTGTTCTAATGAAGATTTTATTGGTTTCTCTGGGTAGTCAACTGCTTCCACAGAAATAGTTTTAAACTCATCTCTGGATGCTAATGGTTCCTCTGGGAGCAGTACAGATTCCTGGACAGACTGATCTACTTTTATTGGATTACTTATATCCTCGACCTCCACATATGCTGAGTCTAGCTGTTTTTCAGCTGCAATTCTATGCTTTGCTGGTCCGTGGTCAGGCTCATGCATCATTATTAATGGTTCTTCAAACAGCTTTGACCCAACTGGAATATTCTCATGAAAGTCCTCTGGATGTATGTTTGCAGCTTTGTTTGTTTGCTCCACATTCTCTGATGATTCTGCGGTGGAAGAACCAAGCATTTTTGCTTCATACTGTAATGTTTCTATTATTGAATTACCCTCCTCTATTACATGTCCTTGCTGTTCCATTAATAGGACTTCTTCTCCTTTCTTTTCTAAAGAAGCATCGCCTTCTTCTTCTATAAGTTCATCTTGCACGTCTTTAGTGTTTTCTAATGGCACATTTTGACTTAGGTCTTGCAATTGTACTGGTGATTGTGACCCTTCTAATGTTGTTGCTTCTTTCAGTGAAGTTATAGATTCTTTGGTTTGTGTTAGTGGGTCAATTGAACAAAGTAAGTTTTCTGCCAAAGGATCCAGGGGTTCTAATGAAGACTGTAGCAATACCAGTGATGATGTATGTTCTCCACCCACATTTCTGTCTGCTTCCCCTGAAGAACATGGTGGTTCTTTTGACAACATTCGGTCCACCTGAGAAGATTTGACTTCTTCAACTGCAGGCTGTTGTAATTCTTCTGACATTGGATGTTCTTGTGAAGACTGGTTTGCGTCAACTAAAGAGTGGAAAAATTCAACTGACAAGGGTTCTTTCTCTGAGAGCTTGACTTCTTTAACTGAAGTCTGTAAGGGTTCTACCAATAACATTGGTTCTTCTTCTGAAGATCTGATGTCTCCAACGGAAACCTGCAGTGCTTCCATTAAAAATATTTTGTCTTCTTGTGGAGATTGGAGTACTTCACCTAGAGACTGTAGTGGTTCCACTGATGACAAGGGTACCTTCTCTAAAAGTTTGACTTCTTGAATTGAATATTGTAAGGGTTCTACTGATAACACTGCGTCCTCTTGGTAAGAACTGCCTTCGGCAGCTGAAGACTGTAATGTTTCAGCTCCTTCTTCTAAAGATCTAGCTTTCCCAACTGAAGACTGTAATAAATCCAATGATGAAGTAATTCCTTCCTCTGAATGTTTAACTACTTCATATGAAGATTGTAGTATTTCATTCAAATGTATTTTTTTCTCCAAAGATGTTTTTGACTCTGTGTTTATTATAGTCTCTCCAAAGTGTTTCACTGAAGTGTTGATTTCTTCCTTTGAACATATGAATGGATCCATTGAAATGGCTCCTATCTCTGTTGGCTTGGCTATGTCCATTTTGTCCTCTGTTTCTGTCATATCTAGATGTTGTGAGGATGATATTCTTTCCTGTAATGTTTGTTTTTCATCCTTTAAAAGCTCCAGTTCTTCTGAAGGTGTTAATTCCTCAGTCGAAGATGTAAGTAGTTCTAATGGGTTCTCTGGATCTAAAGGAGATACTTCTAGTTGATCTAAAGTATTTGGCGAATTTTTATATTCTTCCTCCAACAGTGCACTTTTATGTTCTACAGGTTCTAGCTCATCTTCTGACAATACAGCTTCTTCTTCTAAAGGTGTGACTTGCTCTAAAGAAGATGTCACTACATCTTCTAATGGTTCAACACCATCTGCTGTAAATGTGTCTTCATCTAAGGGTTTTATTGGCATTCTCTCTGATTGATTTGAATGGGTTCCTCTATCCATATAAACAATGTGTTCCTCATCTAAATATCTAGTTTCTTCTATTACAGGTTCTACTGTCTCATTTGAGGGTTTAATGGGAGATGCAGTATCATCATCATCTAATGTTTTGATTGAAATATGAACCCCATCACTTATGTTATTAACTGGTTGTTCTGAAGATGTTGTGTCTTCTTTCAGCTCTTTTGTACTTTCTACTTCCAAAGCTTTGTCTGGCCCTGCAGATGGTATGGCTAGCTCAAGAGGAGACCTGAGTTCGTTTGGTAAATCTTCGATAGGAACATTTTGTTGGGTCTCAAAAGGTTTGCTTGCCTCCATGGTACAATATGTTTCTTCTAGAGGAGACATTAAAGTTTCTGCTAAATGTTCACTGGGGACATTTGGTTGCTCCTGAACATGTTCTGCTGATACAATTGAAGATTCAGAGCTTGGTTCATCTTCAACTGAAGGACTAAACTCTTCCTCTAAAGGTGTAACTTGTTTTGTGGGAGATTTTACTCCTTGGTCCAATGATACTAAGATCTGAGTCTCTTCATCCTGTGAATTTGTTTCTACTGAAATTTCCTCAGCCGGTGATATCGATTCATTTGTTTCCAAAGGCAGCGCAGACTCTTTTAATAGACCTCCACCAATCTTTGCATTGTCTAACATGGCATTTTCTGTATCATTATTGACAGTTATAACTACTACTTCCTCTGCTACAATCACTGGTTCTTGAGGCTTCTCCAATACAGCTATGTTATCATTTTTGTCTATGTCTACATTCTCCACTTCAGAATTAATGATTTGTTGAGACTCAGATGTGAGAATTGGACTGACTTGATTCACTACTGGTGTGGCTTCAGCACACTCCTTTACTGATTTATGAGCCAGGACAGATGACTTTACTGATTTGATTGCTGTAGGTAAATTGTTTACCTGTTTAGCGGATACAGACGTCGCTTTTGTTGTGGTTGATAATCGCTTGCCTACTTTACCCTGGTTAGAAGAAGACACAGTGTTCCCTGGTGGTTTTGCAGGCGTAGCATTGCGTAGCTTAGGTGGAACAGATGGTGTATTCACTGGTTTAACAGGCGATGTTGGAGTTTTTGTTACTGGTTTGATTGAAGCTGGTGTAGGCCTAGGAGCCTTAACCAATGGTGATGTTGTTCTAATGGGTTTCGCTGCTGTTGAAGTTATGACACTTGATCTAGTAGCTGCCACTGGGCTTTTGGCTGCCTTTGTTGATAATGATGTGTTATTAACAGGCTTTTCTGGTGGAGGCACAATCTGTTTTGGCTTATGAGACAGAGAGTTTGCTTTCAAAGTTTTAGATGGGCTCGATGCTGTGGCTAGTGGCTTGGATGGCACAGATGTACTACTTTCTGGTCGAAGGCACACTGTCTTATCTTTTGGCACTGATCCATGTTCTGGAGGTTTGCCCACTTCCCTTTTAACAGTTGCGTTCTGTTTTGAAGGTGTAGTGTTCCCTCGTTCCTGTCCAGATTTAGGTTTATCAAGCTGGGGTCCCTCAGCATTTTTCTTGGCTGCTTCTTTTTTTATGACTAATGGAGATGCCGTCTGTTGAGCGCCTTTCTCTCCATTCTGAGGGCGAGTTGTTTGCTTGGCTGATGGTTTCATTGCAGATGCTGGATCTATAAAGAAATCAATTACATTTTTATCTGACTTGCAAGGAAATGTTTGGGGCTAGGTGACTTATGAATTTTCTGTGTCAATGTTAACTCTGAATTACATTTTAATTAATAAAAAACAGTAAGAGACAACTTGCATAGAATTTTCTAAAATAATAGTTGGTTAAAGTGGCTGTATATATGTCTAATTAGCGCTCAGACCGGAAAGGCACTGAGGCTTCTCTAGTCAGTATAGTACCTGACACAGAGACATCTGTGTGTGTCTGGTACAGCAGGTCAGTCCATTTATGTGAATGGGAAGAATTTTCAGCACCAAAAACAGCGATGTGGATGAGTTTTAGTACGGCAGTGACTCCAGCAAGCACTACTGCCCCTCGATTCCGCATATCGTAGGGTGAGACCTGCTGTTATCACACAATAAGGGCTTTTGCACAATGGCGTACCTGCCATGGAGGCAGATCACACAACTGCTATGGAGACCGAGAGAAAAGGGGACCAGCCAGGGGCGCAGTTATAGGAGAAGCGGCTGCTATGGGGCCCGAACTCAGAAGGGGTCCGCCAGGGAGGAGGACTGAAAGAGTTTATTGTCAGGGTTCCCCCCAACAGTATTATACAATGACATATACAGTGACATAACATACTGTATATATGCACGTGTAGAAAACGGACAGAACGCTGTCTGAGAGAGTGACCAGGACTTGCCACAGGAGGAGTTTGCATGGAAAGAGGCAGTTGTATAGAAGTTGCTGGCTGTGGGGCCCAGTCATTTCTAGTTACTCCACTGAGCCCAATGCTGAACTGCTTTTCCTGTTTCAGACATGGATTCACAGCCTGTTTTGGCGGTAACCACTGGGGGAAACTCAAAGAAATTATTTTCAGCTTCCATTCATATCAATGGTTACTGTATACATTTCTTATGCACTGAGCTCCTACTTCCCTAATCTGTGACTGGAAGTAGGAGATTTAGTTATATATTTATGACAGTTGTTTGGTCAAATAAAGTGGGTAAGGGCGACTTTTTTATTGCAATTTTTATTTAAAGGGAACCTGTCACCGGGATTTGATGTATAGAGCTGAGGACATGGGTTGCTATATGGCCACTAGCACATCCGCAATACCCAGTCCACATAGCTCTGTGTGCTTTTATTGTGGAAAAAAAAACGATTTGATCCATATGCAAATTACCCTGAGATGTGTCCTGTACGTGAGATGAGTCCAGCATGAAGGGGCCCAGCACCGCCCTGCATCCTCAGAATCTCCTCCTTGCTCCCCGACGTCAGACAGCTAGAACGCCGTAATCCTGCGATGCGCGAGCTAGTGCATGCGCTGTTCCTTCCCTGAGGCTGATGCCAGCACAGGGAAGGAACACTATGAGGACCATGCGCTAGCTCGCGCATCGCGAGATTACGGCGCTCTGGCTTTCTGACGTCGGGGAGCAAGGAGGAGATTCTGAGGATGCGGGGCGGTGCTGGGCTCCTTCACACTGGACTTATCTCACGTACAGGACACATCTCGGTAATTTGCATATGAATCAAATCACTTTTTTCCCCACAATAAAAGCACACAGAGCTATGGGGACTAGATATTGCGGATGTGCTAGCGGCCATCTAGCAACCTATGTCCTGAGCTCTATACATCAAATCCCGGTGACAGGTTCCCTTTAACTATTTCTTCCACTTTATAAAAAAAAAAGTAGATTTGTCAGGAATCTAAGCAGTTGTGTTTTGTGTTGGTTGATGCACATATACTGGGAAACTGTTGACAGGGGGGGGGTTTGTAGGAAGTTTTGCTCTGGGGCCCTATGAGATCTGTGCATGCCCCTGCATGTACGGAATATATACCTCTCGCCAATTCAGGCGCTTTCTGTAAGCAGAAATAGTACCAGCCCAAATCCTGCTTCTGAAGAAGCACGGTAACTGTGAGACTGTAGCAAGCTTTGAGATGTGGTTCTGGGGTGTAGAATCCAGATGTACAGAGATGATTGATTACACCCCATTCTCGGCCCATTTGAATCAATAGGAAAAAGGACTATATGTGCCAATTTTCCAAATTGACACCTTTGACATTGGACGATTAGGCAGAACCTCTGCCGTTTATACCCACTTACCTCTATGTGTGACTGTTTTGGATTTGATGGGTGAAGCAGCTACAGTCCTGTAACACAGAAAACACATATATAATACTGTGTGTGTGTATATATATATATATATATATATATATATAGTGGTATGTGCTCATCAAGTATATACATAGCTAAAATGTTCATATAAGGTTCATTGTAGTGATGTCATCTATGTAATTCCAAAAATGATATGTAGATACCAACGATATCATTTGTATCACGTATAGGGTATATTTGGAGAGTAGAGGTCACTTTTGTCATATGGACTTTTTTAATACTGTAGAATATCATCAGTAAACCGTAATGGCGGCTCTAAGGATCATGTCGTGATAACCAGACGGTGAAACTTGCAATATTAGGAATAATATACTAAAAACAGAATACCAAGATGCCATCTCTCCGCTATGTTATGCAAGTTGCATGACCTGTTCTAAAATACTATGGGGGTCATTTATTAAAACCAGCGTTTTAGACGCCCATCATAATAACCCCTGCGCTGGCGGTGGATCCGCTGAAGTTATGAAGAGGCACAGGTGTCTACATAACTTTGGCGCATCTACTGCCTAGTCTAAATGTAAGACCGCTCCATTGCTGGCTTAAATTTTGACAATTTTCTACCCCTAAAACAGGCGTAGAAAATAGAGATGGGCCTACCGATCTATCCCCTTCTCCGCCTGTGTGATGCCCTTTTTTTTGTGATAATATCCTGTCTTGCGCTGCAATAAAGTTGTGAGAAATCTGTTTGTCAGGCAACTGGCTGTGGCAGGAGCCCTCCCCCACTGTTCCATCTGTGGTAACGGGGCAGGCAGACCCCCAGCCATCTGCCAACTGAAAATGCAAGTAATCAAGAAGATACAAATTCTCCTAAATTCCTTGTGGGATTTCTAGAAGACTGCTTGTTGTATGAGCAGAGAAATCTGCAGGATGACGAAACTGTGGGCAAGGTTGCATCATCAATGTCTAGGTTTACTGTTCAGGTAAAGGGGTTGTTATTCAAATATTCTCCATCAGAAAATGACACTAATCTATAAGAGAGCGTCAAGAAACTCTGGAGGACCTAGCACATCTGTGTGTTACATGGACAGCCTGCTGATTTTAAAGGGCATCTGTCAGCAGTTTTGTACCTATGAAACTGGCTGACCTGTTACATGTGCGCTTGGCAGCTGAAGGCATCTGTGTTGGTGCCCGAAATACTGAGAAAAATGATGTTTTAATATATGCAAATGAGTCTCTAGGAGCAACGGGGGCGTTGCCATTACACCTAGAGGCTCTGCTCACTCTTCAACTACCACACCGCTGCACTTTGATGGACAGGGCCAGATATGATGACGCTTTTACTGCCTGGCCCTGTCATTCAAAAGGGAGAAGGCACAGCAGTTGCAGAGAGAGCAGAGCCTCTGTGTATAAAGGTAACATCTCCGTTGCTTCTAGAGGCTCATTTGCCTATTATAAAACATTTTTCTCAGCAGCGCAAGCACATATGAACATGGGACCAACACAGATGCCTTCAGCTGCCAAGTGCACATGTAGCAGGTCAGCCAGTGTCATAGGTACAAAACTGCTGACAGATGCTCCTTAATAAAAGCTGTGAAATACTTTTTCTCCCCTGTGGTGGCGCTGCAGGAAAATGGACCACTTGCTGCAGAGATCCTCAGCTGATTACTGGGGTCCCAGGAGTGGCATACCCTGTGCAATGTTTATTGCCAGGGAACAAAATGAGATTATCCAACGTGGAGGACCAATCCCACCCCAAAGGACACTGTTACAACCAGCTAGACACGGCATCCCAGAGCATAAGACGTAGACCGCCGACCATCAATTCAGGGAGGATCTTACCTGACGGCGTTGCTCTTTGCAGCATTTGCTTCCTTTACTGCTGTAGTCGCCTTAGTCAGTGTCGGCTTAGACACAGGTCCTGTTCAAGACACAATGATAAGTGTTACAGAACGATTCAGATAAAAAACAGCGACCAATTATAAGAATGAAACCCCCGCTGAGGATCAGGACAGGGACTGTTGCTTTTAGAAATGAAAGAAGGAGGCTCTGGATAAAAGGGGGTTTATTACAGGAATTTGATCATACTGAGGAGGCTGTCCCGTTCTGGGAAATTCATGCAAATATGGCTAGATTCACACCACAGTTTTGCATCCTGTTGAAAGGTGCTGTTTATTTTCTGTTGGGTAAATTTACCATAAAAACAGGATGCAACAGGGCACCGATAGAGCGGATATTGTGTACCACAGAAGTCAGTGGCAACAGGGTAGTCATCCTGTTTTTTTGGGGGGACCTTTTTTCTAGTTCTTTCAACAGGATGCAAAATGTGGTGTGCCCAGGGGGCCACCAGAGGCCTCCTCAAGGATGGTGGCCCAGTACATAATGATCTGATTCACTTGGCCAACGGATGCAAGTTCCCTCCTGAACTCAACTGTATTACTGTCCTCAGGACGGTGATAGAGCTGAATACTGTGGTTAAGGAGACACTGTGGTACCTAGTTCTGCTGGGGCAGTATATTGTGCTGCACTGTGGTACCTAGTTCTGCTGTGGCAGTATATTGTGCTGCACTGTGGTATCTGGTTCTGCTGTGGCGGTATATTGTGCTGCACTGTGGTATCTGGTTCTGCTGGGGCGGTATATTGTGCTGCACTGTGGTATCTGGTTTTGCTGGGGCGGTATATTGTGCTGCACTGTGGTATCTGGTTCTGCTGGGGCGGTATATTGTGCTGCACTGTGGTATCTGGTTTTGCTGGGGCGGTATATTGTGCTGCACTGTGGTATCTGGTTCTGCTGGGGCGGTATATTGTGCTGCACTGTGGTATCTGGTTCTGCTGTGGCGGTATATTGTGCTGCACTGTGGTATCTGGTTTTGCTGGGACGGTATATTGTGCTGCACTGTGGTATCTGGTTCTGCTGTGGCGGTATATTGTGCTGCACTGTGGTATCTGGTTCTGCTGTGGCGGTATATTGTGCTGCACTGTGGTATCTGGTTTTGCTGGGGCGGTATATTGTGCTGCACTGTGGTATCTGGTTTTGCTGGGACGGTATATTGTGCTGCACTGTGGTATCTGGTTCTGCTGTGGCGGTATATTGTGCTGCACTGTGGTATCTGGTTCTGCTGGGGCGGTATATTGTGCTGCACTGTGGTATCTGGTTTTGCTGGGGCGGTATATTGTGCTGCACTGTGGTATCTGGTTCTGCTGTGGCGGTATATTGTGCTGCACTGTGGTATCTGGTTTTGCTGGGGCGGTATATTGTGCTGCACTGTGGTAGATGCTGCAGTCAATGGTTTTTAATCTAGTGCAACCATGGTGGATGTGAGCGCACCCTAAGGAAAAACCACAGTAAGTCCATACCAAACAATCTTTGCAGTTGTCGGATTGGTCTGAGGATACAGTCCCATTAATGAATAAACCTCTAATGGCAGCACTTTTAGATGCAAAACCACATTGCCATTAACCCCTTCCCTTCATCTGCCATACATATACAGCAGATATCGAGTGTGTAAAGATGGTGCCCACGCAGGATCTAAATGGACACACTGCAGGCACCCACCAGCAGTGTCTGTTATCAGAGACAACTCCGATCGTGGACATTTAGTTCCTTTGATGCCATGTACCATGGCATCTGAGGGGGTCATTTACTGGGAGCAGACTGCTTCTGGTGGCTAAACTGCCCTCTGCAACGAGGAATCGTTTGATTGCTATGGTAGCTTGGGGACTTTTGAAGACTTCCAGGTCTTTTTAGCCCTGCCATTACAGTCTATGGTAATAGCATGTTAAAGTACCCTTTTCCATAAATTGCATAAAAAATAAGCAATGAAAATAATGATAAGGGGTATGGCTGTGTTTGAAGATGCCAGAACTTAAAAAATATGCAAGTAAAAAAAAGCCAAAGTGGCCAAACTGAATTTTTTTTTCACTTTGCCTACTTTTAAATAAAAAATTATCAGAAGTCATACATACTCCAAAATGGTAGCAATAACAAAACAACAGAACAGCCCGCAAAAAAAAAAAGAGCCCTCACAGCTCTGTAGACAGAAATATAAAAAGTTATGGTGTCGGAATAGGAGGATGCAAAGGAAAACTTTTTTTCTGAGTTTTTAAATTTTTCTTTTACAGCATTAAAACACAAAACGTATATATATATTTAGTACCATTGTACTCGTTCTGACCTGCAGAATACAAGTAATGTGTTATTTTCACCACACAATAAATGCTGTAAAAACAAAACCCGTAAAACTATGACACCATCAGGTTTTTTTCCCCCAATTCCACCCCAATAATACCGGTAATTTATTTTCACAGCTTGCCATTCTATGGAAAATTAAATGGTGGCATTAGAAAGTACAATTTTTTATCACACAAAAAAAAAAAAAAAAAAAATTACCCCTCATTTGGCTAAATGGAAAATTAAAAAGTTTTGCTCTTTTAAGGTGAGGTTTAAAAAATGAAAACGAAAAAAAAACTAAATGGCTGTGTTGGGAAAGGGTTAACAATCAATTTTAAAATCGATCGGCGGCAGTCACAGGATGGACACTTTTTTATTAATTCATTATTTTAAGGTAAGTGGGTCAATAACGAGAGTAAATCTACGTTTCAAGCACTTCTCCACAATGCAGATCAATAATCTGTAATAGGAAGCCACGGAACGTGCGATGAGACGCGCGTGCTACATTAATAAGATGTTACAGAGGCCATGCATTATTCAGGGGGCGTAGATTTTCCGGAGTTGAATTGTCAGGGGTCCGGAGGATTAACCAAATATTACAAGGATTCTATGGAAATGAGGAGCAGTGAATTGTAATAAGATATTACAACCGTAATAAGGCTTCACAGGGACGGGAATAGCAGCCGCTGATGCAATTTTAACACCTTGTGACATTGACTCCTCCTGTGTCCCAAAGTTTTAGATTTTTATGATGCCAAGACTTCACGGCTACCCCATAACATGGGATAGAAATGACATTTTCAGTGCTGAACAGTACGTTTGTTTCTATGGTGCCGACACTATTAAACGCTAGGCTCGTGTCCGTGGGGCCATACAAGCTCTAAGTGGGATAGAGCCGCTATACAGCACCTGTACAATATCTCCGTAATATGGTGTCATATGTAGGCACCATATGGCTGAGATCAGAAGGATCCGGCATGTTGAAATTCAGCAATCGGATCCTTTTTTCCCTCCCATTTGCTGCTTTCAACACTTTGGACAGTCCCTACTTCTTAGGCCTCTTTCCCACTAGCGATACGGATTGGCTCAGGGTGCGTTCAGTGAAACTTGCACCATTTTGCAAGCAAGTTCAGTCAGTTTTGTCTGCTATTCCGTTCAGTAGTTCAGTTTTTTCTGCTCGAGTGCAATCCGTTTTTCACTGAAGCCCCATTCACTTCTATAGGGCCAGGGCTGCGTGAAAAACGCAGAATATAGAACATGCACACAACGCAGAGCTGATGCTCACATACACAGACCCATTGAAATGAATGGGTCAGGATTTAGTGCGGGTGCTATGCGTTCATGTCCCGCACCAGTGCTGAAAACTCGCTCGTGTGAAAGGGGCCTTAGGCTGGGTTCACATGCCGTTTCTGTCTTACGTTTAACATATAAAAAATGTACGTGTTAAATGTGTATCTCTGAAGGACGCCATGGAGCGGAGAAACCTGGCAGGAAGTTTTCATTTCCCTATAGCGCCACCACAGGGGAAATTAAGCATTGCATGCTGCCCATTCAAACCAGGTCCTCCAGAGTGAGAGACGCTCTTTGTAACCACTCTGACCAAAAGATGAGGACCCGTTAACTTCAACGGGTCCTCGGTGCACATTTTGTGGACAATTATAGAACATGTTCTAAAATTTATCTGTAATTTCCACATCTGTTCTTCAAAAAGATAGACACTGTCTGCAATTCACAATGGGTCCGCAAATCCATATGCATGATTTGTGGACCACATGGAGCCTTAGAGGGTTTTTCAGGGCTTTTAATATTGATGACCGATCCTCACGATAGGTCATCGATATCTGACACCCAGCACCCCCGCTTATCAGCTGTAGGAAGGGAAGGCAGGAGCGCGTGCCGTCTCTTGTCTCTCTTTCTGCTCACTGCTGCTATGTCTATGGCAAGCCCGAAGAGAGAAGGGAGACAGCACATGCCTTCTCTTCATAAAGCTGATCGGCGGGGGTGCTGATCCGTGGGGCAGCCACAGCGGAACGCGGACCCATTCACTTTAATGGGTCCGCGATCCGGCCATTCTGCAAAAAGATAGGACATGTTCTATCTATTTGCGGAACGGCAGTACATGACGAAACTCCCCGGTATTTCAGAGGACATAATACATGAGATTCTTCAGCTGCTTACTGTAATGAAATGTTACATCTGAATTAGGATCCAAAGGTTCCTGCTCATAGATATTTCAGGCGTAATAACATTTCATGACCGTGATGATATATAATGGGGTTATTACAAGGTTTAGGAGCTAGGTTCCTGTATTAGGCCATCATTCAGGAGCTGGCACAGTCTAATCAGATGATAGAGGGTCCAGAAGACCATCAGTGGTAGACGCTCTAATACCAGAGTGCAGCAAGAAGATAAAGGGAGCTGATTAATTGTAATTGTATATTGTTCGGGTTGTCAAGTACTCATTGCTCCTACGAGCCTTGTACAGTTTAATGACGGTAAGAAACACACTGTATTGCAGAGATCTGGTCTAGCTAGACTGACGTCCTCCACCTCAGACTACTAAGAGGTAGCATAACATTAATTCACTAATTATGCTACATTTAACCCGTGATAGCCATGTACAACTCCGATGCAACCACTGTGGGCCATGGGTTGCAGAGCATTTCTGATAATCAAAGAGACAATCCATTTGACTTGAGTATGACCTGCGTAGATCAGTAGTCTTGACCTACATGGTGAACAGAAAGGAGTGATCAGCCAGTGGTTGCTCCCCTTCTTAGGCTACTTTCACACTTGTGGTAGCCTTTTCCGGTGGGGGAATAGCCTGCCAAGTCTGTGCTACCGCAAGTCCACCATGCTACAGAATTAGGCTACTTTCACACTGGCGGTAGCCTTTTCTGGTAGGCTGTCTTGGTAGGGGAACAGCCTGCCAGATCCGTGCTACCGCAAGTCCACCATGCGGCCGGAAGTGCGCTCTGGCCCCATTCACTATAATAGTGGCAGGCCGGAGGTCCGACCACAGCACGGCAAACAAGCCGCAGCATGTTAAAGTTTTTGTCCGGCCGCCTCTCGGCATGTTTTCTGTGCTGCGGCCGGACCTCCGGCCCGCCCCTATTATAGTGAATGGGGCCAGAGCGCACTTCTGGCGGCATGGTGGACTTGCGGTAGCACGGATCTGGCAGGCTGTTTCCCCACCGGAACAGCCTGCCGGAAAAGGTTACTGCCAGTGTAAAAGTAGCCTTACGTGCATCAAACTGCATACTTTAGTCATGACGTGGCTGGATATTTCTGGCCAATCCAATTTAGGACCAAGTGGGGAACCTTATAGAGTGGGGTCTACAGGTGCCCGTACACCTGCGACAGCTATCTCTCTGGACTCCCTCATAGCCATCCGCGCTCAGTTCAGCCAAGTGTGTATGTGCTTTTAATGAGGATAGTGGCTGCCAGACACTTCTGGCAGTGGTTGATGTCCCAGGAGAACAACATGATGAAATTCAATGCATCAGATCCTCGTCACCCACGGCTTCATCTGTCAGGGCAGAATCAGGGACTCTCCATACACATTAGATTGTATATCAGATGGAGCCGGCCATCAGTGCTCTAATGTGTATGGGGGGGGTCTTAAAGAGGTTTTTCAGGATAGGTTATCAATATCAGACCGGTGGGGGTCTGACCACCGGTTAGCTGTTTGAAGAGGACGCTGTGGCCTCCTTACAGATTATCAAGCACAGCGCCCTACATTGTATAGTGGCCGTGCTTGGTATTGCAGGGACTAAGCTGCACATAGGCCAGATGAACTTGATGTCACTGGCCTAGGAAGATGGCGCAGCGTACAACAGACCACCACGGCCTCTTCAAACAGCTGATCTGTAGGGATGCTTGGAGTGGTACTCCCACCGATCAGATACTGATGACCTATCTTGAGGATAGCTCATTATTATTGTACTCCCAGAAAACCCCTTTAAAGGGAACCTGTCACTGAGGGCAGCATAAAGTAGTGTCAGACATGCTGAAATCATTGTTCTTTCATTTACCTTTTAAAGTTAAGTCACCGCCAAGAACCAAGGGAGAAATTTATCAAGACTGCCTTTATTGTCGCCGGTCTATATTCTGACGGAGGATGTGATCTAGTTGAGGCAAGCACCTCTCATAGATTTGTCTCATCCTACAGAAGGCCATGCGACAGTCTACAGCAGCCTCCTAGCTTCTCTCTTTATTCATACCAGTTTTCTGGCTAAACGTGCCAGGCCTGCTGCGATGCCCCCTCCCTGCCCCTGCCATGCCCTTATTTCTTGCCACTTATGAAAAGTGGCATGAATGGGCAAGAGTCACAGATTTTGCCACAAATATGAAGTACGACAAAATCTGCATCTTTTTAATGCCACTATTGGGGTGTAAATCACATAATAAATGTGTCCCCAAGTGTTTTAATCCAGGCAGCACCCAACGGAGAAGAGTCGGGCATATTCATGAGTTCTCAATGCCCACCTGCTAATGACTGACAGTTCTCTGCTTAATTATCTCCTTCAGAGCAGGGAGGCAGGGAGAGGGAGAACTCACGAATAAGCCGGACTCTTCTCCAGCGCACCCTGCCAGGATTAAAGGGGTATTCCGATTAGATTAAGCAACCCCCTATCCACAGGATAAGGCATAAATTTAAGATCGATGGAGGTCCTACAACTTGGACCCCAACTGACCATGAGAACGGGAGCCCCGTACTCCCCCCTTCCTGAAATGAAAGGCATGCATGTGGCCGCATCAATTCATTTTTATGGGAATTCCGGAGATAGGTGAGCGCTGTCCTCGACTATCTCTGAAACTCCCATAGAAATAAATGGAGCGCCCTGCAACCAGCCGCTCCGGTCATTTCAGGGGGGCTGCAGGGGGAACGAGGCCCCTGTTCTCAGCGATAGGACCCCACTGATCTAATAGTTATCTCCCATCCAACTTAATCTAACCGGAATACCCCTTTAAACTGTAAGTACTCCGCAGCAGCGTTACTTAAGCAGGTAAGTGGCAGACCGCTGATTTCACCATGTCTGTCACTACTTTTTTGCTGCCCTCACTGAGGATGTGACGTTTAAGATCGGGCAGATACCTCAGCGACAACCAGTGTCAACAAGGTCCCATTATCTGTTATTCCTGACGTCCAGTGTTTCTGGCAGACCGCTTCCTCCAATTAGCCTGACGTCTGAACGATCCACTTCCTTCATTTACAATGCAAATGCTAATTCCACTAAAAACCTGGAAATTCAGCTGGGACTGAAGTTAACCCCTGTTTCCTTCTTCCCTCATGTCACACTCATAGGGATTCAGGAAGATGAGATAGGGAGAGCTGTATGGTGGTGTCCACATTTTGTAGAGCTCTGGAGATGACGAGGGGGACCTTACCTAAATTTGGGGTTTATTCTAAAAATACAGGTAAAACCCACGGCCTTATATCCTAGGGGAGTGAAGGAGCGGATATACTGAGGTCAGGAGGCAGTTTGGATCGCCAACAGTCATCTAATGTATATTAAAACGGGAGACTGTCAGAGTCGTCATCTCCACGTGTGGTCAGTCTCTCCTCCACCTTCCTTGTCTTCTGCTTCCCCCTTTGTCTTGATGTCACTCTTAGGCCTCATGCACACGACCGTTCCATTTTTTGCAGGCCGCAAAAAATGGAAGCCGCCCGTGTGCCTTACGTGGAACGGGCGGCCCATTGTAGAAATGCCTATTCTTGTCCGCAAAACGGACAAGAATAGGACATGTTATATTTTTTTAGCGGGTCTATGAAACGGAGCAACGGATGCGAACAACACACGCATCTTTTGCGGCCCCATTGAAGTGAATGGGTCCGCATCCAAGCCGCAAAAACTTAGTGGCACTGAAATCTCGTGTATGGAGTGTGCGACTGTGGGACTGCAGATGCGCAGTACTCACCACCTTATGTCCATCAGGCTCAGTGACATCCCAGTTATGCACCTTCATCAGTGAAGTCGAAGGATATGGACTGGAGAGTACTGTGCATGCGCTGTCCCATAGTCGGACGGACAGCAAATGGGTGAGGGGCACAGGGCAGGATATGTAGAGGAGAGACTGGGACCACACAATGGGCACTTATGGATAATTTGGCTTTTGCTCTAGTGAGACCCTCCTTTAATGCCTGTATCACACCAGGCAAATGCCGGGCCAATCATCGCTAAAGAACATTAGTGATGATCTGGCAGTGTAATACTGCCGCCAATTACACGATGAAAGAGCAAACGCTCATTCATGGGGCAATCCAAATCTTTTCACAGGTTTAAAAAGTATTATTTGCTGGTGGCAGATCGTAGTGTCAAATCACAATCTGCTGGACAGCATGGGGACAAGCGATGGCATAACGATGCTGTGGAGGAGATCGCTGCGTGTAATAGCAGCGGTCTCCTCCGCTAGGAAGCAGGCAATTGCCGGAAAGGAACGCTTCCCTCCCAACAATTACCTGCAAAATCGGACTGTCTAATACAGCCTTAAAGGGGTTATCCAAGACTATTAAATGTCCCCCATATGCCTGAACCCCTCACAATGAATATACTTACCTGGCTACCCGCTCCTGCGCCACTCCTGGTCAACGGACCGCCGCTGCTACTTCTCCCTGTCTGTGGATGAAAACATTTATTGTCAGGGGGAGCAGCCAATGGCAGATGGGGACGAGCCTCCCTAGCATCGCGGGTGAAGCTAGGGAGGCTCGTCCCCATCACCGCCTGCCATTGGCTACTCCCCCTTGGCACCGGATGTTTTCATCCCTGCATGGGGAGAAGCGGCAGCGGCGGTGCGGGGACCAGGAGCGGCGCGGGGAGCCAAGTAAGTATATTCATTGTGAGGGACCCGGGCATATGGGGGACATTTAATAGTCTTGGATAACCCTTTTAAGTCCTTATCTCTAAGCCCAAGTAGGGGACATTTTTGGAATGTTCCTCCCAAGTACACCATAATACAGATTTGGCACTAGACACTACATTGTCCTCAAAGTACAGATCTGGCCATTCACTAGTGATATTCACCAGCTATATAGTGAACTACATGTAGGGAAAATGTGTCATTTTGATGCCCACAATGTACAGATCAATGACTGCCTTGTTCCAGGAACTGAGTAGAAGCCGTGAATGTTGATGAGCTCACAACCATTGGCACATGTCCACTGAAACAACTTTCCAACAATGACTGGACCTGAAGAACTGAGAAAACAGATATCAGCCTTTGGCCGGCATCTGTCACACTCTTCCATACCACAAAAAGGTGCTGACACATTGAAGAAAATGGTCTAAATCTTAATTTTTGACTGTCTAAAATGAGTGGAAAAATAAGTAGCTTAAAACTAGGTCCAAATTGTCTCGGTCAACTCAGTTGAAGGCACCATGCACATAGCCGAGTTGGTAAAGAGGCAAATCGGCACCTTATGTACTACCGTATCCTGCCTGTCACCATAGTAAGAACATATCCTCCTCTAGACGTTATGATTCTAGATGAGAACGCCTGAGTATATACGGCATCTGGTGGAACATGATAGAAAGCCTCGGTATGATATCAAAGGCTTATGGAGGTACTGAAGAGCCTAATAGAAGTTTCTAAAGGCTGTATGAAGCTGTAATACAGGAGTGTGAAGGATGTTATAGTGTTAACTAATTAAATAAAAGGTGATGAATGTGTCCATCAAATTCCCATAGTGCAACAACATAACATTTACCCTGTAGCCAGCAGCGTAACTAGAAATGACTGGGCCCCACAGAAAATTTTTAAATGGTCCCCCACTTCCCCAGCAACTTCTTCGCAACCCCCTCAAGATCGCTCTCTCAGACCAGGCTCAGCAGCCCCTACGTCAGTTTCCTACACGTATATACTATACGTCATGTCACTGTATATAATGTATTGTGTAATACTGTTGAGGGTGCCCTGATAATAAAATCTTTTACTCCTCCTCCTGGGTGGACCCCTTCTGAGTTCAGGCCCCAAAGCAGCTGCTTCCCCTATAGCTACGCCCCTGCCTTATACCACTGCTGTTCTTTTATATCATTGCATTTTTTTTTTTACTTTACTTACGTCACCCATTCACTTACAAGGATTTTAATGCCAGATCCGGTTTGTTCCGTTTCGATTTAATACAACCACATCTGAACGGAACGGATGCATCCTGGTGCATTAAATCAAACTGAACCGTTTTGCTCCGGTTTTCAAAAGCGGAAAACAAAACCGCGGATGTGAAAGTAGCCTTAGAGATTGTCACTCTCAAGGGCACCCCATACCACCACCAGGCAGGAGAACCCCAAAGCCAGGAACTGCCCCCAAAAGGAAGAAAAGGTGCAACCTTCCGATAACTACATGGCTACATGGCCCCGGGGGAGATACAGAGAGAGGAGCAACTACTGCTGATATAATTGCTACTACCACTCCTATCCTCTCCTGGGGCCGCTGCACATCTCAATCCTTGTATCCCTATTGCTAGATCACTCAGGTTGTACAAAATGAGAAAAACAGCGCCACCCTCTGACCATGGTTTGTGTCTAGTATAGCAGTTGAGCTCCATTGACGTGAGCGTTATTAAGGACGTAACGTTCAATGGACCTCACAGTGAATGATCATTTGTCATAAATAAAATAAAAACTTTTTTTTTTTACTTTTGATCTATTTTCTAATTACAATTTATCGTATTTGATCGCTTATTGCATTTCAGTAACTTACCTCCACCCCTTGAAGAAGCCGGGCGGGGGATCTCTGTGGCCACTTTGGGAGACGGAGTGGAGCCTCCAGTTTTTGTGCTTCTAGACAAAGAGGGTCTAGAAGTTAGAGGCCTAGTCGGGGTTCCCCCCTTGGATTTCCCGCTGGTTGAGGAGTCCATTGTGATTCAGCCTGCAGGGAGAGGAGATAGGGTTATATACCGGAACGAAGACCGCCGATCTGGCTCTAGGCTGAGTATTCCTCCTCATTCGGAAGAGCTGTCGCCCACTGAAGACTCTTACCCTATTCCTAGAGGTTCAGGGTTAACTTCCAGACACCATGCATCTCATCTTGCATTGTATTCCCTGGTCCTAGAGGTATTAATTATGCAGAAAAAGCCAGATGCTGCCTGAGCCTCCTATTTGCTTCCCACACCGTCATATACCGAGATATCCCTGCTCCTATATCACCGCCGAGATCCATGTGTGTGTGTGTGACAGGTCTGTATGGCCCCAGATACAAATCCCTGCGTACGCCATCCCCTATTCACAAGTGTCAGGACTCAGGCAAGACCCTCATTTCAATTCAAGTAGTTTGCATTTGAATGGGTGCGCCCTTCCCCCCTCCGGCACAAAACCCTGGGACACAGCAGCGAGTCCCAGGCTTCTCTATACACTTCGATCACACGCTATATATATATATATTCGGTATATAGATAGAGAGTCACAAGGGTTAAATGCAAAATAAAGCACTGCAAGAATAGACTTTGTGCACGACGCTATATGGTGCACGTATAGACATACAATTACACACATGCACACGTTATACAGATATATATATATACACATATATGGCAGTACTGCACCTCGGCACTCACCTCTCTCTGCTGCTCGGGCGTGTGTGTCTGAGTGTGCCTGTGAGTCACTCCCTCGGTCCCTCCTCGCAAGTGTCACCAGGGGAAGAAGAAGGAGATCGATGGGAACTGGGTACCAGGGATAATGAAAGAGTCCAATGGGAGGCGAGCTGAGCTTTTGGACATGCTCCCCCCACTCTCCCTTATTGGGGGGGAGGATGTGAATATTCATACCCTCCCAGGGGGAGATCAACGCTCCCTATTATCCGTCAAAAGAGACGGCTAAGAAGATCAATAAAGCTTCCTCTAGGACGTGACAATACCCCGTGCGCTTACTCAAAGGACCAGCAGCAGCTGGAGCGGCCTGGCCGACACGGTGCAGAGCCCAGATAGAGGGGGCACTGTGTGCGCCAACGCTGGCAGCCACACTGACACAACACACAATCTACACTGGAGACTTTATGCCGCCCAAGTGCTGAATAGCCCCTCGCCTCCAGTCTACCCACCCTCCTAAGCCGCTACCACCCCCCCACACACACACCCGATGCCCCCCCATGCCAGGCTGCCTGTCTACAATAAGAGGATTTCATCACTGACTTTTAGAATTACGCAGGCAGCTTCAAGTTGTTGTGATACAAATTGGCACAAAGGGTCCTTCCATAGAGGGGAGGGGGATGGGAGGAAGTGTCTGTCCCCATACAGGAGGATGCTATGTATGTAATCCAGGCAGCCAGCGACTGGGATTTATATAGACAGGCCCTGATTTATGTGTATTGCCTCCTCCTTTCGTTATAGAAGGCATTTCTCATCCAGCCCCCAAATTGGTACATAGCGAGGGCAGGCCATGAGTCAGTGCGCGGTCACACAGTCGGATTAGGGAGTATACAGACTTTGTACTCTCATTTCTATAGTAAGGCCTCCTGCACACGAACGTGTGCGCCCCGGGGTCGTGCACGAACAACGACCGTGGGGCAGCCGCAGCGGATGGATCGCGGACCCATTCACTTTAAGGGGTCCGCGATCCGCCCGTTCCGTAAAAAGATAGGACATGTTCTATCTTTTTGCGGAACGGAAGTACGGGACGAAACCCCGCGGAAGCACTCCGTAGGGTTCCGTTCCGCATCTCCGGATTTGCGGACTGATTGAAAGGAATGGGTCCGCATCCGTGATGCGGAATGCCCACGGAACGGCGCCCGTGTATTGCGGATCCGCAAATGCGGTTTGCAATACGGCAACGCGCAGCACACGTTCGTGTGTAGGAGGCCTAAGGGTAAGGTTTATATTTTTGATACATGTGCCCCCGTGAGTCTTCGCTGGTTCCTAGCACCCCTGTTCTGGAGGTGGCTGAGGTATCATGTTACTATTCCAAATTCCAATGTACTGCTATTCTGGAATCAGATATTAATTGGGGCGGGTCTGTATAGAAGCCAGTATTGGGGGTCCCAAAGATATCCTATGTAAGGGTGTGGAACTATGTGTCAGTGCGCCATTATTTTGGGACAGCCAAGTGTGAGTGAGTAGTTTTTCTGGACCCATGGGCATAACTGCAGGCAGGATTGACAGCTGCCATGGGGCCCAGCTCTACCAAGAGAAGAGATGCATTTAGTGATCACTGATGCATTTAGTGCTCCTTCCCCCCTTCTCCATAGTGCCCCCCCATAATGTGCCAGTAACAGACATCCCAACCTGCAAAAACTAATTTCAGGGAGGTGCACTTCTCATTTCCGGGAGGTTTTCTTTTTTTTTTTTTTTTTCCCCCCACAAACTTTTTATTCCATTTTTCATACATATGCAGTATCTGCACACTTTGCTCTATGGTGTGGAGGACTGGGCTCATTACCCTGCCCCAAATTATCATATTTATGTATATGATTAAAGGGATTCTGTCACCACCTATAAGCCCTGTGAGCTCAACATATGCTCATGTCCAGGGTAGCATTCTGATTTCTAAGGTGGCCTTATAAAAGCTATTTGTGGCTTTATTCTGCGGAAAAACAGGTTTTACTAACCTGTCAATCATTGAATTAAGGTGCCCAAGCAGGGGAGGTCTGTGGATGCATGGTGCCCGGCCGCACGCATCGCCGTTCGTGCCCAGCGCCGCCTTCTACTCCTCAGTGCCGCCTCTCCCTCCCTCCCCCTCCTCCCGTTTTGAGATCCCGCGTGTGCGCACAGGCTCAGCCTGATGCGCCATTGCGGACTGCTGGCATCGGCTTCTTCTTGCACTGTGCACACGCGCCGAGAAGGGGACACTGCTACAGGTTGCCGGAAAGGTTATCTAATAGCGGGAGACTCCATGAACGTCCGGGAGACTTGAGATCCCTGCAGTAAGAAGTGTCCCCATAGTGCCTCCCAATAATGTGTTAGTAAAAATTGCCCCCACAGATGCCCCCCAATCATGTGCCAGTAACAAGTGCCTCTCCCCCCAATCATGTGCCAGTAACAAGTGCCTCTCCCCCCAATCATGTGCCAGTAACAAGTGCCTCTCCCCCCAATCATGTGCCAGTAACAAGTGCCCTTTCCCCCCCAATCATGTGCCAGTAACAAGTGCCTCCCCCTCAAATCATGTGCCAGTAACAAGTGCCTCCCCCCCCAAATCATGTGCCAGTAACAAGTGCCTCCCCCCCCCCCAAAATCATGTGCCAGTAACAAGTGCCTCCCCCCAAATCATGTGCCAGTAACAAGTGCCTCTCCCCCCCCCAAATCATGTGCCAGTAACAAGTGCCTCCCCCCCCAAATCATGTGCCAGTAACAAGTGCCTCTCCCACCCCCAAAATCATGTGCCAGTAACAAGTGCCTCCCCCCAAATCATGTGCCAGTAACAAGTGCCTCTCCCCCCCAAATCATGTGCCAGTAACAAGTGCCTTCCCCCCCACCCCCCCCTCTATATACTTACCTCCTTATGGCAGCGAGGCGATGCAGGCCTCTTCCGCCCTGTGTCCTGCACTGTGCCGCTCAGGCGGCGCAATGACGTCATTGCGCCGCCTGGACCGGCCTATGATAGGCTGCTGGCACAAGGCCCGCAGCCTATCAGAGGAACAGGGAAGGGAGACGCCTCTCCCTCCCCTGCCCCGCCACAGGACAGTCATCTGTATCGCCATCATGAGGACGGCGATACAGATGACTATGGAGATGAGCGCTTCCACAATGGATCAAACAATCCAAACAAATTGCATACAAATGCGAACTGCTCATACCAGATCATAAGCAAATGTATAGAGCAAACTGCAAACCAAGTAGAGCAAGTGAACTATTGGTTAGACCTCAGATATACCTCTCAGAGAGATCATAAAGTGCTTAAATAACTTAAAGTGAGAGAACAGATACTGAAGAGAGAAGTATATCCACCATTTTATGTTGAATGACAGATTGAACCACCATCTTCTGCATACCGCCATTTTATGAATCTTTTTGCAACAAGTGTTTTGTACATTGACTATCTGCTGCGGAGGCCGCAGTGTTATATATGAAGAAAAGTTGAAGTTAATAAAGAAGTTATTTCAAGCATTTAATGTGCTCTTTAAACCTACTGCTTCCATAGAACAGCGCAAGAGGAATTACAGAGTAATAGACAGTCTGGTTAGACTAAAAGTCAGAGATACCAAAATTCTTCTAATGTCCCAGCGCAAAAGGCACTTCATAGTGCTGCGCCTGCCACATGGTCAAACATCTTGTATGAGTTTCTCCTTAAATTTCTCAAATAATATGGATTTCACAGGAGAAAATTATCTTTCCCAATGATTTGTACGTCCGTGCCAGGTGCTGTGAAGCTACCAGAGTGATGTCTTCTGGTTTGGTATTCTGGTGGCCTGGGTAAACAGATCTGTATGTGGATCTGTTGTATATCCTCCAACATCACAAAATTAGACACAGCTCTCCAGCCAGATGAGGTTGGTGAACAATCAACCTATGTCTGAAGTTTCTTCTGAAATAACATCATATAGAAATAAACACACACAAGATGCTCAGTGCTTTTAAAGAATAGTAATGGATACAACTGGTTGGTAAGGCCGAAAATATCCTTAATTGGATAGGCCAACATCTACTGTTGGGGAAAAGAAGGATTGGATTTCAACTTGTTTGATATGTTGTTGGAGAAGTGCCCGGCAGTGGTTTATATCCTTCTCCCTATGCCCAGTTATGTGCTAGTTGGGAGAGATGGCTGTTCATGTGTACGACCTCGTTTGGTTCATACTTCTAAGGGCCTAATGGGGTGAAGACCCAAAAGGTGGGTACACCAAGTTGATATTTGCTAAAAAAAAAAGCCTATGAACCCAAACCAGCTAACTACATGTAGTAAAGCTTCCCCAGGCAGTCTCATCCGATCACATACACTAAACTGCATGCATGGGCTGAGAAGAGCCCCCTCCCCTCTTTCAGTCGTTTCAATGACTGAGCAGAGCCAGGAAGGTGGGGGATGTAGATTTACCAGCTAGGCGTACTAGTGGGCAGTCTATCTAAGCTAATAAAGGCAATTAGTTATCTTCATGTGAGGCTAGGCTGCTGGTGATAACCCCCATTAGGACATTTTGAGCCCTCTATTCTTGTTAGAGTTGAGGAACATGTTCTTGGTTGTTCTTGGTGTCCATTGTTTCAAATGATTTTTAAAGGGCGACCTTCTAGGCTTAGACACGGTTCTCTGTGACAGGGAAGTTCTCAGAATACTTCACTATCGGTTCTGACTGAAAGCATACAGTTTTTTTGGTTTGAGTAGTGTTTCCGTTCCGCGTTTGTGATCCGTTTTTTGCGGATTGCACATGGAAACGGAAGCATACAATAATGTTTATACAGTAAGTACATAAAAAAATTGGGCTGGGCATAAAATTTTCAATAGACGGTTCAGCAAAAACTGAACGGATACGGAACACATATACGGAAATACGGAGTACATTCCATTTTTTTTGCGGAACCATTGAAATGAATGGTTCCGCATACGGAAACGGAAAAAAAAGTTTGTGTGCAAAAGGCCTTATAATGTGTGCTAAGTACAAAAAAACTACCCCCTTTTAGTGCCTCCAGTAGAACAGATGTCCCCATAATGGCCCCCTTATAATGTTTGCCAAGTACAAAAATACTCTTTTACAGCTGCAGTGCCCCCATAGTGATTTCTCCAGTTCCAAAATAATGACCCCGACCCCATTGTGGCCCAACACCATGCTGCCACATAAAAATAATAAACTCAAATACTTACCCCCATTAGTCTGTGCCCTGAGCTCTATGCAGCCCGGCTCAGGCAGCGCGATAATGATGACACCGCTCTCTGATTAGGACTAAAGCCTATTAGAGGAAGTGGTGGGCCATGGAGACATTGCTCCCATGCCCCGTCGCAGTATTCAACTGTATTGCTGTCCTGAGTACAGCGATGCAGTTGAATATGTAGAGATGAGCGTTTCCACAATGGAAGCGCTCATTGCCCAATTGACAGGACCAGGCAGTGCAAATGTCATCACACCTGGCCCTGTCAAAGTCCAGAGGGCCCGGCAGTTGCAGAGAGAGCAGGGCCTCTAGGTGTAACGGCTACGGCTCCTAGAGGCTCAGTTGCATATAATAAAACATAATCTTTCTCAGCAATGCGGGCACATATGAACATGGGACCAACACAGATGCCTTCAGCTGCCAAGCGCACATGTAACAGGTCAGCCAGTGTCATAGGTGCAAATCTGCTGACAGATGCCCTTTAAGAGGGCATCATACTATGTAGGGACGCAACAATGGAGCATTATACTGTGTTGGAAAGCACCAAAGGGGTGTCATGCTGTGAGGTGGTCCACTTAGCGGGCATGATACTGTGTGAGGGGCACTTACTGGGTACTAAGGGGGCATCATTACTCTTTGCGGGTATGGACAGGGATTGGGTGGGATTTGAGGCATGACGTAATGTGTGCACCCCACTCTTTCAGATCTGGGCAGTATGCTTCCATATATGTATCACTGCTGATTGTAGGCTACATAGCCCTTTAATGCGCAAACATAGAGGCACATCACCTGTAGTTACCTCTCTGGGCTCTCAGTGAGGGTATTGTCAGACGCTTTGCATAACCGGACTGAGCCGCCAGGCTATGAGCAGGTGCTTTGCATGGCCACAGACATGTACTTGTAGAATCCCATCCAAAGAGGAAGCAAGGGGCCTTTATCTACCTGTAGCGCAGACACAAAGCCCATTGATCTGCAGTGAACTGTACTAATAGAGGGATAATAGGTAAATGAAAGCCTGACGAGATGACAAATTGTTTGGGATGACATCACCGTCCTCTCTGTATTTGCGCGGAGAACATATCATTTTCTATAATTCCGTATGAATCACGAAATAAAAGTCTTTGAGTCGACCTCCTCCGTCGAGTTATGCAGGATTTAAAGGGGTTGTCCTCTTATCCTGTATTGATGACCTATCCTATGATACTGCTTCTTAGTTGTAGCAATTATTGGGAAAGCTGGATGATAAATTGTGCAGCTCCCCATGACAGCTCCTGGAGAGGAGCTTAAAATGTCATGCAATTTGTAATCCAGGTGGTTGAAACGTGTGGCCATGTTACTGCCATAGGTTTTATCTGGGGGCAGGGGAATGCACTTTAAAGGGGTCTAGGATTTTGTTTTTTTTATAAAATTCCCTCTACCCAGCGGGACCTGTGTATAAACCTATACTTACCGGTACCTGCCTCCCACCGCTCACTTCAGGCTCTTCAGCAGACTTCTCTTCCTCACATGTAAACTTCCTGCACACATGGGGTCCAGGGCACCTCAGTAGTCATGTGTACCCGAGCGGTACGTGACCCAGTGATGTGCCAAGTGGGGACATGTCAGGGGGCAGACTGGTCATATGTCTTACAGGAAAATGTCCCAGTGGGCTGATGACCAGGGGGCTGTCCGAGCCCTCCTTGTGGTCGCAGTCCAGGTACATAACGATCTGATGCTCTCAGCATTAATGTAGGAGCATCAGGTACCTGGGCTCCTGGCCAGCAGCTGCAGGTGCCTTCCTGAATTCAGCTGTATCACCGCCCTCAGTATGGTGCTAGGACAGTATTTTATGCTGTACTGTAGTATTTGGTTCTACTGAGGCAGTATTTTATGTCGCACTGTGGTATTTGGTTCTGCTGAGGCGGTATTTTGTGCTGCACTATGGTATTGTAGTCCCTGCCTACTTCTGTTGTACCTGCCTACTTTTGTTACCCCACCTTCTGTCAATTTGGACTCGCCTTCAACAGGGGGCCACTTTAATTTTTTTCCAGGGCTACTTTAAGTTCCCAGTCTGGCCCTGGACATGTCACTGCTGAGGCAGCGGCGCACGTGACCTAGGAGCCTGAACAGAGCACTGGGAACAGGTAAGTATAGATCTCTTCACAGGTCTCGCTGGGTGGAACAGAAATTAAAGGCTATGAACACCTTCAGGGGCAATTTATTATATTATTGCTTTCTACAAATTTTGGGCTCAAAATCATTTTTGCTTTTAGACTTTATTAAAATTTTCAGCGCCTTTTGTGATACAGTGGTTCAGTCTATTTGCAGACCGTCACTTTCTGTTTACTCTGTCCCCTTAGCTGATGGCTCATGTAAAGCCTTATCTCTGATCTCCTGACCTCATAAACACTCATGTAAGCCATATTGTTATTAGCAGTGATGGCCAGTTCGCATTGTTCGCCCACGAACATATGCGGGGTGCCATCTTTTTTTACAAGTCCGGCGAGGCACAGGTAAGTCCTTACCTGTGCCTGTGCCGCGAGCCGGTCTGAAAACAAATGCGGTCACCAGGAGCAGGCAGTTCCGAGAACAGCCCGATGAAGGCCCCCGGTGGCTGTTCTCAAAACTGCCTGCTCCCGCTGACCGCACTTGTTTTCAGACCGGCTCGTGCACAGGCACAGGTAAGGGCTTACCTGTGCCTCGCCAGACTTGTGAAAAAAGATGGCAGCCCGCATATGTTCGCGGGCGAACAATGCGAACTGGCCATCACTAGCTATTAGTTTGGTGAGTGTTTATGAGGTCAGGAGATCAGAGATATCAGAAAGTGACAGTCTGCAAATAGACTGAAATTTAATCCCGGCATCACAAAAACGGCTCAAAAGTTTTACTAAACACCAATTGCAAAAAAGATTTTAGCCCAAAATGAAATCATAACAACAACTGTCCCAACAGTGTCCTTAGCCTTTACGAAACAAAATCCTGAACTGCCCCTTAGGACCTGACTTCTCTGCTGTACGTTTTAGTAACTACTTGCGCTACCCGTGAAATAACAATTCTGCTATTTTCAAGAACTTTTTTTGTGCCACATTTACTAAAATGGGAAAATCTAGCAGAATATGACAAGTGAAACATCCAAAAACTAAACAGGTTCTGTGCCGCAGCCCATGCCTTACATCATCTTCATCAGTGGTGTTAACGTGATGACCAGCGCTATAATATCTAAAGACGCCTCCATTACTCATGGATTTGCTGAACCTCTCAGGTAGCGGTAGTTATGGCAGTTTATAAAAAGGATGGGAGGTGAACCATTATAGCTGTCTCCTTGGGGAGCAGAACAGTGAGGCCCAACCCTGAATATACTGATCACAGGCACTTAAAAGCTTGAAATCTGAAAATAAGCCATAGGGCGTGTATCCGAGCTGGCCTGTGTCATAATTAAAGGGCATTTCAACTTAAAGTTTAAAAAAAAACATAAAAAATAAATAAATAAACACAACACTAGTAAACAGAAGCCCATCAGTCATCCGCGTTGGAGTTGTTCCACCTGGGACATTGAAGGCCGAGCGCTGGCTTGGCTAATTCCATAAGCCCCATACAAGTGAATGGAGCGGTAGTCGCACTTGCGTGGTGCGCTTCCCATTCATTTCAATGGGACTTCGGAAAATAGCCAAGCTTGCTTGAGAGATTTAGAGCGCATTCACACGACCGTAAGTGTTTTGCGGTCCGCAAATTGTGGATTCGCAAAACACAGATACTGGACACCACATGGCCAGCACTACAGTTGCAAGAAAAAAGTATGTGAACCCTTTGGAATGATATGGATTTCTGCACAAATTGGTCATGAAATGTGATCTGATCTTCATCTAAGTCACAACAATAGACAATCACAGTCTGCTTAAACTAATAACACACAAAGAATTAAATGTTACCATGTTTTTATTGAACACACCATGTAAACATTCACCGTGAAGGTGGAAAAAGTATGTGAACCCTTAGATTTAATAACTGGTTGAACCTTCTTTGGCAGCAATAACTTCAACCAAACGTTTCCTGTAGTTGCAGATCAGACGTGCACAACGGTCAGGGGTAATTCTTGACCATTCCTCTTTACAGAACTGTTTCCTTTCAGCATTATTCTTGGGATGTCTGGTGTGAATCGCTTTCTTGAGGTCATGCCACAGCATCTCACTCGGGTTGAGGTCAGGACTCTGACTGGGCCACTCCAGAAGGCGTATTTTCTTCTGTTTAAGCCATTCTGTTGTTGATTTACTTCTATGCTTTGGGTCGTTGTCCTGTTGCAACATTCATCTTCTGTTGAGCTTCAGCTGGTGGACAGATGGCCTTAAGTTCTCCTGCAAAATGTCTTGATAAACTGGGAAATTCATTTTTCTTTCGATGATAGCAATCCGTCCAGGCCCTGACGCAGCAAAGCAGCCCCAAACCATGATGCCCCCACCACCATACTTCACAGTTGGGATGAGGTTTTGATGTTGGTGTGCTGTGCCTCTTTTTCTCCACACATAGGGCCAGATTTATCATTAGCTCAGGTCAGAATAATGGAGTGAAAAAGTCCCCCAAAAAGTCCCAAACGCTAAAACTGCGCACAAATTTGCGACTTTTTTCTGCTCTGCACTATGCTCGCTAGTTTTCTGAAAGTGGGCGTGTTTTCTTATGTAAATTAATCTCTAGACAGATTTACTATTGGGACTATTTAAAAAGTCGCAAAAAAGTCGCAATTTCACTCCAGTGAGGACCATGCTTATCTTATGAGACTTTTTAATAGAACATGCGACTTTTTCATAAAAACGTGCGACTTTTTCGTAAAGATGTGCGACTTTTGTAAAGCTGCTTACTGACGGATAAACTGCTACCGACAAACCACATTTATTACAGTCTTAAAGGGCCGATCATAAATCTGACTTGGCTAAAACTGACTTTAGCCATATGTTAAAGTGGAGTGAGCTGTCAGAGTCATGATAAATCTGGCCCATAGTGTTGTGTGTTTCTTCCAAACAACTCAACTTTGGTTTCATCTGTCCACAGAATATTTTGCCAGTACTGCTGTGGAACATCCAGGTGCTCTTGTGCAAACTGTAAACGTACAGCAATGTTTTTTTGGACAGCAGTGGCTTCCTCTGTGGTATCCTCCCATGAAATCCATTCTTGTTTAGTGTTTTACGTATCGTAGATTCGCTAACAGGGATGTTAGCATATGCCAGAGACTTTTGTAAGTCTTTAGCTGACACTCTAGGATTCTTCTTCACCTCATTGAGCAGTCTGCGCTGTGCTCTTGCAGTCACCTTTACAGGACGTCCACTCCTAGGGAGAGTAGCAGCAGTGCTGAACTTTCTCCGCTTATAGACAATTTGTCTTACCGTGGACTGATGAACAGCAAGGCTTTTGGAGATACTTTTATAACCCTTTCCAGCTTTATGCAAGTCAACAATTCTTAATCGTGGGTTTTCTGGGAGCTCTTTTGTGCGAGGCATCATTCACATCAGGCAATGCTTCTTGTGAAAAGCAAACCCAGAACTGGTGTGTGTTTTTTATAGGGCAGGGCAGCTGTAACCAACACCTCCAATCTCATCTCATTGATTGGACTCCAGTTGGCTGACACCTCACTCCAATTAGCTCTTGGAGATGTCATTAGTCTAAGGGTTCACATACTTTTTCCACCTGCACTGTGAATGTTTACATGGTGTGTTCAATAAAAACATGGTTACATGTAATTCTTTGTCTGTTATTAGTTTAAGCAGACTGTGATTGTCTATTGTTGTGACTTAGATGAAGATCAGATCACATTTTATGACCAATTCGTGCAGAAATCCATATCATTCCAAAGGGTTCACATACTTTTTCTTGCAACTGTATATAGAAAATGCCTATTCTTGTCCACGATTGCAGACAAGAATAACACCTGCTCTATATTCTTTGCGGGGCCGCGGAACGGAACAACGGATGCGGACAGCACACGGTGTGCTGCCCGCATCTTTTGTGGCCACATTGAAATGAAAATTGATGCGGACCCAGAATTCCGGTCGTGTGAATGCACCCTTATCAACACTGGTGTAAAGGGAAACTGGCTTAGTTGCCCATAGCAACCAATCAGATGCCACCTTTCATTTTCTATAGGATCTCTAAAGAATGAAAGGTGGAATCTGATTGTTGCTATGGGCAACTAAGCCAGTTTCCCTTTACACCAGTTTTAATAAATCTTCCCATTAAGTTGTCGTCTTCTTTAAAATTGTCATTTTTTTCTCTCTTTTCCGGAAAGGATGTGCGTCAACAGATATGTCCGCCAGTACTTCTCTCCCAGTTTTGGTAGCAGTTTGCCCTGTACAGCAGCGTTCCCGGTGTCTGTACTGCGATTTAGTAGGTAGATCTGCTGTTCAAAAGTCTAGGAAAGTTGGGTGTCTGTCTGACCATATGGGAGTTGAATTGGATTTGGCACTTTTTGAAAACGGGTGATTAGGGGCACGGGGGACAACATAGGGTATGAGGGACCAAATGTAATAATTATTAGTTATTCAGTACTGATAATGAATACAAGTAGGATTGTCTCAAAATATGGGTCGGTTCTTATTTTCAGAAACAGCACCACTCTTTTCTAGAGGCTGAGTCTGGTACTGCAACTCAAAAATGACAAAAACATTATCATTTCTATAACATTTAAGCAAGTACGTAAAAAGATATAGGGGGTAGATTTATCAAACTGGTGTAATTAGAACTGCCTTAGAAGCCCATAGCAACCAATCAGATTCCACCTTTCATTTTCCAAAGGAGCTGTCAAAAATGAAAGGAGGAATCTGATTGGTTGCTAGGGGCAACTAAGCCAGTTCTACTTTACGCCAGTTTGATAAATCTCCCTCACAGAGCGTAAAATATGCTCCACATTTATCAAAGCTCTGCATTATACGGTACCACAATTACCGACAGCCTTCTTTTTCACCTCCTTAAAGGGCCGGGGGCTAATTCATTGGAATATCGTAGCATATGTGTAAATGTAAGACAATGTTGTAAGGACTATACTGCAACATGAAGCCTATGGTACAGCACTGCGGATACGTGGAACCCAATTTGTGGCAGGGGTTAATCTTCTTCTGATGCCAACGCCCGTCCCACTGACACATATACATCACAGTAATCTTTTATATAAAAAGGTACGGTAATAATACGTAAATGTAAAGGGAATGGCGGAATTTGGAGACTGCACATATAACATCATACGCAATATAGCAATACAACCCAGACAAATAGTACGCCATGTAATAAAACCTCGTCAAGAGAACCACCGCCCACTCACATCTACACTGACGGAGCCACCACCACATATAGACATGATGTCAGCCCCCTCCTCCCCCACCCATAAGAGAAGCATCAATGTATATGCGCCAACCCTGACATCCGCTCCCCCTCTTATACGGCAATACCTTCCAGGTAAACACAGCTCAGGTGCAGCGCAGCAAACACGTCTCGTCCCTCACTCCCAGCTCCACCTCGCACTCAGAACTGGGTCACACAACAGGATCATCCAGACAACTCTGTCACCATCACACAGCGACAAAAATGACACACACAGGAGCAACCTATAATCTATAGCCCCTGTCCCTCCCTGCTCAAGGTGACAGGGCATTTCAGTTCACGTCTGCCGTCACTAGGTGGCAGTGTTTGTTCTCTGTCTCAGATACGATCATTATCCCCTGTGCTGCCCCCACCTTCCATCTCCATGGCAATGCGCCTTGTTAAACGGGCAGGAGGCAGAAAGAGAAATTTACAAGGGTACGCCAACACGGTCGGGTTTACTAAAATAAGGAGTGGATTATAAGACAATTAAATCTTCTGTTTTTTGAATTCACTCTTGGTTTTGGTTTCCAAAACTGCTTCAGAAAACCTGACGCGCCTGGCCGAACCTTTGGGCCAGAGACACAGCTGATGGAAAATATAGCGGAAAATTCCATAACGGTTTCCGCCGCAAAAATGCATGTAAAACCACATGTATATGGGGTTTTTGCGTCGGAAAATCCAGTGGATTTCACCCTCTCCATTGGAAAGGGTGAAATCCGCAGTATAGGGCTCATGCACACGAATATATTTTCTTTCCGTGTCAGTCCTGTTTTTTTGGCGGACCGTATGCGGAACCATTCATTTCAATGGGTCCGCGAAAAAATGAAAGTTACTCCTGGTGCATTCCGTTTCCGTAAGGGCTCAGGCACACGAACGTATGTATTTTGCGGTCCGCAAGAAACGGATCCGCAAAAAATACAGATAACGTCCGTGTGCATTCTGTATTTTGCGGAACGGAACAGCCAGCCCCTAATAGAACAGTCGTATCCTTGTCCATAATGCGGACAATAATAGGACATGTTCTATTTTTTTGCGGAACAAAAATACGGACATATGGAAACCGAATGCACACGGAGTAACTTAATTTTTTTTTGTGGACCCATTGAAATGAAAGGTTCTGCATACGGTCTGCAAAAAAAATAAAGGGAACGGCCACGAAAAGAAAATACCATTGTGTGCATGAGCCCTATGTCTGTATTTCCGTTCCGCAAAAAAATAGAACATGTCCTATTATTGTCCGCATTACGGACAAGGATAGGACTGTTCTATTAGGGGCTACGCTGTTCCATTCCGCAAAATACGGAATTCACATGGACGTCATCTGTATTTTTTGTGGATCTGTTTTTTGTGTACCGTAAAATACATACGGTGGTGTGCATGAGCCCTAAATATGACATGCTGCAGATTTCAAATCGGCAATATCGCATCTTTTCTGCAGATTTTTTTTTTACGCGGCATGTGGATGAGAATTATGAAATTGTCATCCACTTTGCTGGTACTGTTCAAAGCTGCGGATCTGCAACTAATCAGTCCTGCGAGCGAGTGTTCCCGCGCGGGTGCGATGCGTGAAGTGAACGCATAGCACCCGCACTGAATTCTGACCCATTCATTTCAAAGGGTCTGTGTACATGAGCGTTTGTTTTTTTTCACGCCTCATTTCTGCGTTGCGTTGCAGCATGTTCCATATTCTGCTTTTTCATGCAACCCTGGCCCTATAGAAGTGAATAGGGCTTCCGTGAAAAACACATTGCATCCAGACGCGCAATGCGCTTTTCACTGATGGTTGCTAAGGAGATGTTGTTTGTAAGTTTTCATTTATTTTTCACGCTGGTGAAAAACGCATCAAAACAGTTTTGCACCCGGTCGTAAAAAAACTGAAAAACACTGAGCGCAATTGCAGACAAAACTGAACGTCTAATGAACGTATCTTGACACAATCCGTATCGTTCGTGTGAAAGAGGCCTTAGGGTATGTTCAGACAGAGCGAATGGCGCTAAACCTAGAGCAGATCCGCATGAAAACCCACAGCAGAAAGCGCAGCACAGCGGATTTTGTCGCAAATAAAATCCTACGTCTGAACATACCCTTAGTCCCCAGGAAGGAATTTGCGCTCCCTGCAGGTTTGCATGTATACGCACAACTCATGACTGTTGGTAATATGCCTCCACACTTGTGCAGGTCCATATTCTGTCCCATAGGGGGCAGTAATATAGCACTTAGTTCTGCTTTGAGGGCTAGTTCACACAGCAGATTTTGCCTTTCCGCAGCAGAAACCAGAGAGGTTTCCATATTGAATGTGGCGGACCCCCGCTGGATGGTGCTAACCAGGAGAGGACAAGGACCTCTTCGCATTGATTCTAGTAGAGCTGAGTTAAAAAAAAAAAAATTCCAAGTGCAGGAAAACTGATAAAAAATAAAAATAAAAATCCTGTTCAGTCCCCCACTGCTCCAGCGGTCCCCGTTGGTCTCTTTCCATGCCATTAGAAATAACCTGCCGTATGTACATGTGACCACTACAGTCAATCACTAGTCACCAACTGGCTGCAGCGGTCAGATGGATGTAGGTGAGATAAATAATGATAATAGTTGCAGTGACAAACTCAGCTCTGCTGCACATTACTATTTCTTTTCAGTGATGAACTCGGTTTCACATCTAATATGCACAGCTCTGCTATATCTGATAAGGTTAGCCGTGCCATAATACATCTGATACTACATCTGATAGTGTCAGCTCTACTGCCCCGGACAACCCCTGCTCTGTTATATGAGATAGGATCAGTTCTGCTTTCTCTGATTCATTTCCCTCTGAAATATCTGATGCACTGAGCTCTAATGCATCTAATACTCGGCTCTGCTACATCTGAAGCCTGACGTGTATTTTACATCCTCTCATTAGCAGAACTGGTCAGCGCTGCAGCACATAATGCGCATTTAACCGCCGACTCGGCAGGATGGAAAGTTATGACTACAAACATGTTTTCACTTTTCATGACGCCTAACGTTCTTAAAGGGCCAGAAAGATTCATCCTCATGCCTCTCTTCACCACAAGCTGTTGAAATGCAATTTCTAATTACCAGGACTGATTAAAATGCTAATTAAAAGAAGGGGAGCAGAGCTGCTGGGTGCTGTCCTTGATGGGATTAGATCCGGCGGCTCAGCAGGAAGGTGCCCCTGGATAGGATTTTATAACGCTAATTGTATATATTGTCTCCTTGCTCCAGCGGCTTGTGTTCTGCAGGGCTGATTGTCATTATCTATGGTGCCAGTGGTGGCAGCAGGCGGATGCCCAGAGGACAATGTGACTGTCACTAGAAGCTGACGGCAGGCGGGGATGCACATAACAGACCACAGGGCAATGCTGTCACTAGCATGGAGCCATCCTAACGCTGCACATGCTGGTGTCACAGGGTAAGGGTTCACGCACGCAAACATATTTTTTTTCCTGCATTTTGTGCGGTTTGGATGTGGACCCATTCACTTCAATGGGGCCGCAAAAGATGCGGACAGCATGCGGTATGTCCTTTGTGTGGCCCCGCAATTTTAAAAAAATAAAAAAATCCTATTCTTGTCTGTTTTATGGACAAGGATCAGACCGTTCTATAGAGGGAAGGACGTTCCGTTCCGCAAAATGCGGAACGCACACAGCCGGTATTCGGATTCTCCGAGTCATCCACTCACCACTGGGACAACCCCAGCAACCAATAGCTTGGGCAGGACAGTACTGGAGTCATTAATAAAGGAGTCGTCATTATGGAAGGATATGGCTATTAATTGCACTTTGGAGCCATTTTTCCATTATATAAATATATATATATATATATATATATATATATACTAGCTGAAGGAGCCAGCTTCGCTCGGGTATATTTAATCTATTTCATTTAATGTTTGTGTGTCGTTAAAAGATATCAACACTAACCACTATAACAGTGACCTCCACAGCCCCCCACCCCTTAACACTGCCCCCCCCCCCCACAGTTCCCTGTCCCTTAAAATTGGACCTCCACAGCAGCCCACCCCCTTAACTTTGACTTTTACAGCAGCCTTCTCCTTTAACAGTGACTTTCACAGCATACCACCCCCTTGACAGTGACCTCCACAGGGGCCCGCCCCCTTAACAGTGGCTTTTACTGGATCGAGGGTGTGTCTCTTTGAACCGCTCACTCTAAGACAGCAGCACTGTACTGTCTGAGTGTGAGCTGCAGGGAGAAATTCACCCTCCATCCCACCCCTGCAGCTGAGAGAAGTAGATTTTTACCTTAATTTTTTCAATCCCTGTCAGCTCAGGAGTGGGCGGGGCCTTGGCCAAACCGGATCGGGGACGTGTCCTTTTGAACAGCTCACTCTAAGACAGCAGCACTGTTCTGTCTGAGTGTGAGCTGCAGGGAGAAAGTCACCCTCCCTTCCACCCCTGCAGCTGACAGATATTGATTTTTGCCTTCATTTTTTTCAATTCCTGTCGGCTCAGGGGTGGGAGGGGGCATGGCCTAACCAGATAATGGGCGTGGCTTTTCTGGATTTTAAGTCTTTTGAGGGTGGACACATTGTGGCAGGGGGCTTGTGACGCCCCTCTGGGCACATTACTGGTTTATTTGTGTAACACCCCAGTAATTTGTGTTACTACATGCCTCTACCCAGCTACTAGAGCCTGTATATTGTCATCTGATATAATTTATATTAAATGTGCATAAACCATGTTAAATACAATTGTTCCTTGTAATTTTACAGGTTTACCAGCAGATGGCAGCAACGCATTGGCCAGGTACTAGTTACAGTTTAGTATATCTAGGCTGGAATGGATTATTACAGCTTAACTCCCCCTCTGTGGAGGTGTAAACTTTTCCCACATCCTGCAGCATGGGTGGAGAAGGACCACCCCCTGCTAGGGGTAGGGTCAGTGTGTGTAAGGAGATCCCCTGCACAGGGAAGACAGCAAGGATCTTGTCTCGGCTGAGACTTGATCATATTCCCAGTCTGAGTACCTTCAGTCTCAGCTGGATGAAGAGAAGCAGAAACCACAGACAACCTCCAGCATTCCAGGAAGAAAGCATCCCCTGAGAAACCATCTGAGAGATAAGTCCAGAGACCTAGGAGAAGCCATTCCTCCTCAGCTAGTCTGTCCCCACAAAGCAGAAGTTACAGAAAAGTGCAGAAGATTAATTCCTGCCACAATTACAGAGCTACCAAGGAGATGACTTATCCTGCAAGCTCCCCACATTTAAAGCAGAAGCATTCATTTCCTGCCAATCATTGTTAAAACCTGCTGGGACCAGAGACCAAAGCTGTATACTGCTTGGATACAAGTTATCTTCAGTAAAGAAACGTTTGAACTTCATCTAAAGGTCTGGACATCATTTCTGCTGCAAAATTCCTCTATTACTCCTACTATAACTACACTCAAATGTATTGCAAGTGAGCCAGGAGCCAAGAGTCCAACCGTACCCAGGTAGGAGACACCGTTGACACAATTATCCCCACCCTATAGAGACATTATCGGCCATTACACCACTCTGGCATTCTTAATCTGGAACGTGTGTTATAACACCTTGAAAGGGCCCTGGGGTAGTACCCTGCGCACGCTGCAATTGGCGTCACAAACAAATACAGACTATTTTCCACCCGTATCCTGGCCCACTGCATAAGTAGCGTCAGCGTACCCGTTCCTGGTCATGAATTTGCATACCAAATAAACTGGATTTTCAGCGGATAAAAACATCTATTGCTGGAACAAAGGCACATCTTGAAATAAGGTTCTAAGTGCTATTAGGCCAAGGCTTTACTTCAATAGCGATTATCCTGGTGACAGATTACCTTTAACCCCTTAAGGACTCAGCCCTATTTCACCTTAAGGACTTGGCCATTTTTTGCAAATCTGACCAGTGTCCCTTTAAGTGCTCATAACTTTAAAACGCTTTGACTTACCCAGGCCGTTCTGAGATTGTTTTTTCGTCACATATTGTACTTCATGACACTGCTAAAATTGGGTCAAAAAAGTTAATTTTTTTGCACCAAAAAATAAAATTTTTACAATTTTTTTTGAAAAATTAGCAAATTTCAAAGTTTCAGTTTCTCTACTTCTGTAATACATAGTAATACCCCCAAAAATTGTGATGGCTTTACATTCCCCATATGTCTACTTCATGTGTGTAGCATTTTGGGAATGATATTTTATTCTTTGGGGATGTTACAAGGCTTAGAAGTTTAGAAGCAAATTTTGAAATTTTTCAGAAATCTTCAAAATCCCACTTTTTATGGACCAGTTCAGGTTTGCAGTCATATTGTGAGGCTTAGATAATAGAAACCTCCCAAAAATGACCCCATTCTAGAAACTACACCCCTCAAGGTATTCAAAACTGTTTTTTCAAACTTTATTAACCCTTTAGGTCTTCCACAAGAGTTAATGGCAGATGGAGAAACAATTTAGAAATTTCTATTTTTGGGAAAATTTTCCAATATAATCAATTTTTTCCAGGAGTAAAACAAGGGTTAACTGCCAAACAAAACTCAAAATGGGTTGCCCTGATTCTGTAGTTTGCAGAAACACCCCATATGTGGTCGTAAACTACTGTTTGGCCAAACGGCAGGACATAGAAGGAGGGGAACACCATATGGGTTTTGGAAGGCAGATTTTGCAGGACTGGTTTTGTTTATACCATGTCCCATTTGAAGCCCCCTGTTGCACCCCTAGAATAGAAATTTCAAAAAAGTGACTCCATCTAAGAAAGTACACCCCTCAAGGTATTCAAAACTGGGTTTACAAACTTTGTTAACCCTTTAGGTGTTCCACAAGAGTTAATGGCAGATGGAGAAACAATTTAGAAATTTCTATTTTTTGGAAAATTTTCCAATATAATCAATTTTTTCCAGGAGTAAAACAAGGGTTAACTGCCAAACAAAACTCAAAATGGGTTGCCCTGATTCTGTAGTTTGCAGAAACACCCCATATGTGGTCGTAAACTACTGTTTGGCCAAACGGGAGGACATAGAAGGAGGGGAACACCATATGGGTTTTGGAAGGCAGATTTTGCAGGACTGGTTTTGTTTATACCATGTCCCATTTGAAGCCCCCTGTTGCACCCCTAGAATAGAAATTTCAAAAAAGTGACTCCATCTAAGAAAGTACACCCCTCAAGGTATTCAAAACTGGGTTTACAAACTTTGTTAACCCTTTAGGTGTTCCACAAGAGTTAATGGCAGATGGAGAAACAATTTAGAAATTTCTATTTTTTGGAAAATTTTCCAATATAATCAATTTTTTCCAGGAGTAAAACAAGGGTTAACTGCCAAACAAAACTCAAAATGGGTTGCCCTGATTCTGTAGTTTGCAGAAACACCCCATATGTGGTCGTAAACTACTGTTTGGCCAAACGGGAGGACATAGAAGGAGGGGAACACCATATGGGTTTTGGAAGGCAGATTTTGCAGGACTGGTTTTGTTTATACCATGTCCCATTTGAAGCCCCCTGTTGCACCCCTAGAATAGAAATTTCAAAAAAGTGACTCCATCTAAGAAAGTACACCCCTCAAGGTATTCAAAACTGGGTTTACAAACTTTGTTAACCCTTTAGTTGTTACACAAGAGTTAATGGCAGATGGAGAAACAATTTAGAAATTTCTATTTTTTGGAAAATTTTCCAATATAATCAATTTTTTCCAGGAGTAAAACAAGGGTTAACTGCCAAACAAAACTCAAAATGGGTTGCCCTGATTCTGTAGTTTGCAGAAACACCCCATATGTGGTCGTAAACTACTGTTTGGCCAAACGGCAGGACATAGAAGAAGGGGAACGCCATACGGTTTTTGGAAGGCAGATTTTGCTGGACTGGTTTATTTACACCATGTACCCTTTCAAGCCCCCTGATGCACCCCTAGAGTAGAAACTCCATAAAAGTGACCCCATCTAGGAAACTACAGGATAAGGTGGTTGTTGTTTTGGGACTATTTTAGGGGTAAATATGATTTTTGGTTGCTCTATATTACTCTTTTTTGAGGCAATGTAACAAAAAAATTAAATTCTAAAAATTTTTCTACATTCGCTATTTAGTTTTGTGGAACACCTAAAGGGTTAACATAGTTTGTAAAGTAACTTTTGAATACCTTGAGGGGTGTAGTTTCTTAGATGGGGTCACTTTTTTGGAGTTTCTAGTCTAGGCTACATCAGGGGGGGCTTCTAATGGGACATGGTGTCAAAAAAAAAACTGTCCATCAAAATCTGCCTTCCAGAAACCGTATGGAGTTCCCTTCGTTCTATGCCCTGCCGTGCGGCTATATAGCCATTTACGACCACATATGGGGTGTTTCTGCAAACTACAGAATCAGGGCCATAAATATTGAGTTTTGTTTGGCTGTTAACCCTTGCTTTATTACCGGCAAAAGGGATTCAAATTGAAATTTTGCCCAAAAATGGGTGTTTTGGCACCGTTTTTGTTTTATATTTTTAACACCGTTCATTCGAGGCGTTTGGTCAAATGTTATTTTTATAGCGACGACTTTTACGCACGCGACGATGCCCAATATGTATGGCTCTCAGACTTTGGAGACACTAAGCAGGCATCCTAAAAACTGCAGCCCTCCAGATGTTGTAAAACTACAATTCCCACCATGCCCTGCTGATGGCTGTAGGTTGTCTGGGCATGCTGGGAGTTATAGTTTTACAACATCTGGAGGGCCGCAGTTTGAGGATGCCTGCTCTAAAACTAATATTTTTTTGGGGAAAAAAATTGTTTCTGTGTCTCCAAAGTCTAAGAGCCATAGTGTTTTATGTTCTCTAGTGGACTGTTGGGGATTATAAAAATTTAGTACTCCATGGAAGTGTGATACTCCCTGAAGCAATCGATAACGCAGAGGCCCGGATGATCAGGGCACGTGTCACATTGAGTGGTGGTGTCCTTCCGTATCCCCCTCTTGTGACACACTCTGCATCTTTTTTGGGTTCGTCCCTTCTTTCCAGTATGGGGGACCACACCTGGAAAGTGTTGGCCAGGGACGATCCGGGCGCCTCCAGTTCCCGAGGTACTCCGGCCTGCTCTTTCCCGGTCCGAAAAGATCAGGTCTTTGAGGACTGCCTCATAGAATTGGAGGAATGTCCCTGTGCTGCCAGCGCTTCGGGATAGTACAAAAGAGTTGTACATGGCAACCTGCACCATGTAGACCGTAACTTTTTTGTACCATGCCCGGGTTTTGCGCATGGCATTATATGGCGTGAGGACTTGATCAGAGAGATCAACTCCTCCCATATACCGATTGTAGTCGACGATACAATCGGGCTTGAGGACCGTTGCCGCGGTACCTCGCACAGGGACTGGGGTGGTGCTGTTACCGTGGATTGTGGACAGCATAAGGACATCCCTCTTGTCCTTATACCTGACCAGCAACAGGTTTCCACTGGTAAGGGCACGGGTCTCACCCCTGGGGATAGGTACCTGGAGGGGGTGGGCAGGGAGGCCGCGCTGATTTTTCCGCACGGTCCCACAAGCGAACGTGGATCTGGCGGCAAGGGACCTGAACAAGGGAATGCTGGTATAAAAGTTATCCACGTACAAGTGGTAACCCTTATCCAGCAGTGGGTGCATAAGGTCCCACACGAGTTTCCCGCTAACACCCAGAGTGGGGGGACATTCTGGGGGTTGAATACGGGAATCTCGCCCCTCGTACACACGAAATTTGTAAGTGTACCCTGAGGTACTCTCACAAATTTTGTATAGCTTCACGCCATACCTCGCCCGCTTTGTGGGAATGTATTGGCGGAAACTGAGTCTCCCCTTGAACGCAACGAGAGACTCATCAACCGCGACCTCCCTTCCAGGTACGTAGGCCTGCTGAAATGTGGCCCCAAAGTGATCGATGACCGGCCGTATCTTATACAGCCGGTCATAGGCAGGATCACCTCGGGGTGGACATGCTGCAATATCGGAATAATGCAGACATTTCCGGATGGCCTCAAACCGGGGACGTGTCATGACCATACTGTACAGTGGGGTCTGGTATAGGACGTCCCCACTCCAGTATTGCCTGACACTGGGTTTTTGGACTAGACCCATATGCAGCACGAGGCCCCAAAATGTCCTCATTTCGGCTGCACTGACCGGCGTCCAGCCACCGGGTCTAGCCAAAAATGAGCCTGGGTTTTGAGCGACGAACTGTTGGGCGTACAGATTCGTCTGCTCCACCATCAAATTCACCAGTGGGTTACTGAAAAAAAAACTAAAAAAGTCTATTTCAGTAAACCCCACTGTGGGAATCTGGATTCCAGGATTGCCAGCGAAATCCGGAATCTCAGGCTCAAAGTCCACTGGGGGACACCAGCTAAGTTCATCGGCAGGGGGCTCCGGTGAACTTATTTGGTGGGCCGGGAAACCAGTACGAACCCCAGGGCGGCTCGTACTAGGGTGGGCCACAGGATCCCTAGCATGTGTGGCCCCTGGCTCAGCCTGGCGGCGTCTCCGCCGCCTTGGTGGCTCATCGTCATCCGATGATGATGAGGAGGATGCGGATGACAGAAGGAATGTGGGGTCATCCTCATCCTCACTGGGGCTCTCGGAGTCGGAGGCAATCTGGGCGTATGCCTCCTCGGCCGAGAACACCCGGCGGGCCATGGGTGTGTGTGCGTGTAGGTGTGCGTGTGTGGAAACCTTTATTATATGTGCGTGTGTGTGGGGGCAACGGGTGTTCGCGTACTAAAAAAAGGAAAATAAAGGGGCAAGTGTTAGGAAAAAAAAAAAAAAAGTTCAAAGTTGCTGATCAGCGGTACAACGCTGATCAGCGGTGGGGCAGGCGATGCGCTAACAGTGGACGGACGCTAAAGTGCCGACCAGTCAGCGAACGCAGAAAAATAAAAAAAAAGTGGTGGTAAGGGGGCTAGTGGTGAGGGGGGGGGGGAGGCTGGGGGAGGGCTGGTGGGGGGATGGGTGGGGGGGGTGGGGGGGGCTGGTGGTGGTGGGGGGCTGGTAGGGGGGGGCAAGTGGCAGGGGGGGCTCTGGGGTCTGATAGATGGATCAAAAAAGTTTTGAGTAAAAGTTCTTTTTTTTTTTTTTTTTTTCCTAACTAACTTTTCCCTTCTTTCCCTTCCTAATGGTGCCTCTCCCTCACTGACCCTAACCTACCTGAGTGGCGATGGGTGCAGGAGGGTGATGGATGCCGATTAGGGGGACACAGGAGCTGGTGCTGGACGATGCTGCACGGTCAGGGTGCTGGACAGGAAGAGGAGGGGAGAGAGGAGCGCAGGAAGTTTGAATCTCGCGCCTCTCTCCCCTGCACCAATCAGCACCCTGGACAGCAGTGTTCAGCACCAGGGCCAGCACCGCCTCCTCAAATCCTCGGACTGCGATTGGTGGTGTAAAATTACGCCACCGATCGCAGTCTTTTTCCGGTTCATCGGGTCACAGCACACCCGAATGGACCGGAAACGCAGAAAACCGCAGGTCTGAATGGACCTGCGGTTTTCTGCGATCGTCTATACGGGGGGGTCAAATGACCCCCCCCTGCGTTGTTACGGGATGCCGGCTGAATGATTTCAGCCGGCATCCCGTTCCGATTAACCCCCGCGGCGCCGGAATCGCGAATTGAAGCCATGACGTACCGGTACGTCATGGGTCCTTAAGGATTCGGGAAACATGCCGTACCGATACGTCATGGGTCCCTAAGGGGTTAAAGCTCTCCTACAGCAGTGAAGATAAATGGCTGGGTTGTTATGAAAACCAGGAGTAAAACTGTGTGTGTGGAGGCTGGAGGAACTGCGAGCTTCTATTGGCTGATAAGGGTCATGTGACCAAGCTTCTATTGGCTAATGCATTTTTTGGGAATATCTCAGGAACGGTACGTCCTAGAGAGCCGAGACCTGGTCTAAAACCTTCCCGGATACCTGATGTACCTGTGTGCCAAATTTCGTGACTGTAAATGCGACGGTGCGGATTCCTTTAGCGGACATACACACACACATACACTCAGCTTTATATAATTATATATATATATATATATATATATATATATAAAGTTTGATATATTTTTTATTTATATTTTATCCTTTCTTTGATTAATAATTTTTTATTTTTTTCCATAAACATTTATTTTTGCTTATTGCATGTTTACTGTCACCGCGAGGGCCCTGCGGTAACTGCTGAAGGGAGGACAGACTACTTTGTACTGCACTGTGGTATTTGGTTCTGCTGGGGCAGGATTTTGTGCTGTACTAAGGTATTGCTGGCCACGCATACTTCAGTTGGCTCTGCCTACATGTGCTGCCCCTCGTTCTGTCAATTTGGACCTATCAACAACTTGGGGCCACTTTATGTTCCCAGTTCACCCCTGTATCTGGGCCACCTCCGTCTAACAACATGGCTACCAGCAATGCATAGATTCCCAAACGAAGCAGATAATCTCCATACAAACACTGTGTAGCCGCTGCCCTGGTCAGATTAGAACCCAGGCCGTCAGTGCTGCAAGGAAAGCATTGCTGGAGGTTGACCATTTATACACTGGGGATGACAATGTGATGTAATAGCCACAGGTTTTAATTAAATATTCTGCCCCCATCAGTGCCCTCCTCATTAAGTCACTTAGCTCTTCAGTACGAGTATTACAATAAATGTTTGTCTATGGGGATTACATGGATGCAGAACTCAGTAATTAGGAGGAGGTTCACATACTGTACATTTGGTTAAATAGTGTACATCTTAAATCTTTAAATGTGTTTCCCATGTTCTTTCATATGCTCAGGGCCGCACCTGTCATGAGGTGAGATGAGTGCAGACTCTGGCTCCCATCCCCACCATTCAGCCTCATAGGCCTCAGGCTGCTAGGCAACTCGCGACATTGTGGATGGCGCAGGAAACTGGAGTGATGTGAGTGTTTCTTTTTTTTTAACATTGGCACTACTGGAGGGCACTACAGGGGGTGGGGGGATGGAGCATTATATATACCTGGGACTACAAGAGGCATTATATACTGGCACTACAGGGGGGGCAGAGGGGCATTATTTACTGGCACTATGAGGAGAGTATTATATATATTGGCACTACAGGAGGCACTACAGGGGGAAGCATTATATACAGGCACTACAAGGGGAGCATTACATACTGGCACTACAGGGGGATGGAGGAGTGTAATATACTGGCACTACAGGGGGGGAACCGGAAGCATTATATACTAGCACTGCAGGGGGAATGGGGTGGGGGGTGAAGGAGCATTATATACTGGCAGTACAAGGGGAGATGGATGGGCATTATATTCTGGAATGGTACAACATGGGGGGGGGATGGTGACTGGAAGCATTATGCATACTGGCACTACAGATGTGGCCGCAGCCTAGCAGAGTCAGGGCCTAGCTTAGTGGAGCTGGGGGCATGGCCTGGAATGTCCAGCTTTATGGGGTGAAGCGAGTGGCCATCCTAGTGGACCAGTAGCATTATATACTGGCACAGTGGCATAACTAGAAATAAGTGGGAGCCACAGTCAATTTTTTAACATACCCCCCCTCCCCAGCAACTTCTTTGCATCCCCCTTCCCTCGTGCAACTCTAATGTCTGTGGCTAGTCAAGATCGCGCCCTCCGACCAGGCCAGGATCCACTCCATCCGTTTCCTACAGGTATATACTGTATGTCATGTCACTGTATATAGTATCACTAGGGCCAGGACGAGGTATTTCCGTGCCCTAGGTGGATCAGGCAAATTGAGCCCCCCCTTCCCCCCAAATCAGTTTAAAGTGACCCTACTTTCTAAGGATACAGCCACACAGTCAGGTTCCCTTATGCAATTTTGGAAGCCAAAATCAGGAGTGAATCATAAAAGGAAATAAAGAACGGACACAAATAGGGATGAGCGAACTCGAACTGTATAGTTCGGGTTCGTACCGAATTTTGGGGTGTCCGTGACACGGACCCGAACCCGGACATTTTCGTAAAAGTCCGGGTTCGGGTTCGGTGTTCGTCGCTTTCTTGGCGCTTTTGTGACGCTTTCTTGGCGCTTTTTGAAAGGCTGCAAAGCAGCCAATCAACAAGCGTCATACTACTTGCCCCAAGAGGCCATCACAGCCATGCCTACTATTGGCATGGCTGTGATTGGCCAGAGCACCATGTGACCCAGCCTCTATTTAAGCTGGAGTCACATAGCGCCGCCCGTCACTCTGCTCTGATTAGCGTAGGGAGAGGTTGCGGCTGCGACAGTAGGGCGAGATTAGGCAGATTAACTCCTCCAAAGGACTTGATTAATCGATCGATCTGCAGCTGTGGATCATTGAGCTGCTGATACTCAATTGCTCACTGTTTTCAGGCTGCCCAGACCGTTTGTCAGTCACATTTTTCTGGGGTGATCGGCGGCCACTTTGTGTCTTGTGGTGCGCCAGCACAAGCTGCGACCAAGTGCATTTAACCCTCAATGGTGTGGTTGTTTTTTGGCTAAATCCTACATCAGGGTGAAGCTGTCACACCAAGTGCATTTAACCAGCAATAGTCTGTTTATTTTTTGGCCATATAGTACATCAGGGGCAAGCTGCGCCCGTCACCAAGTGCATTTAACCCTCAGTAGTGTGGTTGGTCAAGCTGTGACACCAAGTGCATTTAACCAGCAATAGTCTGTTTATTTTTTGGCCATATACTACATCAGGGGCAAGCTGCGCCCGTCACCAAGTGCATTTAACCCTCAGTAGTGTGGTTGGTCAAGCTATCACACCAAGTGCATTTAACCAGCAATAGTCTGTTCATTTTTTGGCCATATACTACATCAGGGGCAAGCTGTGCCCGTCACCAAGTGCATTTAACCAGCAATAGTCTGTTCATTTTTTGGCCATATACTACATCAGGGGCAAGCTGCGCCCGTCACCAAGTGCATTTAACCCTCAGTAGTGTGGTTGGTCAAGCTATCACACCAAGTGCATTTAACCAGCAATAGTCTGTTCATTTTTTGGCCATATACTAAATCAGGGGCAAGCTGCGCCCGTCACCAAGTGCATTTAACCAGCAATAGTCTGTTCATTTTTTGGCCATATACTACATCAGGGGCAAGCTGCGCCCGTCACCAAGTGCATTTAACCCTCAGTAGTGTGGTTGGTCAAGCTGTCACACCAAGTGCATTTAACCAGCAATAGTCTGTTCATTTTTTGGCCATATACTACATCAGGGGCAAGCTGCGCCTGTCACCAAGTGCATTTAACCCTCAATGGTGTGGTTGTTTTTTGGCTAAAGCCTACATCAGGGTGAAGCTGTCACACCAAGTGCATTTAACCAGCAATAGTCTGTTCATTTTTTGGCCATATACTAAATCAGGGGCAAGCTGCGCCCGTCACCAAGTGCATTTAACCCTCAGTAGTGTGGTTGGTCAAGCTATCACACCAAGTGCATTTAACCAGCAATAGTCTGTTCATTTTTTGGCCATATACTAAATCAGGGGCAAGCTGCGCCCGTCACCAAGTGCATTTAACCAGCAATAGTCTGTTCATTTTTTGGCCATATACTACATCAGGGGCAAGCTGCGCCCGTCACCAAGTGCATTTAACCCTCAGTAGTGTGGTTGGTCAAGCTATCACACCAAGTGCATTTAACCAGCAATAGTCTGTTCATTTTTTGGCCATATACTACATCAGGGGCAAGCTGCGCCCGTCACCAAGTGCATTTAACCAGCAATAGTGTGGTTATTTTTTGGCCATATCCCAGTCTAATTCTGTCACTAAATCCATACCGGTCACCCAGCGCCTAAATACTAGGCCTCAAATTTATATCCCGCTAAATCTCTCGTTACCGCTGTACTGTTGTGGCTGGGCAAGTTATTTAGTGTCCGTCAAAGCACATTTTTTGTTCAGGGTTGAAATACAATTCCCAATTTAGCAATTTCATAATTTAGTGGTTTCTGCTATATCAGAGCTATTTGAAATCTATCCCTAAAAGGGTATATAATATTCAAGGTGCACATAGGGTCATTCAGAATAACTTCACACACACGCTACTGTGCATTTCCAAGTCCAATTCTGTTAGTAAATCCATACCGGTCACCCAGCGCCTAAATACTAGGCCTCAAATTTATATCCCGCTGAATTTGAATACAATACATTGGGCCAAATAATATTTTTGTTGTTGTGGTGAACGATAACAATGAGGAAAACATCTAGTAAGGGACGCGGACGTGGACATGGTCGTGGTGGTGTTAGTGGACCCTCTGGTGCTGGGAGAGGACGTGGCCGTTCTGCCACATCCACACGTCCTAGTGTACCAACTACCTCAGGTCCCAGTAGCCGCCAGAATTTACAGTGATATATGGTGGGGCCCAATGCCGTTCTAAGGATGGTAAGGCCTGAGCAGGTACAGGCATTAGTCAATTGGGTGGCCGACAGTGGATCCAGCACGTTCACATTATCTCCCACCCAGTCTTCTGCAGAAAGCGCACAGATGGCGCCTGAAAACCAACCCCATCAGTCTGTCACATCACCCCCATGCATACCAGGGAAACTGTCTCAGCCTCAAGTTATGCAGCAGTCTCTTATGCTGTTTGAAGACTCCGCTGGCAGGGTTTCCCAAGGGCATCCACCTAGCCCTTCCCCAGCGGTGAAAGACATAGAATGCACTGACGCACAACCACTTATGTTTCCTGATGATGAGGACATGGGAATACCACCTCAGCATGTCTCTGATGATGACGAAACACAGGTGCCAACTGCTGCGTCTTTCTGCAGTGTGCAGACTGAACAGGAGGTCAGGGATCAAGACTGGGTGGAAGACGATGCAGGGGACGATGAGGTCCTAGACCCCACATGGAATGAAGGTCGTGCCACTGACTTTCACAGTTCGGAGGAAGAGGCAGTGGTGAGACCGAGCCAACAGCGTAGCAAAAGAGGGAGCAGTGGGCAAAAGCAGAACACCCGCCGCCAAGAGACTCCGCCTGCTACTGACCGCCGCCATCTGGGACCGAGCACCCCAAAGGCAGCTTCAAGGAGTTCCCTGGCATGGCACTTCTTCAAACAATGTGCTGACGACAAGACCCGAGTGGTTTGCACACTGTGCCATCAGAGCCTGAAGCGAGGCATTAACGTTCTGAACCTGAGCACAACCTGCATGACCAGGCACCTGCATGCAAAGCATGAACTGCAGTGGAGTAAACACCTTAAAAACAAGGAAGTCACTCAGGCTCCCCCTGCTACCTCTTCTGCTGCTGCCGCCTCGGCCTCTTCTGCTGCTGCCGCCTCGGCCTCTTCCTCCGCCTCTGGAGGAACGTTGGCACCTGCCGCCCAGCAAACAGGGGATGTACCACCAACACCACCACCACCACCTCCGTCACCAAGCGTCTCAACCATGTCACACGGCAGCGTTCAGCTCTCCATCTCACAAACATTTGAGAGAAAGCGTAAATTACCACCTAGCCACCCTCGATCCCTGGCCCTGAATGCCAGCATTTCTAAACTACTGGCCTATGAAATGCTGTCATTTAGGCTGGTGGACACAGACAGCTTCAAACAGCTCATGTCGCTTGCTGTCCCACAGTATGTTGTTCCCAGCCGGCACTACTTCTCCAAGAGAGCCGTGCCTTCCCTGCACAACCAAGTATCCGATAAAATCAAGTGTGCACTGCGCAACGCCATCTGTAGCAAGGTCCACCTAACCACAGATACGTGGACCAGTAAGCACGGCCAGGGACGCTATATCTCCCTAACTGCACACTGGGTAAATGTAGTGGCAGCTGGGCCCCAGGCGGAGAGCTGTTTGGCGCACGTCCTTCCGCCGCCAAGGATCGCAGGGCAACATTCTTTGCCTCCTGTTGCCACCTCCTCCTTCTCGGCTTCCTCCTCCTCTTCTTCCACCTGCTCATCCAGTCAGCCACACACCTTCACCACCAACTTCAGCACAGCCCGGGGTAAACGTCAGCAGGCCATTCTGAAACTCATGTTTGGGGGACAGGCCCCACACCGCACAGGAGTTGTGGCGGGGTATAGAACAACAGACCGACGAGTGGTTGCTGCCGGTGAGCCTCAAGCCCGGCCTGGTGGTGTGTGATAATGGGCGAAATCTCGTTGCAGCTCTGGGACTAGCCAATTTGACGCACATCCCTTGCTTGGCGCATGTGCTGAATTTGGTGGTGCAGAAGTTCATACACAACTACCCCGACATGTCAGAGCTGCTGCATAAAGTGCGGGCCGTCTGTTCGCGCTTCCGGCGTTCACATCCTGCTGCTGCTCGCCTGTCTGCGCTACAGCGTAACTTCGGCCTTCCCGCTCACCGCCTCATATGCGACGTGCCCACCAGGTGGAACTCCACCTTGCACATGCTGGACAGACTGTGCGAGCAGCAGCAGGCCATAGTGGAGTTTCAGCTGCAGCACGCACGGGTCAGTCGCACTACAGAACAGCACCACTTCACCACCAATGACTGGGCCTCCATGCGAGACCTGTGTGCCCTGTTGCGCTGTTTCAAGTACTCCACCAACATGGCCAGTGGCGATGACGCCGTTATCAGCGTTACAATACCACTTCTATGTCTCCTTGAGAAAACACTTAGGGCGATGATGGAAGAGGAGGTGGCCCAGGAGGAGGAGGAGGAGGAGGAGGAAGAGGGGTCATTTTTAGCACTTTCAGGCCAGTCTCTTCGAAGTGACTCAGAGGGAGGTTTTTGGCAACAGCAGAGGCCAGGTACAAATGTGGCCAGCCAGGGCCCACTACTGGAGGACGAGGATGAGGAGGAGGTGGAGGAGGATGAGGATGAAGCATGGTCACAGCGGGGTGGCACCCAACGCAGCTCGGGTCCATCACTGGTGCGTGGCTGGGGGGAAAGGCAGGACGATGACGATACGCCTCCCACAGAGGACAGCTTGTCCTTACCCCTGGGCAGCCTGGCACACATGAGCGACTACATGCTGCAGTGCCTGCGCAACGACAGCAGAGTTGCCCACATTTTAACCTGTGCGGACTACTGGGTTGCCACCCTGCTGGATCCACGCTACAAAGACAATGTGCCCACCTTACTTCCTGCACTGGAGCGTGATAGGAAGATGTGCGAGTACAAGCGCACGTTGGTAGACGCGCTACTGAGAGCATTCCCAAATGTCACAGGGGAACAAGTGGAAGCCCAAGGCCAAGGCAGAGGAGGAGCAAGAGGTCGCCAAGGCAGCTGTGTCAATGCCAGCTCCTTTGAGGGCAGGGTTAGCATGGCAGAGATGTGGAAAACTTTTGTCAACACGCCACAGCTAACTGCACCACCACCTGATACGCAACGTGTTAGCAGGAGGCAACATTTCACTAACATGGTGGAACAGTACATGTGCACACCCCTCCACGTACTGACTGATGGTTCGGCCCCATTCAACTTCTGGGTCTCTAAATTGTCCACGTGGCCAGAGCTAGCCTTTTATGCCTTGGAGGTGCTGGCCTGCCCGGCGGCCAGCGTTTTGTCTGAACGTGTATTCAGCACGGCAGGGGGCGTCATTACAGACAAACGCAGCCGCCTGTCTACAGCCAATGTGGACAAGCTGACGTTCATAAAAATGAACCAGGCATGGATCCCACAGGATCTGTCCGTCCCTTGTCCAGATTAGACATTAACTACCTCCCCTTAACCATATATTATTGTACTCCAGGGCACTTCCTCATTCAATCCTATTTTTATTTTCATTTTACCATTATATTGCGAGGCTACCCAAAGTTGAATGAACCTCTCCTCTGTCTGGGTGCCGGGGCCTAAATATATGCCAATGGACTGTTCCAATGTTGGGTGACGTGAAGCCTGATTCTCTGCTATGACATGCAGAATGATTCTCTGCTGACATGAAGCCAGATCCTCTGTTACGGGACCTCTCTCCTCTGCCTGGGTGCTGGGCCTAAATTTATGAAAATGGACTCTTACAGTGGTGGGTGACGTGAAGCCTGATTCTCTGCTATGATATGAAGACTGATTCTCTGCTGACATGAAGCCAGATTGTCTGTTACGGGACCTCTCTCCTCTGCCTGGGTGCTGGGCCTAAATATATGCCAATGGACTGTTGCAGTGGTGGCTGACGTGAAGCCTCATTCTCTGCTATGACATGCAGACTAATTCTCTGCTGACATGAAGTCAGATCCTCTGTTACGGGACCTCTCTCCTCTGCCTGGGTGCTGGGCCTAAACTTATGAAAATGGACTCTTACAGTGGTGGGTGACGTGAAGCCTCATTCTCTGCTATGACATGCAGACTAATTCTCTGCTGACATGAAGCCAGATTGTCTGTTACGGGACCTCTCTCCTCTGCCTGGGTGCTGGGCCTAAATTTATGACAATGGACTGTTGCAGTGGTGGGTGACGTGAAGCCTGATTCTCTGCTATGATATGAAGACTGATTCTCTGCTGACATGAAGCCAGATTGTCTGTTACGGGACCTCTCTCCTCTGCCTGGGTGCTGGGCCTAAATATATGCCAATGGACTGTTGCAGTGGTGGCTGACGTGAAGCCTCATTCTCTGCTATGACATGCAGACTGATTCTCTGCTGACATGAAGCCAGATTGTCTGTTACGGGACCTCTCTCCTCTGCCTGGGTGCTGGGCCTAAATATATGCCAATGGACTGTTGCAGTAGTGGGTGACGTGAAGCCTCATTCTCTGCTATGACATGCAGACTAATTCTCTGCTGACATGAAGCCAGATTGTCTGTTACGGGACCTCTCTCCTCTGCCTGGGTGCTTGGCCTAAACTTATGAAAATGGACTGTTTCAGTGGTGGGTGACGTGAAGCCTGATTCTCTGCTATGACATGCAGACTGATTCTCTACTGACATGAAGCCAGATTGTCTGTTACGGGACCTCTCTCCTCTGCCTGGGTGCTGGGCCTAAATATATGCCAATGGACTGTTGCAGTGGTGGCTGACGTGAAGCCTCATTCTCTGCTATGACATGCAGACTAATTCTCTGCTGACATGAAGCCAGATTGTCTGTTACGGGACCTCTCTCCTCTGCCTGTGTGCTGGGCCTAAATATATGCCAATGGACTGTTGCAGTGGTGGGTGACGTGAAGCCTCATTCTCTGCTATGACATGCAGACTAATTCTCTGCTGACATGAAGCCAGATTGTCTGTTACGGGACCTCTCTCCTCTGCCTGGGTGCTTGGCCTAAACTTATGAAAATGGACTGTTTCAGTGGTGGGTGACGTGAAGCCTGATTCTCTGCTATGACATGCAGACTGATTCTCTACTGACATGAAGCCAGATTGTCTGTTACGGGACCTCTCTCCTCTGCCTGTGTGCTGGGCCTAAATATATGCCAATGGACTGTTGCAGTGGTGGCTGACGTGAAGCCTCATTCTCTGCTATGACATGCAGACTGATTCTCTGCTGACATGAAGCCAGATTGTCTGTTACGGGACCTCTCTCCTCTGCCTGGGTGCTGGGCCTAAATATATGCCAATGGACTGTTGCAGTGGTGGGTGACGTGAAGCCTCATTCTCTGCTATGACATGCAGACTAATTCTCTGCTGACATGAAGCCAGATTGTCTGTTACGGGACCTCTCTCCTCTGCCTGGGTGCTGGGCCTAAACTTATGAAAATGGACTCTTACAGTGGTGGCTGACGTGAAGCCTGATTCTCTGCTATGACATGAAGACTGATTCTCTGCTGACATGAAGCCAGATCCTCTGTTACGGGACCTCTCTCCTCTGCCTGGGTGCTGGGCCTAAACTTATGAAAATGGACTCTTACAGTGGGGGGTGACGTGAAGCCTCATTCTCTGCTATGACATGCAGACTAATTCTCTGCTGACATGAAGCCAGATTGTCTGTTACGGGACCTCTCTCCTCTGCCTGGGTGCTGGGCCTAAATTTATGACAATGGACTGTTGCAGTGGTGGGTGACGTGAAGCCTGATTCTCTGCTATGACATGCAGACTGATTCTCTGCTGACATGAAGCCAGATTGTCTGTTACGGGACCTCTCTCCTCTGCCTGTGTGCTGGGCCTAAATATATGCCAATGGACTGTTGCAGTGGTGGCTGACGTGAAGCCTCATTCTCTGCTATGACATGCAGACTAATTCTCTGCTGACATGAAGCCAGATTGCTCTGTTACGGGACCTCTCTCCTCTGCCTGGGTGCTGGGCCTAAATATATGCCAATGGACTGTTGCAGTGGTGGGTGACGTGAAGCCTCATTCTCTGCTATGACATGCAGACTAATTCTCTGCTGACATGAAGCCAGATCCTCTGTTACGGGACCTCTCTCCTCTGCCTGGGTGCTGGGCCTAAATATATGCCAATGGACTGTTGCAGTGGTGGGTGACGTGAAGCCTCATTCTCTGCTATGACATGCAGACTAATTCTCTGCTGACATGAAGCCAGATCCTCTGTTACGGGACCTCTCTCCTCTGCCTGGGTGCTGGGCCTAAATATCTGCCAATGGACTGTTGCAGTGGTGGGTGACGTGAAGCCTCATTCTCTGCTATGACATGCAGACTAATTCTCTGCTGACATGAAGCCAGATTGTCTGTTACGGGACCTCTCTCCTCTGCCTGGGTGCTTGGCCTAAACTTATGAAAATGGACTGTTTCAGTGGTGGGTGACGTGAAGCCTGATTCTCTGCTATGACATGCAGACTGATTCTCTACTGACATGAAGCCAGATTGTCTGTTACGGGACCTCTCTCCTCTGCCTGTGTGCTGGGCCTAAATATATGCCAATGGACTGTTGCAGTGGTGGCTGACGTGAAGCCTCATTCTCTGCTATGACATGCAGACTAATTCTCTGCTGACATGAAGCCAGATTGTCTGTTACGGGACCTCTCTCCTCTGCCTGTGTGCTGGGCCTAAATATATGCCAATGGACTGTTGCAGTGGTGGGTGACGTGAAGCCTCATTGTCTGCTATGACATGCAGACTAATTCTCTGCTGACATGAAGCCAGATTGTCTGTTACGGGACCTCTCTCCTCTGCCTGGGTGCTTGGCCTAAACTTATGAAAATGGACTGTTTCAGTGGTGGGTGACGTGAAGCCTGATTCTCTGCTATGACATGCAGACTGATTCTCTACTGACATGAAGCCAGATTGTCTGTTACGGGACCTCTCTCCTCTGCCTGTGTGCTGGGCCTAAATATATGCCAATGGACTGTTGCAGTGGTGGCTGACGTGAAGCCTCATTCTCTGCTATGACATGCAGACTGATTCTCTGCTGACATGAAGCCAGATTGTCTGTTACGGGACCTCTCTCCTCTGCCTGGGTGCTGGGCCTAAATATATGCCAATGGACTGTTGCAGTGGTGGGTGACGTGAAGCCTGATTCTCTGCTATGACATGCAGACTGATTCTCTGCTGACATGAAGCCAGATTGTCTGTTACGGGACCTCTCTCCTCTGCCTGGGTGCTGGGCCTAAACTTATGAAAATGGACTCTTCCAGTGGTGGCTGACGTGAAGCCTGATTCTCTGCTATGACACGAAGACTGATTCTCTGCTGACATGAAGCCAGATCCTCTGTTACGGGACCTCTCTCCTCTGCCTGGGTGCTGGGCCTAAACTTATGAAAATGGACTCTTACAGTGGTGGGTGACGTGAAGCCTCATTCTCTGCTATGACATGAAGACTAATTCTCTGCTGACATGAAGCCAGATTGTCTGTTACGGGACCTCTCTCCTCTGCCTGGGTGCTGGGCCTAAATATATGCCAATGGACTGTTGCAGTGGTGGCTGACGTGAAGCCTCATTCTCTGCTATGACATGCAGACTAATTCTCTGCTGACATGAAGTCAGATCCTCTGTTACGGGACCTCTCTCCTCTGCCAGGGTGCTGGGCCTAAACTTATGAAAATGGACTCTTACAGTGGTGGGTGACGTGAAGCCTCATTCTCTGCTATGACATGCAGACTAATTCTCTGCTGACATGAAGCCAGATTGTATGTTACGGGTCCTCTCTCCTCTGCCTGGGTGCTGGGCCTAAATTTATGACAATGGACTGTTGCAGTGGTGGGTGACGTGAAGCCTGATTCTCTGCTATGACATGCAGACTGATTCTCTACTGACATGAAGCCAGATTGTCTGTTACGGGACCTCTCTCCTCTGCCTGTGTGCTGGGCCTAAATATATGCCAATGGACTGTTGCAGTGGTGGCTGACGTGAAGCCTCATTCTCTGCTATGACATGCAGACTGATTCTCTGCTGACATGAAGCCAGATTGTCTGTTACGGGACCTCTCTCCTCTGCCTGGGTTCTGGGCCTAAATATATGCCAATGGACTGTTGCAGTGGTGGGTGACGTGAAGCCTCATTCTCTGCTATGACATGCAGACTAATTCTCTGCTGACATGAAGCCAGATTGTCTGTTACGGGACCTCTCTCCTCTGCCTGGGTGCTTGGCCTAAACTTATGAAAATGGACTGTTGCAGTGGTGGGTGACGTGAAGCCTGATTCTCTGCTATGACATGCAGACTGATTCTCTACTGACATGAAGCCAGATTGTCTGTTACGGGACCTCTCTCCTCTGCCTGTGTGCTGGGCCTAAATATATGCCAATGGACTGTTGCAGTGGTGGCTGACGTGAAGCCTCATTCTCTGCTATGACATGCAGACTGATTCTCTGCTGACATGAAGCCAGATTGTCTGTTACGGGACCTCTCTCCACTGCCTGGGTGCTGGGCCTAAATATATGCCAATGGACTGTTGCAGTGGTGGGTGACGTGAAGCCTCATTCTCTGCTATGACATGCAGACTAATTCTCTGCTGACATGAAGCCAGATTGTCTGTTACGGGACCTCTCTCCTCTGCCTGGGTGCTTGGCCTAAACTTATGAAAATGGACTGTTTCAGTGGTGGGTGACGTGAAGCCTGATTCTCTGCTATGACATGCAGACTGATTCTCTACTGACATGAAGCCAGATTGTCTGTTACGGGACCTCTCTCCTCTGCCTGGGTGCTGGGCCTAAATATATGCCAATGGACTGTTGCAGTGGTGGCTGACGTGAAGCCTCATTCTCTGCTATGACATGCAGACTAATTCTCTGCTGACATGAAGCCAGATTGTCTGTTACGGGACCTCTCTCCTCTGCCTGTGTGCTGGGCCTAAATATATGCCAATGGACTGTTGCAGTGGTGGGTGACGTGAAGCCTCATTCTCTGCTATGACATGCAGACTAATTCTCTGCTGACATGAAGCCAGATTGTCTGTTACGGGACCTCTCTCCTCTGCCTGGGTGCTTGGCCTAAACTTATGAAAATGGACTGTTTCAGTGGTGGGTGACGTGAAGCCTGATTCTCTGCTATGACATGCAGACTGATTCTCTACTGACATGAAGCCAGATTGTCTGTTACGGGACCTCTCTCCTCTGCCTGTGTGCTGGGCCTAAATATATGCCAATGGACTGTTGCAGTGGTGGCTGACGTGAAGCCTCATTCTCTGCTATGACATGCAGACTGATTCTCTGCTGACATGAAGCCAGATTGTCTGTTACGGGACCTCTCTCCTCTGCCTGGGTGCTGGGCCTAAATATATGCCAATGGACTGTTGCAGTGGTGGGTGACGTGAAGCCTCATTCTCTGCTATGACATGCAGACTAATTCTCTGCTGACATGAAGCCAGATTGTCTGTTACGGGACCTCTCTCCTCTGCCTGTGTGCTGGGCCTAAACTTATGAAAATGGACTCTTACAGTGGTGGCTGATGTGAAGCCTGATTCTCTGCTATGACATGAAGACTGATTCTCTGCTGACATGAAGCCAGATCCTCTGTTACGGGACCTCTCTCCTCTGCCTGGGTGCTGGGCCTAAACTTATGAAAATGGACTCTTACAGTGGGGGGTGACGTGAAGCCTCATTCTCTGCTATGACATGCAGACTAATTCTCTGCTGACATGAAGCCAGATTGTCTGTTACGGGACCTCTCTCCTCTGCCTGGGTGCTGGGCCTAAATTTATGACAATGGACTGTTGCAGTGGTGGGTGACGTGAAGCCTGATTCTCTGCTATGACATGCAGACTGATTCTCTGCTGACATGAAGCCAGATTGTCTGTTACGGGACCTCTCTGCTCTGCCTGTGTGCTAGGCCTAAATATATGCCAATGGACTGTTGCAGTGGTGGGTGACGTGAAGCCTCATTCTCTGCTATGACATGCAGACTAATTCTCTGCTGACATGAAGCCAGATCCTCTGTTACGGGACCTCTCTCCTCTGCCTGGGTGCTGGGCCTAAATATCTGCCAATGGACTGTTGCAGTGGTGGGTGACGTGAAGCCTCATTCTCTGCTATGACATGCAGACTGATTCTCTGCTGACATGAAGCCAGATTGTCTGTTACGGGACCTCTCTGCTCTGCCTGTGTGCTAGGCCTAAACTTATGAAAATGGACTGTTTCAGTGGTGGGTGACGTGAAGCCTGATTCTCTGCTATGACATGCAGACTGATTCTCTACTGACATGAAGCCAGATTGTCTGTTACGGGACCTCTCTCCTCTGCCTGTGTGCTGGGCCTAAATATATGCCAATGGACTGTTGCAGTGGTGGCTGACGTGAAGCCTCATTCTCTGCTATGACATGCAGACTAATTCTCTGCTGACATGAAGCCAGATTGTCTGTTACGGGACCTCTCTCCTCTGCCTGTGTGCTGGGCCTAAATATATGCCAATGGACTGTTGCAGTGGTGGGTGACGTGAAGCCTCATTGTCTGCTATGACATGCAGACTAATTCTCTGCTGACATGAAGCCAGATTGTCTGTTACGGGACCTCTCTCCTCTGCCTGGGTGCTTGGCCTAAACTTATGAAAATGGACTGTTTCAGTGGTGGGTGACGTGAAGCCTGATTCTCTGCTATGACATGCAGACTGATTCTCTACTGACATGAAGCCAGATTGTCTGTTACGGGACCTCTCTCCTCTGCCTGTGTGCTGGGCCTAAATATATGCCAATGGACTGTTGCAGTGGTGGCTGACGTGAAGCCTCATTCTCTGCTATGACATGCAGACTGATTCTCTGCTGACATGAAGCCAGATTGTCTGTTACGGGACCTCTCTCCTCTGCCTGGGTGCTGGGCCTAAATATATGCCAATGGACTGTTGCAGTGGTGGGTGACATGAAGCCTCATTCTCTGCTATGACATGCAGACTAATTCTCTGCTGACATGAAGCCAGATTGTCTGTTACGGGACCTCTCTCCTCTGCCTGGGTGCTGGGCCTAAACTTATGAAAATGGACTCTTACAGTGGTGGCTGACGTGAAGCCTGATTCTCTGCTATGACATGAAGACTGATTCTCTGCTGACATGAAGCCAGATCCTCTGTTACGGGACCTCTCTCCTCTGCCTGGGTGCTGGGCCTAAACTTATGAAAATGGACTCTTACAGTGGTGGATGACGTGAAGCCTCATTCTCTGCTATGACATGCAGACTAATTCTCTGCTGACATGAAGCCAGATTGTCTGTTACGGGACCTCTCTCCTCTGCCTGGGTGCTGGGCCTAAATTTATGGCAATGGACTGTTGCAGTGGTGGGTGACGTGAAGCCTGATTCTCTGCTATGACATGCAGACTGATTCTCTGCTGACATGAAGCCAGATTGTCTGTTACGGGACCTCTCTCCTCTGCCTGTGTGCTGGGCCTAAATATATGCCAATGGACTGTTGCAGTGGTGGCTGACGTGAAGCCTCATTCTCTGCTATGACATGCAGACTAATTCTCTGCTGACATGAAGCCAGATTGTCTGTTACGGGACCTCTCTCCTCTGCCTGGGTGCTGGGCCTAAATTTATGAAAATGGACTCTTACAGTGGTGGGTGACGTGGAGCCTGATTCTCTGCTATGACATGAAGACTGATTCTCTGCTGACATGAAGCCAGATTGTCTGTTACGGGACCTCTCTCCTCTGCCTGGGTGCTGGGCCTAAATATATGCCAATGGACTGTTGCAGTGGTGGGTGACGTGAAGCCTGATTCTCTGCTATGACATGCAGACTGATTCTCTACTGACATGAAGCCAGATTGTCTGTTAC